>NC_072006.2:64286666-64890000 GCF_028885655.2 Pongo abelii
AACTATGTTGGATTAAAGAACTACTAAGTCTTTTCAGCTTTATGATCTAGGATATACAACTAATATTCAAAGTGATGATAATTTGCATATTAATTTAAAGAGTAAATGTTGAAGTAACAGAATCATAATGGGAGTAATAATGACTAGCATTTTTATTCACTCTTCTCATTTGTTAAAAAACTCTAAGACTGGGAGGAGATATTTAAGAGAAAAAAAAGATCAGAATATTTTAATCTAATAAAAATACCTACAATCTAATTGACTTATCCACACAGGCTTCTTTAGCTGTAGCTTGAAACTCTTGGATCTATATTGTAAATAAACAAAAAAAAGAGGTGTCAGTATCAAAATAAACAAGAATTAAAAGGAATAAACATAAAATCTAGTTTCGCTTCACAAAATCATAAGATTTGACATAAAATTAACTTTACTACAATATTTGTATTTGAAAAGAAAATACAATACAGCAAAAATAAAATAGTTTTTTTTTCATCAATAAGAAAGGCGATTTTCATGGTAGTGAAGGCTTTCTACCCCACAATTGCTTGTTTTTCTCTACCTTATTCCAAAACAAAAATTAAAAAAAAAAAGCCACCTAAATATACATAGGCTGGTTATCCAAAATATTATTACGTATTTCTTAAAAATTTTAAAGCATATGAGGATGCACATTAAAAACATACTATCTAATAACTGCATGGTAAATACAATGTAACTTCTGAGTAAATACAATGTATCTTGATTTTTAGCTTACTCCAAGTTTTATGATAGGGTCATCAGCTCCATTCAAATTAAAATTGTAAACATCATTCCTGTGAAAATGAAGAGCAATATTAGCTCCACTTAAAATAAATATGTGTAGTCTCTTCAAATATGAAGAAAATGAAAAATATTACAAAAAATACTTACACTGGGCATTCAGAAGTAACATTAACAAAAGTAGTCTTCAGTTTTCTGTAGCTTTTTTTCTGAACTTTTTCCTGAATACAAAAGAGGGTTATAAAAAAATCATTAAATGGCTAACAGGTAAGGTATATGAAAAAATGCTCAACAGCACTAATCAGAAATGCAAATCAAAAAATGAGATGTCATCTCACCTCAGTTAAAATGGCTTGTACCAAAAAAGACAGGCAATAACAGATGCTAGTGAGGATGTGGGTCTCATACACTGTTGGAATGCAAATGGTGGTACAACCACTGTGAATAACAGTGTGAAGTTTCCTCAAAAAACTAAAAATAGAACTACAGTATGATCCAGCAAGTTACTGAGTATATATCCAAAAGAAAGGAAATCAATATACCAAAGAGGTATCTGCACACCCATGGTTACTGCAGCATTACTGAAACCTAAGTGTCCATCAGTGGATAAATGCATAAAGAAAATGTGGTATGTGTATATACAATGGAATATTATTCAGCAATAAAAAAAGAATGAAATCTTGTCACTTGTAGCAACATGGATGTAACTGGAGGCCAAAGTAAAGTGAAATAAGCCAAACACAGAAAGACAAATATCGCATGTTCTCACTCATAAGTGGGAGATAAAAAAGTGAATCTCATGGAGATAGAGTGTAGAACGGTGATTATCAGAGGCCAGGAAGAGTAGGAAGGAGTGGGGGGGGGGGATCTAAGGGATTAAAAAAATATATATATAACCAGTGAAATGTACACTTAAAAATGATAAAGATGGTAAATTTTATATGTATATTTTACCTCAACAAAAAAACTTGTACATTACTCTATGTGGCAAACAAATAATGTGCATTTTAAAATATTTTTCTAGTTGTGCTTCCACTAACATAAATCTTACATTTGTAACATTCTCCTTAAATTGAATAAAAATATACGCAAAATAAATTAAATCACCACCCATAAATACAATTGCACTCCTAGGGCTGGGCACAGTGGCTTACACCTGTAACCCCAGCACTTTGGGAGGCCAAGGTGGGTGGGTCACCTGAGGTCAGGAGTTCAAGACCAACCTGACCAACATGGTGAAACCCTATCTCTACTGAAAATACAAAAATTAGCTGAGCATGGTGGCACGCGCCTGTATTCCCAGCTACTCAGGAGGCTGAGACAGGAGAATTGCTTGAACCTGGGAGGTGGAGGTTGCAGTGAGCCAAGATCACGCCACTGCACTCCAGCCTGGGGGACAGAGCAAGACTCTGTCTCAGAAAAAAAAAAAAAAGTTATCTGCATTCCTATGTTCATTGCGGTAGTATTTATAATTATCAAAACATGGAAACAAAGTATTCATTGACATATGAATGGATAAAGAAATTGTGGTGCATGTATATATATCAAGAAATATTATTCAGCCTTAAAAATAGTATATCCTGAAATTTGCTATAACACGGATGAACCAAGACAAGAGGACATTATGCTAAGTGAAAGAACCAGACAGAAAGAAAAATACTGCATGATCTCCCTTATATGTGGAATCTTTAAAAAAAAAAAAAAAAGTCAAATCTATAGAAATAAGATAATAAAACAGTGGTCACCAGAGGATGGCAGGAGGGAAGGAAAAAAGGGAGATCAAAGGATACAAAGTTGCAGATATGTAGGATGAATAAGTCTAGAAATATAATGCAGAACATGAGGACTATTAATAGTATTGTATAGTATACCAACTATATATAATACAGTATTGTATTATATAATAGGTTGTTGCACCAATCTATTATATTTGGGATATTTGCTAAGAGTAGATTTTATGCGTTCTTGCCACATACACACAAAGATGAATGAATACATTAATTTGATTATAGTAACCATTTCACTATGTATATCATGTTATACACCTTAAATATATACAATAAAAAAACACTTTTTTAAATATTGAAGACTTAAATAGTAAAAATATAATAGAAAATATTGTAAATCTAATAAAATCCTTTAACCTTAATACTTACTGACATTGTTGTTATGTAAATAAATGACCTCCTTACTGGAATTCTATAAGCTAAATTTTGGTGATGCCATGATCACAAACCAAGCATGCTTCTACTTTGTTTTGGACTCTCATTTGCTTTAAACTCTTAAATAGAAAACTTTGAGAGAGGCTAAGGTTTATGTAAAATCTCATGTAAAAGAGTCAAAAATCTATCAATTAACTAGTATTGTTAGGAAAAAATATGTGTTAAATTATTCATACAGCCTACAACTAAAAATATATTCAACCAGATCTCAAAGTAGTGAGGGCAAAAAAAGAAGTTAAATAAAATAACATTTAATAAATTAATTGTAATATACTGTATTAAAGAAATGTACTATGATTAAATATCACTAAATAATTGATTATTGATCACAAATAATTAGTAAGTTAGAAATATTAAAACGTAAAATATTAATTTTATGTTGTGATTCATCTTCAATTTAGTTCTTTCCGTTATTTTATATAGAAGTATTTGCATTATTTTAAAAAGGTTATCTCTCAATATATTACTCCTCTGATCATTTATCTGACTTATCCTTCCCAGTATGATTTTTTACCAGTGCTTGCATACATATGTTCATTCACCTGTTGCATCGTTTGTGTGTTGTTACAGAATATGTAAAAATGAGCGAAGATGTTAAAGAAGTTAAGCAAAAGGCAGCAATGGTATTATAGAGGATACAAAGGTGAGCACAAAAATATTACAGAAAATACAAAGATGATTCAAAATAAAGTATAGTGAAAAAATAGAAGAAAAAACCCATGAGTAAAACAGCAAAAATAAATAAAAATTTAAAAAGGTACCAAAACACTGTATTGTACAGATTCAGAATTCTTGCCAAATGGGTTGAGTCAGGGCATCTTGGAAAGTTTTCATAAGGAAGGTACAAAGAGAAATATTTTAATAATCAGATAAGAGGGTGAGAGAGCCTGCTGACTCAGTTCGAAGTTCATTGCAAAGGGAGAAGAAAAAGAGAATAAATACTTAGGAAAGACTTACTTCAGGAAACCTCAAGTTATGTTTCAGTTAAACATGACATGCCTAGAAAATTAAGAAATAAGACAATCTTTTAAAGGGACAAGTGAGCCAGTCTATGTGAGCCAGTCTATGTTTCCACTTAATTCAATAAGCAACAGGGACCAAAAAAAGGTTTCTGAACAAGAAAGTGGCATGATTGGAGCTGTGTGCTTTAGAAAGAAAAAAAGCTGGTAGTGAATGTGATGTAAGGATTGACACAGAGAAATGCTAGAGGCAAAGAAAATTATTAACACATAAAGCCTATTGTAACAATCCAGAGATTAGAAATCAGAACCGAAACTGGGCTAATAGAAGTTGGCCTCGACAGGGGAGAAAACATTCAAGAAGAACTTATAGAGGGTGAACTTCAAAACTTGAAATATTAAGTGGACACAGAGAACAACTGTAAGGAATCAGAAAAAAGATAATTTATATTATAAGACTGGATAAAGAGTAAAGGTTTTTTTAAACAAAATTGGAACTTCAGTAGGATCTAATTGTTAGGAGAGATGGGATCAGCTATTAAAAAAATACACACACACGATAAGGATATACTGAATCATGTACCAAAAAGTAAAAATATTACGCTCATATGTATAAAAGCAGCTTTTTATTTGAAAAACAGAAGGTTGGAGGGCTATTTTGAGTACTTGCTATTAAACCTGTCAGTGGTTATCATCATTCATTTAGCAATATTCTAAAAACATCGTATCAAATTCCATTTTACCACTATGCTATTTTAGTGTTTATGGTCAAATATTGAGTTTGACTATAGATTTGGTGAAGTTAAGTAAATAACACCTACCTTACTGAGTTGTACAACAGGTTTGTTTGAAAAACCACTGTAAAAAAAGATTTTGTCAAAATTGAAAAAGCAAATCAGTATCAACAGAATATTTTTCATAAAAGTCATTTTATTTAAGATAAACCATATTTGTCACTAAATTTATATTCAATGTTAAAAATAACCAAAATGTAACAGTAATAGTCTGATAGTTTTGCTACTTCACTCAGTAAATAGCACTTATAATAGAGCATTCGAAGCTGAATCATTAATGCAGCAGAAAGTGTGAATTTAAAATGAATGATTCCGCCGTAAGAATCATTTATTCATGACCTATAGTAAGGCCAGAATTAACATAAACTTGAATTAACCACCTGATAGACTATAAATAGACATTTTGTAATAATCTTTGGAAAGACTGCAAAGAATGTACTATTTACTACAAAAAAACTCTCATATCTGGTTAAATTTTGTATTTCATTAAGCAATGTATTTAAATATATTTATTTATTCATTACTAGATTCAGTAAGTACAATGTCTACATCCTAAAGATTTTTAAAATGGTATGTTGTGTTGATGTGTTTTTTGATCCTATATAAAATGTAACTAGACAATAGAATGACAAATTTCAAATTTAGTTCCCTTCCTGTGTAAACACCTACTATTTATAAAAGTATTAAGTAACCATGTGTTTTCTACTGAAGTTACATTATCTGAACCTATGTTTAAAATTAACCTTTTTAAAATTGTGTAATATAGTTGTATCTGTCAGAAAAATATTCATGTCTGAAATTTAAGAACATACCTGTTAATCAAAGACTCCTTTAATTTTCTTGTAGACTTGATGTCATCTTTTGTTTTGTATCTTTTATTGATTTGGCTTATCAAGGATTCTGCTGCATTGGTAAATTCTTTCCCTTTTGACTTTTCTCTCTGAAAAAAAATTGTAAGTTACTTTTAAACTCTACCAGTTAATCTTCAAAGGAAAAATAAAGGCTGAAAAAAACTTTTAAGATAAATCTGGTTCTATTTATACCTGCAAAGAGAAATAAAGAGAGTCAAGTATTTAGTAACTTTGAGCTTTGTTAGGCATTAAAATAACTCAAGATAAATTTTATTATACTTTAAGTTCTAGGGTACATGTGTACAACATGCAGGTTTGTTACATATGTATACATGTGTCATGCTGGTGTGCTGCACCCATTAACTAGTCATTTACATTAGGTATATCTCCTAATGCTATCCCTCCCCCCTTCCCCTACCCCACGACAGGCCCCAGTGTGTGATGTTCCCCTTCCTGTGTCCAAGTGTTCTCATCGTTCAATTCCCACCTACAAGTGAGAACATGCGGTGGTTTTTTGTCCTTGTGATGGTTTGCTGAGAATGGTTTCCAGCTTCATCCATGTCCCTACAAAGGACATGAACTCATCATTTTTTATGGCTGCATAGTATTCCATGGTGTATATGTGCCACATTTTCTTAATCCAGTCTATCATTGATGGACATTTGGGTGGGTTCCAAGTCTTTGCTATTGTGAATAGTGCCACAATGAACATACGTGTGCATGTGTCTTTATAGCAGCATGATTTATAATCCTTTGGGTATATACCCAGTAATGGGATGGCCGGGTCAAATGGTATTTCTAGTTCTAGATCCTTGAGGAATTGCCACACTGTCTTCCACAATGGTTGAACTAGTTTACAGTCCCACCAACAGTGTAAAAGTGTTCCTATTTCTCCACATCCTCTCTAGCACCTGTTGTTTTTAACAGAACTGTGCAGAGTGCTTTGTAGACATTTTAAAAAATGTTTCTACCCATAAGAATAAAAAACTGAAAAAAGGAGAAACCATTTATTTGAAAAGATCAATAAAATTGATAAACCTTTAGTCAGGTTAACTAAGAAGAAAGAGAAAAAAAAAACAGAAATTACTATCAGAAATGAAAGAAGGGCCATCACTGCTGATCACATAGACATTAAAATAAGTCAATATTATGAACTCCATGCCCGCAAATGTGATAGGCTAGCTAGATGAAATGGACCAATTCCTTGAAAGACACAATCTACCAAAACCTATGTAAACAGAAACGGATCATCTGACTAGGCCTATATCTATTAAAGAAATGGAATGAATACTTGATATCCTACCAAAACACCAGAAAGAGTTCACTTGTGAACTCTATCAAACATTTAAGGAAGAAATTATGCCAATTCTCCACAATCTTCTACAAGATTGAAGAGTAGGAACTACTTCCTAACTTAGTCTATGAGGCCAATATCCCCTTAACACCAAAACCAAAGACATTACAAGCAAGTACAAACCAATATCTCCCATAAACACATATGCAAAAATCCGCAACATCAGCAATATTAGCAAATCAAATCCTACAATGTATAAAAAGAATTATGCAACTATTACCAAGTGGATTTTATTCTAGGTATGCAAGACTGATTCAACATTTGAAAATTAATGTACTCCATCATAACAGGCTAATTTTAAATAATCAATCAATCAATATAAACTGATACACAAAAAGCATCTAACAAAATCCAACACAGATTCACAATAAAAAACCCTTAGCAAACTAGGAATAAATGGAAACTTTCTCAGCTTGATAAAGAACATCTACAAAAAGTTACAGCTAACATCACACTTAATGGTGAGAAACGAGATGCTTTTCCTACTAAAATCAGAAACAAAGCAAAAATGTCCCCTCTCATTGCTTCTTTTTAACATTGTTCTGGAATTCTTAGCTAATGCAATAAGACATAAAAAGGAAATAACAGGTATATTCATTGGGAAAGAAGAAATAAAACTGTCTTTGTTCACAAATGACGTCACTGTCTATGTAGAAAATCTCAAAGAATTAGCAACAAAACTACTGGAAGTAATAAGCAATTGTAGCAAGATTGCAAATCACAAGTCAACCACTTTCTTATAAACCAGAGTCAACCACTTTCTTATAAACCAACAATGAACAAGTGAAGTCTGTAATCAAAAACACAATATAATTTACATTAGCACTGCCAAAAGAAATACTTAGATGTATATCTAACAAAACATGTACAAGAGAAAAACTACAGAAGTCTGATGAAAGAAATCAAAGGAGATCTACATAAATGAAGAGATATTCCACATATATGGATAGAAATCTCAATATTGTCAAGATATCAGTTCTTCCTAACTTGATCTATAAATTTAATACATTCCTAGTTGAAAGAACAAACAAGTGGAGCACAGGGGAATGGTAGGGCACTGAAGCTATTCTGTGTAATACTGTAATGGTAGATATGTCACTCCACTACATATTTGTCAAAACACACAGAATGTACAACAAAGCATGAAGCCTAATGTAAACTAAGCACTTGAGTTAATAATCATTATGTATCAATAATGACTCATCAATTCTACCAAATGTGCCACAGTGATGCAAGATGTTAATAATAGGGGAATGGGTAAATGGGTATATGAGGAGTCTCTATACTTTCTACTCATTTTTGGGACTAAAATTGCTCCAAAAATAATTTTTTTAAAAGTAAAAGGACTACAAAATAAGAATTATTCTCAGCACAATTTAGATAACTTAGTTTTAATAAACTCCAATAGTATTCTTAAAGATATGAGGTCTCCTGATTTTATATTTACTTTTCTCTGGTTATCAGGCATATAGGTTTTTTAATTGTAGTAATATACACAAAAATTTAGTAAACACAAAATTTACTATTTTAACCATTTTTAAGTCCATATGTTCTTATATATAATAGGTACTAAGTTATAATCCCCTTAAGATTATCAGAGTGGTTTACTCGTCTTGATAGAAATGTACCAAAAATGAACCTTCTCCAAAATACTGTATGATTTCAGAAATTTCAGTATAATTGGAGCCAGCCTGGCAAATCTGTGCCACTGAACTACAGAGGTTGCTCTGGGGTGATCCAGTAAGTAGAAAGACAGTATCAGACAGATGGCTACCTTAGAAGACAGTTATCATCTAGCACCAGGTTAGAATGATGATCATTAAAAAGTAAGGAAACGACAGATGCTGGAGAGGATGTGGAGAAATAGGAATGCTTTTACACTGTTGGGAGTGTAAATTCGTTCAACCGTTGTGGAAGACAGTGATTCTCCAAGGATCTAGAACCAGAAATACCATTTGGCCCAGCAATCCCATTACTGGGTGTATACCCAAAGGATTATAAATCATTCTACTATAAAGACACATGCACATGTATGTTTACTGCGGCACTATTCACAATAGCAAATACTTAGAACCAACCCAAATGCCCATCAATGATAGACTGGATAAAGAAAACGTGGCATATATACACCATGGAATACTATGCAGCCATAAAAAAGGATGAGTTCATGTCCTTTGCTGGCACATGGATGAAGCTGGAAACCATCATTCTCAGCAAACTAACACAAGAACAGAAAATCAAACACCACATGTTCTCACTCATAAGTTGGAGCTGAACAATAAGAACACATGGACACAGGGAGGTGAACATCACACACTGGGGCCTGTTGGGGGGTGGGGGCCTAGGGGACGGATAGCATTAGGAGAAATACCTAATGTAGATGATGGGTTGATGGGTGCTGCAAACCACCATGGCATATGTATACCTACGTACAAAACTGCACGTTCTGCACATGTACCCCAGAACTTAAAGTATAATAAATAAATAAATAGGTAGGTAGGTAGGTAGGTAGAGACAGTGATTCATGAACTGGTGGGAAATTCTAAATAGGATACAGGTAGTGACTCTATAAAGGACTGAAGACAATTTCTGAAAACAGGAAGTTGATTTTTTAAAAATCAGAGCACAGCTTAGAAAAGATTATTAGGTTTTGTGCTCCCAGAAAAAAAAAATGACTAGCTCAGGGAAATTATGTGAAATTATTCTAAATACCAAAGAAAGCAATTTAAAATTTAAATTTAAAGACAGATCTTTGTTTAGACAAAAAGAACCTTATTTCCCCTGGGACTGAGGGAAGAAAATAGCAGCTAAGATGAGAAACAGAAAATAACATATTAGGACCCAAGAAAAAAAAGGGACCCAAAAGAATATGATTAAAGAAGAAAACAGCCAAATTAGGCACAAAAAGTGAGCTGCAGGTGTGAAAAATATTTTAAAGGAGGCTGGTCAAGACAAATTAAATAATGCCTAATTATATACAATTGCAAATTATCTTTTAAATATAATTTGCACATTGAGAGGTTACATCGTGTGAACATTTTACATTGACTCTAGAAATTTGGCTTCCCAGGTATCAGCATTACTACAGAAGATAAATGAAAATAAAAGCCTATAAAACCTGGATTATTTTAGAAATATCAAAAAGCAGATTGCATTACTTGCAGTGGAAATGTATTCTAATTAAAAATTTTTTCTTAATCTGCATTTTGATAGTTAAGAAAAAATGATTTACCCGTAACTGTTACAAAAAAGTAAAATTTTCTTCCCTGGAAGTCTGGTGGCAAAGTAGCTAAAAATGTCTTAGAGATGTTCTCCAGAGATGATTAATCTGAAAAAGAAAGTGGGAGCTCTAATAATGATGAGTAACAGTTACAATAGAAGACAGTCTCTTCCAACCCATTCACATACTTTCTTGCAAAACCTTGTCAAGGTTAAATGCATTCATCCAAAAAATATTTGAGATGCTGTGTGTAAGGCTGTCCTAGGACATGCAGGAAAACAAATGTTGAATAAAACATAGTCTATGGTTACACTCAAAGAGAGGAAAAAAAAACCATTTATTAAAAAGAAAGGTAAGAATTATAAGAAATGTACAAACATTTCTATATCCAAGTCAAAAGGAAAAAGTGGGAGGAACTCAAAAAGAAGAGATAGGAACTGCATGGTTCATTAATTCTATACATATTTACATGTCTGATATGTGCCTAGTACTGTTCTATCAGAGCTACGACAAGGGAGAGCTGAGTGAGGAATTCTGAGAGTCTGGGCACTGAATTAAACAAGGTATTACACATGTTAAATATGTAGCAATTAATCAAGTTTGTTTCTTATGTTATCAAGGAGGCATCTTATGGATATGCAGAAATCAAAACACACTGAAAGCTCACCACTTTTTTTTGTTTCAAATCCCAGGAATTAAGCTCAGAAGTCAATTCTTTCTCTGCTTTTCTATGACTTTGCACATTTTTGCTAGCAGATGGATTTTTATCGCAAGTAGCAGTATTCACATCTTTTGACAATATATATTTCTTCCTATATATCAGCGATTCTTCAATTGTCTTATTTAGGAGAACCGATTTAAAAGTAGTTTCAGATTCAACAGGCCAATCACTCTGTTTGGCATTTTCAGTATTTTTCTGCCCTGAATATTTAGGATGATTTTGTTGTTGATTGTGTTTCTTGCAAACTTCTACTTCTGCTTTATCTATTTTGATATGGTCGGTTCGTTCTTTCTTATATTTCACTTTTCCTGTTCCTTCAGAATTATGATCCGATATTGAAGAGGATGATTTTTGTTTAGTAAGTTTTTTATTTATAACAATATCTATTGGGGAAAATGAGAAATTAATTCTTTTTAAATTAATAAGTTGACATATGTAAAATTTGTTAAATTTGTTTTAATACTTGTTAGACATTTGAGGAAATTAACACTGAACTATTACATATAGATAAAACTAAGTTTCACCTTGATTCAATGTGTCTCCTGACGAAGTACTTGCTCTTTGGTTATTACATAGCTCAATGTTTGTTACAGGTGTCCAACATGCCCATTTGCTGTGCATTTTATTTCCACAGATGTTGTCTAAAATACCAGGTAATCTAGAAAATAAATTAATTTGCTTAATGTTACAAAACATTAGCCTATGACTTTAAGATCTCGATTTTTAATGGAGTCAACGTTTACTGAAAGCAATTACTTATGTGAAAATAATGTGGAAATATATCTTATCTTACATGTTCTACTGTATATTTAAACTAAGTTATATTTCTACACATTCATTGTTTATACATTTTAAAAATCTCATTCATTTTAAGTCTCTCCACTTGAAAAGAGTTATATTGGACCATATGGGGAAAAAAAACCATATACATAATTCCCCATTGTGCTGTCATAACACTTGAGAGATGATTAATACTACATTCTAATCATATAAAGTCCTTTTCCTCCAAATCTGTTACAGTCACTAAAAACAGCATTAGTATAGACTAAATGATTTGAGGGTTTTCTCATACTTACATAGTATGATCTCTTTTTTCCACTGCCTGTGAATCTGGTATAACATCCTGGAGTTCACCTAAATAAAACAAACATTATAATATTTTCATTATTTTCATGCAGTTGGCAGGGGGATAGGGAGGTTAGTATAGAAATCTATAAAGGTTCACATATTGGGATGAAGGGATTGATCGATTTTGCATCCTCTCTCAAACCCAAACTTCTGGGGAACAAAGGTTGTATTATTTCCTTGTAACCTCAAAAATTCCTTGCACAAAGTCAAAGAAATTCTTTGTAAATCTTTTTCAAATCAATGAAAGCCAGTGGGGTTAAATGGTAATACAGGCAGAAGTATATACATTTTCTAAAAAAATGACTAAATTAAACCACAAGGTACTTACTAAAATTTTGGTTTGGGAATTCAACGTTCTTATGTTCTGTGTTTTCTACACACTTAGCAGTTTTGATATGCTGTGAACACAGGAAACATGTTACGTAAACTTAAGATGTTATATGAAAACAACCTAAACGTTAGAGTATTAAGGTTTGAGTCTTTTAAAACAAATCTGCCTTGATATGAAAAGTTGGATACTATTTTTATATATTTCCTAAACATTATGCCAGTTTTTGAATATTCCCTATCCTGAAACACAAGAAAACTGTCACTGCAGATGAGGCAGAATATTGCATAAATTTTCTGATCACATCCACAGCTAGCATAAGAATTCAATTTTCATCTATAACTGACAATTTCTAGACTCTCCATGAGAAATCTCTCCTGCTGCTGTTGATTACATAGCCTGCTTTATCTATTTTGATATGGTCCATTCTTTATTTCACTTTTCCTGTTTCTTCAGAATTATCATCAGATATTGAAGAGGATGATTTTTGTTTAGTAAGTTTTTTATTTATAACAATATCTATTGCATTGCCCAGGTAACTTCTTTCCTACAGCAAGCTTCCCTATTTCCATAGCCAAAGATACACACTTAATCCAGATCAAATACAATCTGTCACTATTATCAGAAAAATATTCCCTTTAGTCTAAGGTATTTTGCCTCATCCTGGCTGCCTTTCCTTCTTACTCTAGCCAGTGATTCTCCACACTAGGAGGGGAACATTATGGAAATACACAGGTGTGGTTTGGCTTGTCACAATGACAGAGGGGTTCTCCTGACAATAGGTAAGCATAATCCTAGCTAGGATGCTTATCATCCTACAACATTTAGGACCATGTCGCACAACTGAAAAATAATCCCCTTATTAAGAAACACTTAGACAACTTGAACTATTACTTTGACTATTTTCTTTTAATATCTTCAGCTCTCATACTCTATCTTTCTACCACATACCCATTTAAATTAAAAAAATAGAATCCATCATCTGTTCTCATCTTACTATTAACACCAAGGCTACTAAGCTTTGAGAAAATTGTACATATTTATGAACACATTTATGCTATAAAATTCATAGTCATATTTAAACTGGGTCCTCAACATTGTCTAACACTTATTCTTAGGCCTCTCCATTACCTTGCACATAGCTTTACATGTCCCTGAACCCTGTACTTCAACAGATCTCCAGGAGAAACTCACCACCTTCACACTTCAGAAAAAACAAAAGCTATTAGATGTTCCTCCTTTACAAGCTTGTCTGCATCGCTGATCACCTCCTGTTTCTCCAAGAAACTATTCTCTCTTACCCATTCCTGCTCTGTCTTTTCAACTACCTGGAACAAATGCCCTTCTCCTCAATATCCATTTGACTCTTTATTGACCTTTCAAAAGTCAATTTACTCTCCATATTTTCTTAAAAAGCATCTCCTGATCTTCACCCTCACGTCTAGCTATGGGGTTAGGCACTTGACCCTCTACTTGGTTCCTACTGCATCCTATATGTGTACATCTGAGAATGCTTATATAACTTAGTATCTAATTTTCATGCTAGATTTTGAGAAACTTAAGGACACAGTCCACTTGTATCTCACATTCCTATACCAGAGCCTTCCCCATAGTAGTCACTAATTTGTGTAATAAATGAAATAATTATGGCAGGTTCATTTATGCTCCCAAATGTGTAAATCAAGTTATAGTGAATTAATATTCACAAGTCTTATTGTAAGCACAGTAAATGAGTCATATGCCAGAAGGACCCTACTTTCAAGGGCAATAAATGATATTTAGGGGAAAAAAGGTAATGCTTTAAACAAAATGAGACACTTGCAGCTTGCAAAAGGAGTTAGCTCAATACATATTTCCACAATTACTTGAAAAAAATATTTTAAAAATACTTTCAAGGTAAAGTTACTTTGTCTGTATTATCTCTTCTATGTCTTCCTTCTGATGATCTAGATTTCAGTGATGCAGCATTATCCATTCTATTTTCTGATGTTTGAGAAACACTAGGTTTCTCTGCAGAACTCGTCATTTGCAGTGGTGGTTTAATTCTTCTTCTTCGAAGTGGTATTGCTAAAAAGGAGGACAAGGATTGCAGATTTTTCTTTTTTTACCTATTGCTATTATTGAGGTACTTTTCTGATGAGGAAGGTAAGAAACAAACATTCTTAGATGGTTCCCAGGTTTTGGGCTTAGATAATTAAGTGAATATAGATGCTATCTACCAAGAGAAGAAGTGAAGGAAAAATTTGCAGGAAGGGTGGAAAGATTAATTTAATTTTGGACCTATTAAGTTTGGGGAGCCTGTCAGATACTAGGCAATTGGCCAGTAGGCAACTAGATTTTTAGAACAGAAGGTCAATGTTAAGTTGTCATATAGACTAAGACTTTAACTAGTACACAGTATCAGGTTTTTTAAAACTTTTATTTAGCTCTTAGTATATATATCAGGCACTGTTTAAAGTTTCACTAGATTACTTATTAAATGAGTGATTTTTATTTAACCCTCTAAACAACTTGATAAGATAGATACTTAAGTGCCACTTATAGAAAAAAAACTGATTCTAAATTTAGCTAGAGGATATCTGTACAAAGTACACAGCTGGAAGTGGGGAGCTAAGTCCACCTGGCCTGGTTAATTCAGTGTTTTAACCAGTAAGATATGCTGTGTCCTGCTTAAATTATAATAAATTATTAATGTTGAATATTAGTATTTTGAACACTGTTCTGTTCGTATGTTAGCATTATACTTTTCTTCCCATTAGAAGACATTTGTGGTTCATATTTTATCAATTTTTATATACCAAACTTATCCTTTATGTAAATTATGTTCAGAATTACCTTAAATTAAAAAATGCCTCCTTTAAAATAATTATTAGAAATCTTTTAAAACTATAAAACTTACAAGTGTTGCTGAAAAGTACTGGACTTCTCATAGTGTATCTATCTGCACCAGAAACAATCATTGATGCTTCAGACATTTTTCTTTTGCGAGGAGTAATTTTCTGAAACCATGATGAACAACAACCACTGTAAACACAGTCTTTTTGAAATTAAATATCCTACAATTTTACTTATAACATTTTGCCTTGATACATGCCAAAGATATATGTTTTTTAAATAAAACAACACAATATTCATAAATTTCCATGTTTTAGGCTGATATGAAAGGTTCATCTTCATGTTTGGTATTAAATAAGTAGCTAAAACAAGTAAGGAACATTGTTTTAAAGAATATTTATAGAATATCCATACCTATGAAGTACAGTACCTTTATATGCTAGCTGAAAATATTTTATCAATATTGAGTTAATCTAGTTAACCATAGCTTGCAATTTCCTATTCTGTATCATGAGGATAATGTTTGGATTACATATTTATATAAAATTATTTTGAGTGCTTTCATGTTAAGCTTTCTTCAAAACATTCACACATTTTTGAAAATTGTACTAATAATCTGTGAAGACTAAACTGGAGTGAAGTAGCTGCAGGAATTCATAGATTCAGTGGCACGTAATCTAGTGGTTTCAATAAAGATTTGTTTTCTCCCATATCATCTCACACTGATTTATAAGAGGGACAGAAGTAGATAAGCAGAGGCAGGGACTACAAGAGACAGGAGTTTCAGAGGATGCCATATTAAGAAGTAGATGGTGACATACTGCATAGAAGCATAAAAGAGCTGGTTTTAAGGCACCTGTCCCTAGAACAGGGGAAAAAATGATGCAGTTGTGAGTGGGTATGTATATGAAACGTGAGGGAAGGATGGAAAGGATAAGAGAAAAGAAAATTCTAAGATTAACTAGAAAACAAGCTTCTGAGCCAATAGATTTTTCTTAGATAAATTTTTAGTGGCATAGTGAATGGGACATGAACAGTTACTTATTCATATAAAAATGCCTCAAACAGTTCATCCTTGTTGAAAACACAGCACAGGTATTTAACAGTAGTATGGTGTTTTTCAAACTTTGGTGTGCTTAAGACCTTTCTAAGAGTTTAAGATTCAACAGATTTAAGGTGGGGCTAAGAATCAGCATTGTTAATAAGCACCCAACAGGATTCTGATATAAAGACACCAAAAATAGCTTTCATGTGCTAATTATCTAGGGGAAATAAATGACACTTTTAATTGAGAACAAAAGACTAAAATACAAAATAGTAACATAAACATGCCAAAATATATGGAAGTGCCTGTGAGAGTTACAGTTACCTAATGGTGAGAGATTAGTAAAAACTGAAATAATCAGGCAAAGCTCCATGAAGAAATCAAAAAAATGGGCCGGGCGCAGTGGCTCATGCCTGTAATCCCAGCACTTTGGGAGGCCGAGAAGGGCAGATCACCTGAGGTCAGGAGTTCGAAACCAGCCTGGCTAACAAGGAAACCCTGTCTCTACTAAACAACAACAATAAACAAAAACAAAAACAAAAATTAGCCAGGTGTGGTGGCAGTTGCCTATAATCCCAGCTCCTTGGGAATCTGAGGCAGGAGAATCACTTGAACCCAAGAAGCAGAGGTTCTGGGAGGCGGAGGTTGCAGTGAGCCGAGATTGCACCACCACTGCACAGCCTGTGTGACAGAACGAGACTCCATCTCAAAAACTAAATAAAAAGAAAGAAAGTGGAAGACAGTGTGGTGATTCCTCAAGGATCTAGAACCAGAAATACCATTTGACCCAGCAAATACCATTACTGGGCATATACCCAAAGGATTATAAATCATTCTACCATAAAGACACATGCACAGGTATGTTTATTGCAGCATTATTTACAATAGCAAAAGACTTAGAACCAACCCAAATGCCCATCAATGATAGACTGGATAAAGAAAATGTGGCACATATACACCATGGAATACTATGCAGCCATAAAAAATGATGAGTTCATGTCTTTTGCTGGCACATGGACGAAGCTGGAAACCATCATTCTCAGCAAACTAACACAAGAACAGAAAACCAAACACCCCATGTTCTCACTCATAAGTGAGAGTTAAGAACACATGAACACAGGGAGGTGAACATCACACACTGGGACCTGTTGCGGGGTGGGGACCTAGGGGAGGGATAACATTAGGAGAAATACCTAATGTAGATGACAGGTTGATGGGTGCAGCAAACCACCATGGCACGTGTATACCTACGTAACAAACCTGCATGTTCTGCACATGTATCTCAGAACTTAAAGTATAATAAAAGACTTCCTACAAAAAAAAAGAGAAAGTGAAAATGAACGAGACTTGCAAATGTAGTATGCTTTAGATGGGTAAAGGTAGAAAAAGAAACAAATAATGTTAATGAAGATCTAGAGGCATGAATGAACATGGCATGCAAAGAGACAGTAAAGCAAACTACCTTACAAAAGGGGAGAATACATACTACAGTTTTAATAGAAAGGGTAAAATTAAATTATAGAAAGTCTCAGAACTGAGCCAAAATTTATTCAGTCAGTGGGGTGAACACAGAAATCACAAAGCTTTTGGAGTAGAAGAATGCTATCAAGATACTGATATTTAATGAAAATCGCTGATTATATGGGGTATCTCATAGGATAAAACAGTGGTGACAAAGTCCTACGAGCAGGCTACTGTGTTAACCTAAGTGTGCTGAGATGAGCAATGGTAGATGAAATAAGAAAGAATGGATGTGAGACACAGATACTATGAAACAATAATCACAAGCACCTTGGTTCCAGACATAAGGGGAGAAGAGGCTGGAATAAAGCATATTGCCAAAAAAATTAACAGTAGCATTACTGAAATACAGACAGATGCAGATTTTAGGCAAAAGATAAAATGTTTGAGCTTAGACTTCAGGAAAGGTATTGAAGAGACATACAAATGGAAATACAGAAAAACAAGTAGAGATGCAGCTATAGAATTTTGAAGAAAAGTCTGCTACATTTTAAGAGCTCACATTACGAACATGAAGGAAGCTCTCTAAGAAAGAAGGCAACAGGATGTTCCAAAAGCTGGATATCAAGGTTTTGGGTTTAGAGCAAACCTACCAAGAGGTATGGAGAAAAAAGTTTTTCTAATGTAGTAATAGAAGCAGAAAGGGAACTGTGGTATACAATGGAAGCTGAAGGAGTGGACCTTAAGAAACAGAGGGCTACCGACAATGTCAAGTGTCACAGCAAGGTATGGTGGTAGGGGTTCCATTTATGAGAAATTGTTCTCTTGGATGTGACCTAGAGGAGGTCCTTCAACGGAAGAGGAAGAAAAGGAGTAAAAGAAAGAACCTCATACTTTTTTTGTCCTCATGCAAATAAACAGAACATTATACATTTCTATTCTACATTATAGCCAAATGCAATGATAGAACAAAAAGGATACATTCAAGAAGCAGGTTATCTTATCTATCTCCAATTTGTAATTTACAACTGTAAAGTATATCTTGTTTTAACCCCATACATGTACACAATTTGCTAAGACACACACTATCTTTTGTTTGCATTTGTCAAAGGTAGGAGAAAAACTCTGAAATGTGATTGATCAAGGCCAATAATATATAAATTCTAGGTGCTTCTTTCTGTACTCATATATAGCAATGATTTGATCAATGGTAGTTTTATAAGCCAGTATTTTGACACCATCTTTACCTCAAGCTGACTATTATTTCTATTCCCTTTGTTACTGTTTTTGATATATTTTGAAGGTTTAGCAAATTCCTTTGGGGATTTTGATTTTTCCTTTAAACTAACAAGCTCTTCTCCGACTGGTGAGATTTGACTTTCTGGCACTAGAATCTGTTGGAGAATATGAAAAAAAAGTATTTAAAACTGCAAACCACAGAAAGTAATCAACAATCACTGGATGTCTTAATAAAGCTCCTACTCATCTCACATATTCAATTATTTCCCTTTTCTATCCATGTGCTGTTATAATTTTTACAAAGTGATCCAATAAAAAAGTATCCATGTTTTCAAACTCTAATAGACATAAAAGAAGCTTGGCATTAATGGAAGGACATTTACTGCTTTTTTAAAGTTTTAAAGTTACTAAACATATTTATTAATAACCCTACTCTTTACACTAAAATTATCACTAATAACATGTTTAAACATCATATACATTTTATTGGGGTACTGTTTATATTGAGACCATTTGTTTTCTATATATTCACCCTCCAACACCACCTTTATTACTGTTCTATTAGTTATGGTTAAACTTAGCCCAGTGATAAAAATCAAGTAAGTCTGAGACATACCTGTGATCCACTTGCATCAAAAAGTATATGCAGCGACGTTTTGGCAACTGAAATACCTTGTTTTCTGATAGATTCCTAAAATTAAATCAGTTCACAGTGATGACATTTTCTTCATTTTCTTTCCATTTTTTCATATGTCATTTTATTTCCATTTAATGTAATTGTTTCCTGTTTTCTTCCAAAATTGCCAAATATCCCAAGTTATTACTTTGCATGTATGAATACCTTTTCAGAACACTTCAATTACTCCCCTTTAACCAGTCACCTTAGCTTGTCATTTGTGAGGAACAAGGGTTCCTCACAAATACATCTAATATTATGCAACATAAATCTTTTGCACTATTCAAATTTGTCAATTGAATATCTCCCCAAAACATCACATGAATTGTCACCTTAGATTCTCAGTTAAACAATATTTGGCTCATAATGTCTTCCACATGCCTGGAAAGTATTTTATCTAAATCCTTTCCTTCAACTTCAAAGGCCATTTCAAGTCCCATATCCATAATAATGCTTATCTCCAAACCTGACTCTTCATGAGCATTCTCTTTCTTCAATGTCTACCACTCATGTTCCCTATGCCATTATTTACTTCTTCTGATGTATCATGTGTGTAATTCTCACGATGTTTAAAATCTTGAAAACAGTGCTTTCTCTCATTTTACTTTTTAAACACCTGGCAGAAATTCATTAAATGTTTTGAGCAGCTGCTGCTAATTTTGTCATCTGAGATACTTTGTAATGGGTATCTCAATAGATATGACTAACAAGCTGATGACTCTTCAACAGTACAAATTTAAAGAACTAAAATCTACATTTTAAGAATTTTAGAAAGGAAAAAATGCAATAAAACTTATAACCCCAAACTGTTTCCAGAATTATGAAAATAGTAAATATTTATTAAGTTTAAAGACTTACCCTATGTTTATTTGCACCAAAAATTTTTTGAGTTACATTAGTGATCTCTAGTGATGCATCAAAATACAAAAGCAATTCTTTCCCTTCTCTTTTGCTAATTTTTACTGTATTTTTCAGAATTATTGTCAGTAGCTTCTTTGATTCTCTCACTGTATAGAAACAATACTGATTAGTTTATGTTTCTATGATACTACTCTGCAAGTATACTATAAATAAGACATGGATGTAGAATATTAATTGAATCAAAATTCAAATTCTCAATATTGAACAGTGTTTAAATCAATCAATTCTGGCACTACTTACCTATGTAAATCAATCAAGTCAATTTAGCTTTCCTAGTCTCAGTGTTCTTATCTATAAAATATAGGATATGGCTATAACTAATAAGATAGAATTCTAAATACATTCTGGACCCTAACAAATTCTTAATAAAATATTCCTTGAACACATCTGAGAATACTATTTTCTTAATTTAAAAAAAGGCAAACAAAAACAATAACTTTAATTCCATATAATTACCATATTTCTAGACATACACATATAAACATTTCTATTAAATCCACAGTTGTTATAACATGCTGACAATAAACAACATTTGACAAAAATTAAGTGTCAGGAAATTGTGAGGTGAGAAGGATCTAGCATTTGGCCTCAATGAACTTACCAATCCAGTAAACAGAGAATACAGCAAGTACCAGCTTATAAGAAATAGCCACACTCTCCCTCCCTACAAAAGTTACCAAAAAATTACCTAGCACCTAATAAATGCACCTGTATTATAGACCAGAGGCCACCATGCTCCTGTCCTACTTGTGGCAGGAATTCTATTGCTGAATGAAAAGTCTCCAACCCTGCCCCACAATGTACTACTTTTGGACAGGAGATAAACACTCTGAGGGAGCAGGATCACACAAAGTAGGGAAATTTATCTCTACATCTGAAAAAGCTCTGCAGGCCACGCCATGATGTGGCCTAAGGGACAAATGTCCTACAGGCTATGAAATGTCCTGATTCTTATGAGGCCTGCCCAAGGAGAAAATGTTTTATTTGCTTTTGTAAATATATGCTCATATGCCCTTTGAAGGTACTAAGAATTAGCAATTGCTTGAAAGTGGTAACCATAGTTTCAAACTCAAAGAGCGCTAGTAGTTTTTAAAAGTTAAACAGTGACAAGTTTTCAGGTTTCAGAAATGAAAATTCAGGTGGCTTTAAAAATGATAATGTTTCATGTTTTGATGAAAATTAAAACATTTGTAATTCTTAGGTCTATTTCTGCTGATTGTTTTATTCCTCTGATATGCATTCGACTTTTTTTTATAGCTTACTGTAAATTAAATTAAATGTAATATTTGCTTTAACTCCTTGCTTGCACATGGTATTAGAACTACTTCAAATTTATTATTTTGCTGAATGCTTTGTGCCTATTTGCACAAAAATTTGTCTACCTATGTTATGGCTACTTACATAGAAATTTATGAATATTTGTTATATTTTAATGATTGCTTTGTTGAAATTCCTGATATTTGCTCTGTCTGGACTATATAATGGCTTGGTTTCCTTTTTAATTAGTTAGTGTTACTGAGATACAAGAAAACTTTGTTTTGTTGCTTGCTATAAAATCCAAGTATTTATGGATATCAATATATCAAGATTTTATAACATAAGAATGAATAGAAAGAGAAGGAAAGAGTAAAAACTATTCTCTCAAAATTGGCTATGAATGGGGAGAAAAAGATAGCTTCAGGAAGACATAGGATAAAAGTAGGCTTTTTGTTTTATGATGTAGACATTTGAGCCCATTGATATACTGAGAGAAAAGAGGTACTGAGAGAGAGGAGGAAGATACAAGAAATATGAATTGATGGAGCAAAGACTTGGAGAATGTGTGTGGAGAACTCGGAGAAATTACCCTTCAACAAGAGTAGATAAATATCTTCTGTTTACAGGAGAGATAAAGGAGGATACAGATGCAAAGATGTTTGGAGATGGAGGGTCTGAAGGGCCAAAATGTATAAGTATTCTTACCTGAAAAATTCATGTTCTTCTGAATTACCACATCATAGTGAAAGCAAAAAAGGCAAGGTTCCTAAGGATAACTTAAAAATTTAAATAGCAGCTGTTAGACAACTGGAGACGGATGGCAACTATGGACATGGAAGACTGCCAAGTAGCAGTGAGAGTCCAAAGTTGGAAGCTGGAGACTTCCACTTCCGGGGAAAATGTAGGATATTGTGGCAGGCTAATATCCTGTTTTAAAAAATCAGAAGGATTAAAATATCATGTTTAAAGGTGTCAGAGAGCTGTACATGTAACAAGATCTCTGGCCTTTTTTTCTCTAAGGAAATTTGCTAATTCTGTTTGTAGGCTTAAGAAGAGAACCTCTGCTGGAGAAAAGACAAGCAAGGACACTTAAAAGCTTTAAAGGCATAACTAATTTTCCCTTCATTCTAGGGCAGCACAAGGAGCTGGATCAAACCTGATAAAAGGCAGAGTTAACTCTCTTATAGTCTCACGGGCTTGGAATCAATGTACTGCCTGATACAGGTATCATCCTCAGGCATATACTCAGTGTCCCACTCAAAATATCTGCCAGATTTTGGACGGAGTAGAGTGAACGGCTGGAGAGCTGAGCTGGAAACCTCTAAGAGGCAGAACTGTATCTTCCACAGTCTCTCAGGTTCAGAAGACACAAATCTAATAGGCTCATCATCAACAGACTGGGATGGCCACATCTGAGTAATAGAGGCAAACAAGATAAAGAGTAAATTTAAAACTAGAACTAAACACAGACCAACATCCATGATTGGATCAGTCCTTCAGCCCCTCTGCCTAAGAAAAAAGAAACTCTTCTGGTGGAAGGATTATCTGGATCATCTATTGTTCCTGTATATGCATTATCTATCATAATATTACTTGACATCCATAGAGACAACAACACATGACTGATCAAGAGAGGAAACAACAGATCTTTTTAGAAGAAGACTATATTAGTCTGTATTAGTCTGCTATAATGGAACACCTGAAGGTGGGAAACTTATAAAAAAAAAAGATTTGGCTCATAGTTCTGCAGGCTGTACAGGAAGCATGGTGCCAGTATTTGCCTCTGATGAGGGACTCAGGAAGCTTTTAATCATTGCAGAAGGCAAAAGGGGAGTAGGCGTATCACATGGCAAGAGAGGGAGCAAGAGAGAGATGGGAAAGTACCATACTCTAATTAAATAACTAGCTTACCTGAATTAACAAGAGAAATTGTCACCATGAAATAATTATAGAAGAAAAAATAATCCCCTTCACCCTCAACACCAACATCATAAACTAAGCAAATATGTCTGCTCTCTTAATTTCTACTAACACTGTACTGAAAATTATACAGCCAGTGCAACAAGGCAAGATGGTAGGAGGGACTGACCATAAGAAATGTTAGAAAGGATGTAGAACAAATGGAAGTCTTATAAACTGATAGTGAAAATGTAAAACGGTAAAATCACTTTGGACAACACTTTAGAAGTTTCTTCAAAAGCTAATCATATGCCTGTGGGTCTGAATTAACCACTGAACTTCTTAGTATTTACCTAAGAGAAATAAAAACATATTTTCAGAAGTAATTAATTATACATGAATATTTACAGCAGCATTGCACAATAGCTAAAAACTGGGAACATTACAAATGCTCATTAACAGGTGACTACAGAAACCAATTGAAGTATATCTATACAATGGACTAACACTCAGCAATAAAAAGAATAAACTACTGATACATGCAACATGCTTGAATGTTTTTTAAAAAAGTGTTCTAAAAGAAAGAAGCTGGACAAAAATTGCTACATACTGTATGATTCCATTTATATAAACTCTAGAAAATGTAAATGTATCAAAGATAAAGAAAACATCAGTAATTGCCTGGGGGTAGAGTACAAGGATGGATAGATTAAAAGAAGTACAAAGAAATTTTGGGGGTGATATGTTTATTAACTTAATTGCCATGATGGTTTCATGTGCATAGACAAATATGAAGAGTTATCAACGTCCTTAATCTGATGAAGGTTATCTCTACAAAAGACTTTTGGCTAACATCATACTTAATGGTAAAATAGTGAATGTTCTTTCCTAAGAAAAGATTGGGAAGTAGGCAAAGATGCCCACTTTTATCACTTCTATTCAATATTGCACTGGAGGTTCTATGCATTGCAATAAAGCAACAAAAGGAAAGGAGGGAGGGAGTGCATAAGGATCAGAAAGGAAGTAGTAAAACCACCTCTTTTGCAGATCCCATGACTGGTAAAATTAAAGATCAATTCTATTTATAAACATATAGACTGAATACTTGGGAACAAATTCATCAAAAGACTTACACAATGAAAACTATGAAACGCTGTTGAGAGAAATCAAAGACCTAAACAAACGGAGAGATACACCATGTTTATAAACTAGTTACTACTGTTAACATGTTATTTCTCCCCATATTGATCTAAAACCTGAGTCATAATCCCAGCAAGCAATTGATAAACCAATTCTAAAATTTATATAGAAGCTCAAAAGGTCTATAATTTCCAAAACGGTATTTTAAAAAACCACAATGTTGGAAGACTTACACTAAATGACTTCAAGACTAACACAAATCTACCATAATCAAAACAGTGTCGTACTGACATAAACAAAAGTAGACCTATGATAAATAGAACAGATTGGAGGACCAAGGAATAGACACACTATTACAGAGTCATGATTTGCAACAAAGAAACCAAAGAAATCCAATGGAAAAGAAAAGCCTTTACAGCAAATAATCCTGTAATAACTGCATATCTATATGAAAAAACGAACCTCCAATCTCTGCATCATACCTTAATCAAATATTAATTTGAGATTATAATACTCCTAAACATAAAAGCTAAAACTATAAAATTTTTGTGGAAAAATAATAGAACATCTTAGTGATTTAAGAGTCGACAAAAATTTCTTGGGTCACAGAAAGCAATAACCATAAAAATAGATCAAGTAGATTTCAAAATTTAAAACTGCTCACCAGGTATCATTAAGAAAATGAATAAGCAAGATACAATTTTGGAGAAAACATAGAACATATATATGTCAAAGGATTGGAATCTAGGATACCTAAGAACTAGACAGTCCAATAAAAAATGAACAAAATATTTAAAATATATACTTTACAAAGGAAAATACATGAATAGCCAGAAAGCACATGAAAAAGTGCTCAGCATCACTAGTCATTAGAAAAATGCAAATAAAAAACATGAGATATTGTTACGTCTATTGAAATGACTATGTCTTAATATCTAAATTTGTGATAGTACTAGTCTGATTTTGTCCACTAGCGTTATGCAGTTCCAGTTATAGGACTAGAGAAACCAGATATTCAGATTTAATCAAGCAAATGGGATGGAAGGTCAGGAGCCTTAAACATAGAGACAAGAATGACAAACTGGATCATTGGTTTTAGACTAGACAGGGAAGGAGGTAAGTACAGGGGTAGAACTGGGAGATTAGTAGGGAAACATGGGATCAAGGTATTTGATGAATTTCTGAATGTGAACATCTGAACATACTGATTTTGCTTTCATTAGTCTGTTTTGTTAACCCAGAAAGGATGTAACATTTGTTCCATATGGTAAGAATTAAGAAAATTATTAGAAAAAAACAAGTTTAATACCTTCAATGCTGTATATTTGTACTTTTTCCTCTGGCACAGTAACTGCTTCCCATTGATGATCCTTAAATTTAAAAGAAGGTTTTGGCCATAAATAATTTATTTCTGATTTTCAGTTTCTTTAAACATCAAATTTTAAGTTACGGGAACTATCAATTTTTTTTGCTAGTCACTAAGTAACTAGTTTATACAATACCTTTCTTGCTCCACCAATTAACTACATATTACACGTTACATTTAATGTATTTGTTCATTATTAAAATGAAATGATTTTGACAATTTTCTATCCTTAACCAAAAAAAAGAATGACTGTTAATATTATATTAGAAGATACCTTTTTAAAAAATGTTACAAAGTCTTTTTATGTTTTCTTTGAAATATTTTATGAAGTCATACTCATTCCTCAATTCCCACTCCTACTACCTATTCTGGGTCCCGTAACCACAATACTCATTAACTGATTGTCCTTTGATTTAAACATGAATGCGCGTGAATAATAACCTAAAATCTTTGCCCCAAGTATTTTCATTGAAAATTTGTATAACTGAATGATACTGAATTCACAAAGTTATAGTAAAAATTAAATACCATTCCTGGTCAGGCACAGTGGCTCACGCCTGTAATCCCAGGACTTTGGGAGGCCAAGGCAGGCAGATCACGAGGTCAGGAGATCGAGACCATCCTGGCTAACACGGTGAAACCCCATCTCTACTAAAAATACAAAAAAAAATTAGCCGGGCATGGTGGGGGGCACCTGTAGCTCCAGCTACTCAGGAGGCTGAGGCAGGAGAATGGCGTGAACCTGGGAGGCGGAGCTTGCAGTGAGCCAAGATCGTACCACTGCACTCCAGCCTGGGCAACAGAGGGAGATTCTGTCTCAAACAAAACAGAACAAAACACAAAACAAAACAATAAAAAAAACTAAATACTTTTGTTATTTAAGGACAACTCATTCCCGAGAAATTACTCTAAATCCTTATTATTTTTACTAATTCCCTTCTCTTCTATATCTTAATTGAAACCAGTCATACCCTGATGACATCACTACCTTTATCCCTTACCTCAAAACCTCAGGATCAGGAGGAAAGGGACGGTATTCTAATTTTTCCCCAAGGCTTTGAGCAGCCTCATATTTCTCTGTATGCAAAAAACTTGCTCCTTTGAGGAATATCTCAGTTGGCATACTCTATTCCCAATAATTGTTATCATCTACCAACTTAAAACTGATTCTTCCTTATATATCAAGGCACTTAGTTCACTTTAAAAAAAAACACACACATAATGGCAATTTTCAAACAGATTTTAAATCAGAAATCATAGTATTATAAACCCAAAATATGCCCTTACCCAGATTCAACAGTTATCAGTATGTTGTAGCAATTTTGTTCCATTTTCACCTCCCACTCTCCCTCCATTATACTCCTTCCTCCTCTTGACCTCAATTTTTTCCTTCAACCTTTCCCTATCTGCCCTTCACCATCAATTTATGAAAGCTCTTATCCTTAATATACCCAACAAAAACCCCTACACTGAATCCACATGTCACGCTCTTTCCTTAACTTGATGTCTTTACTTCCTTAACAGATATTTTAACTTCCTAGGAATGCCTAAACTCTTCATCATTTAAGTGAAACTGCTCTTTCATGGGTTACCAGTTTTTATTTAACCTCCCCTCTCAGGAATATTTCACTGTGTTGATCATTTCCTCTCATAAAACCTCCTTTCCTTTGTCATCCGTAATACTATACCCTTTTAATATGTTCCCTTTTGGCCGATTCTTCAAGTATCCTTCTGACTAAAATCTCTTTTACTTATCCTGTAGAAATTTGTTTTTCATAGTTCTTTCATATAGGCACCCATTAAAACCCACGGTTCTGTCATTTATATACAGATAGCTTCTATATCTCTACTTATGGCTCACTTTCCATCCAGCTACCCAAATTTTAGTAATCCTTCTTTTTAAAAAATTACAAATCACCAAGTTTGCTCAGTTCTGTCTCCTCTCAAGTCTTTCTGGATTCTATCAATTTCCATCCATGCCCATTGTTATATCTCAAAACCATCCCACAATTATTTCTCACCTGGATTATTGCAAAAGCCTCCTAACTGCCTCTAGTGTTTTTCCTTTTTATCCATTTCCCCTACCGGGGGGGGGGGGGTCTTTTACATAAATGTGTTCTCCAGTGCCTAGTACATATGTGACACATAGTTCTCAATAGATATTCATTGAACTAATGTTACCTCCTACTTAAAAATCCTCCTTTGGCTCCACACTTCCTATATTTTTGCAATCCCCTATGCCCTCTGTACATCTTTCAATGTTCCGTTTACTCATTCTTCCAACAAACATGAGCCACTGAATAGCTATAAACTACTCTATGCGGGAAAGCAGACAACAACAAATAAACAAAATAACTTTAAATAATAACTACTATAAAGGAAATAAGACAATGTGGAATAATGTGGCTGTGAGGCTACTTTATATTGAGTAACCTGAGAATACTCTATGAGAAGGCAACATTTGTGGTTAAATCTAAACGGGAAGAACTAAGATGCAAGGACCTGGAGGACGTGGTCTATGCAGAAGAACTAAGAGGTAGAAAGACCTAAGATGGGCATAATCTGTGTTAGAGAAATAGAAAAATAAATGTGACTGGAACACAGTCATCATAGAAAATATATGAAATATCAGAGAAACAGCCAGAGACCAGGCCACAAAAAGCCTTGTATGCCATGTCAGAGAGATAGAAGAAGATTCAAGGAGCCACTGTGGAGAATGGCTTTTATGGAGAGCAAGAGAGAATAAAGGGGTAACATACTACAGCTACGGAAATTCAGAAGAGAGGATTCTAAATATAGTTTTGGAAAGAAGAGTCCCCCAGCATCTTGATCAGTGTGTGGAACACACTAGACATTAAATACTTATAAATGCATTTAATACTTTCCCTATCATGTATACTGCTATAGTGTAATTGCTTTTTTTTTATTTTATTTTATTTTTTTGAGACAGAGTCTCGCACTGTCGCCCAGGCTGGAGTGCAGTGGCCCGATCTCGGCTCACTGCAAGCTCCGCTTCCTGGGTTCACGCCATTCTCCTGCCTCAGCCTCCCAAGTAGCTGGGACTACAGGCGCCTGCCACCACGCCCAGCTTATTTTTGTATTTTTAGTAGAGGCGGGGTTTCACCATGTTTAACTGCTTATTTTCTTATCTCAATAATCCATTCGACCAAGCTGAATAAAGGAACACTGCCCTATTTATTTCCTTTATAGTAGTTACTGCTATTTAATAACAATACTTTTCTCCCAAAACGAAATTCTATTAGGCTGGTGCAAAAGTAATTGCAGTTTCTGCCATTGAAAGTAATGGCAAGAACTGCAATTACTTTTGCACCTGCCTAAGTAGCTCCTCGAAAAAAAATCAGCCTAAAACACTCCTACAAATCCTGCACGAGAAATATACTAATGGAAACTGTCAGTGCCCCTGAGAAGCAGTGCTAGTCATTGGAACTCAATTTTAAGCATTCTAAGAAGGTACTTTAAAATAAAAAGCAATGAAGGCATGTGGAAATCCTAAAAGGCATTTGGTTAATGTTCATCTATAAAACATTTACCTGGAACAAACAGCAGGGTTCTATAAGAAACAGACTAAAAAGACTAAAGCCTTATAATATCACCAGCCACAACCAGATGAGTAAACGCTGATCAACTCTTACTCAGATTCTGGCAAACGGACTACATAATTTGAGCTAAATGTATGCAAATGTATCAAATATGAGGTGGTAGCTATTATGAAATAATGGCTCAAGGATTTCCTCAGGTAAAAAATATGCAGGTCAGCAGAAAATATGCCACCTATTTGGAAGATCTGAGCACAGCTATGATAAAGCATAGGAAGAAAAAAACTAAAATTAACTCCCAATCAAGTCCTATTTCCAAAGAGAAGATTTTATGAATGATTAAGTTAGGACCACTTGTCACTGTGTGTTAATATTTTCAATAGAATGCCACTGTATTTGAGTAACTGTTCCCTTTTCTAAAGTCAATTCACTTTATGTGAATATAAAATTTTAACTGTCATAAATTAACATTTTTGAAAAGCTTATGTTAAAAAATTAGTATTAAAACTTAGCATTTTTTTTCTTATACAATAAAACATCAGAAGTAATTTTCATCTATAATTAGCTTGGTAGGTTGCTATGCTAATCAAACTACTAAAGCTAATGTTAAAATCTAGGTAAAGACTGGCTAGAACATATAAAGAAATCCACATTCTTTAAGTAAAAATCTTATATACGCATATACATAAAGAATAATACCAAGCAAATGAAACTTACATCATTATCTCCAGCAATGTAGAATGAGAGAGTCTGACTCCCAAGATTAAAATCAATCCAAAATTCCTCAAGTTTTTCATCTGATGGTATTTGCAGCTAATAAAATAAACATACAAAACTGGAATATACAATGATTTTAGAAATAATAGACAATTATGATGTTATATTCATGGCTAAAGCAAGAAAACAAAGCTAGAAGGAGAGAGAAGAGAAAGAACAGACAAGTATAATATTTAGATAAATTTAAAAACAATCAAATGAAATGCTACTTTAATATTTTATAAAAAATCAACTAGCTCCAAGAAATCATGAATATTCCAAGTGCTAATAAAGGTTGAAAGTACTAGTTTGAATAGATTCATACATGATAAATCAATAACGGTCTTAAGGAAACAGGAGAAAAACTGGACTACAGCCTTTATTTTTCAGTTATTCTTGGCAATGAATGTGCTTTTCCATAAAATTTCTCCTGGTTTCACTGTCAGATACAGAATACTAGAATACTAATTACAACTATTTTTAGTGTTCTTATTCATTTTTAACTCATAATTCACTTGACTATCAAAAGTCATGCAATAACTAAAATAATGTGTTAAAATTTTACCTCATATTTATCAAGAAATGCTGATAAGCAAGGAAATGTAAAGACCCTGAAATAAAAAGTAGTTTAAGAAAAAAATAAATAAGCTTTCACAGCATAATCTTGTCCAGTAATAGAAATCATGCCTAGAATCAAAAGGAAATCAGGCAGTGGTCATAATTGAAATAAAAATCATATTTCCCTCTTTAATACTTTTCAAAATACATGTTTAGTGGACATTTATGTAGAGAAAATCATGTTACTTTGACGATACTACTCAATCTACCATTTTGACTAAAAATGATTGCACCAAATGTTTTTGTGTGTGATATGGTTTGGTTCTGTGTCCCCACCCAAATCTCATCTTGAACGGTACTGTCATAATTCCCATGTGTCGTGTGAGGGACCTGGTAGGAGATAACTGAATCATGAGGGCAGTTTCTCCCACACTGTTCTTGCGGTAGTGAGTAAGTCTCACGAGATCTGATGGTTTTAATCAGAGGTTTCCGCTTTTGCATCTTCCTCATTCTCTCTTTGCCTGCTGCTATCCATGTAAGATGGGACTTGCTCCTCCTTGCCTTCCGCTATGATAGTGAGGCTTCCCCAGCCACGTGGAACTTTAAGTCCAATTAAATCTCTTTCTTTTATAAATGTCTCAGTCTCCAGTATGTCTTTATCAGCAGTATGAAAACAGACTAATACAGTGTGCTATCCAATATGAGCAGAGTTTCCTAATTTAGCTTATTAATGTATGTTTCCACAGAACTTAAATAAGAATATAAGTGAATAATTACATTAAAAATGGTTAAATTCACAGAATGCTTTCTTAGATACTATTTTACATATTTGGCATATTATCTCATTTAATCTATATCACAAACATATGAGGTAGTTATTAATATAACAGCTAAGGAAACTGAGGCATGTAAGGTTAAATAATTTGCCCAATATTAGAACAGGAAGAGAGGAACTTATGATTCAAATCCAGGTAATATGACTCCTTGCACAACCCTTACAATACTGTTAATTTCTTTAGTAAGTAAAATAAATGTGAACTCATTCATCCAATAATTATGCTGAACATCTATGAGGTGCCAGGCATTGCAAATTCTGTTTTTCTGTCATTATAAAAAAATGATTAAAATTTACATTACATATCCTTTCATGCCCCTCAGAAAGATCCTACTTACCGTATGTTAATTATAAAGGAAGATGATTTGTTTGCTACATATTTACATTCCAGTATGTGGATGATGGAGATGATTCAAGTAATAAATATGCCTAGATTTTTATTATCCCTCAAACATTAAATAATAATGGATATGCAACTCATAAGTATAGTAAGCCAATTTTGAACATCTAAAGTTGTTAATTAATATGAATTAAACAGAAATGAACTTTTCTCTCTAAAAAGTATAAAATAAAACAAGGCCAGTGCAGAATTATTTCAGATTACTGGTGTAGTAATTTGCTAAAATCATGTTATTGTTTTAAATTATCTATGCACATTCTACACTCCAACATAGTGTAGAGAACAAGAATAAAGTTAAATTTATAAAGATGCAACACTTGGTGCTCACTCTTGAGCTCTATTTCTTTGACAGTAAATGGTTGTATCTTGCATTAAGTTTACCTTCTTTTGTCTCCAAGCATGCCATTTACAAGGTTGAGAAATATCCTGCAATCCTAATTTTAAAGAGAAATACTTTTAAAAATCATAATAATTTTTTAAAATTCACGAATTTCTGTTATTGTTATACAACTTACTGTTTCAAATTCAGAGTCCTTAATTCTTTTAAATGCCTTAGCAATAAAATCCATTGAAAACCAATGATGTGCCAGTTCTTGTCTTTGTTTTTCTGTGGTCATTCTACACAAAGCTTCTACAATGCCTACCTGTAAGTCATAATCTATTAAAAAAATAATGTTTGATTTACAATTATGAAAATTAAGTTTATAAAAGACCATATATATTACAAGGTATTAGAATAAGCAAGAGAAATAATATATTAATGTAATTAATATTTTCTTCATATGGATTAGAAATATCTCATCATTTGAGGAATTAACACAGCCCAAATAACAAATGTGCCAACAGAAGAAATAAGTAAAATTTTAAAAAATATTAAGAGACTTCTAAATATTCAAAGACACTGCCATTTCATTATTATTAGAGATATAAAATGTAAAGTAACCCACACAGTTGTCTATAAGTTACAAAATCCGTTTTCCTCTTGTGTAACATGTTTACAGTTATCCCAGAGTACTTTAAACCATGATTTATTCTACATGTAAATCACCATATTAAAATTCATTCACAAAAATCTTAGAAAATAAATTTTAAGTTATTTTAATAAACACATTGTTTAAAAACAAATCCATCAATACCAAGAATATTAGACACCCTAATTTCATAAAATAATCTGAGGAATTTCTTAGTACAAGTAGTTCAGGTCTATTGAAAAATTAAGCCATTACATTAAGCTATTAATTTAAGCTTTATTAATTAAGCTATTATATTAAGCTATTAAATTAAGCTATATTAAGCTATACTATTCATAAGTCTACCATTAGGCACAAATTGTATGTATCTAACGCTTACTGTCATAAATCATTTTTGTCCCAAAGACAAATTTCATGTATATTTATTAAAAATTGCTTAATTGTACCTAAAGTTTATAATTCCCTCAGTCTCACATTGCTATGCTAATATTTTAATTAAAAAGATACTATCTGCTATTCATAAATATGGAATAATTTTAGATTCTGAAAAGACATCTTACCTCCAACATCTAAAATCCTTTCTCCCATACTACTCCTGTGAATTAAAATAACAGATTACAAAATGGACCAGTATCAATTACATAGGAAGTCCACATGTTTAGGAGGAAAAGAAACTTCACAAAAATTTACAATTGGCTAATATCACCGACTTTTGCAGAAATTATATATACATACACTAAATTATATTAAAAAGCTGCAACAGTTTATCAGTTTCATTATTAATGCAAACTCATGGTTATCTGTCTTATAAAACATTCTTATGGATTTTAAGAATAAAAACAATATAGTACAGATTATTACATGAGAATTAACATTTCTTGGTTAGAGAGTATTTTCCGGGCATCTTGAGGCATTTTGTCAAGCATAGCATTCATTTTTTTTATTATCTAGAAAAGAAAAAAAGATAATGCATTAACTTTATATTCAGTGAAACACTATTTAGAGAAATATTCTAGGCACATAAACTTAGAAGACTAATTCTTTTCTTAATCACTGAGTCTTATTATGGGAATGGAGTAGGATGGAGGAAAGAATATATAAAGTATAAAATAGGCCAGGCATGGTGGCTCACTATAATATCAGCACCTTGGGAGGCCGAGGCGGGCGGATCACTTGATGTCAGGAGTTCGAGAGCAGCCTGGCCAACATAGTGAAACTCTGTCTCTACCAAAAATACAAAAATTAGCTAGGCATGGTAACGAACGCCTGTAATCCCAGCTACTTGGGAGGGAGGCAGGAGAAGCGCTTGAACCTGGGAGGCAGAGGTTGCAGTGAGCTGAGATTGCGCCACTGCACTCCAGCCTAGGCAGATAGAACAAGACTCTCTCAAAAAAATAAAAATAATAGAGTATAAGATAATGAATATAAAAACAACATAAACGATAGAATATCAAAAATAGAATATAACATGACTCCGGTACTTAAAGCACTTGTACTTTTTGCAATAAAACTTATATTTATTTTAACTCCATTATAAGATCTGAGGAAGCCAAAAAATGTTACTTTATTAATTTTATTCTTATGATTATAGTACATGTACACACATACATATACTAATAGATTATTTTTAGCATTTAAATACTTAAGCACCCTGAAAATCTGGTTGGTATAATTTATTTCCATTTGAGCTATATGCATACACAAACCCATATGGTTATAAATTTTCAATAAGTATTTAGGAAATATGTCAGGCAATAGATTAAGATGATAGAAATATACTCCAAGCTAAGTAATTTAGTCCTACATGAAATGAATTTTCAATTTAATTGCTATTGATTTTCTTCACGTTCTCATTTTTAGTTTTTAAAACACAAACAAATAAATGACTTTACCTCTTGCTGAATACAAATATTCACTCTTGAGTCAATAACCAGGGAACAAATGCGAGGTACGAAACTTTCCACTACTTGTTTTTTACCTGAATAAAAGTGTTAAATTATTGGTAAATGTTCATTTCAAATCCTCTTAACTGTCAGTCTTTTCTTATAAAAGTTAGTGGAAAGGGGCCAGGCATGGTAACTCAGGCCTATAATCCTAGCACTTTGGAAGGCCCAGATAGGTAGACTGCTTGAGCCCAGGAGTTTGAGACCAGCCTGGGCAACATGGCAAAATCCTGTCTGTACAAAAATTAGCCAGGCACCTGTAATCCCAGCTACATGGGAGGCTGAGGTGGGAGAATCACCTGAGCCCGGGAGGTCAAAGCTGCAGTGATCTGTGATCATGCAACTGTACTCCAGCCTGGGTGAGAGTGAGACCCTGTCTCAAAAAATAAAAATAAATAAAGAGTTAGTGGAAAGGATATATTACTGCAGTTCAGAAGAAGGCCCACCAGAAGAAGGATGAGAAAGAATGAAATTAAGTCCTAATTCTATTTGGCCTTGCAAAAAACACCACTCAACAAATGTGACTGATTTTAACACTGTCAAGCGACAACTCTAGATCTAGTTTCTAACTGCAGGCACATAAGGAGGTATTTATTTATTTATTTTTAAGTTAAGTAAATATAGTTCAAAATTGAAAACTTCAATTCTAAGGCTTTTACCAAAACTGACCTCATTAATTTTTATTTATACATCAAAAATTTTTATACCCATAAAGACCAACACATCTTAACCCCAATGAAGTTGCAAATGATGTGAGCCACTTTTAGGTTAACACATTTTTGAAAGATGAGGCTTTATCAATACTAAGTATATTCAGAGGAATGTGTACATGCTGTTTCATAATGCAAATTTTAAAAATAACTTTAAACAATGGAGATACTGTAACAACAAATGTACAATTTTCCAAAGTGACAGCATAAAAAGAAAAAAGTACTCAGATGAAAAGATACAATTATTTACTTTAAAAATCAGGTGGATCACTTTACAATTGCTGGTGCTTTAGGATCATTTTTTCCCTAAAATCTTAAAAATTTAGACTACATTGTTATGTAGCAAAAACAATCAATGAAGAGGTAGGATTATTTAAATCAATGGCAATCTGTTTAAAACTTTTTGGCTCTGAAGACAGCAAGTACCTTTATTTATAAATAATTCACCAGCCTCACTGACCAATCCTAGGTAAGTCTTCTTCAATCAACACAGAGCTAAAATAACTTGGACCTGATTGCTTGGCACAAGCAGGCCACAAGTCAAAGAATGAGTAGGAACATATTCTGTATTCTCAATTTACTATTGAAAATTTGTTTCATTAGATCAAAGTTTGGCAAACTATGGCCCAGAAACTAAATGCAACTCACTGCCTGTTTTACCATGACTGTATTACCCACCAGCAAGTGCTCTGTGAAAACTATTTGAATCTATCATGTTTTATTAAAACAGCAGTGTCAAAGGTGAACATCATTCACTCTCGTCAGTTTACCCATGGTCAGTTATTTGAATTTTTGTCAGAAGCAGAAGCTGAGTATTCTGACTTTCCCTACCACACAGCAGTCCAATGGCAACGGGGTTTTATTGTGACTTTTTGATATCCAGCACCAAGACTGAAATTTTTCTGAACAAGAGCTGTCCTCAACCTTTATTGCTGAATACTGAATGGCTTTGGTAATTAGCACTGGCTGCAGAGTTGACAATGTTTCTAAATGAATTGGGCACAAAATTACAAGACAAAATAATGCTTCCATCATGAACTTAACACTGCAGTGAAATCATTCTGATAACTAAGGTGATCTGAAAGGCAAGTAATGCTATGCTGCTTTATACATTTCACAGACTGTCAAAAGTTAAAACAGGAAGCAACATCTCCATTTCCACACAAATTTGCAGGGAATATATTTTTTCCAAACTCCAACTACAGGTCTAGCAGTGGTTTTGGGCTTTGTTCTAAGTACAAAGGAAATTTCCACATTTCAAAATCCATTTAATTGTGCAACTGGGAAGCTTCCACAAAACCTTCAATTGGAAGTGATTAATTTGCAATGCAATGACATTCTAAAATGCAAATGTTAAGAACCTAACAATTCTATTAATGCCTTTCAAGTGATGAACACGCTCAATTAAAAGCATGCTTATGCACTGATATCAGTATTTGGCATTATCTGCATGAAAAGCCATTTTCTAATGTGACATACATAAAACCTCATTATAGATTGGGATTAACAAATGAACATTTACAATCAATTTTGAAAACAGAACACTAACTCTGAACCCTAATTAAATGAAATGTTATTCTCTCACAAAAAGAATGCAAGTTTCATTAGTAGACTTATATTACAAAAAATTGTACAACTATTATATTTTCAATGGCATCAATAAATTATTTGTAGAAAGTTGTTTTTCTTTCTTGTTATACAAGTACCTACATAATATTCTTAATTGTTTTTCTCTTGGACTACAAAGTCTAAAATATTTATTATCTGGCCCTTTACAGTAAAAGTTTGTTGATCCTTGAATCAGATAATGAGTTCTTAATACTAGGACAATACAATGGGAATTGTAAAATTATACTAAAACTCTTAACAGTAATTTATTGTTCCAATAGAAAATAAGTGTTTATTATACCTTCATCACTGACATCATGTATGACCTGAAAAAAAGTGAATAATATTTAATTTATAAGTTACTATATATTACAAACCATTACAATATTATAAACCATTACAAATGGTATTGAAATGACAGATTACATTTTAACTCATAGCATAATTACTTTTTATTAACTAACCATTTAATTATATTTACCAGAATAAATGTTTTATACAATCTGAACAGACCAATCCAACCAAGTCACCAACCAATCTGTTAGTGACTTTTAGGCTCAGGGCACAGAGAACACAAATTGTTTTTTAAATAAACACGTTTTATAAACATCAGTGTAATCAATGTGATTTTTACCAGCAGAAGATCAACTAAGTCTTCTATCATATTTAGAACAGCTTCATCTTTTGAATTTCCTTGACTCTGAATAATCTCCTTGGATTTTTCAAACCAGGCAACCATGTAAAAAAAGGAATGAACTTATTACTTTGAGTTCCATTTTAATAATTTTAAGAATGTACTTATCTATCTTTGCATAAACAGTAAACCTAGGAATAAAGACACATCAAAATTAAAATTTTAGTGTTGTATCAAAATAAATACATGTTTTTAAAGATTCTCCTTGTTTTTTAAACTATCTTTTCCCATTGTTTAAAATGGGAATAGATGAAGTTAATTTTGATTCCATGTAAAAGATCCTTATTTCCCCTTCAAATTCCTAGCTAGGGTACATTTATCGTAATAGAAGCAAGTAAATTATCATCACAATTTAGACCATTTTGATATTGTTACTATATGAAAAGTTTTAATATTATTTTCCTTATTCAGATATTTGAGTACATACATCTCAGATACTATTCTAGGTGCCAATAATGTAGAAATGAACAAAAGACAAAAATCAATATCCTACATTCTAGCATGGGAGACAGACAATATAAAAACAAAAAATGAAGTTAGATAATAAGAAGAGTTAAAGAGACAATAAAGCAAGTAAAGGCCTTAGGGAGCTTAAACTCACATGATTATCAAGGAGTCTGTCTTTGTACAGTTTTCTTGTGATCTTTATATTTGTAACATATATCACAAGTTATAGAAATGTTTTATTCCCAAAATTGTACATAAAGTTCCTAAATTTATTTTCAACAATTTGGATAATTTCTTACTAGAAAGCATATCTTTTGTAATATTTCATTCACATGAATATGTTACATATTCTATACTTATCTTTTGTATCAGTCCTTGTTTTATCATCGTTAGAAGTCCAGCTTGCCCCAATACACTGATATTTTTGCCACATCTTCCAACAGAAACCAAAATGGCTGAAACATTGTGGATATCCTCTTTATTAAGTTCCTGAAATAAAACGTATACATTAAAATTTCTGTAAACACAAAACAGTATGAAATAGACATTGTACAAGGAGCGTTACACACATATTTTAATCTTCACAAATCCTGAAAGATGGTCATTTTAATCATCTCTATATTGCAACAGATGAAAATCTGGTTTAAGAATGCAACCTGCCCAAAGCCATACAGTCAGGGAATGACAAACTCAGGACAAAAATGGAAATCTGTATAAATCCAAGAAACTTTATACTATGATACAATGAATCAGTGACTTTCCATTCTAAAAAGCTCCATGTATTTAACTAACAAACAAATTTTTGTTCCATTTCTTGGATTCATAATGAATCTCAGATACTGGGGTGAGGGGATTATCAATAATCACCTTTTCTCATGTATGAAAATGCCTTAAATATGATTAAATTCAAAGTTTGGGGTGATTTTTCTATGTTTTAGTTTTGACAGAAGTAGGCATTGTTTATGTAACATCAAGTATACACTGATAGGTTTTTTTAAAAAATCCATCAACTTGTTTAAACCTCAAAGAGCTAAAGTATTTTTTCCCCAGTTTCAGCCACAGTTAATAGTAAAGCCCTTGTGAACACATATTTTTGTATATTTTATTTGGGAAATGACATTCCAATGTGTTGAGATTCCTCAAACAAACAAATAATAATAAGCAAATGGTGAAATAAGCATTTATTTATATAATTATAACTGAGCTTGCCCAAGCCTATTCATTTTTTTTCTAATGGAGTACTTCCTTCTAAAACTAGAGTTCTATCTAATAATTGTAACCACCATTCAGCAAAAATGAATATTTACCCTGCATATAAGGTTGTCCACCTTGTGGAAAAACTGTTTGCTGCATTTAATCTTCACATCTTCACAAATATCAGTTTGCAAAAGTGTTTTCAAAGGTTTGAAATCATTTTTTCTTAAAGCATCATCAATGCATTTTTCCAACTGCTAGAGAAATATATTTAACAGCACATACTGTATCAAAACCAAAATTAATTACCTTATGCAATCTAGTAATCTGAGAACTGTTTTCACATGAAAACTCTCAAATGAACTCATAAAACATTAATTCACTTATTTTTTAAAAATATGGCCACTATTAAATTTGGAACAACTGAATTAGAAATTACATTTCTTTGATAAGAAGATTAGAAAAAGATATTTTACTAATATTTCCAATTCATATCTTTTATTACTAAGGTCATCTTTATGTCAACCTCAACAGAAACTTGATGAAAAAAGCAAAAAAACTTATAAGTAACGAATACTTAAAGCAAGAATAAAAGCCTAGCATACCTGACTACTAATCTCTTAACAGGGTTTAAATAGTAAAGAAAAAAAATACATAAAGACAGGCAAAAGCACCTTTTAGAAATTATGCCAACTAACATAAATTAAGCATTACTGTTATATAATATTTATAACATTAATAAAATCTGCCATCCTTGCTATTAAAGTACAACTTCATTAATAACAAAAGTTCATACTACAACCTGATCACTAAACAGGTTTGGCTGTGAACTGCATACATGTTGAATAGATTATTAACGCTTACACTTTACCTAAATACACAATATCTTAATCTCTAAAACTTAATACAAAAATATCCAAGCATAAATTATGCATGAATCAGTGCATAATTCTTTTCAATGTAAAAGGTAGGTATAAAGAATCAGCATTTTTAATACTTCATAAATATTAATATAGCTTTTGCAAACATCTACTGAATACATGAAAGGACACTTTATTCTTGACCATTTCATAAAAAAATGTAAGCTTTGTCATTGCTAAAAACATAGCACTGAATACCTATAAGTAAACAAAAAGTGATTTTCAGAATGAAAATACTTACTTTTGTCTAGGACTACATACCTGGAGATCTGGTCTTATTGGCATTTTGACTTCATTTAAAAAAAAAAAAAAAGGCAAGACAAAATAAACACCTATAAAAGAAAACATATATTTTCTGTATCTCACGATCTGTTTCATGTGTTTAACAGTTTAAATATCTTACACACATAAATATGCATTTGTTATTTATACTACAGGGAATATTAACTTCCTCACTAAACACTTACCTGTTTATTAAATTACACATTTGAATATGATCAAAGAAGTTTCTAGAGAGAAGCCTGAAGATCATTTAGTCAAGCTCTTCCTTTTTATAGATTACTTAAATTAATGTCAAATATCCTGCCAAAAGGTCACAAAGCTAGTTAGTAAAAGAATAACCTGGATCTCCCTTTCCAGTGATTCCCTGCTATACTTGTTCCACCTTTGAGAACAAGGAAAAAAAAAAACAAACAGCTCTTGAATTAATGTGTAAATGAAATTTGAGCTATTAATATTCAAGAAAGGAGGAATATGCAGATATACTAACAATGAACAGGATCAAAATATGCAAGGAAAGGAGTGAGGAAAAGGTAACTCAAATACATTTCATATGTTCACAAGAGTGTTCAGGAAAGAAAGAACCCCCAGTTTCCAGTTGAATGCTGAAATTAAGGTGAGGACCTCACTTTCCCAAAGTTATCTGGGTCCTTAAAGACCATGGGGTGCAAATACAAATAACTGCCACAAATTAATATATTGCAATACGGCTAATAGAAAGTATCCACCAGGTTCTAAAGAGAGATTCCATGCTTATGAAAACAGGACCAAAAATAGATTAAATCACTTCAAACAATCCTATCTTGTGTGTTTCTGACAAAGATCGAAGATAAAGGTCATTGATTCTCCCTGCCATGAACACCTAAGGAATTAACATTATTTTGGTCAAGAAAATGCAAATCATTGCTGTAGTCATCCTCAAAGCTCTGTATCCCTATTTTGTTTTGTAGAATATGCATAATTATTTGCCTGTCTTTTTTGGAACAAAGTACTAAAGGTTATTCTGAGAGGAACCATGTGCCTGATAGCATTATTCATTTATAAATAATAAAGTCTGATGATTATGTTTTTTACCATCTCATTTTAATAATTATGGAAATTTTTTTTAAAATATTGTATGTTACAAAACTCCATGTCTACAAAAAAATTTTTTTTTAATTAGCTGGGTATGGTCGTGTGTGCCTGTAATCCCAGCTACTCTGGAGGCTGGGGTGAGAAATTGCTTGAGCCTAGAAGTTGAAGGTTACAGTGAGCTATGACTACAACACTGTACTCTAGCCTAGGCAAGAGAGGGAGACTGTCTCTAAAACAAAAAGAATGCATGTCATCATTTCTAAGGTAACCACTAAATGAGTAGTGAAAGAATACATAACTACTAAGTGGGGGAGGGAGGCTGTAATGTTTTCATTTTAATCAATCCAGAGAGAGAGAGAGAAAGAGAAAGAGACCCAGAACAAAAGAGAAAAACAGAAAACACAAAGTAAGGTGATAGATTAAAAGTTACATATCAGTAATTACATTGAAAGTAAAATATAATACTCTGAAAAAGTAAGAATATGTCACCCTCCCAATATGCTGCTCTGACATATTGACTATTTGAAATTAAGGGCACTTAACAAAAAACAGCAGGTACAAGATCACTCCCACCTTCATTCTGTTTCCTAAAAGCAGGAAATGAAATTCCCATGTGAAAGATGTCCTCCCTATACCAAAAGGGAAGTAATCTTATAATCAAGGAGGAGAAGTTAAAAATCAAGAAAATCTGTACAACCAAACTTTGTTAAACCCACTCTTATCTTCCTAGTCATCTCTCCACCCAATTAACTACCCTAGCCTAAAGCCTCTTTGCCTTATTTCACAACTTACTATTCTTTGTCCAATTCAGTATATAACTGACCCTAACTACCTACTTCTTTGGGTCTTCATGTTCTTATGAGGGATCCTGTAGCATGTAAAACTTGTATTAAAAGAAATGTGTGTGTTTTTCTCCAGTTTATCTGTCTATGTCAAATTAACCCTAAAAGGGAAGAGATAAAGTTTTGCCTCCCCTACAACTCCAATTAAAAGTCAGATTGTCCTCAAAGGTCAGATTGTCCTCAAAGGATGAATGCTTGAGGGATGGATACCCCATTCTCCATAATGTACTCATTTAACATTGCATGCCTGCATCAAAACATCTTACGTACTCCATTGATACCTACTATGTACCCACAAAAATTAAAAAGAAAAAAATTGGATTGTCAGGTAGGTTAATCATTTTTAAAACTATATGCTGTCCAAAAATAGTATATTTTAAGAGATATACCTTAAATAAAGGGCTATAAAACAGTTGCAAATAAAAAGAAAAGATAGCTACCACACAAACAAAAGAAAGCTAATAAAACTATATTACTATTGGATTTACCATAAAAGTCCAACACAGATGGTACTGAAAAGAGAATCCAGAAACAGACCTATACACATGACTTGATTTATGATCAAAGTAGAACACAAAGCAGTAAGGAAAGGGTAAGATAATCTTTTCAATTAATCTATCCTGTTCAACTGGATGTTCATAAGAAATACAGCAAAACCTCACTACTTCATACCAACCATCTCATACCATACGCAAACACCATTTCCAGGTGGAATGAAAATTGAGAACAATTAAGTTTCTAGAACATAATATATTAGAACATCTTCATGACCATGCAATAAGCAATAAGTAAGATTATAAAAAGCTCTAACCATAAAAGACAACTGATAAGTTGGACAACCTTAAAATTAGAAACTCTTGTTCAATGAGAACACATGGATACAGGGAAGGGAACAAAACACACTGGGGCCTGGTGGGGCGGCAGGAGGGACAGCATCAGGAGAAATAGCTAATGCATGCTGAGTTTAATACTTATAGGTTGATAGGTGCAGCAAACCACCATGACACACATTTTCCTATGCAACAAACCTGCACATCTTGCACATATAGCCCAGAACTTAAAATAATCTATTGATTTTCTCAATCCATGAGCATAGGATTTAACGAAAGAACTCTGGCATTGAACAAACAGTTTCTGAGAACGTATAACTGGTACTTCCTGTCCATGGAAGACAGCTGAAGCTACAGCTGATGAAAGAACTCCAACTCCACCAAAGAATCTGACTGCACTTGAACATAATGAGATTTGTTGAGAATGTGTATTTGGGACTTTAACTTAAAAATTTTGGCCTTTAGACTTTTAAATTCAGAAGCACAAAAAAAGGATTCTGGACATTTAAATCTTTCAGTCCTTGGTCTTTAACTTGTAAAGGGTTTTAATCTTGCAACCTTAATGTTCCCTGAGATGTTCAAAACAGAAAATCTTTATATTCAAATTTGTTGGCATTTTACTGCTGAAACATCTTTATGTATTGCCAAATACCTTTGTTCAGTATAGTACATCAAAGGCTCTACCATATATCTAGAGATAATTTAGAATGGGAAGTAAAATAAACAATGACATTTCTGCCTCAGATATAGAGTGGCATTAGATTTTAATTTTCTGTTCTAACCCAAAGTAGAATCTTCTTCCAGGGTCAACATCTAAAGTTCTTCCACAATCCAAAGAGAATACCCAAAAGAAGGTAACGGCCTCGTGAAGAAAGGAAAAGAACCATCCAGATAAATCTCCTCCAAAAAACAGGTTAATAATTAAGTGAACAAAAAGCTAGGAAATGTTAGAGGAATACCTTTTCCCTACTCCTAGCTTCCGTGAGAAAGGCTGAGTACACCATGGGCCTCTCTCTATTCCTTTAATTTACATCACCACTGAGGAGCTGGAAGTATTTGGTAAATTTGGGAAGGAAAATGAGCCAGGCTCAGCTCAGCTCCACCCTTTTGTTTACATGAAAACTGAAAGAGAAGTTTCATGTTGTTTTCAGTTTTGTTCCTTCTGGAAGCTCTGCCCCTGTGAGAAAGTCAACATTTTGCTCTGTCCTTTTTCTCTGGAGTCAATACAGTAAGCTTTCTCTTCCAGGGTGGAAGGTGAAAAATGCAGGGCTGGAAAGGTCTAACTCAATTACCTTGCAGTGCCTCGGGCAGTAAGTCTGATTAATTCTGGAGCTCAGTATTAGCAAATTCACTAGGCCAACAACCTAAACTCACACCCATGAACCTAGCCAATATAGGACTAATGAAGGTTACGTTTCTTTTCCTACTCTGTCAGGACCCAGGAAGAAAGAGGAATGCTGTTAATCAGAGGACCTTTGAGAGATTCTAGCAAGGCTCAGCATAAATATCTACAGTGTTCCTTTTTATATTAGCAATAATCAATTAAATTTTTTAATATAGATAAAATGAATAAATCTAACAAAAAGATCTTAACAAGAGATATGAATACATGGAGTTGTTCCTATTCATTAATGGAAGGACTTAACATTATAAAACCATCAATGCTTCACTAAAATAAACATCTGAATTTCTAAACTCTAAAGCAATTCCAGTAAAAACCACAAAATAATAATTTGAGAGATTTGGCTAATTCTTTTAAAATATGTATGGAGGAATAATGCTGCTCCAATACTAAAATTACTTTTAAAATATTAGAGAAGAAAAATCACCTTATTTGATATTAAAACATATTACAAAGTCACAAGAAATAACCATAAACAGTTAAGTATTAAGAATGGAAAACAAATGGATCAATAAAACAAAACAGAATTCAAACACACACTCAAGCATATATTGGAAGTTCATATTTGAGTCAGATGGTTTTGCAAATCAGGGGAAAGGTAAACTGGTCAATAAATGGTCTGGGAAAAGTGACTTGGCATGTGGAAAAAGTAACATTAGAAATCTATTTTGCCATAAAAAAAATAAGGTCTAGATAAATTAACTACATGAACGTAAAAAGTAAATGTTTAAAAACTATTAGCAGAAAATTCAGGAGGCTATCACTAAGATGTTCCAAGAGGAAAGAATTTAAAACAAAATGCACAAAACATAAAAAGTAATAGATTTTAACTTTTTGTGCATCACTGTTTGTAAAAGAGAGGCAGCATACTAGGAAGACATTTGCAATGGAATAAGAGACTAAGGATTAACATAAAAAGAATTATTATGAAGAACAAATCAAGGAGAAAAAAGCAACAACCCAACAGCAAAAATGGAAAATAAGAAGAGGTCATTCAGAAAATAAAACTCAACTGGCTAATAAAGAAATGAAAATGCTACCTCCATGGTAATCAGAATGCTAGTAAAACAATAACCAGTCCCCTCTCCACCATCCACCAGATTGGCAAAAACTAAAGAGACTGATACTACCAAGTCACAGTGGGAATAAAGGAAATTGGAAATCATGTACGTATTCCTGGTGGGAAGTAAATAACTGCACTTTGAAAAAGCGTTTGGTAGCATTGGGTAAAAATGTAAACTTGAATACCATGTGACGCAGTAGTTCCACTTCTAATTTTACACTTTAGAGAAACTCAAAAGCACAAAGGGAATATAAAAATATTTACTGAAGCATTTCTTCTAATACCAAGAAACAAACTGCCTCTGTCAGTGTGGTGGGTGAGGAGGTAAACATGAAATGTGGTGAGTGATGCAACTGAATTCAGTAGCTGAATATAATGAAGATCTATATCTCAGAATAGGGTGCATCTCAAACACAATATAAACCATAAAAAATGCAGAATGAGATAATAGAAATTCTTTATTTAAAATCTAAAGTATACTTAATAAAGGCTTATATGCACTATTATTGATATGTGTGTATCTGTGTAACACCAGAGGATACTTTATTAAAGAAGGATACAAATACTGGGCATATGAACATTGGATGATTTGCACAGGTAAAGAAAATAACGCGAGGGATAGGGAATAAAATGGATCAAAACACACACAAAAAATAGAATTTTAATTATTTAGAGAAGTGTAGTAAAGCACGGTGTCTAGACTGAGAATGGATTAAATTAACTTAATTCTGTTTCCTAAGGTTCAACATACACTCATATATACCCTTTCAATCACCACAACCATTAGGACAGGGCAAAAGGGGTCCCTGCTATGCGCTCTATATAGTGCAATCTCTTTCTCACTATCTCTTATTACGGAGCACACAGGCATCTCTATTAGCTCAAAATCCAGGACTCAGCCCTATCCCCAGAAAGTCTACAACCATGAACATATTATTCATTCTCATAACTCTATCCTTCAGGTCCCTGAACTTCCTTTGCCTATGCCTATGAAAGAAGAGGACTGCAATTAATTACACTATTCTGCTTACTTTACGTGTGTCCGAATTTTCCATAACCAAAAAAAAAAAAAAAAAAAATGCTTACAGAAGTCGGGGAATGTGAAGCCACAATTGAATACAGAGAAGGTTTCAGATTGTGCTAATGCTAACATTTTAGTCTCTGCTTCAAAACAAAGATAGCATGTGAGCAAGTGCTTAGGTAAGAAAAAAGAGAGATTGTCAAATCCTTCCCCTGCAAAGCAGAATACAGCTGATTCTCGCATGACAAGATATTACTTCTTAACAGTGCCGAATGCCCATCTTCTTCCTTCTCTTTTTATTCCAATTTGTGACTCTAGAAATACTAGCAAATTAGTGCACAGTATTTGCAACAGTAGCACATGGTGGCTGAGGAACATTCTGTAGTAGTAAGCAATCCATATTAATATATATGTAGATCTAGACATAAACTACGTGAACACGATATGGACTCTACATTAGACAGTAAGCAAACACTAAAATAGTGAATAAATGTATTGTTATAATATTTAATAATATGGTAATTATTCAAAAATAAGCAATTCCGGTGTTATTAAAAATTTTTAAGGAAACTTCATTAATTACAATTCTATGATAATTTTAATATTTAAGAATTTTTTTAAAGAAAAATACTTTTTACACCTATTTTATGTTTGTGATATAAACCCAAATTTGATACATTGAGTATAACACATTTTGAGTAATTACAGTTTTAACCCTTAGATCATGGCTCTCAATAGTAAATAAGTAAAAGTCTTCATTATAACATGATTTTTGAAATAAAAATGAACTATATATAGTAACTTATGAATTATGTAAGTATTTTATCACTTATTCAAAGATTACCAGTCCATCATCAGATATCCATAATAAATGCATTCAGTTATCTTTGGTACTTTTCAGGATTCAGTCATAAAAATAATAGCCTTGGCTGGTGGCTTATGCCTGTAATGCTGGTGGCTAGCACTGTGGGAGGCCCAGGCAAGAGGACTGCTTGAGCCCAAGAGCTCCAGACCAGCATGGGCAACATGGTGAGATCCTATTTCTACAAAAATAAAAGCTAGCCTGGCCTGGTGGCTCACAGCTGTGGTCTAGCTCATCAGGAGGCTGAAGTGGGAGGTCCAGGTTTCAGTGAACCATGTTCACGCTACTGCACTCCCACCTCGGCGGCAGAGCAAGACCCTGTCTCAATAATAATAATAATAGCCATACCTGTAGTTTTCTATTTTGATGCAGTGAAAGTGTATTTGCGAAATTTGAGACTATTTTATTTTACAATTTGAAAACTTGATTTAAAACTTTAAATACTTAAAATATGTTGTGGGGGGCTCCATTTATACTCTTTCCCTAGGGCCAGCAACTGTTGAGGCAGGCTTGCCCATTAGCGTATGCTTTATCCGTTTTCAGAACTAAAGCAATTTGAAAGTGTATTTTACAAAGTGCCCTGAGACATTAATTACAGCACAGAAAAAACTACAGCCAAAGAGGCACATAAAGCTAACAAGATGGTTTTAGTTTCTAATCTACTTCTGCACGAAGTCAGTTGGGGAAAAACAAACCAAGGAAAGCAAACTGAATAATCAGGTTACACACACACACGCCTCAAAGTTGAATGCATACAGGCCACAATAGAGTCAAAAGCACAGCACTATCCACAATATCAAACAAGTTAACGTTTGCAAATGAAAGAGAAGGCTAACTCTAAAAAGAAACAAAAGTTATACACTTATTTTTTCCAGCCTCATAAGGAAACAATTTAAAAGATCTTTAGGAACTACTACTATGTAACAGAACGACTTCGGAAACCGAGAACAGAATAATAATGTTTCAAGACAAGCGTGGACTTACCTGTCAAGTAAGCCGGCTTTGGGCCCCAGTTTACTGAACTGGGGGACTGGTTAGCGAGCAACACAGAGAACTAGTAAGATGACTGTGTATCTGCAGGCAGATAAAGGGGTTACGGATAAAAACAACAACAAAGAAAACAATCTGGCAGATGGGGGAGGCAAAGATTTTCCCCCAAAGGAAAAATTGCTGAATGAATGCAAGCAGCAGTGGATAATTCAAAGTCCCCTCTGCCATGGTAACTGACATACCTAAGGTGTCCAAAAAGACATTAAAGGCGAATGAAGGGGAGGGAAGGCGTCCTCCTCCTCCCATCATCACTAAAATAAAAATGTAGGCCGGGCGAGGTGGCTCACACCTGTAATCCCAGCACTTTGGGAGGCCGAGGCAGGTGGATCACCTGAGGTCAGGAGTTCGAGACCAGCCGGGCCAACATGGAGAAAACCCATCTCTACTAAAAATACAAAATTAGCCGGGCGTGGTGGCGCGCCAAGTAGTCCCAGTTACTCCGGAGGCTGAAGCAGGAGAATCGCTTGAGCCCGGGAGACGGAGGTTGCACTGACCCGAGATCGCACCACTAAACTCCAGCCTGGGTGACAGAGCGAGACTCCGTCTCAAAAAAAAAAGTAGACGCTGCCGTATTCGCAGATGCCCGGCCAGCCTGGAGCCCAGTCCAGAAGAGGCCGCACGTGGAGCCACGTGTTGCGCATTGAGCCGCCCCGGGGCCCATCAGGCCCAGCGGCGCGGAGGGGCCGGCGGCCTCAACAACAAGGAGACGCCGCAGGTGGGGGCGGCGCGAGGGAAAGAGAGGGGAAGGGACTGAAGGCGCCGAGCAGGAGGGACGTTTTGCGCGCACTCCCTTCTTCCTACGTGGAACTGGCAGTGGCAACAACGAGGCCGAAGGCGAAGTCCCTGCTCCCACCGCCGGCACGGTGACCCCTTTTTCCAAGGGTCACCCCCGAACCAACAAAGCACACACACACCCGAGATGCGCCCCAGGCCGCAGCGCCAACCCCCCTTCAGGTGCCCCGGAGGCAGGCGAGCAGCCGTCCCCAGGGCTGCCGTCGCCACCGCTTCTCCCGCACCCCTCAGCCTCCTTGGGCCGGAGACGCGCACAGCCCCAGGCCTGCTCCCCGCTCGCCGAGCGCACCGCCCCGCGCCTCGGCCACCTTGACAGAGTCGCCCACGCGCGGGGACGGCTCCAAGCGCCCATTTCCCATCCCCGAGGCCGAGGCTGGCCCGGCAGTTGCTGATGGGGAGCCTCACGCCTGCGCGAGCCACCCTCGCCGCGAACTCCGCACAGCCCACGCCCCGGCCCAGCCTCGGCGCCTCCCCTCCGCCCACTGCTGCAGAACCGCATCCCCTCCCCCTCGGCAGCGTCCACAACGGCTCCGCCTCAACCGTCGGAAGCTTCTCGCCTGCCGGCTTGGAAGATCAAGCCGAAGCCGCACCCTCCCTCCGCGCCCCGCCGTGGGGGAAGCCCACCCAGGCACTCTGCTCAACCTGCCTGCGGAAGGAGGCCTCCGCCTAGTGTCGGTGGAGCCGCCCCCTATGCCGCCGAGCGTCGCAACTCTGCGCCTCAGGGACCGCCGCAGCGCCTCAGGCGAACGGCGGAAGGCGGGAAGCGCCCGTCCAATCAGCGCCAGGTGCGGTCGATAGTACGTCCAATCGGCGTCGCCGCCAGCCAGGTCCCGCCCCGCCCAACGCTTGCCGGGGTCGCCCGAGGCCTGAGCCGAGGGGGACGCGGTGGGCGCGGCTCAGGCCGGGCCCTCAGGTTAGTGGGTCCGGGCTGTCCCCGCGCTTCGGCCCGTCCTCCCGCGCTGCGCTTTCCTGATGAACGCCCCGCGAGCGGAGTCGCCCCCGCCAGCGAGGAGACGCGCTGCCTTGACTGAGGCCCTGGTCCCGGGACGGGCGAGCAGGAAGGGATGGAAGGGACGGAAGCGCGGGCGGGATCAGGAGAAGCCCATCCCCGCGCTATGCGTCCCCAGAGCCACTGGGACCCGCGGCTCCAGCCAGCCCTGCGGAGGCGAGCCGGACCGGGGGACCAGGGCGCCGGGCCGACGACTCCTGGGTGAGGCCTGGCTCCTGCCGGCAGGGGGCGCAGGGCCGCCTGGGCTCCTGGGTGCGGGTGCCGGAGGGCGGGAGGGACCGCAGGTCCGGAGACGGGGTGCTGTGCTGGGTACCCAACTGCGTATTCCTAGGCTCTTTCAGACGTTTCCATTTAAGATATCCGTTTAATTTATGCAGCCAGCGGGTGCTTGTGTAAAAAAATCGCAAGCCCTTCTGAGACAGGCACAGCCGCGAAAGGGTCTCCTTGCCCCTTGGCTCGCAGAGGGCGTCGGTGTTCCGCGCTCAGTCTTCTGCGTGTTTTCCCCGTGCTCCCGTTCTGAGATGGAAACTGTTCCACGTGCACTGAGATGCAGCTCGGTCTTTCTAACAGCTTCGTAATTATTTAATCATGTGATTAACTTCATCCGAGGAATTCAATCCTCCACTGATGAGCCTACACTTCTGTTACAAATAATACTGCAGCAAACCACCTTTGGTTTAATGAATATTTGTGTCGGATCAGTTTTTAAAAGTTGAATTGTATATGTAGTTAAACTTTTATAGGTATCTTCAACCCAAAATTTAAAATTATATTTTAGTAACATTTTAATTTATCTAAAAGACACTAATTGTTTAAAAATGTGGGATTAAGATTTAAATGTGCGGTGGAAAGCACCTGAAAAAAATAAACACAAGGGAATAGAATCAAAGCTCAGTTGTGGACCAGAGCAGATCAAATCACATTAAATAAGCTCTCAGAGGTGTTTTAAATATTCCGCTTAGCTAGAATTACCAACTTCTTGACAACTTTGTAACTACCCGCATTGAACTTAATTTTGATATCTTAGTTTTTTAATTCAGAGCTGACAGATTACATATGCAATCTAAGGTACACAGATGTACGCAGGGATTTGAGGGGATTTTATATGTTCAAAGCTTTCAATGCTTTTGAATTCTTCATACGTTTAAGTATTAATAATGTATAACACAAAATGTAAGAAGATAGAAGAGTGCTTCAAAATTGTGACCTGGCAATTTTGCCTAATTATTTTCATGCCTAGTTTTCCGCCAGTAGATCTAAGATCCTTCATGATGGAGTTGCGAACGCACAGGAATTTTCCTAATACACTTCAAAAATTAATAGTGATGATTTTTTACCTTGCCGCTTTTTAGTTGAAGAAAAATGTTAGAGCCTTTTTTATTGCTTCATGTGTTCAAGAAGCCTGCGGATTATTTAAACATCAGTAAACTACAACATGAAAGAAAAAAAGGATATCACTAATTTTACTGTTAATTTTTTTAAAGGTTTTAGACTGTGGCGTTTCATGAAAAACCTTATCAATTATAATCAAAATTTGGAAGCTATGTGCAGTGGTTCACACGTATACTCTCTGCACTTTGGGAGGCTGAGTTGATGGGATTGCTTGAGGCCAGGAATTTGAAACTAGCCTGGGCAACATAGCTAGGCCCTATCTCTACAAAAAAACAAAATTAGCCAGGTGTGGTGGCATGTGCGTGTGCACCTAGCTACTCTACGCCGGAGGCTAAGGTAGGACCAGGAGCTGGAGGCTGCAGTGAGCTATGATTGCACCATTGCACTCCAACGTTGGTGACAAGGCAAGACCTTCTCTCAAAAAAGAGAAATATCGTAATTTGGCGTTCAATTAATTTAGCTTTCTGAATCAACAAGCATTTATTTGGAATATTCTATATGTCATATAACAGGTAGAGAGAGCATTGACTTTGAAACAGGTTTGAATGCTCAATTTGTTACTTACCATCTATGGGACTTTAGGTGAATTACAGTTATATATTGCTTAATGATAGGGGTAAGTTCTGGGAAAGGTGTCCTCCTCAAGCAATTTTGTTATTGTGTGAATATCTTAGCGTTTACTTACAAAAAACCTAGATGGTATAGCCTACACACCTCAGGTATGTATAGTACAGTCTATTGCTTCAAGGCTGCAAACCTGTACAGCATGTTACTGCACTGAATACGGTAGACAACTGTAACACAAGGGTATTTGTGTATCTAAACACAGAAAAGATACAGAAAAAAATCTGGTATAATTCCGTGGACCCACGTCATATATACAGTTCCCCTGTTGAGTGAAATGTTATGTGGCCTATGGCTGTACTTAAACCTCTCTGAGCCTTATTCTTTTCAGCTAAGAAAAAGGGGATATTGCCTACCAGGTAGCATAACATTCAGAATTAAATGAAATCACATATTTAGAGCACTTAGCATTGCGGCCAAGCAAATAAGGGAGACAAAATAAATGTAAGTTTTCTTCCCCCATGTGCAAGACTTTGTATTTAGGTGAGGGTCATGATCCAGACGGCAGACACACACTCATTACTGCCTGAACAGTGTCATTAACTGTTGTAAGAGAAGTACATAAATGATCACATTCCCTGTATTCCCCTAGAGTTTTCTTCATATCTTATGCTGACCTGGCATATAAAATTGCATTTCCTTTTCTCAAAGACACACACAACAACTCTGCTACTGACGCTGAGGCAGAATGACAAAATTTATTTTTGCCAAGGCTCTACATTTATCAGTGTTGTAGAAAGGATAAGACTTGCATGTGAAATGATTTAGACAAGTTTCTAAAGCTTGGTCTTCTGTAATTAGGCCACAAGAAAAACATACTCCAGCATAATAGAATGGCTCACAGCTGTTTTTGCACATATACTTTAATACTTAGGCTTGGGTAAAATCATTTTAAGTAACATATTAAAATATGTTTGGGGAGACAACCTAACAACCCAGCAATTGCACAGCCCACTAGAAAATTTTAACATCTAAGCAATATAACTGTTTTAGGGTCTGAAAATTCTCCTTCAGCTGTTCCACAGCCTCTTTATCAACTAGGCAAATATATTTAAGCTTTTAAATTTCATAATGTTGATATTTTTTAAAAGGCACGGGAGGTTCACTTAATATTAAATATATAACATTTACTTTATATTTCATGACCAGAACCTTTTTGGCAAGTGACTTTCACATAGATTATGAGATTCTCTACATGCCTTAAAATAAATCTGGCAGCTCTTAACTCATATCTAAATTCTCTGGACAATTGTCTTGCTGTTTTGGGGCCAGGGGCATAGCAGCCAAGGCCCTAACAGGCTTGCTGACCTAATTGAACAGTTTGTTAAATAGCAGGAAATGTAACCAGGCTTCTCTCTTGCATGTTAATGTAGTGAACAGTGCTAATAGCTAGAGATTGTGCAATTTAGTCACAATATTTCAAGTCGAAATTCAGTGTTCTTATATCAAAAGATACCGAAGAAAGCCATCCTTGTTCTTTGAATTATAAAAGCACAGAGGTTGCAATGATGAGAACCAAACCGGTTAAAAGCCGAAATGCATCCTTTCAGTATTGATTTGACAGATGCCAACAAGCATTCAAAAATTTGGAGTTAATTTCCTGGTGACAGGTAGCATAAAATTGATCAGACTGGTTTCAGCTGTATCATAAACCTCACAAATTGTAGATCTTGTCCTTCCTGGCTGTTTTTTTTTTTTTTTCCACACCTTAATTCTAGCACCTGTTGTCAGACCACTGTTCAGCACCAAAAGAACTCCTCAGCCTGGAGTTCTTTGGAGTTTTAAGTGATTGCCTAACTCAGCAGGGGACAGTGGTCTTGACTTCTTGGTTGACGGTTTAAAGACATAAAAGAATTTTATATTTTAAAACTGACAAACTAGAAAATGTTAGAAACTCTATCTGAAGGCACAAAGTATAAAGTTGGTGGGTACCTGATAAAACATGATGTATGTAAATACAGTTCAAAACAATTTAAAATTATAAATATTTGTCAATTATTTTTCCTCCAGTGCTCTGGCTATTGCTGAAAACACCTTCTAGTTCCACCTTGTAACTGGACTCCCAAAAGATGAATGCTGACATCTTCTGATGCTTAACAAGAAATAAAAATAGTCACCTTAATCATCAAAAAGGTAATTGCAAAAGGCACTGTTGCCTGAAATTCTCTAGTCACCTGAAAACTGAAATAACTGAGGCAAGACTTGTTAAAATGCTTAGTTTCAAACTTAAACAGAATGGCCTGATAATGATCAAACATGTACAGAGAAATACATGAAATCAGAATTGTGAATGCAGAGAAATAACTGTTTTGCTAGTTTAAAAGTCTGAAGCTTTTCCCTCCTCCCCAGCTATTAATGTAGGAGATACACAGCCTAACCAGGACAGTCTTAATGCCCAGGAATGGTTGTGTGATGACTGATAAAGCAGAAATTTCTTGCCTATTAATAGTTTCCCACTGTTAGAAGGCTACAGCCATTGGCAATCAGATGTGGTCTCAGGTTTTTCTTGTCCTGGGGCAGGAATGCCTGGAGGGACCATGATGTTGGTCACACTGTACATTCTGTTTACTGTGGGCACAAACACATAACTTTTTTTTTTTTTAGCTTATTAAATCGAGAATATTCCTGAGGAGGCATCCGCTATGGGCTAAAGGTCCCAACATCACAATAATAAATAACAGCTATGTTTACAGAGACACATTCAGGACACATGCAAAAGCTTTTCCTAGCAGGAGGACTTGGGCCTTTGCAAAACAAGCTGCTTGGGCCTCCCCAGAGGGCCCACCCTCCCATGCACCTACCCCACACCACGCTGCCCCAACTCATTACACAACTCGGCCTTTTGGCCACCTGAGGCTACTTTTTAGACCAAGTGACTGACGTTTCAAGTAGAAGACAGGCTGGGCCACTGCCAGGGGACCTTGCAGCAGAAAATTAGGTCAGAGGACTTGGAGGGTGGTGGTGAACAACCAGATAGATGTGAGAGCCCAGCAGGGAAATGACAGGAGGCGCAGCTTAGGTGTGGAGGCTCCAGGTGGCCGGGCCCCGCGCGGCTCAGATGAAGTGGATCCAGCTCTCTTCGCACTCCCCGCGAGGCATGTGCAGCGCGTGGTTGCGACACGTGAGGCTGTAGTCTTGGTGGTCGTTGTTGTCCCAGTACTCGGCACCCGCCACTCGGTAGCGCACCGCGAAGTGCACACGGGAGCCGAGCTCCAGCAGGAAGGGCGGTACTGGGAAGCCAAAGGTGAAAACGTCCTCCGTGCCCTCGGGGCCTGCGGGCCCGCGCCACCGCGCCACCGCCTCGTGGGTACTGCGCCAGCCCGAGTAAGTGTAGCGCACAGCCACCTGCTTCTCGAAGGCCACGTTGCGCACACGCACCGTACCGCTGATGCCAAGGTCCGAGCAAGTGACACGCTCCAGGCACACGAGCTGCCGCTGCAGGCGCTCGCCAAAGTCGGCGGCCTCGACGGGCGGCGGGAAATCTGGCACCAGGCACTGCAGGGTGAACTCCAGGTCCTGGCTGCTGCAGCACAGGTCCGAGTTGATGGCGAGCCGCGACAGCACGTGCAGCGGCACGGACGGGTCGTCTCCCGCGTTGAACACCTTGACCTGCGCTAGCTCCAAGCCCAGGGCGTCGGCGAACCGCACGCGGAGCTGCCGGCTGCAGCCCGGCCGACACGCAGCGCCTGGCGCGCCCGCGGCCTTCTGGCGGCGCTCGGGGGAGCTGGGCAGTGAGCGCGCCCGCCGCAGGATGATGGGCCGCAGGCGGGGGTCGCAGCCCGACGGCGCTGGCGTTGGCGGCGGCGCGCGGCCCGGGCTCCCAGGAGGCCTACAGGGCCGCGGCTCCAGGGCCACGCCGCGGTCCAGGTCCGACAGGCAGCTGAGGCTCCGGGGGCCGAGCTTCCGGGATCCCAGGGCGCTAGGCAGGACCGCGGAGCTCGGGCCTCTGGACATGGCCCCGCCGGCCGTCGGAAGATGGGGAGACAGGGATGAGGGACGACCTCCCGACCCCGCGACAGCTCCTTCCGTGCTCAGAAGCCGCTGAGAGTCCACCGTATCTGCAACCTGCAGGGGACCGCTCGGGCCCGGTGAGCCCTACCCTTGGTTCGCCACCTTGCCCCTCGAGTCCTTGTCCAGGTCCTCCGCTTCTTGCAGTTAAAGAAATTGTAAGAGTGGGTAGTTTTTCTCTAGTGGAAGCTTTCAGAGGCTTCCCGTGAGCGCAGGGTAGCGCCTCCTTTTTCTTCTTGCTTCCTTGGAGGTTCTTACAGGAAGGCTGCGTTCCGGGAGCGGCCCCTCCCACTTTCCCGGTCCGCGGCGTTACTTACAAGGCTGCAACTTGACCGGCTGCAACTTCCTAGCCAGGCTCCGCCCCGCCCCTCGTGACGCCGCCTGCAGGCGGGCCCCCGCCGGCTCTACCTCAGCCCGGGAGCTCAGCCGAGCTGCGCGCCGCCGCCTCCTGCTCCCCTGCCGCAGCGCGCCGCAGCCGGGCCTCCTCGCGCGGGCGCCGGAGAGGAAGGAAGGCTGGCAGCCTCGTCACGTGTCCGCTGCAGTCGCGAAACAGGTCTGATCAATTTCTGTTTACGTCTGCCTGGACTGCGCGCCTATCGATCATAGACTGTCTGCACAAACGGAGGACAAGGAAAATGCATGCTGCGTGTCTTTAGATTTCTGGGTTGTGGATGGGGGGAGCGGTGGTGCAAAAACCGGCCTTGCCAGGAGCTGGTCTCAGGCTAATTTTAAACATCGAGGCCAGCCCACACTTTGGACAGGTTCACTGCAACCTGGACCCTTGGCCAGACCGAGGGAGCCTCACAGCGTAGAGGAGCAGCGTCATGTCCACATCACCCAGGATGCTTTGCCGCACCGAATGGCCAGCAGATTCCCTTGAGGGTGGGGAGGGGAGGTGCTGCTGTTGTCTTCCTGGACTCAGCGCCAGAGAGGAAGACAGGGGAACAAGAGTTATTACCTGCTGATGACTTCTGCAGCTGCCCTTAGTCAGCCTCTGGCGCTTGGGGAGCGTATTTGTAGCCAGAATCTCCGACTTTTAGCTTTGTTTCCAAGCAAGCCAGAAACACCAGCAAGGCCTGGAGCTTGTTTTCTGCCTGTTTAGAACCCTACAGGCATTCGTGTCTGAGCGGTAGCTTTGAGCACAAAACCCCACAGCCTTTGGTGTAAAGTATACCAGGTGAAATGAAGTGGAAAAGATGCAAGTGCACTTTCCAGAGAGCAGTTTGGGGCCAGCCATTCCATTAAGAAGGTTCCTTTTTATTGTCCAGAGGGACAAAGCAGAAAGAAAACCAGACTAATGAAAGGGGGTTGATTCAAGAACATTTTCTGCATCTAAAATGAGTCAAGGCTGTTGATTGCGGTATAATTCATTAAATGTGAGAGAGTGATTTTATTTATCATTGGATGTAAGCTAACTAAAAAGGCTTACATGATTATTGTGGGAAAAATACAGGAAAGTTTCAGGAAGAAAATAAAAATCTTCTATAATCACATCTCTTTTATTTTACAGAGACAGGTGATACGGGAAAGAGAAGTATCCAATTTCCATTCAGTGCACTTTTAATAGGCCACTCAAAATGAGAGGGGAATAACAGCAATATGTGGTATAGGTCAACAATGCTTCATAAAGAGATAATATATAATATGTAATATGTATGAATATATGGAAAATCTTATAATGGATTTATGTGATAGAGAAGGCCGAAAAATTGAATGGGAACATTCCTCCTAGAGTTTAAGCTCCTTCAGAACAGGGACGTGCATAATCATTGCCATTTTTCTGAGTACTCCTGTAATTATTTGTTGAATGAATGAATGATTGGGCAATGCAATGATTGAACGCTGGAATAAGACCTGACCTTATTCAGCCTTCCAGATTTCTTCAACATATTATTTCCAACGAAGATTATACCTGTGTGTGAATAGGGAGAGAGAGAGAGATGGAATCCACTCACAGTATTTATAGTAGTGTGATCCTGTGATCCTGTCTCTAATATCTACTGTAATAAGCAGAAAAGACAAAGCTGTAAGCATAAGACAATGTCTCCCTTCCCCAGTATTTCACAACCTAGAGTGCAAACCACTGTATGATCACAGCCCTAATATTTCAATATTATACAAGTATTAAAAAACAAGTGAAAAACCAACCCAATACTGGTGGTAGGACCGTTTGCAATCAATAGTTACTGACAGTATTCTGTTGCTTCTAGTTCCGGTGGTGAGGAGACCTTTCCAAATATAAGAGGAATAAAGAAGTCACCTCCCCAGCTGTCATCATCTTCCAGCAGATTGAGCAAGAATATTTTGAGCACTACAGGAAAGGTAATGTAAACTTAGAAGAAAAATCTTACTTAGGTTTATTCTGGGATTTTTGTTTGTTTGCTTGTTTCTTGGGTACATGTTCACAGTATTTGTTACTGCATCCCTGTTTTTTAGACAGTCCATCAAACCCTAGATGATGATCAGCCACGTGACTTTTTCAAGAAGAGGAATAGGGTGAATGAATCTCATCAGAAAAGCAGGTAAATAGTTTTAGTATAATTGTTTTATCTTGCAAAAGGCTCATTATCTCTGTTGTCCAGATTGAATATGTGGAGTGGGGAAAAAAGTATGTCTATAGATAAGAAATATACATTTATAATTTTTTTCTAGCAGAAATGAGTAGAAAAGTGGTTTAAGCATAATAGTGGATAAGGATTCCAGCGGTCATAATTATGGCAGTTGTTAGCAGAATTATAATTTTGAGTAAGTCCTTTAATCACTTTTCTATGTTAGTTTCCTTTTATATAAAAGGATACTGACAATAATTAATTTTTATGGATGCATACTGACAGGCAGGAACAAAATGTTTTAACAGTGTTATGAATTCTGAATAATGGAGATTCCTTCATTTCTTCATTCATTTATTCAACATTTATTGAGCACACGTTGTACTATTGGCAATGATTTAATGTCTTCCATATTTATTAATTAAAATGTAGCACGTACTCAAATAGTTGCTTAGGTTGTTTGAAACCACTGGGCAAATGACCCTCTGAAGTTTCCAGAAAGCATCTTTACCACCCATTTCTATTCATTCTGACTTATGTTACAGAGAAGTATTATTAATCTTAAATGCCACATTCTTGGTAAATAAATTGAAAAGAGGATATTTCCAACTCTGATGTGAGATTCAGCATCAGAATAAATTATGCCAGAGAGAATTAGTTTCTAAACTCATAATGCACACAGTATTCATTATTCCCTTTACCTGCTATTCACAAGGTAGCACTAAGACCCTGTGTTTTCATTCTTATGTGTTACAGGGCACCATATGATTTTATTTCTGTTCTTTAAACACAATTTTCCCAAGTGTGTTTTCTGTTTGAAAACATTGTAACAAGCTTTTGATTTAAGGTACAGGTTTGTATGTGCAATACTGTTATATATTAAAATTTCACTCAGCTCAGAATCGCCGCTAATCAGTGATTAAACTGCAAAACTTGCATGTTATGTCATATTTACACTTAATTTAAAATAGGTATATAAAATAAAACTGTTTTTACTTCTGAATGTTATTAAATGCTTTTGATCGTAACAATTCCAGAGTTCTACGACTGATTTTTTTCCAAACTAATGTTTTTTTAAAAGTACACACGAAAGTATGAAACAAGCACTTTGAGAAATGTTGATGTTTTTCCTAAATGCTAATATTTGATATAAAATGGAAACTGTGCATTCTCTTTTGTCACATGCATTATATAATGTATCTCAAATAGAGTATTATATGGGAAAATGTTCTGTAAAATTACTTATGCTGTAAGGAGTTTGGAAGCTGACATTTTCTAATGCCTACTAATAGCTGAGACAAAAAAAGTACAACTAGAAGATTCTTTTTGTTTGTTTAATTATAGCCAGACCATTTTTTGTCATATGTGGTAAGAATTGCAGTTTTATTTTCTCACAGCAATATGAATGCTGGCCCATCTTGGAATAAAGTGCAACATTCAAAGAATTCTTCAGGAAAAAGGCAGAGTAAATCCCAAGTACCCCACGCTTCTTCCCAGCCAAGAAGCAGCCTCACAGCTGTCACCCAGCCTACTGAAGAAAAACTTAAAGAAAGCATTTCCCCGGAAGCAAGACGCAAAAGGAATCCACTTGGTTCCAGGTGTCGGGGGGCCTCAGGGAATAAACTGTTTCTTGATTTTCAGTCAATGAAAATTATTAAAGAGGATGCTGATGAGGACAGTGCAAGTGATCTCTCTGATTCAGAAAGAATTCCCATTCCTCCTTCTCCCCTCACACCTCCAGATCTCAATCTTCGAGCTGAAGAAATTGATCCTGTTTACTTTGATCTTCACCCTGGTGGGGGTCATACAAAGCCTGAATACTATTATCCGAATTTCCTTCCATCCCCTTTCAGCTCCTGGGACTTACGAGACATGGCCCTGCTTCTGAACGCAGAGAACAAAACGGAAGCCGTGCCCCGAGTGGGAGGACTTCTTGGGAAGTATATCGATAGACTTATTCAGCTTGAGTGGCTGCAAGTCCAGACTGTACAGTGTGAAAAAGCAAAGGGGGGCAAAGCAAGGCCCCCCACTGCCCCTGGGACCTCAGGGGCACTGAAAAGCCCTGGGAGAAGTAAGCTAATTGCTAGTGCTCTGTCCAAGCCACTACCTCACCAGGAAGGGGCTTCAAAGTCAGGCCCTTCCCGAAAGAAAGCTTTTCACCATGAAGAAATCCACCCATCACATTATGCATTTGAGACTTCCCCTAAACCCATTGACGTGCTTGGTGGTACCAGGTTTTGTTCTCAGAGGCAAACCCTTGAAATGAGGACAGAAGAAAAGAAAAAGAAATCAACTAAGAGTACGAAGCTGCAGCGTTGGGATCTGTCCTGCAGTGGAAGCAGCTCTAAGGTGGAAACCAACGGTAACATTCGAACTCCCAAACAGGCAGCTGTGATTCTGGACTCATCAGATTCCTGTAAGGCCTCCAAAACACAAGCACATGCACATCCTAGGAAAAAGGGAAAGGCAGAGAGCTGTGGTCATGCCACTGTATCGAGTGAGAAAAAACTGAAAACAAATGGAATAAAGCAAAACACATATAAACTAAAATAAATACCTAAAATGATGAATTGCCAAGACCTGCAGGTACCTCAATGTTAGAGCTCTTCCAAAAGTCAAAATACTGTGAATTTTAAGGAATTTTACAATTACTGACATTTAAGTAGTTGATTGGCATTTTTGTCCACCTTTATTTCTACCCTGAGTGGGGTTATTTTCAAAGGGAGGTGTCTTTCAATAAGCCTTCTTTGTGTCAGTCTTAGGCAAATGAGAGCCCTTTAGATAAAAATTACCTAAAATATGTGCCATATAAAGGAATAAAATGGCACCTCTCCAGGGAAAGTGTCAGTGAAACCTCAGCTACAGTAGCCGGTCTGTGTAGAGCAGCTAGTGGTGTTACCTCCCCATTTTCACATGCACATAAGTATATGAAATAGTGCAGACTGTTTCAAATGGTGTGGAATCCTAAATGTTTAAAATAGGGCCCTTCTTGCCCACTCCCTCGCTTACTTTTTTATAAACTCAAGCAAAATTTCTGTTCATTTTACCCTTAGGAGAAGCTTTAGTTCTTCCTCAAGTCAGGGAGTAGTGAGTTTGTATTTTGAGTAGTCATTTATCACTAAGCTGGTTGCTCTTTAGAGAGACAGTGGAATTTAGTACTTTAATACATTTTCTCTGACATGGTTTTTTTTTTCTTTTTTGGGGGGCATTTTAAACTTAGAGGTGGTGGTAAAACCTACTTCTGAGTTCTCCGAACTGAGGTTAAAATAACTTGCAGAATTTTCCAAAGTCAATGGGCTTAGCATGATTACTGCTGTTTGGTGGGGCTGAGAATGAAATATTTGACATTCTGGAATTGATGGCATGTAAAGCTTCTCCAGAGAGGCACCACAGGGAAATCACTCTTTACAATTTGTAAAGGAAGGGCCTGTAAAAGGATCAAAACACATGGACCTACATTCAATGTAATAGTTACAAAGTTACTGATTTGGGTTCCACACCCTGTGGTCCTTAGTCAAAAATAATGATGTTTCAGTTTGCAAGAGCAGGATTTTATTATTTTGCTTGGGGTGAGGGGCGGGAGAGTGGAATATGAATAAGGTTGCTGAATGAATTCTAAACTCCCTTATCTGGTCTTCAGGCTTCCCGACTCTCTCCAAACCTTCTTGTTTAACTGCAGTTGAATAACATCTTCTTGTTCCTATAGTTGTGCTGTGAGCTTTCTGTTTATATTTGCGCAGTGTATTTTAATACTGCCCATGTCATTATAGTTGATTTTATCCCTTTAAACAATTACTGTATTTGTTTTTGACATAGAGTTTTCAATTTTTTCACCTTTGGGGCAAATGAAAAACTTAGCATTTTTCATTTGGGAATATATAATAGCTTGTAAACTTTTCAGACAGCAGTAAATGTCTGAAAAAATATCAAAAACGCATAAAGACAAGATTTTGTAGCTATAATTATATGTATATAATTATAAAAACCAATGTGCAAAGGTTGCATTTTAAGGTCTTTTAAAATCTGATTTTAATCATACCAAATGGCATAATATTTTTTATGGTAGCCTTTTTCTTTCAAGACTTAATTTTCAGACTTGTACAAGTTCCTTCTTACATTCTTTCCCTCTCACACCATCCTACTGGAGAAAGCATACTTTTACGCTAAGATCTTACTTTGAGCTTTTTACATGAAAAAAAGATGTACATATAGTAAGTATTACTTCCGTAGTCCTCAAATATACTATAACTTTTGTACTTAGTATATGTTTTATATTTGGAAAACAGCACTACGCTTAGTTTTCCTGTAGTTCTGAGTGATGTCTGTGTGTTCCTTGCCTGCCCTATTTTGTAAGCACAGATTAGTCTGTTATCCATGGCTGGCACTTCACTTATGATCCTTTCTCTGCTAGATTTTTATGCAGCTCTCTATGAAGTTTCATGGCCCATAGATACTCAAAAGCATGATATTCTATACGTATGTGTATATGTATATATACTCCTTATGTTAATACTAAGGGGTTTATGCTGAGTTGCTGCCTTTCCCTGTAATGTATCCACGTGCATGCTCTTAGAGACCTTGAATGGTTGAGGGTACAGTGATTTATTAGTAATTCCACTTGCCTTGCCTATGTCTGAGCTGAAGACAATCATGATTAAGAAATTTAGAGGTGGCCGGGCGTGGTGGCTCACGCCTGTAATCCCAGCACTTTGGGAGGCCAAGGCAGGCGGATCACCTGAGGTCGGGAGTTCGAGACCAGCCTGACCAACACGGAGAAACCCTGTCTCTACTAAAAATACAAAATTAGCCGGGTGTGGTGGCGCATGCCTGTAATCCCAGCTACTTGGGAGTTTGAGGCAGGAGAATCGCTTGAACCCGGGAGGCGGAGGTTGTGGTGAGCCAAGATCGCGCCATTGCACTCCAGCCTGGGCAACAAGAGCGAAACTCCGTTTCAAAAAAAAAAAAAAAGAAAGAAAAAGAAAGAAATTGAGAAGTAATGCCTCATAATATTTGTTCCCAGCTTTTTAAATTGAAGCTGGTTGCATAATCTGGGGAATAGTCATAATTTCATGTGTTATACAGTTTAAAAAGCCTGCAAAAGTGACTTTGCTTGTTTACTTTCTGCCTCAGATTGACTATTTTAACCAATATTATCACGACTAGATCATAGCTCCTAGTGAATAACATGAAGTGTTTTAAAGTTAGGTCTATTACAGAATTAACATAAGCACAATTTTAATTTTATGATATCTGATACGCCTGTCTAATACATCTTAATGCACTAAATGCTGCAGATAAGAATCTTGCTATTTTTCAAGTAGACAGCACTGGAAAGTTGAATCATGAACTCATGCAGTTCATCAAGTCAAAAGCACTGAGTGTTTTGTTAGTCTAGTGACATGGGTCATTGTATTTCCAAGAAGTGCCTCTCATTTTTGGGGAGTTGTTTACATATACCCTGCATTTAAACTAATTAAAACAATCCAAGTTTCTTTAAAAAAAAAAAAAAAGAAAAGAAAAAACATATTTTAGGCTTAGAATTATCTAATGGAAAAAATGTAAAAAAGTACAAAAATGAACTAAAAGTATATCAGTATTTGCAGTATTTGCTGTGATTACTTAGGTTTAGACTTTCTCAACTTCTTAGATGACTAAATGGGCTGAAGACTTGTAACTAACTTGAATAGGGTAGACTTCATACCCTGTGACAAAAAGGATGGGGAAGAGAATATCATTGGTCTTGCCATATACCTACTAGCTAAAAGGAAAATGGTTTGTAGTTGTTCTTGGGCCTACTGTGTTGCTTTTCAGAAGGACATAAGACTTTCTACTTTATCTGATATGGATATTGTCTACTTCCTCATTCCTTTATGCTCACTTATGGAGTAGTTACATAGAAATATAACTCTTGGTGGTACTGTATTTTAAGGTAATTCAGAAGCAGTATTTATTATTTATGTACATGTACAGGACACCATTCAAAATGGCTTGAAAATATTCAGCATGTTTGTTATTTGCTGTTATATTGTATGTTTAGTTTTGTATGTGATAAACAGAATTGGTGTAAGTTTTTGTGGACTTGAATTTCTCCTTCCTTGAGATCAATTAAATAGCAGAAAAATATTGTCTGGATTTTTCTGGTATTGTTTTGTTTTGCTTTTCATGCAGTTCTCTTCTGAAGCTTGCCTTTATTTTCTCCCTGGTTATTTAAAAGAATTGCCCAGGATGAAATGCTGTTCCAACTCCTGTCTTAACACTAAGCGACATGGGTGGCCAAAGCACAGGTTAACCTTACCGGATATATTTGAGAAGCATTGCAGTACATTTCTTGAGTCGCTCTTCCACTTATTACCCCATGTTGAGGATTAATTAGGGGAGCAGGATGCAAATTCAGTAAGCATAAATTAAGGTAACCTGTGATGTAATGAACTTGCACCTTTATGTACATATTTGGAAATGAGTACGATCTCTTTCAAGGAAGTGGCCTGGTTAGGAGATGGCAGTTTTGAGCAGCTCCGGCTGCAAACATTCTCAAAAGCCCTGTGCTCTTCTTTCTAACTTCACTCTGACAATAGGGTGCATTCTTTTGAGTCTACCAAATTGTGGCAGTAATGTTCAGTGGCTTAAAAAGTAAGTTTTTGGATATGTTTTGAAAATTAACCATGCTGGAGATTTAAAATCTTTTTTTTTTTTGTACAGGAAATATATTATTTTGGGCTGTTGCTGTTTTCTTATCCACAAGGTGGCGACGAAACCCTTTCAGATAGCAGCGAATTTGGCCTGTGAGTGCCTTCTAGTCAAATAAAAAGGTTTTTACTGGAATCAAAAAGAAATGGAGAGAAAAAGACTTTTTGACTTCAGGCCCAAAGCATGTTCTTTATTTAACTTCACTCTGCCATCAGAGAATACAATGGTTTATTATATGCAGTTAGGTGCTGTGGAGGATTCTTTGATTCATTGAACATTCTCACATCATAAAACACTGTATCCAGCATAGAATCGTCCTCAATGAAGTAACATAAATCATCCATTTATAAAAATCTTCACAGAGATCCCTGTTTCGTAAAATACAATTTGAATATTTTTGTCTTCAGCAATTTAATGTATAAGGAATTACTCTAATAATACTGGAAAATATATATGGAATTAAAAATAGGATAGTCATAAATAATTGCTCTAGCTTAAATGAGATTTTAGAGCAAACAACACATATTTAACTTTAGATTATATTAAGCGAGGACAATTTCATGCAAGCTCCTCCCTAGACCTACTGAGTCAAAGTCTGCATTTTAACAAAATCCTTGGCACATTAGAGTTTGAGAAATCTGCTTTCCTGGTGCTTAAGTCTGCAAGTTTGAGGGACTGCCTTTATGGTATGGGAGTAGCTGGCAGGCCCTCTCCCCCTCAAGCAAGCCATTTGCTTATCTAGCCCTATTTTCTCCATAGTTTAAAGGCACTGGGCTGGCTGTTTACCTAAGAGGTTGCCTAAATGAGAGATTTATGGCCTCTGATAAAATCTGCTCCACAAGTGAATGCTAAGGAGTTGAAGTTTCTTTTTTTTTTTTTTTCAATAGCTTTTGGGGTACAAGCGGTTTTTTGTTACATGGATAAATTATATAGAGATGAATTCTGAGATTTTAGTGCACCTGTCACCCGAGTAGTGTACATTGTACCTAACGTGCAGTTTTTTATCACTAGCCTCCCTCCCAGCTTTCCCCTTCTGAGTCTCTAAAGTCCATGTCACTCTGTATGCCCTTGCGTATTCATAGCTTAGCTCCCCCACTTCTAAGTGAAAACGTAAAGATTTGGGTTTACCACTCCTATGTTACTTCAGTTAGAATAATGAGGTCAGGAGTTTGAGACAAGCCTGGCCAACAAGGCGAAACCCTATCTCTACCAAAAGTGCAAAAATTAGCCAGGCGTGGTAGCATGCGCCTGTAATCCCAGCTACCCAGGAGGCTGAGGCAGGAGAATCCTGGAACCCGGGACGCAGAGGCTGCAGTGAGCCGAGATCGTGCCACTGCACTCCAGCCTGGGTGACAGAGCAAGACTCTGTCTCAAAAAATAATAATAATAATGACCTCCAGCTCCATCCAAGGTTTTGCAAAAGACATTGTTTAGCTCCCTTTAATGGCTGAGTAGTATTCCATGGTATACTATATATATGTGTGTGTGTGAGTGTGTGTGCATATATATCACATTTTCTTTATCCACTCAGTTGATGGGCACTTAGGTTGGTTCCACATCTTTACAATTGTGAATTGTGCTGCTATAAATATACGTGTGCAAGTGTCTTTTTCATATAATGACTTCTTTTTCCTTTGGGTATGTGTTAGTCTGTTCTCATGCTGCTATGAAGAAATACCCAAGACTGGGTAATTTATAAAGAAAAGAGGTTTAACTGACTCACAGTTCCACATGGCTGATGAGGCCTCAGGAACCTTACAATCAGGGCAGAAGGCACCTCTTCACAGGGCAGCAGGAGGGAGAATGAGAGCTGAGTGAAGGGGGAAGCCCCTTATAAAACCATCAGATCTCATGAGAACTCACTCACTGTCAGGAGAACAGCATGCAAACCACCCCCATAATCTAATCACCTCCAAAGAGGTCCCTCCCATGATATGTGGGGATTATGGGGACTATAATTCAAGATGAGATTTGGGTGGGGGCACAGCCAAACCGTATCAGGGTAGATACCCAATAGTGGGATTGCTGGATCAAATGGTAGATCTACTTTTAGCTCCTTAAGGAATCTCCATATGTTTTCCATAGAGGTTGTACTAATTTACATTCCCATCTGCAGTGTACAAGCATTCTTTTTTCCCCACATCCATGTCAATATCGATTGTTTCCTGAGTTTTTAATAATGGTCAGTTTTACAGAAGTAAGGTGGTATCTCACTGTGGTTTTAATTTGCATTTCCCTGGTGATTGGTGATGTTCAGCACTTTTTTCACATTTTTGTTGGCCATTTGTGTATCTTCTTTTGAGAACTGTCTACTCATGTCCTTTGCCTACTTCTTAATGAGATTACTTAGTTTTTTCTTGCTGATTTGTTTGTGTTACTTGTAGACTCTACATACTATTCCTTTTGTCAGATGTGTAGTTTGCAAATATTTCCTCCCATTCTGGGGTTGTCTGTTTACTCTGCTGATTATTTCTTTTGCTGTGCAGAAGCTTTTTAGTTCAATTAGGTTCCATTTATTTATTTTTATTTTTGTTGCATTTGCTTTTTGGGTCTTAGTCATGAATTCTTTGCCTAGGGCAACATCTAGAAGAATTTTTCCAATGTTGTCTTCTAGAATTTTCATCGTTTCAGGAAACTGGCAAGCCACATGTAGAGGAATGAAACTGGATCCCTATCTGTCACCTTATACAAAAACCAACTCAGGATGGATCAAAGACTTAAAATATAAGCGTTCGGGTTTCTTAGGTCACCTAACCACCTCATCCCATTTTCCTTACATTCAGACTCTTAGATTTTCAAACTCCAGGTGTGGAACACTCACTCTACCTTCCCTTGTCCCTTTCCTTTCACTCACTCGGTCATTTTGTCCAGGATTAGAAGAGTGTTCACCATCTGTCAGGAAGCTTTTCCTCTAAACCTATCTCTTGAGATACTCTGCCTAAATAAAGCAAGGAGAAAGAAAAGGAAGTCTTTGCTTTTCTCTTGTGGTGTTTTCAGTTTTCTAAATGCTGGAATGAAATGCTTTTTACTTGTAGAATTTATGTAATATTGAAATAGCTTAACAAGTTTAATTGAAGATGTTCTGATTTTTTAAAGTATATATGTTCACCTTAACAGAACAGTTTTTGATGCGGGAAGATAAAAACAGCTGTTTAAATCTTCCCCTTTTCTTTCCTTTCCTTCATTTTCTCCTTTCCTAAAGAAGCATAAACAATTTATGTCAGGGATGTCCATTCTTTTGGCTTCCCTGGTCCATACTGGAAGAATAATTGTCTTGGGCCACACATAAAGTACACTAACACTAACAATAGCTGTTAAGCTAAAAAAAAATGCAAAAAAATTTATAATGTTTTAAGAAATTTTATGAATTTATGTTGGGCCGCTTTCAAAGCTGTCCTGGGCCACAGGTTGAACAAGCTTGATTTACAAACATAAATGATGGAAGAAAGAGCATGGTGATTCATACCACTGGTATGATTAGCATTGGAATATACTTGCAAAAAGTGAAAGTGCCTTCAATATGTTATATCTGGCAGCGTTTTTGTTTGTTTTTCTAATTGCATATCTGCAACTACATATTAGTTGAAAAAATTGGGGCAAGAGATTAAAATCTCTCCAAGATAATTTTCTGGCCAGCTCTTCGTGGCTGCCAACATATCAAAACCTAAGTTTCAGTATGCACGCTCAAATCAGCCCATGTGATTAGCAAAGTAATCAGAATTGAAAAAATTCTTAGTCCTTGAAAAAAATCCAGAAACACAAATGATGGATTATTTTATTCTAATATGAAGTCTAATGAACTTCAGCTCTTAATATATGTGACAAGATATTGGGGTACAACTAGAGATGCACTATCAGGTATTGGGTAAAACTACACTTAATAATAAGTGTAGTTTTCTACACTTGATAATGATGAATGCATCATGAGGGCATCCCCGCCCGGCTTGGACTTCTGCTTGGACAGTGGTCTGGCTGGTCAGGCCCCATGCCCAGCTGAAAGGAAGAGAACCGAGGTGGACAGCAGGACTGAGGGAAGATGACAAACACACCCGACTCTACCTGCATTTAGCATTTCCCATATGGATCAAGTAAACACCAGAGAAGTAAAGTGCTGATGGAGTTTTCCTTGATGGAGTCAAATTTACCTTTCTGGTTTTTTCCCAATATTGCATTATAAATTTGTTCAGGCCAGGCATGGTGGCTTACACCTGTAATCCCAGCACTTTGGGAGGCCGAGACAGGTGGATCACCTGAGGTCAGGAGTTTGAGACCAGCCTGACCAATATGATGAAACCCCATCTCTACCAAAAATACAAAAATTAACTGGGCATGATGGCACATGCCTGTAATCCCAGCTACTCAGGAGGCTGAGGCAGGAGAATCGCTTGAACCTGGAAGGCAAAAGTTGCAGTGAGCCGAGATTACGCCATTGCACTCCAGCCTGGGTGACAGAGTGAGATAATTCTCAAAAAAAAAAAAAAAATTCACACATATACGAAAGTGGAAAGAGCTTCACAGTGAATACCCGCATGCTTACTCTCACAATCAGACAGTTGCCACCTGGCTCTGTCTACTCCATCCATCCCTCTGGCCACCTAGCAGTCCCAGCTATGGCCTATTCCAGGCATCAGAATCCTTCCAGCTTCTGCCTGCCATGCTCACCCTCCAGGGCCTCCACTGTGGGTAGCTGTTTTATATTTTCTATATATATATATATAGAGAGAGAGAGAGAGAGAGAGAGAGAAGAGAGAAGATGGAGAGAGAGATATATAGAGAGAGACAGAGTTTCACTCTTGTTGCCCAGGATGGAGTGCAATGGCTTGATTTCGGCTCACTGCAACCTCCACCTCCAAGCAATTCTCCTGCCTCAGCCTCCCAAGTAGCTGGCCATGTGTCACCACACCTGGCTAATTTTTTTGTATTTTTAGTAGAGACAGGGGTTCACCATGTTGGCCAGGCTGGTCTCAAACTCCTGACCTCAGGTGATCCACCTGCTTCAGCCTCCCAAAGTGCTGGGATTATAGACGTGAGCCACTGCGCCCAGCCCTGTTTTATATTTTGTTAAGAGCTGCTATGTCTATGGCAGAGCAGAACCTACTTCACCGCTACTGGAAGCAGAACTCTTCCCTGATTATTTTAAAAACCCTTCTCAAGAGTGTTCTGAGAAATTAAACTTTTCTTGTGACTATGAAGAAACGGGACCTTGAATTCAGAAGTATTGGCTGGAAAATTATTTTTGTGTTAGTGAGTATAGAAAGATCTTGACTCAGGGGACATATAAGCATGAGCCATTTTATTCTTCCTTAATCTGAGCCTTCACCCAAACCATTTCAATCCCTCAGTTACAACTGGGGTTCGTCATTACCCAGTCACGTCAGTCAGTAAAACCAGCCCAGCTTAAAACTTCGATGTCAGCCTTGATGGAAATCTAATCTCTTCCATCTGCCCTGGGTGGGCTGGACTCCCAGGTGGGTGTGTGGGCAGGGGAGGCTTGGGCAGCCTCTCCTCACCTTCCAACCCAGCACCGAGATCCTAAGGCATGGTGGTGCTTTGCCGTTGGGACACCTGCTCCCTCCCTCTTCCAGGCTCTGCCTTCCCTAGCATTGGTGACAGAAAGAGAGGCTGAGGGGAAAGCCTAAGGCCTGTCCTTTGTAACAGGCCACTCTCCCAGCCTTTCACTGCGGCTGGCTCACCTCTGCAGAGCAGGCATCGAATGCCAGCCTTCTCACCTCCCCAGCCAGGAAAGAAGGCTCGAGCCCAGCGCTTTACTTCTCTGGTGTTTACTTGATCCATATGGAAAATGCCAAATGTAGGCAGAGTCAGGTGCGTTTGTCATCTTCCCTCAGTCCCACTGTCCACCTAAGTTTGCCTCCTTTCAGCTGGGCATGAGGCCTGGCCAGCCAGACCACTGTCCACGCAGAAATCCAAGCCGGGTGGGGATGCCTCATGATGCAATCATCATTACTAAAAAAAGAACAGTGAGAACTGGAGGTGGCTGGGGGCACCCCTCAAAAACATCAGAAGGTTGACCCAGGGTAGGTAATTGTAGCTCATACCTGCCTTGCAATCGAGTAACTTTGATCTCATGAGCAATCTCATTTCTTCACTTGTCAGCTTTTTATCTCATGAGCAATCTCATTTCTTCACTTGTCAGCGTACAAGGAGCTGGGAGCTGCCACCATGTGGCTATAAAGTATTACTGTACTTCCAAGGACACAGAAAGGAGCGCTAGACTATTGTCACTATGATCACATGCTCAGAATAGAAAGGGAGCGGGGACATCTAGCTGAGGCTCACCCAAGATGTGCAGATGTGCGGCAGGTGATGCCCAGAATCACCAGCTGAGTTCCCGGCCCTGTGGCTTACTCAAGTAGGGTTGCCGTGTGGGGAATTGGCATTCTGCTCAGTTATTTTAAATGCTTGAGAATGTTGAAAACTTGATTGTTTCTAATATATTAAAATACCAATTCCTATGGTGTTTTTTGTTTTGTTTTGTTTTGTTTTGAGATGGAGTTTCACTCTGGTTGCCTAAGGCTGGAGTGCAATCATGCGATCTCAGCTCACTGCAACCTCCGCCTCCCGGGTTCAAGGGATTCCCCTACCTCAGCCTCCGGAGTAGTTGGAATTACAGGTGTGTGCCACCATGCCCGGCTAATTTTAAAATACCAATTTCTTTTAAACTTAAAACGAATGTGAAAGTGGAATCCTTCACTGTCGTCCCCCAGCTCCTCCCAGACTAGAACTTTGTGAGGCTAACGCCTTTCTAGCAAGAATATTTTAGTCCCCAGCGCTATTCTAGCAGCAGGGAGTGCTCAACTGACGTGGTTTTTTCACAAATATTTAACATGGTTTAGCTCACCTGACTTATATATTTTAAATTAGTGATTCTAACTTAATCAGTTTTTTAAAAATAGGCTATCATTATAGAAATATGCACTTTGGAAATAGGCACAAGGTATTCAGTTTCTCTTTATGCACAGGAAATATCTATAGACTTTAAAGTTGTATTTATTACTCTTTTCAATAATAAGCTATTAATTTCAATGAAAATAAGCTATTCAAATTAAAATATTCAGCAGCATCTCAGAGCTATGAATGTTCAGTTAAGCAAAGAAAGTTTTTTTTTTTAATTGGGAGATTTTTATTTTATATTTTATTTTTGATGAGTTCTTTTTTATTTTTATTTTATTTTTATTTTTTAATTTTATTTTTACATAAGTTATTGGGGTACAGGTGGCATTTGGTTACATGAGTAAGTTTTTTAGTGGAGATTTGTGAGATCCTGGTGTACCCATCACCCAAGCAGTATACACTGCACTATATTTGTTGTCTTTTATCCCTCATCCCCTTCCCACTCTTCCCCCCAAGTCCCCAAAGTCCATTGTATCATTCTTATGCCTTTGTGTCCTCATAGCTTAGCTCCCACAAATCAGTGAGAATATATGATGTTTGATTTTCCATTCCTGAGTTACTTCATTTAGAATAATAGTCTCCAATCTCATCCAGGTCACTGCAAATGCTGTTAATTCATTCCTTTTTATGGCTGAGTAGTATTCCATCATATATATCTGTATATACACATATATATACACATATGTGTGTATATATATGTGTATGTATATATACACATATATGTGTGTGTATATGTGTATGTACATATGTGTATATATGTACATACACATATATACACACACATATATATACATATATATATGCATATACACATTTTCTTTATCCACTAGTTGATTGATGGGCATTTGGGTTGGTTTCACGATTTTGCAGTTGTGAATTTTGCTGCTATAAACGTGCATGTGCAAGTATCTTTTTCGAATAATGACTTCTTTTCCTCTGGGAAGATACCCAGTAGTGGGATTGCTGGATCAAATGGTAGTTCTACTTTTAGTTCTTTAAGGAATCTCCACACTGTTTCCCATAGCAGCTGCACTATTTTATATTCCCACCAGCAGTGTAAAAGTGTTCCCTGATTGTCACATCCACACCAATGTCTACTGTTTTTTGATTATGGTCATTCTTGCAGGAGTAAGGTGGTATCTATCGCATTGTGGTTTTGATTTTCATTTTGCTGATCATTAGTGATGTTGAGCATTTTTTCATATGTTTGTTGACCATTTGCATATCTTCTTTTGAGAATTGTCTATTCATGTCCTTAGCCCACTTTTTGATGGGATTGTTTTTTTCTTACTGATTTGTTGGAGTTCATTGTAGATTCTGGGTATTAATCCTTTGTCAGATGTATAGATTGTGAAGATTTTCTCCCACTCTGTGGGTTGTCTGTTTACTCTGCTGACTGTTCCTTTTGCAGTGCAAAAGCTCTTCAGTTTAATTAGGTCCCAGCTATTTATCTTTGTTTTTATTGCATTTGCTTTCTGGTTCTTGATCATGAAATCCTTGTCTAAGCCAATATCTAGAATAAGCAAAGAAAGTTTACCTTTTATTTTATCTGTTTACTACTTTAAACAAGGTAATGTGATAAAAAGATCATGTTAAGGTAATCAGGGTTAATGTATCATAGATTGTGTTTTAAAACTTGCTTACTGCAACCTTAAGTATTGGTATAATGTAATCTCGAATTGTCTCTTTCAGAATTCTAATGCAAAGACTCCCAGGTTGCCACAGAGATCCCTGTCCACAGGGAGGCTCTTTCCCATCTCTCCTCCCTCCCACTTTAATTCGAAACTCAAAAAGGCAGATGAATCTAAGCTTAAAAAAGGTTTTAGTAGAAAAAATTTGCAAACCCCAGAGCCCTGGGATATTGTTGGAATAACGATTTTTAGTGCTTTGGAAAGTAAAAGCTGTTTTTTCTTTTCTTTCACTCTTCCCCATCCCTTCTCCCTTAATAGAGTTATCATTCTTGTCATTTTCTAGTTTTTTTTGTTTGTTTCAAGAGGATAAGGTTATAAAAAATAAGTCACTAACATATCCTGTTATAGAAAGAGATGATTGGGCCTTCTATTTGGAAACTAGAACAAACAAGGAAACAAAGAAACAAATAATTCTACTTTCTGATATGTGCTGGTTTTGCTTCCTCTGGCTGAGCTGTTGTTCCTGAGGTCAGACCCCAGCCAGTCTTTTGTGTACGTGCAGGACCATGGTGGCTTTAGTTTCTACCCCACCCTTCCTAGGAACTCTACTTGTGGCAAACGTATGTTCAAGCTTACAAGTCAGCCCACCCCACTCTGATAAATGCAAGAAAAGCTGAAAAGGGAGGAGCAAGATGGGATGAAAGTGTCTGGGCCAAAGTGACCTGAAAACCATTAGAGAAGAAGCTGCTGGCTGAGAAGGAGGTGTGTGGCTCCGGTGAGACCACCAGCTTGGAGGACTGGTCAGCAGCTGCACGTTCTGGGTCTGACTTGGCTATTCCCATATGGCCATGAGATCCGGGAGGCACCCCTCGCTGCTGCTGCTTCTAGTGCTGCTGCTGTGGCTGCTGCAGGTAAGCTGAGCCTGGAGCCTAGTGCTCAGGTGCAAGGAACTGAAAGCAAAGCGCAAGCTGGCCCTGCCCCTTCTAGGCTAAGGGAGGGGAGAGAGACTGAGTGTGACCTGCTGGGACCCAGGGCTGGCTGTCTTGAGAATGGCTTAGGTAGCAGGGGCTCTGGATTTATATAAAGGGAAGTTAAGGGTCCCAGTCTGTTTGGGGCAAGAGTGGGAGCAGGCTAAGGCACCTGTTTAAAACTAATTTATACAGCTCACACTATTTTTAGTGAGATTACATCAACACACATGAGTTTTCTTTCTTTGTTTGTTTCTCCTTTTGTTGAGACAGGGTCTGGCTTCATCATCCAGGCTGGAGTGCAGTGGCATGATCAAGGCTCACTGCAGCCTTAACCTCCCGGGCTCAGGTGATCCTTCCACCTCAGCCTCACGAGTAGCTGGGACTACAGTCACTCACCACCATGCCTGGCTAATTTCTGTATTTTTTATAGAGATGGATTTTCACCATGTTGTCCAGGCTGGTCTCGAACTCCTAAGCTCAAGTGATTCATTCGCCTTGGCCTTCTAAAGTGCTGGGATTATAGGCATGAGCCACCTCACCCAGCCAACAGACACAATTTTTTTTTTTTTTTGAGACAGGGTCTCGTCATCCAGGCTACAGTGCGTGGTGACATCTCAGTGCACTGCAACCTCCTCCTACTGGGTTCAAGCAACCTCCTGGCTCAGCCTCCCGAGTAGCTGGGACTACAGGCGCACGCCACCATGCCCGGCTAGTTTTTGTATTTTTATTAGAGACAGGGTTTCACCATGTTGGCCAGGCTGGTCTCAAACTCCTGACCTCAAATGATCTGCCTGCCTCAGCCTCCCAAAGTGTTGGGATGACAGGCGTGAGACACTGCGCCCTGCCAAGTTTCATAATGATACTTCCGTTCACACTTTACATAAGATTGAGGAAATCTCAGTTGTCTGGATCCAAGGCAATTTGAGCAAACCCACGGGGATGGAAGGGCTAAATCCACTGCCCCCAATTGCCACTGTTTAAATGGGAATACAAACTAGTGGAGTCAGGATTCGAAACACATGGGCTTGCTCTGTTTGTACTTAGAGTGGACAGAGGTAATGTTGCATGCACTTGTTGGTTATGATCTGCTTTGTTGGCTTTCTGTAGGTAGGGAGAGGGAATCATTTCTTCCTTTGAATATCAGCTGAGGGCGGGAAGCAGCCCAGTGGCTGGTAACTGTGAGCTCTGGACTGGGCTGCTTGGCGTCCTGACCTAGGCTCCTTCACAGCCAGCTGGGGACCTAGGCCAGCTTAACTTTATTCCTTACCTTGGATCAAGTTGAACTCACCTAGGAAGCTTCAAGGGATCTCAGTGCCTGGGCTTTGCCCCCAAAGGTTCAGGTTGAGCTGATCTGGGAGTGCACTAGGTGTCAGGATTTTTAACATAGCCTTGTTAAGCCTATTTTTCTTCACCTGAAAACGGAGCTAGTAACTGAATTTATCTGAGCCAGTGGTTGTGCCAGTGAATGAGGAAATGGGTAAAAGCCCTTGGTACTGTGAAAGTTGTCAGAAAAAATGGAGTTCCTTATGTTAAAACACACACACACACACAAAGCCTGATATATAGACACAAAGAAGGTTATGAAAAGGGGGTTCTCACATTTGTAGGCTTGATAACTATAATTATCACAAAAGCTCTGCAAAAATAACAACTTTGCACAAAGGCCGTTAAAACCTCACACAAAAAATACTTTTTTGAAGAAATCTTCCCAGCAACTTTTTGTGCAAACTCAGACCAGTGTCACCCTTCTTATTGATCTTTGTAGCCAAAGATAATTATTTCAAAACAATGATATAATCCTTCTCATTTTTTCCTTTGAAAACCTTTATTCCCTTTACCTCCCTGACTGCACATCGTTTACCATGGCACACGTATTCCCATGGCAATGTCCTTGCCCAGACAAACGTCATCTTCTCTCAGAGAGCCTCTGTCTACTATTAGGTTCACAGTTCAGTAACAGCCCAGTCAATGTGCTCTTATGTCTGCGTCTTTCTGTTTTTCTAATCACAGTGAAAATGGTTGGATATATTCATTCAGAGCTCATGCTAAAACTATTTACTGGATATCTGCTTTGGGCCAGGCACTGGGAATACACCAATAAACATAATAGGGGGAAAACCCTGTCTGAAGGTGGGTAACTTGTTTGGTACCAGTTGCTTGAGGTTTGGAGAATTTTCTTGGTCACATTTTGCCATATCAAGAGTTACAAGTTTACTTAGTCAGACAGCACATTAATTTGATCTCCAATACTTCATAGAAGTCCTTTTTAATAGCCCATGTTTGCATGGATTTGAATATAGTCCAGATCAAATCCTGTCCCCATCCTTCCCTTGCTCCTGCTTCTACCCACAATGAGTCTGATCAGGAAACAGACCTGAATTCTCTTCCCTCTGGTGTATTAGTGCAGTGCCAAAGCAAATTAATTGACTTCTGAGGGCGGTCAGGTGGGGGTGGGCAGTGGGGATGGGACTGTGGATTGTACTTCAGTGATTGATGTCAGCAGCTTTTTGTAGATTCCAGGGCATCAAGGCAGATGAAGAGAACATGATTCAATAGATATAAGAAGTTTTTAGCAATCAGAATGCTGGACCTTTAACTCTTAAAGAGCTTTACACCTGGCAGGTGCTCAATAATTGTCAAATTGGCTATGAGTAACATTCCATTCTATTCCTTTACATCCCCGCCCCCTGAATTGGCTTATTGCCATCTGTGACATCTATGAAAGAGACCTACTTCCCCCTGTTCAGATCTCCATATTTACAAGCTGATACCATTTCTGCTGGAGAGCTATTGTGTCCACAATAGTTTTCCTCTGAAATCCCCACACCCTTTCTTTGTCATTTGGACATGAAGCCAAATCACCAAGTCAGGATTCTGTTCTGCAGGTTTATGTCTTTGTTCCAGGTTCAGTGACAAGTAATGACAAGCCAAGGAAGAGGAGTTTTCTCCCCTTCATCATTTCCAGGCCTCAGAACTCATATGTCCTCACCTTGGAGCTGTGGCAGGCTTCAAAGACCAGAGAGGAGGGAAGTTTTAAGAAAATGAAACTGTACAATGAGAAAAGCCACTTATGATTTTTTGTTGTTGGTGGTGGTGTTGTTACCAATCTGGGAAATTCTGAATTGAGTTACATTTTAATAAATTGTTAGCATTTATGCTCTGACTGAATTATTCTTTCAGCCCTTCATTTAAGACCAACAGAGTGATGGGTTGCAGAAGGTGGGGATAGTGTGGTCAGAGGTGAAGCTGAGAGGGTCAGCAGGGGACAGAGCAGGTTGGATTCTGTCCTAAAAGAAGTAAAAACTCCTTTCCCCTGGGGGGAAAGGGGTGTGAGATCTGTGCTTTTAAAGATCACTCAAGCCTCTGTGGAGAGAATGTGTTAGGAACATATATTAGTGTCCTCGGACTGCTGAAACAATGAACCACAAACTGGTACATTGGCTTAAAATAGGAGAAATGTACTTGCTTGCAGTTCTAGAGGTCAGAAGTCTGAAACCAGGGTGTCAGCAGGGCCAAAATATCCATCTGAGACTGGGAGGACCCTCCCTGGCCTCTCCCCAGCTTCTGGTGGGTTGCTGGCAATCCCAGCTGTTTCTTGGCTTGCAGCTACATCACTCCAGTCTCTGCCCCTGTCATGACATGGCATCCTCCCTTTGTGTCTGTGTTTTCCTATCAAGACACTGCTCACTAGATTAGGGCCCACTCTAACCCAGTGTGATTTCATCTTAACTGTAATTCTAGCCAATTTCCAAATAAGGTCCCGTTCACAGGTACTGGGGATTAGGTCTTCAATATACGCTTTTAGGGACACAATTCAACCCACCACAGAAGGATGGAATGAACGGGAGAGACCAATCCTATGGGTTCTTGAGGTAGTGGAAACTTTAGTTGTTTGGGGTGGAGACAGAGAAGAGCTGGCCTTAGGAAGTGAACTTGACAGAACTTGGACATGGGGATGAGAGAAGCAGAGGCATCAAGGATGACCTTTGGAATGAGTAGGTAAGCGTCTTTTGTGGTTAGAGAGCCCCCAAGACGGGTAGGTTTGTGAGAATACAAGCTATGCTATCAGTCTGGGACATGTAGGATTTGAGTTGCTTGTGGGAGATGCCAGTGGAAATGTTGCCTAGAGACTTGAATAGGAAAAAGAGGAGATACTTACGTAGCCCTTGCCATCCTGAGCACTTTGTGTGTGAGTGTTGTATGTTAAAAAGGAATACTAATAGTACCTTCATGACTGGGTTGTTGTGAGGATCAAATACATACAAACACTTATACATTTAGGTATGTGGGGGGTGTGCATGTGTGTGCACAGATAAGGAAATGCAGACTGCAGAGCATAAATTACCTGCCCGACATCACATAGCTGGTGAGGGGTAGATAAGGATTTTTTTTTTTTTTTTTTGGCAGGGTCTCACTCTGCTGCCCAGGCTGGAGTGCAGTGGTATGATCTCAACTCACTGCAACCTCTGCCTCCCAGACTCATGCAATCCTTCCATCTCAGCCTCCCGAGTAGCTGGAACTACAGGCACGGGCCACCATGCCTGGCTAATTTTTATATATTTTGTAGAGACAGGGTTTTGCTATGTTGCCTATAGAACAAGATTTAAACTCAGGTCTTCTAAACTTATAAGTCCACATGCTTAACCAATACTTTATACTATCTGCATTGGCCTCTAGTCACATGTGGCAATTTAAGTTAATTAAAATTAAGCAAAATTTAAAATTCAGTTCTATACTAGCACTAGCCACATTTTAGGAGCCCAATTAGCTACATGTGGCTAGGGGCTACCACACTGGCCAGGACAGCAGGGACATTCTCATCTTCACAGAGATTTTCCTAGGACTGCCCTGGTCTGGAGTCCAGAAGAGAGATATTGGGTACAGATTAAAAGGATCTCTAGAGGAATCTCTCATAGGAAATTCTGTGATTTCTAGGATCCAAATCCTCCCTGAATGAAAGCTTAAGAGGCTTTCCTCATCCTCCAAAAAAAAAAAAAAAAAAAAAAAAAAAAAAAAAAAAGAGGCTCTCCTCACTGCCAATTTCATTATCTTACAACTTCTCTCCTCTGTGGTCTTTCAAGCCTGCCACAGCTCCAAGCTGAGGACTCATCGGCTCTCAGAACTGGAAATGACCAAAGAGGGGAGAAAGACTTCTTTCCTATGGCTTGTCATTACTTGTCACTGAATCTGGAACAAAGACATAAACCTGTAGAACAGAGTCCTGGATCCAAATTCTGCTGATTTTTAGGACCTGAATTCTGCTTAAATAAAAGCTTGCATTTAAAAATGAAATATTTCCAAGCATTTTGGGAAAGAATAATTTCTATATAGACCTCTTAGCTCTTTAGTATCCTGTATAGTCACAGATTACATCTTCATTCGTTCAGAGAATTTTCTCCAAAAAGATGCCATGGCTGCCCAGCCAGGCTAGCCTGAATGATATTGGTTACATGCCCCAGGTCCAGAGCCATCTGTCAAATCATGTGCAGGGTGGACCGTGCAACCATATGTCTGCATGGCCCCCTCTGATAAAGTGGTTTGGTGGACATGGTAGCTGAGGGAACAAGCAGCTAGAAAGAACCGCCCCCAACCTAGGCCCACACCACCGCATTATAGAAAGCATTATGCAAATCTTTTGAAAGATTTCCTCTTTGGACAGACTGCCTAATTTGGCACGGATGAGAAATATAATAAGAGCACTTACAAAATCATTACAGAAAATATAACAATTTCCAGTCTTCCTGCATCATCCAGATGAGAGATCTCAAGTTAATTTCTAAGACATGCATAAAGAGAGGAGAAATGAAACACACACAACGATGTGAAATTTAAGGCATCTCTGGCAAAGTATAAACATCCACCATTTCAAACCTCTTTTGAACACTTCAGTCAGCTCTTACATGACTGTCAACTGTGCCGTTTATGTGTTATCATAATAAAATGAATTTACAGAGCTTTAGTGTTGAAAGAGCCCTTAAAGACACCTTGTCTCATACCCTCAATTTACAGAAGGGGAAACTGAGGCCCAGAGGGAACAAGAAACCTCAATATATTCCTTGTTAATAACCTTGGCCACCTGGAAATACACCTGTTTCAGAAATGGAATTAATTTCTTTATCTTTTGCAAGAACTACAATTTTCTCCATTTAAAAATTATACACCTGGGTAGGCCCTTAATTTAAAACTACTGACATTAATCAAGAAGCATTCATTGTCTAAAAAAATCAGTTTGAGATTTCAGACTTAAACTCAGAGTTTAAATATTCTTTTCCTTCAGGTAAATAGACAGAAATATAACCTGGCCAGGAAACAAATATTATCATTAGCCCTGATGCTGACAATACAACCCAATAACATCACCCACCCACCACCCACCATGGCCTCTTGTATTGTAATGTGAATAAGGATAAATAATGATAGATTCTGACGCAGATGAGGCAACCAGGGTGGAGGCTCCGTCCCTGGTGATTTAGGTACCAGTCCTAGAGATTTAGCTTATGTGGGTTATATTTGCTGATACCGTGGTAGATATTAAAACAGGGAAATTTTAAACATATTTCTCAATTCATTGGACATAACCATAATAAACCCATTATATGTTAGTAAAAATAGCACATATTTTGGAAACTATCCATATTTTTCAAAATTCCATTTAGTGGAAAAAGTGCCACTATGTATATATTTTTTGCAAATATTTTGAATGTCCAGCTTTAAAGAAAACAGCAGGAGTCTCCTCTCTGCTTCTGTATTCAGTCTGTTGTGAATTTGTTTGGTTGGAGTATATGAAGAAATTCTGGCCTCACGCAGATATTTGAAAAGGGAGGAATATTTTAATAACCCGGAACAGATAATTGTGAATATTTTTCTTTGATATTACACCAAAACTCAATACACTGTGATGTCTTAACAGTTATTTACTGGGTGGAATCTGAAACCATATCACTGAATTTTCCCTACTCTGTTCCATTAAAATCCACTGGTTTCTCTTGCATTCTGGATGACTCTTTTACCTGCGCATGATTTTAGAACATGATGTGTTGATCATTAGAAAGCCATTGGCTATTGAGTTATGTAGGCATTTCCTATGTGGACATATTTCAGCCTATAAAGTTAAAAAAAACTATTGCTATTATAGTAAAAATCTTTAATTATTAGGAAGATTTCATGCTCATATTGGCAGACACAAGTTTTCTAAAATTCTGATTTTTGCTTGAAAGATTACATTTATCAGTGGGAACAGATACTGTGCATTGATTGATTTTCTTGAAGTGAAAGCTCACTTTGCTCATCAACAAGGAACCGTGTATCAAATACCCTGGCGTGAATCATCACAGTTTGTTGGTTGTTCTTTCAAGTAAAATGGTGTAGCATTAAAATTAAAAAAAAAAAAGTGGCCTGTTCAGCTGGAAACTGAAGCAATCACGCAAGTACTTTTCTTTGAGATAAACCTTCTGCCTTGATGTGCAGCAGCAGTGCTTTGTACATATTTCCCATCCACTCACAAAGAGTGTTTAAAAGATGTACACTCAAGTGTTGCAATTTAAAACAATTAATATTTTTTACTGCTTCATCAGTTCTCAAGCGATTACAGTAATTGAGTAAATTCACCAATTATTTCATTCTTAAATGAAACTAGTTTTCTTTGTGTTTCTTTTTGGTTTTTCCTGCAAGTGCGTGAGCAAGCGCGTGGTGGTGAAGAATACAGTGGGGAGTTTGGTACCACTGCCTTCATTTGTGCCGAGGCATCAGCAATTCCACTCACCAACGTTATTGTTTTGCACCATCAGTGCAAATGTCAGACAGCAAAATAGGCAAACAATGCCTTAGTGTTCTTATGAAAGAGTTTGGCCTTGTGGACTCTCTTACAGGGCTGTGGAAACCATACTTTGAAAATTGCTGCTACAGAGAAACTTTTCATATATACATGGATGTTTATTACCATAGCATTTTTGGTGATGAAAAACTGGAACCTACCTAAATGACCATCCCTGGGAGAATGGATAAATAGATTATTGCCTATTCATATAGTGAAATGCTCTACAGCAATGAAAATGAATGAACTAGAACTGTAGGTGTTAACACACACATCCTCCCCCAAAATGAAAAATCAATGATAAGTAAAAAAAAAAAAAAAATAAGTTATGGGATGATGCTTACTGTGAACGATTATTTAAAACTCCAATCCAAAACCATAAAAATACACATTATTATGAATATATAGCCATATCTATGCACACAGATACATATAGTGAAGGTTTAAAAACATGCATTGAAATGCTAAATATAATTTAGGATGAGAGTTACTTCTGAGGAAAAGGAGATGAGGGAGGGGTACACAGGAAGTTTCAATTTTATCTGTAACGATTTACATCTCAACACTTCAAAGCAAATAGGGTAAAAGTATTAAGGTTTGCTAGAACTAGGTGATGGGCATCATTATGTCATTCTCTATTTCTTTCTGTATGCTCAAAGCATTTTGCTATCAAATTTTCTTTTAAATAGGGAGACTGTATAACAAGAAAAGGTTTTATTAAAAATGTTTCATTTTTAAAGACAGACTTTCCCTTTTTACTATAATTGGCAAGAATCTTAGTGCTAAATTGAATACCCAATCTTAGTTCCTGAAATTGTCTTTTTTGATAACTTTTTGTTTTGGTATAAAACTTATAAGATTTAAGGAAAATACAAAGAATTCCAAAATACCCCATGTGAAAATTCACCAGTTGTTTATACTTTTTGCCCCATTCACTTTATTCTAGTCATCCTGCGTGCACACTGTCTGTCTCCCTCCCCACTCCCACACTTTCGTTTGCTGCTGGTTCTAATCATACATCGCAGGACCTTCCCCTTCCCCTTCCCCTTCCCCTTCCCCTTCTCCTTCCTTCCTTCCTTCTTTCCTTCTTCCCTCCCTCCCTCTCTCCTTCCTTCCTTCCTTCCTTCCTTCCTTCCTTCCTTCCTTCCTTCCTTCCTTCCTTCCTTCCTTCCTTCCTTCTTTCTTTCTTTCTTTATTTCTTTCTTTCTTTCTTTCTTTCTTTCTTTCTTTCTTTCTTTCTTTCTTTCTTTCTTTCTTTCTTTCCTTCTTTCTTTCTTTCTTTCTTTCTTCTCAGATGGAGTCTTGCTCTGTCGCCCAGGCTGGAGTGCAGTGGTGCAATCAAATCTCACTGCAACCTCCGCCTCCCAGGTTCAAGTGATTCTCCTGTCTCAGCCTCCCGAGTAACTGGAATTACAGGCACATGCCACCATGGCCGGCTAATTTTTGTATTTTCAGTAGAGACGGGGTTTCATCATATTGGTTAGGATGGTCTCAAACTCCTGACCTCGGGTCATCCACCTGCCTTGGCCTCCCAAAGTGCTAGGATTACAGGCGTGAGCCACCGCTCCTGACTTATCTCTTTCTATTTCAACAGTCTTGTACATGTATTTTTTGGAGGAAGGGAAAGGATTGTTGAGATATAAATTATAAATAAGTATTATCACTCTGAGTCATTATGTAAATGTAAAGTGCCATGTCTATTATTTTATTAATTATTGTAAATAATGTCTTAGAAATAAGGGGCAAAAAAACAAAAGAAAAGCCCACTTAAACCTCATCGCCAATTAATATTTGGTGTTATTTTACATGTGTACATATAAATACATCTGTGCTCATCCTGAATAAACAAGTTCTACTTCCTGCTTTGTTAACTAACAGTAGTATTTTATGATTTTAAATGTCTCCCCACCATTGGTAATAATAAATCAGAATTCTTTTCATTATTTCTCCTATAGTTAGAGAAGATAAGTGGCAATCATGAATTAAGATGTAGAGGATAAGAAATTCTATTTACCAAAACTAAGTACAGAAGTTCTGTTTTCGTCATTTCTAATTCTAGATTTGTGCAACTCCAGGCGGTTTCCATGTGATTCTGATAAGTATATTCTCTACTAATTAACATTATTTTTATTTTTAAGGTCAGTATTGTTGACAGTGTCCAACAGGAAACAGATGATCTTACTAAGCAAACAAAGGTGAGGTTTGGAAGTCAGTTTCTTAACATATAAAATCAGTCTCTACACTTCACTTAGAGACAGAGTTGCAGTTTGGAGTTCTTTAGTGCCCTGCCAATGTTTGGTTTGCAGAAAATAAAATAGTAATTTCATGTGGCCTTTTAGAATCTTGAGGGACTGCCAGAGAGTTGCAGATGATGCTTTTATGTCTAATTAGAATATGAGCAGCCTGCGAACATCAAAATTCAACTGTACACCATAAGCTTGGAGGTTTGTCCACATCATTTTATTCTTTATGGAATTAAAATATATTGAACTTAATATTTTCCATTGCAGCAGTCATGCACCTACCACTGTGAGGTTTTGCCATATCCTCGTGCCACGTTGTGATTATTTATTTGGTATTGTTCTCTTGGTCAATTCACTGTGTCATTAAGTAATTTTTTTAAAAAAGAACTTACATTTTTGTTGATAAAATTAATGTGGCTAGAAACCAGCTTCACTTATAATAGATGGTAACTGTGAAAATATATAATGCAAACAAAACAATGCTTTAAATTTCATATATTCTCTTACCTGACAAATATCTGAGCCCAAGATCTGAGTCTAAGTCACTCTCTTTCTCTTTGTGTACATGTCTGCACATTTGTTAAAAGGGATATTCATAGACAGAGAGGCATTAAAGGTCTATCAGCACTTAATCATCAATAATTTCAGGAAGATTGAGAGATAAATGGAAGTGGGAAAACTTTCTCAACAACTGTTTGCATGTCTACTATAGGACAGCCATTGGCACATAGCAGACAGTCATCTTTAATGCTATGTCTGGATAGCTCCTGAAATGATCTCAAGAACCATGTCAAATCATTGGACGGCATCCACCCCATGGTTAGAGACGACTCTACAGCTATTAAGAAGACAGGCACTTGGATTTTCCAAGCTTAGGTGGCTGTTGTGGGGATGAGAGAATGCAGGCCAAGTGTCAGCACAGGGCCTTTACATGAAGTAAGGGTGTGATAAATCCTGGCTGTAAGCATCACTGCCATCCTCATCGTCACCATTGTCACTATAATTTCCAGGGAAAGAGCTACCGGCCTCTACGGCGATCCAAGAGAAGATGGGTTATCACCACCTTGGAGCTGGAGGAGGAAGACCCGGGACCCTTTCCCAAACTCATTGGTGAGGTAAGGTGCCTACTCTTAAGGAATGACCCCATCATGCCCTCTGAGTAAGCATGCCCCTTTTGCCAGGAAGATTAAGTCTTGAAAGGTTATGTGCTAGTGAGGCCAGGGATTGAAGTAGAGCAGAAAGAGCACTGGCCTGGGGTTCAGGATGCCTGGGTTCTAGAACTCACTCTAACTCTACCTGGGTATGTGACTTTGAGAGAGTCACTTCTCCATGTGAGTGTCTGATGAGAATCTCATACAGCAATGGGGTGGTTAATTCCAACTGACAGGTCTGCTTTATTTGGCCCATGCAGAGGCTTTTATTTTTTTTTAAATATTATTTAAAAACAGGGAGATTGTCGGCCGGGCGCGGTGGCTCATGCCTGTAATCCCAGCACTTTGGGAGGCTGAGGCGGGCAGATCATGAGATCAGGAGATGGAGCCCATCCTGGCCAACATGGTGAAATCCTGTCTCTACTAAAAATACAAAAAATTAGCCAGGCATGGTGGCAGGTGCCTGTGGTCCCAGCTACTCGGGAGGCTGAGGCAGGAGAATGGCATGAACCCGGGAGGCAGAGCTTGCAGTGAGCCAAGATCGCACCACTGCACTCCAGCCTGAGCGATAGCGAGACTCTGTCTCAAAAATAAATAAATAAATAAATAAATAAATAGGGAGATTGTCTGAAAAATTTTGCCCTTCTAGAGACTTTTTAAAAATGGAAAGTTCTGGCCACAAGGAACCCACATTCCCACATGACAACAATTAGGTGGGACTTGAGTTACTCAGAATACCAGTTTCCACCCCTCCCTATTGCCTCCCTCATGCTGAGGGTGAGCACTGCCTTGAAGAAGCCACATGGTATTGGAATAGCAGAATCTTTACACCAGGCTCATGTTGTTTATTTCCACTACCTTCCTAGTACCAATGGGCCTTTGAATTAAGTACGGATTAAGCTCTGCTATAGCTGTGACATTCTATGATTCTTAGAAAAAGGAAATAGTGCATGCCTACTGTTAAAAACAAACATAAAGAGTACAGAAAGTTTTCAAGTCTCAGTGGTTAACAGTGTATATGCCTAAGAGTCAGGGGGAGTGAGTGGGTTCATATTCCTACTGCACCACGTCCTTGCTGGGTAAGTTAGAGATTTTTAACGTGTCCTCATCTGTACAATGTGGTCAATGATATTGCCGACATTTCAGAGATGTTTTAAAGATTAAATAGGTTAAGGCAAGCAAGGCATATGTAGGCCCACTCATTCTAAGCTCTTTCTAAATGTTAATCGTGTGATCACTACTTCTTTTTCCTTCAAGGGATAATTGATATTAATAAATTGGTATGTGTGGTTACAGATATTTCTCTACAGATTTTCTGATGTGAATCTGCATCAAGGAAATGAGATCACACTTGGTGTGTTGTTCTGCTTACCTTTCTTGTTTAGTGATGTGTCCTGCTCATCCTTCTGTGGCAGTGTAAATACATCGTTAAAGGCTACAGAGTATCCCATGCTATGTGAAGGAAGTATCATTATATTACTTTTTCATGTTGATGAACATTTATGCTATTTCCAAATTTTCACTGTTACAGACCAAACTGCAGCTAACAGTTCAACATCATTGTTCCTGCATCTCAGCCCATCTGTTTATTTCTTTGGCAGATGTGCCATTGCTGGGTATAATTTCTTAAAGATGCCATCGATTCTTAGCTTTGATACTTGATTATCATAGTGGCTTATTCTCATCCTCCTTTTTTCTTCTTTCCATTTTTCCTCCTTCTAGCTGTTCAATAATATGTCTCATAACATGCCAGTAATGTATCTAATCAGTGGACCTGGTGTGGATGAATATCCAGAGATTGGTTTGTTTTCTCTAGAAGATCATGAGAACGGAAGGATATATGTTCACCGCCCTGTTGATCGAGAAATGACACCATCTTTCATGGTATCTAAAATTTGATATATTCTAAGCTCGGATTTAAAAGCTCTTGCAAGACTATTGTATTTGGTAAGCATTATTTAAGCTGACTATGTGCCAGGTTCCAGGAGATTGAGAAATTATGCCTTGTGACAAGCTTTACAAGTATGCCTGAGACTTTTGTAACCTTCTTTTAGAGTTGTGGACTTTGGCTTTGAAATGATTTCTGCAATCGATGTGAGCTGCTATAGGTCTTTATTCTAATGACCAGTGTCCTAGGATGATTGGGATATCTGAAAGCATTTGGGGATATGGTCACAGAATGTTTATAAAATGGGCTAATTTATTTTTTGATGAGTGACTTCTGAAATATGGAGACAAGCCATAACAGACCCAATGGGTTGCCCAATAGCTGATGCATGAGCAATTGCATACCTGTTGACAATGTCTTATTGTGAGTGCAGGTGTTCTTTACGATTTCATCACTGCAACACTGTGGTTTACTATGAAGTTGAAATTCAGGTTCTAAACTAGGAAAGGAAATTATAAAGAAAAAAGCCCTAAACCATGTATCACATTACTCATCTAACATCATAGGAAGTCCTTAGGTAGTCAAACTTTGTTCTATTTTGACTTCAGTGGAATGGAGCTGCTGGGAACTGGGCTTGGTTCTCAGGCGTGCTTGTCTGTACATTTGTTCATTAACTCTTTCAGGGTGGAAAGACTTTGATTAACATTCAAGAAAAGTAATATATGAAGCTTTTCTCCAGTGATCTCAAAGTACTTATATACACAATAAAAGATATACTCTTAACTCACTGATAGGCTCTGAATCTCTAATTTTTAAATAGGTGAAAGTTCTTCTAAAACTCCAATGAACATGCAAAGATGACTCTCTAGGTCTTCCTTATCCATATGAATGCATGCCTCCCTTCTGTGCAGAATTCACAGTGTCTGTTAAAAAGGACTTTTAACAGTGTCTGTTAAAAAGAAGAGTAGTCATAAGGAGACCCTGAGATAGCACTTCTCAATATTTCATGAGCAAACAGATCACCTAGGGATCTTGGTAAAAATGCAGATTCTGTTTTAGTGGTCAGGGTGAAGCCTGAAAGCCTGCATGTCTAAGCAAGCTCCAGGTGATGCTCATGTTGCTGTTCCTCCAGCTTCCACACATTGAGTAGGGAGGACCTAGTGATGGTCATGGTCTGTGCAAGGATGGAACCAAACATTCAGTGCTCACTTGTTGTTGTTGTTTGTTTGCTTTCAATATTTTATTTTTTCCTTTCCTTCGATTATTATTATTTTTAACTTTCATTTTAAGTTCATGTACAGGTTTGTTATATAGGTAAACTTGTATAATGAGGGTTTGCTGTACAGATTATTTCATCATCCAGGTATTAAGCCTAGTACCCACTAGTTAGTTTTCCTGATCCTCTCCCTCTTCCCACCCTTCACCCTCTGAGAGATTCCAGTGTCTGTTCCCTTCTGTGTGTCCATGTGTTCTCATCATTTAGCTCCTATTTATAAGTGAGAACATGCAGTATTGGTTTTCTGTTCCTGCGTTAGTTTGCTAAGGATAATGGCCTCCAGCTCCATCCATGTTCCTGCAAAGGACATAATCTCATTTTTTTTAAGGCTGCATAGTATTCCATGGTGTATATGTATGATATTTTCTTTATCCATTCTACCATTGATAGGCATTTAGGTTGATTTCATGTCTTTGCTACTGTGAATCCTGCTGCAGTGAACATACCCATGCATATGTCTTTATGGTAGAATGATTTAAATTCCTTTGGGTATATACCCGGTAATGGGATTGCTGGGTTGAATAATATTTCTGTTTTTAGCTCTTTGAGGAATCACCACACTGTCTTCCACAATGGTTGAAGTAATTTACACTTCCACCAACAGTATATACATGCTCCTTTTTTTTTCTGCAACCTCACCAGCATCTGTTGTTTTTTGACTTTTTAATAATAGGCATTCTGACTGGTGTGAGATGGTATCTCACTGTGGTTTTAATTTTCATTTCTCTAATAATCAGTGATGTTGAGCTTTTTTTCATATGCTTACTGGCCACAAGTATATCTTCTTTTGAAAAGTGTCTGTTTATGTCTTTTGTCCACTTTTTAATGGGTTTTTTTCCTTGTAATTTTGTTTAAGTTCCTTATAGATGCTAGATGCTAGATCTTTTTCAGATGCAAAAGAAACTATCAACAGAGTAAACAGACAACCTACAGAATGGGAGAACATTTTTGTGAATGATGCTTTTAACATTTTAAATGATGTATTAAGGGTTGGCATTCATAATGTCTAATATGAGACTTTGTGTCTAAAAGCTGATAATGCTAAAGCCAAATATCTAACAGCATTTCCTGAAACTCGAAGTTGAGTTGGAAATGCTTGGCGCATCACAGATAGATCCTAGGCACCATTTAGAGCAAAGAGTGACAGTGTGGGGTGGGGGGAAACACATGGCATCCCCATTAGTTCTGTTATGTCAGGTTTTCAGGGCCCTATGCTTGGAGCTCCCTGGCTAGGCCAAATCCATGTTCTGATCCCCCAAACATTGACCACACTTGTCTTTTAATATTGATTTATGTACTTATTTGATCCGTGGCCCTCTCATTTAACTACAAACTTCCACAAGGAAAGATACAGGGTGGAGATTCTGAGGCATGCCCCAACCTTGTGCATCACTCTCCAGCTCATTACCCTGTTTTATTTTCTCCTCAACACCACTCATCACCTGAAATGTGAACTTCATGTTTAATTCTCTGTTGATAGTTGATCTCCTCCATTAGAATGCTGATCTCCCCTCTTAGAATGTTAAGTTCTAAGAGGGGAGAGACTCTGCCTTATTCTTGACTTTGGGGAAAGTCTGCCATTGACCCAGGGTCAAGATCAGGGCTCCTCACATAATAGGTTCTCCCTTAATCATGTTAGATGAAGGAGTAAATGAGTGAACAAGCACAGTAAAATGTAGCCTCGGCCCTGCTGGGTGTTGTGAGTTGAATTGTGTCTCCCAAAAAGACATGTTCAAGTCCTAACTCATGGTACCTACGCCTGTGACCTTATTTGGATATAGGGTCTTTGTAGGTGTAATCAAGTTAAAATGAGGTCATACTGGATTAGGGTGGGCCATAACCCAGTGACCAGTATTTCTAGAAGAAGAGAGAATCTTTGACACAAAGACAGATGCAGAGAAGAATGCCAGGTGAAGGTGGAGGCAGAGATTAGAGTGATGCCAAGGAACATCGAGGTTCGCTAGCAACCACCCGAAGCCAGGAGAGGCAGGGAATAGTCTCTCCCTCAGGGCCTCCAGAAGAACCAACCCTGCCAACTCCTCCATTTCAGCTCTAGCCTCCAGAACTGTGAGAGAGTAAGCTCCTAGTGTAAGCCATGGGGTCTATGGTATTTTGTTACAACAGCCACAGGGAACTAACAGCCAGGGGCTTCCACACTATTTAGGAGCATATGAAATGGTCCAATGAGAAGGATTACCAACCAGGAAGGGTGGCATAAGCCACCCAAATTAGGACATGTCCTAAACACTACACAAATTGAGCATCCTAGCTTAACCATCTGCTCCTGTAAGAGAACGTTTATTGTTGGCTTTGGCAGTCCATCAAGATAGTACATTATTAAAAATCAAGTAAGCCTAATGTAGTGGCAAAAAAACATTCTAGTAGCACTTCTTTACTCTTGAGCATCCTGATGGGGTCTCTAAAACCAGCCAAAAGCAAAATTGTGTTCAGGGGGTGGTGTGGGGGAGGCTAATATTTATTAACTCCATGCGTCTACAAGAAAGCAGTTACACTGGTTGAGAATTACTGTAAGATTTAAGACAGAGGACAGCAACAGAAAAAGTTTTAATTTTTTTCTGTGTATGGACCTCATCTATTTATATCAAAATATGGTCATTTTTGTAGAATACAAAGCTACCCGAAAACCCATCTTTTTATATTTCTCAAAATAATTATTTGTTAATTTTTTTCACCACACAGTCTAACCTATGCATTAGCGATTTTGTGTTGTGCATTTGGTCCTGAAGGTGTTCCTGTGTGCTCATTTGCGTGTAAGGCCGTAGATCTTGTGCCTGTAATTTCAAATAGCCATATGGTGATGCATCAAGTTAATGCACCATGGTTTGTTTATCCAAAGGTATAAATCTTGAGGCTATAACAAAAGGCTGGAAACACTTTCCAAGTGCAGAACATGTCCATGACATTTCTTTTCTCCATTGCAACCCGAATCCCTAGAAATTCTTAGCATCTTGCCAAAGAATAAACAACACTCATGTTTCTCGGGCATCTTATGGAACTAAAGGTCTCATACGTAGCTTTAGGATAATAAATGAAATATAAAATAATAAACATAAAACACACAAGTGGTTCTTTTTTTTAAATGGAAGGAGTACAGTTGGCACAGTTTTACAGCCAGAAGTCAGGGTGATTAAGGAGCAAAGAGTTGCCAGCACAGTCATACATTATGGAGGAGAATGTAGAGATGGTGTGTGAGAAAGCCAATTTATTTACACAAAAATTTAAAAATGTATGCTAGAGTCCCTGAAGCGGACTAGCTCAGTGGTAGAAGCCCTGAAGCCTCCCTCAGTCCTACTGTGGGGGAGGAGGAGTGCTGACCTGCGCTAGACGTGGGGGCTGCTGTTCTAGGGTACCTGGTGGGACCACGGTGATGGAAGCTGAGGAGTGAGCTGCAAGTCTGCAGGGAAAGGGGGCTCAAGCAGTCATGCGAAACAATACAGAGGGAAAGACGTTTAGGCCCCTGAGGAAGGGGATGGAGAGAGTGTTGCCTAAAGCTTTCAAGGCCCTTAGGAGCATATGAAATGTACTATCAAGATAGTACATTATTAAAAATCAAGTAAGCCTAATGTAGTGGCAAAAAAACATTCTAGTAGCACTTCTTTACTCTTGAGCATCCTGATGGGGTGAGCTTTATTATCCTAAAGCTACATATGCTTTCAAGGTCAAGCGACCAGTTGGCCCCCTGGGAGGGCCACCGACTCTGGGCACTGAGTAGCCGTAGAGTGAAGTGAGGAAGAATCGGCGGAAGGTGCAGTCTTGATCCCTGACTGGACTTGGATCTGGGCTATTCCACTTACAAGCTGAAGGTGAAATAGTCACTTAGTCTCTCCATGGTGCAGAGCTGGACAGCAAGGGTGCCTTCCTCCAGGGCTTCCGCGGGGATGAACGGAGGCCATCTAGGGGAAGGGCTGGTGCTGGTGAGTCCGCCCTGGGCCTGGCTGAAGCTGGCAGCCATGCTTCTGCAATAAACCTTTTTGTACCTGGCGACCAGTTGGTCCTTGAGAATCCAGTGGTCTCACTGCAGAAGAGGCCTCTGCCTGGACCACCCTCGTGCCAGGATCCATGCCCTTTCCCGCTCCCTTTTCTGCGACTCTGAACTCCTGCCTTTGCCCACAGCCTTTTCAGCCTTCAACAAACAAAAGCACTGTTATACTAGAGCAATGAGAGATTCAGACGCAAGTCTCATTCGACTTGCTTTTAAAAATATGTATATTTATTTAAAATACACATGTATGTATTTTATTATAGTTCATATTTATTATATTTTATTAAGATATATATATTTATTTTGTAAGTAGAGACATCATATTTTTCAAATTAATGGACTCTATTTTTTAGAGCAGTTTTACATTGACAGAAGCACAGAACGGAAAGCACAGAGTTCCCATCCTCCCCTCCCCCCACCCCCTCCCTTCAGATTCCCCTATTATGAACATTTTGCAGTAGTGTGCGCATTTGCTGTAATGTATGTGCTTCATTTGCTATAATTGTTGAGCCAGTATTTTACATGACTATTAACCAAAACCCATAGTTTACATAAGGCTTCATTCTTGGCATCTTACGTTTTATGGGTTTCGACAAATGTGTCCACCATGACAGTGTCATATAGAGTAGTTTCACTGCTCTAAAAATTCTCTGCCCATTCACCCCTCCCTGCCCCCAGAACCCCTGGCAACCACTGGTCTTTTTACTGTCTCCCCACTTTTGCCTTTTCCAGTAGGTTATATAGTTGGAATCATACACTATGTAGCCTTTTCAGACTGGCTTCTTTCACTTGGCAATATCCATTTAAAGTTCCTCCATGCCTTTTTTTCATTGTACAATATTCTATTGTGTGGATGGACACAGCTTATTTACCTATTCACCTACTGAGAAACATCTTGGTAGCTTCCAGAGTTTGACAATCATGAATAAAGCTGTAAACCTGTGTGTACAGGTTGTCGGGTGCACATACATATTCAACACATTTGGAAGGGTGATAGCTGGATTGTGTAGCAAGAGTACATTTAGTTTTGTAAGTAACTGCCAAACTGTCTCCCAAAGTGGCTGCACCGTTTTGCATTCTCACCAGCAATAAATGAGAGTTCCTATTATTTATACTTACTTTTTTTTTTTTGAGATGAAGTCTTGCTCTGTCACCCAGGCTGGAGTGCAATGGCGCGATCTTGGCTCACTGCAACCTCTGCCTCCTGGGTTCAAGTGATTCTTCCCCCTCAGCCTCCCGAGTAGTGGGATTACAGGCACCCACCATCATGCCCGTCTAATTTTTGCCTTTTTGTAAAGATGGGGTTTCACCACATTGGCCAGACTGGTTTTGAACTCCTGACCTCAGGTGGTCCCCCCACCTCGGCCTCCCAAAGTGCTGGGATTACAGGTGTGAGCCACCACGCCCGATCTTATATTTACTTTTTACATATAAAATTAATAGGGCTTCTTACAAAATTTTATACAATATATGAAAAATCTTACCCCACCCACAACTTTTCCCTCTGGTCTAATTCCACAGAAGGAGAAAATAATTACAGAGAAATTATAACATTCACTCTTCACTTATTAGATTTGATATGAAGTTTTTAATAACTTCTTTGACAATATAATGACCTGAGAACCCTTAACTGCCTTTATTCCTTCCAAATTTATATGTATTTTACTTTTAAAAATTTATTTTCAAAACTTGTGTATGGTAAAATTTGTATCTTTTGATGTGTAGTTCTAAGAGTTTTGACAAACCCTCCTTCAACCCTTAACCCCTGGAAACCACCCATTTCTTCTCCCTCCCAATACATTTACCTTGTTTAGAACATCATAGAGACGTAGTCACACAATACATGGGTTTTTAAGTCTAGATTTTTTTCACCTCACATAATGAATCTTATATTCATCGATGTCATTGTGTGCATCAAGAGTTTCTTCTTCTTCTTCTTCTTTTTTTTTTTTTTTTTTTTTTTTTTTGAGACGGAGTCTTGTGTCACCAGGCTGGCATGCAGTGGTGCAATCTTGGCTTACTGCAACCTCCATCTCTCAGGTTCAAGCAATTCTCCTGCCTCAGCCTCCCGAGTAGCTGGGACTACAGGCGCCCGCCACCACGCAAGGCTAATTTTTTGTGTTTTAGTAGAGACAGGGTTTCACCATGTTGGTCAGAATGCCCTCGATTTCCTGGCCTTGTGATCTGCCCACCTGGGCCTACCAAAGTGCTGGGATTACAGGAGTGAGCCACCGTGCCCGGCTAAGTTTGTTCTGTTTTGTTGCTGAGTAGTATCTTGCTTCTCACTTTATAAAACTAAAGGGTGCTTGGATTCTTTTCAATTGTGGTGATGATAAAGCTGCTGTGCACTTTTTTTTTTTTTTTTAGATAGAGTTTCACTGTTGTCGCCCAGGCTGGAGTGCAATGGTGTGATCTTGGCTTACTGCAACCTTGGCCTCCTGGGTTCAAGCGATTCTCCTGCCTTAGTCTCCTGAGCAGCTGGGATTACAGGCACCCACCACCACACCTGGCTAATTTTTATATTTTTAGTAGAGACGGGGTTTCACCATGTTGGCCAGGCTGGTCATGAACTCCTGACCTCAGGTGATCCACCTGCCTCAGCCTCCCAAAGTGCTGGGATTACAGGTGTGAGCCACCATACCCAGCCCACATATGGCTTTTATGTGAACGTCAGTTTTCATTTATTGTAGGTAGATACCTAGGAGTGGCTTAGTTGGATCACGTAAGTGTATGTTTAACTTGATAAGCAATTCCCAAATGATTTCTCAGAATAACTGAACAATTTTGCATTCTTATTAGAAATGTATAAGAATTCTGATTGCTCTGCATCTTTGGCTGCACTTGGTATTGTCAGGTTTTTTTCAGTTTAGCTGTTCTAAAAGGTGTGTAGTGATATCTCATTGCAGTTTTAATGTGGATTTCCCTAGTGACAAATGATGAGTTATTTACTATCTGTATCTCTTTTTTTGGAGAGGTGTCTGTTCAAACCCTTTGCCCATTTTAAAATTGTATTGTTTGTTGTCTTTTTTTTTTTTTTTGTGATGGAGTTTCTTTCTTGTCTCCCAGGCTGGAGTGCAATGGCACAATCTCAGTTCACTGCAACCTCCACCTTCTGGATTCAAGCAATTCTCCTGCCTCAGCCTCCCGAGTAGCTGGGATTACAGGTGCCTGCCACCATGCCTGGCTAATTTTTGTAGTTTTTTTTAGTAGACACTGGGTTTTGCCATGTTGGCCAGGCTGGTCTTAAACTCTTGACCTCAGGTGATCCACCTGGCTCGGCCTCCCAGTATGCTGGGATTACAGGCATGAGCCACCACACTCGGCCGTATATTGTTTGTTTTCTTATTGAGTTTTAAATACAAATCCTTTGTCAGCATATGAAATGCAAGTATTTTCTCTCAGGCAATTGTCTTTTCATTTTTGTCTTCTCATTCTTACCTTTGTCTTTTCATTCTTTTAACAACATTTCTTACAGAGCAAAAGTTATTACATTTTGATAAAATCCAATTCATCAATATTTTCTCTTCTGGATCATGTCTTTGGTGTTGTTATCTAACACATTATCATCAAGATTTTCTCCTTTTTTTACTAAAAGTTTTATGGTTTTATGTTTTACATGTAGGTCTGTGATCCATTTTGAATTAATTTTTGTCTAAAGAGTGAGATATAGACCCAGGTTCATTTTTTTTTGCTTATGAACATCTAATTGTTTCAGAATCATGTGTTGAAAAGGCTAGACTTTGTACTATTCTCAAAAATCAATCAGCCATACTTGTGTGGGCCTATTTCTAAACTCTCTATTCTGTTTCAGTGATGTATATATTTATCTTTTCATCAATACTGTACTCCCTGGATTACTGTATTTTTATAATAAATCTTGAAATTATATAGTGTGAGTCCTCTAACTTTGTGTTTCTTTTTCAAAATGATTTTGAGTATTCAAATTTCTTTGCCTTTCCATATAATTTTCAGATCAGCTTGTTGATATCTCTAAAATATTCTGCTAGTCTTTTGATTGGGATCATGCTGACTTTGTAGGTCAATTTGGAAACACCTGTCATCTTGGCAATACTGAGTCTTTCAGTCTGTAAACACAGTATTATCTTTTCATTCAATTAGGTCTTCTTTGATTTCTTTCATCAGTGTTTTAATGTTTTCACTAAATAGATCCTATACATATTTTAGATTTGTAAATGGGGCTGTTTTAAAATTTTTATTTCTAATTATTCATTGCTGGTTTATAGAAATATAGCTGATTTTTATAGATTAACTTTATATCTTGTGACATTGCTGAAACTGATTTTTGAAAGCTGAATCAGCCTAAAATTCTCAGGATAAACCTCATTTGGTCATAATGTACTATCCTTTTAATATGTTTCTGGGTACTATTTGTTAGTATTTTGTTGAGAACTTTTAACTCTAGATTCATGAGAGATATTGTTCTGTAGTTTTCCCTGTAATTTACAAAAATTTGACTTGGTATTATGGTAATTAACGTTAGTCTCATATAATCAGTTGAGAAGTTTTTCTACCTTTTATATTTTTTGGAAGAGACTGTTGAATTGGTCTTTCTTCTTTCATATTTTGCTAGAATTTATCATTGAAATCATCTGGGCCTGGAGTTTTTTGTTTTTATTTCTTGAAAGATTTTAAACCGTAAATTTCACTTTAAAAAAATATATAGGACTATACAGGTTTTCTGTTTCTTCTTGAGAAAGTTTTGGTAGTTTTTATTTATTAAGAATTTGGTCCATTTCATTTAAGTCGCTGACTTCATTGGCATAAACTTGGTCGTACTAGTCCTTATTCTTCTTCTAATATATGTAGAATCTCTAGTGATATCCTTTCTTTCATTCTTGTTATTGATAATTCTCTCCATTTCCTTATTTTCCCTCATCAGTCCCCCTAGAGGTTTATTCATTTTATTGATCATTTCAAAGAATCGCTTTTGGTTACATGACTTTCTCTATTGTTTTGTTGTTTTCCATTTTATTGATATGTGCTCTTACCTTTACTATCGCTTTCTGTTTGTTTGGATTTATTATGATGTCTTTTTAAAATTTCTTAAGGCAGAAGCTTAAACAATTGATTTGAGACCATTTGAAGTGAAAGACTTCACACATGCATATTTGACATGGACTGACTTTTCTTATCCAAGTACAGAAGTAACTGCAGTGGCCATTTAAAAACATAGCACGTCAGTAGCTGTGCGAGTTACTGTAAATGTTCACTTTCCCAAAAATCTTTAAGTGTCTGCTCTCTGTGATGTTTCAGTAATATTCAATTAATATATTTATTTCTCATGACAATACTGATAGGTTTTAGAAACGGAGGCTCACTAGCAACCTGCATGTGTTTACCCAGTGGAGAGACTGAGATTTGAACCTAATAATAACTGATCATTTTTTTCCAAGCCAGAGCATTGGCTTGTTCTACACATTTGCTGAGCGCCTAGTCTGTGCCAGTACTGTGCTTGCTCTCTGGGGTACTTGGTAAATGAGGGCAGTCTGATTCTTGCCCTTCGGAACTCTCAGTCTAGAGGAGGAGACAGATGTAAACACATAATTAGGATAACAGTTATTTTATTAGAGTGTCATCAAGTAAATGGTTCTGCAGGATTTTTACAGCTCTCTGCTTCCTAGGTTTATTTTGATGTTGTGGAGCGCTCAACAGGAAAAATTGTGGATAAATCCTTGATTTTCAACATTAGGATCAGTGATGTGAATGATCATGCACCCCAGTTTCCAGAGAAGGAATTTAACATCACTGTGCAAGAAAACCAGTCTGCAGGTGTGTGCGGCTGGGGGACTGCTGGGCTTCCCTCTGTCTCTGCTCTGTTCCTTTTCATTAATATTGATGAGGAGTTTGATCTTAGTCATCTTCAGGGAGAGTTTTTACTGTTCACATCTCAAAGGTCGCAGGCCTTGGATCTGAGCGAAATGCTTTGAGGTCTGTAAGCCTCGTTTTGTATCGGCAATAAAATATGTGGGAATTACATCAGTGGGAAGGGTTGATATGTAAATGCCATTCTAAAAATAAAGCCACATGCAGTGAGGGAGAAAGAGCTGGGTGATGAGCTTCTGCATATCTGCACATTTTTTGTCTGTAAAATGGCAACACGATCACATCTATAGCCTCCGAGTTACAGATACTGTGCATTCTTAAACCCAACCTACTCTTACTAGAATGTGGATTTATTTTAATAACAAAAACCATTTTTTGTATAATCATCTCTCCAAAAAATTCCAAGAAATGAAAAGACTGAAAAAGAAAGCATCTTTAATGTTACCCATGAGTGATAACAACCGTTAGTGTTTTAGTTTGTATTCTTTTAGCATTTTTCTTTGCATTTTCTGTGTGTGCATATACACATGCTGTATGTTAAAATTATACATGTGTATGCATTCACACATTTTTATGTATAATTACAAATGCATATTTGTATATACATACATTTTTTCATCTTTATCGTAGTACACATTGTATATGCGTATATAGTAAATATTTACACATATTTGGTGTGCTTTTTCACATGTGCATATTTATAAATTTCCTCTCTAAAGGTGCAATTTTACTGTTTGTAACCTGATATTTTTCTAAAATACCATTGTGTAATATTTTATGGACGTGCTTTAAAGTATTTGACCGATCTCCTATTGTTGAACTTTTTTTTTTGCCACTTTCTGTTATTTTTATAAAATATATTTCAATGATGAAATTTAAGCTAAATCTGTGTCCCAGTCAAGCATTATTTACTTAGCATGAATTCAGAGACATAGACTTGCTGGTTCGCACTGCACATACAACGTAAGGGTCCTCATTTGCTTACCTGCCCACAATCCGTGAAGGTGCCTGGTGTGTTGTTGGTCTTTGATAACTATGTGCTTGAACATTTTGCTATGTTTCTTAGCCATTTCCATGTTCTGTCAGTTGCTTTTTCCTTTCTTTTCTTCATTTTTCTGTTACTGTGTTTGTCATTTTTCTTGATTTTAACCTCTGCAGTCTGTATTAAGAATATCTGCCTGCCATGTATGTTTCAAATATATTTTCCTGCTTTATCATTTTCTTTTAAATTTTGTCCACAGTTTTCTGCCAGAAATTAAAAGTGTAATCTGATCCACCAATTTTGTCCTGTAAGTCTTCTGCATTGGCAGTCATGATTAGAAAGTTCTTGATCTTATAACTAATTAAATATTCATCCTTATCTTTTCTAGTATGTCCATGGTTTATTTTATATTTAAACATTTCACTCATTTTGGTATATGCCCCAATGCCATTTAGCAAATAATTCATCCTCTTACAGGTTTGATAGGCTACCTTTATCCGATAGTAACAATTTTTAAAAATTCTTTCTAGGGCAACCTGTTTTTCAGATGTTAGCAGTCGATTTGGATGAAGAAAACACTCCAAATTCTCAAGTCCTTTACTTCCTCGTTTCTCAAACACCATTACTGAAAGAAAGTGGTTTCCAGGTTGATCACATTAGTGGAGAAATACGACTCTCCGGGTGCTTAGATTATGAGGTTATGTGGATTTTATTATTTTTTTTAAATGAAATGTGTGGCCCATCCTTGAGCCCCAGGCTTAGATTCTGCATTTGTAGTGGGGAACCCTCTGTGGCTAGATTTGCTATTGAAATTCCTAAACAGAATGTTTCTTTATTAATATTTTCCTTTCCTGTATTTGAGGGGTTTAACTTTCCTTTTCCTCCCACGTAGACTGCTCCTCAGTTTACACTGCTAATCAGAGCCAGGGACTGTGGAGAACCGTCACTGTCATCCACGGCCACCGTTCACGTGGATGTGCAAGAAGGCAACAACCACAGGCCTGCATTTACCCAGGAAAATGTGAGCCTCCTGGGCCGCCCCGACGTCTAAGCCCCAAAACAAGTAGCCCCTGGGTCCTAGGCTCAGTTTTTCTCGGGGAGGGTGTTAGGCTGTTATCATATTGCTATGAAGAAATACCTGAGACTGGGTAATTTATAAAGAAAAGAGGTTTAATTGGCTCATGGTTCTGCAGGCTTTACAGGAAGCCTGGGGCTGGCACCGGCTCAGCTTTTAGGGAGGCCTCAGGAAGCCTATGATCATGGCGGAAGGACGGGGGGAGCAGGCATGTCATTTGGTGACAGCAAGAGCATGCAAGACACGAGAGGTGGGTGGGGGAGAATGAGGAACGAGAAAGGTAAGAGGGGCCGCACACTTTTAAATGACCAGATCTCATGTGAACTCAGGGCCAGAGCTTCCTTATCACCAAGGGGATGGCCGAAGCTATTTATGAGGGATCTGCCCCATGATCCAAACACTTCCCACCAGGCCCCACCTCCAACACTGGGGATCACATTTCAACATGAGATTTGGGCGAGGAGAAATCTCCAAACTATATTGGGCAGTCACCCAAGATAGGTGCAATTCTCCAAAGTGACTGAAGCTAGAATCCAGAAGCCAAATCATATTGACATAGAAGCACTTCATAATGGTCACATGAGCTTACATTTTTGACTGCTGTATGCCAGAAACTGTGCTAAGAACTTTTACATGCATTTTTTTCATTTTTGATTATTGAAACTACGACATGATTTCTGTTTTACAGATGGGAAAACTGAGGTCTAGGGGAAGACAGGGAATTCCTGTTTACTTGGAGTCAGGGTTCCTATGCTCAGCCCAACTGACACTGGGCCAGATGATTATTTGGAGTGGGGGCTACTCTGTGTGCTACGGGATATTCACCAGCATCCCTGGCCTCCGCCCAGTAGATGTCAGTAGCGCCCCTCAGCTGTGACAACCAAAAGTGTCACCAGACATTGCCAAATGTCCCTCAGGGAGAAGAATCACCCTTGGGTGAGAAGTCTGCACCCGAGGTTTTCACACCATGTTCAGGATTCTAGAGGGAAGGTGAGCAGGTAGGCTTTGGCCTCGCCTTCCACACCTTACCTTATCCAAGTACAGAAGTAACTGCAGTGAACATTTAAAAACGTTGTATATTAGGGTCCACATGGGATTTCCCAGGTTGCAAGACTGCCAGCCTTTAAGAAAGTGTTGAAACCCACTGTGTAAGATGGTTTGGGAAGGATGCTCCACCTAAGACACGTGAGATGGCTAAGAGATAAAATAAGAATCACTCAAGATCTATTTCCAATATTTTATTATTGCATATGTATTTTTAAAAAAGTAAATATCCACCATATTTCCTTTCTTCTGACTCTCTCAGTGAGCCCTTTCTTGACTACTGAGTTAAAACCCTCCCACTTCTTTCCTGGGACACACTCTAGCCCCTTTGTGCTTTCTGCTGCTTAGTAGTGTTCTACTTAATCAATTAGTTTTATTTATTTTATAAATCCCCCTACACACACACACACACACACACACACACACACACACACACACTCAGCTCTCGGCTCCATCAAGGACGGAATTTTTGCCTGTCTTGTTCCCAGCATCTGAAATGGAATGTGGCACATAGAAGCTGTTGTTGAATAAATGATGCAAACAATTATTTTTAAAAGGTGTAATTTAATTAGAAAAAAACCCTGTATAAACCAAAGTGAAATGTTTGCAAACCAAAGCACCTCACCAGAAGTATATAATAACTACAAAATAATATTATGCTTAAACCTTGTTTCAAAATCTTTTCCTGGCTTGGTAAAAAGCAATGCTCTCAAAAACACGGCTGGAAAAAAATATACCCTGTTATTTTGAAGTGCTTGTCTAGAAACATTGTCTCCAAAAATATTGAATAACAAGCTATTTTGAAGATCTACATGTGTTAGAAAAATGATCACCTTAATCTGAATAACTACAAGTGTCCTATTTTAGGGGAAGAGCTAGGATTTTTAGAGAGCATAAACTAGGATTGCGTATTATTATTTTTAAAATTCTTAGAAAAAATAGGGCATTGAGTTGGATTTAAGAGTACTTTAAAAATTATTTAGCGAGTCACAGGTAGGAGGGGGCAGATATTCCAATGGATGCACCTTCTGCTGTAACAGACGGAGTTGCAAATCCCTTAGGGCAGGTTTAGCAGCATGAGGAATATCCCCAGGGTGTTGTGATGAGGAGCAACATTCTTTCTCCTTCTCTCTCTTGCTCTCTCTCTGCTTCTCTCCCTCCTTCCTCTCTGCTTTCCTTTTCAATTGTGTTTTTGTTTCCATGACATGGACATGATGATTGCTTCTTTCAGTATAAGATTCAGATTCCTGAAGGCCAAGTCAGCCAGGGTGTGTTGCGTCTCCTGGTTCAAGATCGAGATTCTCCATTTACATCAGCTTGGAGAGCAAAATTCAACATATCGCATGGCAATGAAGAGGGACATTTTGACATTTCGACTGACCCTGAGACCAATGAAGGGATATTAAATGTTATCAAGGTAACACCATACCGGTGACATACCAACCAGTTGGTGGCAGACGCTGAGGCCTCTTCTGTAGGATCACTCATAATGAACTAGGGACCTAACGTCCGTGGATGCTGGGTGTTGGGCCCATTACGTACCGTGTGTCACCAGGCGAGGAAGGCAGGGTCTCAGTGCCACTTCTGTGTGTGGGCTGAGGACTCCTCCTACCAAAATAATATCAATAATAAAACTTATTTTGATATGACTAAATACTTCACCATTTAATTTTTTGTTGTTGTAGGCAAAATGTAATAGATTTACATAGGCCTTAAAATTATTATTCTTTTTCAGATGTGATTAAAAAATGAAAACATTTTCTTCAACACTAAAAGTTCTTTCTTTTCATTTGAATTTTCAATCTTTAAGACTTTTAAAGTTTAAAACAAATGGGAGTGCATCTGTGTGGCCCCAAGAGTATGGAGAGCCCCTGGCACTGTGCCTAATGGAGAAACTGGCCTGGAAGAAAGTATTAATATTACCATCTCATTTACTGATTAGGAAACCAAAGCCCAGAGGGGTTAGGTCCTTTACACAAAGCCACACAGCTTGAGGGGTTGAGTGGAGGATCCCACTGGGGCAGTCTGACCCCAGTGCCTCTAGTCTTCATTGCTCACACCCAGACCTAGAGTTACCAGGGCCTCTAGTGCAGTGCAGGGCAGGTGAGTCACCTGGGGACAAGGCAGACCTGAGTCAGCAGGTCTGGCGCAGGGCCCGAGATTTGCCTGCCCATTTGACCAGCTCCCAGGGGATGCTGATGGCCTGCAGACCGTGCTATGACTAGCAAGGCTCTGTAGACGCTGCACCAGATGCCTGGGGTTGAATTTTCAAAATATTCCCAGCCTTTCAATCTTTTTAAGTCAACTGACCACTTTGTACCCTGAATAACTATGATCATTAATATCTATATTTCCCTAAGTTCCCCTGATTTTTTTGCTGCATGGTTGTCTCATTAATGTTTCATTAGGCTATGGTTTTTGTTGCATTTTTCATTACCCTCTGAAGGATGGTGGTTCTTTTCAACCAGCAGAGGAGGAGGGAAAAAATAAAAGAGAAAAGAACTCCATAAATGATTTGAAAATGAGCTGAAGACTGTCTTTTGATCATTATCAAAGACAACGTAAATAATAAATGAAGTGCAAAAGCCACAAGCTCTGAGTTCGCAATGATGACTCGGCGCTGGGCTTCCTCTGGCCAGAGGAGCAGCTGGTGCTAATGAAATCCTCTCTCTGGGGTTCCAGGCTTTGGATTATGAGACTCGCCCAGCGCAAAGCCTCGTCATTGTCGTGGAGAATGAGGAGAGGCTCTTCTTCTGCGAGAGAGGAAAGCTTCAGCCACCAAGGAAGGCAGCAGCAAGCGCCACTGTGAGTGTGCAGGTGACAGACGCCAACGACCCACCAGCCTTTCACCCCCAGAGCTTCATTGTCAGTAAAGAGGAGGGCGCCAGGCCTGGGACCCTGTTGGGAACTTTTAATGCCATGGATCCAGACAGCCAGATAAGGTGAGAAGAGAGGGCCAAGAAGGGCGGTTGTTTAAGTGGAAATAGCCACATAACCAAGAGGGCTCCTGTTAGAAAACCAGCTCCTTGGACGTGTTCACGAGGTTGCCTCAGCCTCTATGATGAAAATACAAGAAGCCACAGTGCATGACCATTGGCCTGAGTTAAATGTCATCTTCCATCCATAGATTTTTCTGACTCCAGCAGAAGAACTCACTTGTTGGTTTTCCTTTGCATTTTCCATGTGTTCCTTTTGTATTCTTTCCTTTGTGTTAGAATAATTCGTTATATTTTTCTATCTCTCCACTCTGTACCAGAAGTTATAAACCAGTACCTCTCTTGCTTCTGGGCAAGAAAAGTGAGGGGTTTTTTTGGTAAATTGTGGTAAAATATACATAAAATTTACTGTTTTATCCATTTGTAAGGGTATGGGTCAGTGGCATTAAGTGCATTCACAACGTTGTGCACCATCACCTCCATCCATCTCCAGAACTCTTTTCATCTGGCAAAAGAGAAACTCTGTCTCCATTAACCACTCATTCCTCATTCTCCCTTCTCCAGCCCCTGGCCCCCACCCTTCGACTTTTTGTCTCTCTGAGTTTGATGACTCCAGGTCATCAAAGTAGAATCATACAACATTTGTCTTTAGGTGACTGGCTTATTTCACTTTGTATAATGTCCTCAAAGTTCATGCACGTTTAGCATGTATCAGAATGTCCTTCCTTCTGATGCTAAGTATGCATATGTGGTATTGACACATTTTTGTTTATCCACTCATCCATCGATGGGCACTTGGGTGGCATATGGCCTGAATCTCCTGATGTTCTTGAAGAAATGAAAGAAATTGGCATTTTTGGGTCTGTGTTCCATAAGACCATGATCATGGGGACAGAAAGGGGTCATGAGTCATGCCCCTTCTCTCTCCAGGCTGAGCTCAGCAGTTGGCCTCAGACCCCATTCCACCAGCTTCACTCATTTCTCGTGCTTACTTGGCCTCGGTCCACACTTCAGTGTGACATTCCTCCCCTTACAGCAACACTTCTCAACTTATCTGTTGGGAATGGCTAGATTTTTTTAAAATTTACAATTCATTATGGAGTGATAAGTTTGCAAAATATAATGAAATTGAATTACTAGAAAAATTTTCATGCACTAGGGGGACATAGCAATGCTGATCACTCTAAGAGCTTCTCAACACTTGCTCTTCATTTTTGCAGTTATCTCATTGTGAGCAGCCAACCAACAGCTCACAGATCCCTTCTGGTGCACAGTGGTGTACCTTGAGTTAGCAAGGCTCTTAAGAAGTAGCTGTCAAACTATAGTGTGTATTAGTCTCTGGGGGAACTTGTTAAAATGCAGATTGCTGGGCCCCACCCCTACAATTTCTTTTCTTTTCTTTTTTTTTGAGATGGAGTCTCTCTCTGTCACCCAGGCTGGAGTGCAGTGGCATAATCTCAACTCACTGCAACCTCCACCTCCCAGGTTCTTGTGATTCTCCTGCCTCAGCCTCCTGAGTAGCTGGGACTACAGGCACATGCTGCCACGTCTGGCTAATTTTTGTATTTTTAGTAGAGACGGGGTTTTGCCATGTTGGCCAGGCTGGTTTCCAACCCACCCTTAGAATTTGATTGAGAGGTCTGGAGCCAGGACTGAGATTTGCATTTCTAAGAAGCTCCCAGGGATGCCTGTGATGCTGGCTGGGGATCCCTTTGGGTACAACCAATAGGAGCCTTTCCTAATTCGTTGCTGTCTTCCTATCTCTTGGGGATGGTTGGCTCATACGTAGGTCTCAATAAATGTTTGGCCTGTGCTGAAATCAAGAGCTAAACAGTCCATCATTTTAGCCTCAATATGGCTTTGTTCAGGAGGCAGGATGAGTGTCTTTTGTTACAGGGTAGAGGCGTGATCTGGGTTGAGGGGCAGCTTTGGTTTCCTCTAGTTCTGCTTCATCTGCATTAGCTGAGGGAGCTGCCTTTTGGCCTGAGATAATCCACAAAGGAACTCTGAGTTTCTTCCCCTCCTTTGTAAACATTGCAAAATCACAGTGCTTCTAAGGAACTTCTGGAACTTTCCCTAAGAAGTGAAGCAGTGCATGAAAAGCTTCAATCCCTTTAAAAACTGTGACCCACCCAACATGAGAGAGGGATCCTTGTTGACCCTTTGAAAAGCATTTGCCCAGATGATGAAGAAAAAGCGTAAGGAGAAACTGCCCCTCTCCTCACCTTTCTGGGACCTGCACTTTTTGTTGTGGTTGTTGTTTGCCTGATTCCAGGAGGTTCCTGCTGCGGTGCCCTCAGCAGGTAGCTGGGGTTGGTAACCTGGCAAGGTTGCAAAGGATGCCATCCAATGGCTGACAGCTCTCAGGAACCCTGGAGGGCTTGGCATGGCCCACCCCTTGAAGTGGTGTCAGGTTCACATAGGTGAGGGGGATGTGGACGACCACTTTGAGGAATGGGGTTACCCAACTGTGAACCGCTGGGGCTCTGCTGCAAAGGGAACACACCAGGGGTAAAGTCCTAGGTTTCTGTTGCAAGGGCAGGTTGGTTTTTCACACTAAGCTAACATCATCTACAGGCCACTGAAAATGGGTTCCTTTCCAGGATGAAACATCTCCCCAAGGCAGACAAAACTATATTCAGTCCAACAAGGAGGGTGATGCTTGGTCTTCTGGTGAATGTCGATTCCACAGACTTAGGAGCGTCTTTAGGCTGTCCTCCCTGTGCTTCCATTCCTTTCGTGAATTAAACACTCTCATAGTTTAATTGCTCTTAGAATTTCTCAAATTACTTGTGGTAGGAATAGTGTTTCTATGACATATTTTGTTTTTTTCATGCAACTTTTTATTTCTTTTCATGTAAGTTTTTAATTTTAAAAATGGCTGTCCGTTTTCCTTCTACAAGATATAAACTGGTTCATGACCCAGCAAATTGGGTCAGCGTAGACGAAAACTCCGGAGTGGTCATCACCGTGGAGCCAATTGACCGAGAATCCCCTCATGTAAATAACAGTTTTTATATAATCATCGTTCACGCTGTTGATGATGGTGAGTGTTTACCCAAAATTGGAAAAATAAAATGCTCATTCTTGCTTCCTGTGGGAAAATAACCCTGGTGAGCATCTTTCAGCACAGCTGAGAAAAGGATAAAATAAACCTTGTTATCACTCTGCATCCATGCTGGTGATTATTTTTGGTAATAATTCTTGTAATGGTAAACAAGGGACCAATACCATCGAAAGAGGGCAGTATTCATTCAGAAGAGACAATTAAACCAGCAAGGAGGCTGCAATCAAACCCAGCATCTTTTTCATCTGTTCATGAGCTAACTCTTCAGCTCTTTATCAAAGCCAATGATGTGTGATAAATATTTAGCACAGCTTCCTTGTGCTTGGGATGGCATACGAGCTCAGGTAAATGGGACTGACTGTAAGGGACACATTTGTCATAAACCAGAATGGGTGGTTTTATGAGCATGTTTCAGCATTTTTCTCTACACTCTCCTAAGACTGAAATTTTAAACACACCAAAACAAAGTCGAAGAAATAAAAATGTTCAAATAACTTTAAAATTGTATTTAAGAAAGTCTGTGAACTAAAACCCAGGCTCCAAGTGATATGTCACTATACGTTCCACTCTGTAATTAACTAGTGGAATGTTGGTGGGGGGCAATGGAGATATGAAACACGTGTTCCTAATCAGTATTAAGGGAGGAGAAAAAGTGGGGCCAGTGTTTCAGGGTTCTGTCATTCTGTTATGGATGATTTTATGATTGGTACTTTTTTTTCCTTTATTTTTTGCTTTTTGTATTTCAAAAGCTTTTGGGGTACAAGTGGTTTTTGGTTACGTAGATGAATTATGCAGTGGTGAGGTCTAAGATTTTAGTGCACTGGTCACCTGAGTAGTGTACCTTGTATCCAATGTGAGGTTTCTTAGCCCTTGGCTCCCTCCTCCCCTGCTTCTGAGTCTCCAGAGTTCATGATATCACTCATGCCTTTGTGTATCCATAGCTTAGCTCCCACTTATAAGTGAGAACATACAGTATTTGGTTTTCTATTCCTGAGTTATTCACTTAGAAGAATGGCCTCCAGCTCTATCCAAGTTGCTGAAAAAAACGTTATTTCATTCTTTTTTATGGCTGAGTAGTATTCCATAGTATACATATGCCACATTTTCTTTATCCACTCATTGGTCGATGGGCATTTAGGTTGGCTCCATATATTTGCAGTTGTGAAGTGATGATTGCCACTTTTTTTAATTAGGAAAAGTCCTTTTAGATAATTGTAGATTCACTTGCAGTTTTAAGAAATAATCTAGTGGATCCTGAGTATCCTTTGCCAGTTTCCCCCAGGGGCAACACCTTGCAGGACTACAGTGTAACCTTGTAACCAGGACATCAACGCAGAGATGCAGCGCATTTGCCTCCCCTCGGGGGCCCCCATGGTGCCCTTCTTTAGTCACACCCATTTTCCTCCACCCTACCCATCCTTGACGCCTGGCACCATTGATTGACCTTTTGTTTTTTTAATGATGCCACATTCTACCTTGTTCTACAAATGATTTGAGGTGGTAAGTGCTTTATTAGCGTACTTTACCCAAATGTTCTGAATGTTCATAAAAGCAGGAAAACAGATCACGTGCATGCCAGGAGAGCTTATGACCTTGAAAGGGAAACATTCCAGTATTTCAGGAATATTTTTTTTCTGAGAGACGGAGAGTGCTCATTCTCCAGGGCTCTGTGTGCACGAGATAAACAACTCCTGAAACTTCCTCCCCTGTACAAGGTTTCCCACCGCAGACTGCTACAGGGACGCTAATGCTCTTCCTGTCTGACATCAATGACAATGTCCCGACTCTCCGACCACGTTCCCGCTACATGGAGGTCTGTGAGTCTGCTGTGCATGAGCGCCTCCACATCGAGGCAGAGGATCCGGACCTGGAGCCGTTCTCTGACCCATTTACATTTGAATTGGACAAAACCTGGGGAAATGCAGAAGACACATGGAAGTTGGGGAAAAATTGGGGTGAGTTTTTGTATTGGTCACGGGCAAAGAGTGGGAAATGCCAGATATCCAATTCAAACAGATTAAGGCAAAAAAGGACTTTATTAGCTTAAAAAGCCAGAGAAGTCTGTGTTCTGGCAGAGCTGGCTCTAGGTGCTCAAAGGATATCCCTGGAAGCCACCTTCCCACACATGGTCTGCCTTTCTCTAGGTTCCTTCTTTTTTAGGAAACTCTTCTCATCGGGGGTAGGAGGCTGCTGGGAGTCCCTGAGACATATCCTAGCATCTGGCAAGAAGGGTGTTTCCAGGGAAGCTCCAGGATTGATGTCACTGTTTGGCCTGGGTCAGCTGCCCTGTCAATCACTGTGGGTGGGGCTTGGGAGGGCGGATGTGCTGATTGGCTGGTTCCCAGCCCACACCTGGACCTTGTTGGGATCTGGGCTCAGCCTCTCCTGATTCATACTGAGAATTCAAGATGTGTGGGCTTCCCTAAAGAAACACTGGGGCACTGTTACCAGAAGATGAACATGCTGAGCAGGTTAAAAGCAACTGGCATCCACTGTCAACACTCTCCTCTGTGCCTCTAGCTGTGGCGTCTGTAGACTGTGGCACGGTTTCAGCTGAAACTGTGTGCTCAAGTTTGTAGTTCTCAGACCTAGAGTGTGTGGTAAAGCACTTTGCCTTGCCCAAAGAGAGGTCTGGTCTTTGTCCTTGGGGTCTGGGTGATCTCTGGGGTGTCTTGGGCTGAGCCAGATAGGGGCAATGTGATTTAGATTGGGGGCTTCTGGTCACATAGTATCAGTCGACTACCAGAGAGGCTGGAGACTGAGGCCGCCCACCTGGGAGGCCCACCAGGTTGCCTGACCAAGCCCCAGGAGGACACTGGAGCCTGAGGCTCAGGTGAACGTCCCTGGCTGCAGCATCCCATGTGTTCTGTCCCTCATCGATGCTGACCTGGCTTCTCAGGAGAGGATGATTAGAAGCTCTGCTGCTGGTGCTTTTCTGGACTCTGCCCTAGGTGCCTCTTTCCTTGTCTGATTTACATCTGTATCTTTTCCCTGTAAAAAACGGCACCATCACTGTAACAACTTTCAGTGTGTTCTGTGAGTCTTTCTAGAGAATTGTTGAACCTGAGGGTGGTCTTAGGAATCCGTGAACTTGCAGTTGGTGTCAGAAGTGAGGGTGCCCTTGAGGACCCCTCCCTCTAACTCTGCAGTTGGCTTACTTTCAAACAGAGCTTGGCCCGTGCAGGCCGTTTAGTAAGCGTGCGTTGAGCGGATGAGCAGATGAGTGAGTCAATGCGTGCCATGTTCTTTTTCCCTCTGCAGGTCAATCAGTTGAACTTTTAACCTTGAGAAGCCTGCCACGTGGTAATTACTTGGTGCCACTCTTCATTGGAGACAAACAGGGACTTTCCCAGAAGCAAACTGTCCATGTAAGGATCTGCCCCTGTGCCAGTGGGTTCACGTGTGTGGAGCATGCAGATGCAGGAGTGGGGCTTCTTGTGGGGGTCCTGTGCCCTGTCTGTGCAGCCTTTGTGGCTCTGGCAGGTAAGTGGTCTGTAGGGGTGTCCTGGGACTGTGGCTCCTCTCCCCAGGCAATAGACCAGGAGTATGGGGCTTGCTGGGGTAGGGGACAGCGGTGGCAGGATTGGTGGAATGGCTTTGAGAATGACTTCTGGGTGTACTCAGGCTCCTAGATGCAGATCAGAGGTTGCCATGCTGGCCAGGCAAGATCCCTAGCCAGCAAAAGCAGCTTCTACTCACAATGGAATCCATCAGTCAACGTAGTCAAGGAGTGGCCTTGACTTTGTTTGTAATAACCATGGAGACAGCAATGCACAGATGTCCAGGCTCCTGGACTTGGCAAGGCTAATAAGAAAGCAGCTTTTCCAAGAAACAAGACAATATTACTGGCCAGATAGTATTATTGATTAATTCAACAAACAGTTATGTGGCATCTACTTGTACCCTAGAACTGTGTTAAACTTTATAGCTACACAGATGACTAAGACACAATTTGGCCTTGCCAGTTCATGACTGAGTTATATATGAACAGAACAAGATCCTCATGAAACCTCTAATATGGGTGAGCTTGTCTAATCTGTTTTTCCCCTTTGTCTTATCACAGTGGCTCTGCTTTTCCTGTTGCGATGCTATTTTGTGCTTGAACCTAAGAGGCATGGATGCTCTGTATCCAATGATGAAGGCCACCAAACACTGGTCATGTATAATGCGGAGAGCAAAGCCACTTCAGCCCAGGTAGTGGAATGTCATGCTTTGTGTCTTATGGCAAGGAGTTCACTAATACACAGACATATAGCAAGTATTTTTTCACCCGTTGTACCACCTCTTAATTCTTCACTCTTACCCATGTTTCAGTAGCAAGTGGGAAAAAATTCTTGCAAATACTGTCTAACTCAGATAAATGAATTTATTCCTTTAGATCAATGGTTCTCAACCATGAGCAATTTTGCCCCGTAGGAGATATTCATCAATGCCTGGAGACAGTTTTGATGGTCACAGTTAGGAGTGCTACTGGCATCTAGTGGGTTGAGGTCAGAGATGCTGCTAAACAGCCTACAACACACAAGACAGCCTCTACCATAGAGAATTATCTGCCCCAGTTTCCTAAGTGGTGAGTTTGAGAAACTGTGCTTAGGGAAAAAGTGATTTTTATTAGGTAGACATTCCCTAAATGGGATTGTGTTAGGCTCACTAGTTAAATGAGTCTGAGCTGGCTTCTTGACCATGGCTTTTGGTAGATTGTGGCAGAACCTGCTTTTCTACCATTGTCTGGCAGAGGCCAACCAGAAAGCTCACTGCCCTTGGAGGTACAAGCCCTGGGCTCTGTTTCTGCCTTCACACCTCATTAGCTTCATCATTTACCCCTATATCCTCATCTGTGAACTGGGATGATAAAGTCAAATTCTCAGATAGGTTGTGGATCAAAGAGGATGCCTATGAAGGCACCTAACACAAGGCAGAGCCATATAAAGTAATTGGCCAATGGCCACTGGTTTTTCAAACTGGCTGCTTCTGAAATGGGCCCTACGTTATCTTAGTCGTCCTTGCAGCAACCCTGGGCTGGGGTTAGACAGACAAAGAGATGAAAACATTGTGAGCTCTCCTGTTTGTCTTCATCTAGAATTAAGTGGTTGATTTAGAAAATGAACGCAAAAGAAATGTCAAAAGGAAACACACACAGAGGATTCGGTCACCTCATCTTACATCTCCACCAATGTTTTTTTCCTGGAAGGGAGAGACTTATTGAATGAAGTGAGACATTTAGGGAAAAGATATTTCAATGAACTTTGATATGATGCTCATGTAATTAGAGAGTTTCTCAAAAATATTTGATTGAAGAAGCTGGTGCTCGCCCAAGGCTTCCAGGGTTCTTTGCATTTTGTCTTCCCTGCAGCATGAAGGAGGCAAGGGAGCAGTCGCTTAGGCTCCTCTGGCAGGTACGTGCCTGTGCACCCTCCTGTGAGCCCTTCCTGGGTGGGGAAACAGGAGCAAGGTCCAAACTCTCCAGATTGTGAAGTCCCCTGGAAGGAATCTCCCCATCCCAAACATGAGAGCAGCAGCAAACTTGATTTGTTGTGTAATTTTAAGAAGAAAAGCATCTGGACAAACAGCAGTCTTTGTGTAACAGTAGAATTTCTTGCCTTGGACAGTTCCAGTGGCTCAGAGGCTCAACCATGAAGGGAAACAGAAATGGTTCCCAGGCCCAGGAGCTGTGCCTCAGTCTCCTCCTTGGCGGGAGAGAGTGAAAGCTGCTGAGCTTGGAGGAGACTGGCAGGAATGTCGCACTCCCTGAGCACTGGTTCGGGTTGTAGCTGAGATGGAAGGGACAGTGGGGATGCCCTGGTTACCCTTCTTTCCCAGCAGCTTTGTGATTGTCTCTTGGAAAAGAGGAAGCAGCTATGGAAGCAGTGTGGGTGGAAAGGAACCTTGGCCCTTGTGATGCTAAGACCAGGAGGGTTGGAGGGGGCTTAATGACATGGTGGCACTGTTCAAAGACCAGCTATGCCAGAGGGACAAGAGAACCTCATGCTGGGCAAGGGACTCTGTTCTCTTCTTGTACCAACAAATCTTTCTCTTGTTTCCCATTCACAGCTAAAGGCACATCTCCATTCTTGCTTCAGTATCTTAGGGCTCTGAGAAGTGGAATTCAACAGACCTGGGTGTAGATTCCAAATCTGTGATTGATCAGTTACATAATCTAACTGATTCTGACTTTCATATATAAAGTGAGCTTGATAGTCTTCTGTCTCTTAAGTTTGTTGGACTCTTTAATCAAATAACACATGTAAAATTTTCAGCACTAACAGTCATGCAATAAAGGGTGGCTACCAATATTCGCATTATTAGCAGTAATTACTGATTATATCTTTGTAACCTTGGTAAATAAGGCCATCTCTAGGTGCACTTATCCCTCTATCCATCTTACATGAATATACCAGCCTACATTTCACATCCACTCACCAGGAGCATTCTGTGCTCTTGGGAAAACTCCATGCAAGATATCATCACTAGCTGCACACATGTTGTCACATTCTACTGCTAAACTATAGGGATGCCATCTGATGGTGATGATCTACAGAACTGCATAGATGCCTTCCCTGCATGTGGGGAAGCTAATGAGCCCTTGGCCAACAGAAATCCAGCACCCATCAACCTGAGTCCCTCAGTGAACATATATGTTGGATGATAAATGAATGGGACAATGCACAGAATACCATGCAACGCTGGTGACCCCAAGAGCCATCACTATGAGCCCTAGAAAAAGACAAGCTTTTCAATTCTGAGAGCTCCTGAAATGAGCCTTTTGCCACCAGTTTCCATGGAACCCTGAACCACGAGAAGCTCAACCTCCCAGCGAGCAATTACAAAAGGCAAACAGAAATAACATCCTTTTTCCATATAAGTCATCCAGATTTACAGGAGAGGTGTATTTTTTACAGTCTGGACTTCTTCTGTGATGGCACAGATACAATGTGTTTTGGAGAAAATGTCATCCCTTTCCTTCTGTTTTTATTTCTGCTATCTGTGATTTCAGCCCTTGTCATATTTCTTTCTCTGTGTTTTACAGATGTGGTCAGATGTTGAAGGCCAGAGGCTGGCTCTGCTCATCTGCACAGCTGCAGCAGGACCCACGCAGGGAGTTAAGGTAACATGCCCCTTACTTGCTTCTGGATTTCGGAGAGGTGACTTTCCTGATGGTTTCCCTGACAAGGAACCCCTGGGATGCTCCTCCCAGTGCCACATCCAGGGAGGTTCTTCTGCAAGTCAGCAACCCCAGCCCCTACTTGCAAAGCCCCATGGTTCCCTTAGCCTAAAACACCCTTGCCTTTCGGTGGCCAAGTTCCTTCATCTTTGCTATGGCGTCAGATGACCCAGTACTTCCAAATATCACTGAGTCCAGTGCCATATGGTGATTTTTTGCCATATGCATATGGCACTTGGACTAGTCTAAGACACTTTTTCTTAAGACACTTTTTTCTTAAAATGGGCTTGTGTCCACATTAAGTACATTTATTTAAGTAGGAAATTTTATATTTCAACTGTAAATGAAAACACAGTTTTACTTGTATAAAGAGCAGGCAAGTGTGAAAATAGCCACGAAAGAAGTAGGGCACGATGACTGGGTGGACGATGTCACTGCCAAAGGCCCAGGGCCCCTCTGCGAGGAAGGCAGAGCATGGAAGCCAGGCTAGCACCAGAGTGACACTTCCTCCTGGATGTCATTAGGGTGTGGAAACAGAATCAGAGAGGGAATAATTTTCTCACCATGCAAATCAGTGTTATTTAAAATTGTTTCCCAAATAGCTAAATCTTCCATTCTATAAGTAGTAGGTGTCCCCTACTTTGAAAACAAAGTTGACCCAGGATTGCCATAAATGAGCATGTGCCTGGCCAGGGCAGTGAGCAGGGCTGGGTCCGCCATGCATTCTGACCACTAATCCGTGTTCCTGGGGGAAAGGCTGCCCTTTTCTCGTTCCTACAAACTTGCCTCCTGGGCTGGCGGGAGCCTTCTCTTTCCTTCCTCTGAGCCAGTCTGCAAACTTCTAGAGGCCTAGGCGTTGCCCTGAGGGGCACACTATGCACTTTGCATGCCTCATCTCATTGAATTTTCACCAGAACCCATAGGGGTGTGTGTGTAGTGGGGGCAATCTTGCTTCCCTATTTTACAGGGGAGGAAACCAAAGCCTCCACCTTCTAGGTTTTGGTGTATCTCTGGGTTCCCTTCAGTGTCCTGTGAATATTCTAGTAAGTACATCTGTGGTGACTGCTTAAATAAACTGCCATTCACACACTTTCTCTAAGTGAAGCCATCACTTATGATTTATGGGGTAACCTGATATTTTAAAATCTGCTGCATAGCATGAAACAGCGTCAATGAGACCATTGTCAAGATCCATTGCCTGCTTTATTTTCTTTGAAATTTAACTTCATTATTGAAGGGTCACTATTAAAATAACAGAAACCCAAAGCAGAAAATGCCCACAATCCCATCCCTAAATCTAAACAGTTTCCTCTGTGAGTGTCACCTTCTCGCTCTCGTCTGCGTGTCTGTGCAGTTTTCAGGTGTCTGTGTCACGGAAAGAACGTTAGCATCTTCACCTTCAAGCCCCCTCCTGCCACGCAGTTCCATTGCGCCTGTCCTTTTATTCCCTGCCTCTCTTCATTTTCCTTTCCCCACCTCCGCGCCCTCCCTCTCATCGTGTTAATTTGTTTGCCTATGAATATATGAGCAAGGGGAGGCAGTGAGAGGTCACACATGCCCACTTTATTTCCAGCTGGAGAGAAATCCATTCTCCTTTGAGTAAATCAGCATTTTCCCCCTAGGATATTAAGGAAACGCCCCCATCTGCAGCGAATAGGTCAGCCCAAGCACGCTGTGCTCTGGGGAGTTGGGTGAGTTCCAGAAGGTTGCTCCCTGCTGCGGCCATCTCACTAGTGACTAACAGTTGGTTCTTCTGAGAGAGGGCCATTGTAGAAGATTCTGTGATACTGTCAGAAAAAGGCACATAGTCAATGAAAATCTGAGAAGCTAGGCTTTTTGCACCCAACTCTATTTCCATCTATAGAACTAGGTATTATTATTATTGGTGACGGCTGCTGTTTTTAGAGTTGTTTGATAATCCTGATCAAATATGACACTTTTTATAACATCCACAAATAGATACATTTTCTCATGTCCTTCTAAGGGCACCAGAGATAATCTATAAAGTTAAGAGCACAGGACTTTGGCCCTGACTAAATTCCAGCCCAGTGACTGCATGCTTCCAGCGAAAGGGAGGCCTGAAATGACTTTTTCTGAAATAATTGTAGACTAACTAGAAGTTGCAAAAATAGTACGGAGAGTTCTTGGGGGTCCCCCAAAGATACCATCTTATGTAACCCTACTCCATGATCAAATCAGAAAATGGACTTTGGCACAACACTCTGAGTACAGTTCTCGATCACAGACCTTATTTCGACCTCACCAGTTTAACTAGCCATTATTTAACAAAAATGTGCTTTTCCAATATAGAATTAAAAGAGGTATTCAGGGTCTAAAGAGCCATAGAATCATATCCAATTTTTATGAGGGACAGCTTCTAAAATAAATTCAAGATCTCTATAATTTCATATCTTTGCACAGGCAGTATCTGAGCAAAGATGAAAACATGGTGTTCTTCTTTGCACAAAGATGATGCCACAAATCCGTCACTGAAGGGCTCCTGCATTGATGAATGTTGGGTTCCATGTCCATGCAGCTGACCCTTCTGGTGCTTTTGGGGCCAGCTGCATGGACATGGAACCCACACCATGGCACAGGGCCTCCCCCTCTAAAGAACCCCTGCTTGGTTTAATATTCTACTGTCACCATCTTGAAATTCTTAAGTTTTGAACAAAGGGCCCCCAACTTTCATCTTGCACTGAGCCCTGAGAGTTGTGCAGCTAGTCCTGGGTCCTAGGAGTGGATGTGTGTCATTTGTTTGTATTCAGGGCATGGCCATGGCACAAAGGAAATCTTACTGGGTGTTCACGGACCCAAGATAGAGCTTGCAAATCTAATATTCTCATGTTCCTTCTTCACAAAGCAACTATGAAACTTGTTCATGAATTTCTGCTATGAATATCTACACTCTTTAGAATTACTATACCTTTAGTATAAAAATGAAAGGCAATGTGACTGCAAGAATTTCTAGTTATGTATTTGCATCCTTTGGTAATTTATTTCAAATCAGTAAATATTTCATCTTTCTTTTATTTAAGGGTTATGGCGAGCTCTTTGAGCCAAGAGGTGTGAAAAACATATACTCTACTCCTGTAAGTACAGATGTAGGTGTTACTGTGAAAAAACTTACCTTATTGTTCTGCCTAAAAGCTGTGGAAAGCCCTGAAAATTGGAAATTTGGAAGGAAAGAGGTGATAAAAAAATATGCCCAACATCCAAACAAACTGAAGGAGAAGCGAATGTGAAGAGAGGTTGGAAGTAGTTAAGGCACATTTATCCCGTGACTTGAGGGCATAAGAGCTTTTCAGTCCCTGGCAATTTCTTTTGCTGTTGAGTTGCTAAGACCTCAATCATAGGCTGAGTTTTCTGCTATGCTTTGTCACAGACCTATAGAAATTTTGAGCTAAGGGGGTCTTAGACATCATCTAGTCAATTTTTTTTTCTAAATATGTTTTGCAGCAGAATTCTTCTTTTCAAATGAGATCCTACAAATAACTCCATTGTAAATAAAACATCTAAGTACTAATTTTGTATGCATTGACATTAATAACATATACCTATTACCAAAATAGCCAATAAAAATAATGATTCTGATGTAAACAAAAGGAAGTTGAATGTTGTGGATATAGTTTGCAAAATTATGTTAACTTAGCACCTAATTCATTGCCTCACATTATTATAAACTGGTTTTTAAATTATCAAGAAAATTTTGATGTATACCAAGAAGCAGTTTCAAATCTTAATGGTTTTTGAATAGCTCAGTTTACAATATTCGTATTCTCTTTGAGTAATGAAACATGGGACAAAAAGCTTCATTTGAGTTTCATAAAAGCTAACATGGCATCCCAAATTAACATGTTGGTGTGGGAGACTAAAAAAGATGTAAACCACTTTCTGTTATATTATAAAAATAACATTCAATATTATTATTGAAATAATTTGTAAATAATGAAAATAAAATTCAAATACTCTAGCTGAAGTATCTTTGAGGAGTCGTAGGCCCTGGGGATAGAGTTAAACCAGTGGCTAAGTCCACAAAAGCCCAGAGAGGAGAGATGGTGCTCTCTCAGCCACAGTGCAGCCATACTAGTGTGGGGTTAGGACCTGAAGTTGGCTTGAGGCAAAATCACCCCAAGTATACCTCGGGAAGGAGCCAGGCTGGAAACTGACATGCCATCTTCCTCTGGCCCTGGATGAGCCCCATGCTTGGTCAGTGAGCATCTGGTGCAAGGGTACTTTGTACATAGCCTACATCTTAAGGCTCCTCCTCTGAGAGGCCCCTGGGGCTAAACAGACTGAGGGCACAGCATCTCCAGTCAAGTGCTCCCAGCACTGGGAGCCAGGCAGCAGGGTCCCTAGGGCTGCTTGTAGTGGTCCACACCTTGCATCTTTGGCCAAGTATGTTTGGTTCGGCTTACCTTGGTATGATGTGGCTTCACTATGTGTACACACATGTGTATATGTACAGTCATGTCTAACTTAATGATGGGGATACGTTCTGAGAAATGTGTCATTAGGTGATTTCATCACTGTGTAAACCTCATAAAGTGTTTTACACAAATCTAAATGGTGTAGCCTACTACACACCTAGACCTCATGGTGTAGCCTGTTGCTCCTAGGCTACAAACCCATACAGCATGTGACTATACTGAATACTGTAGGCGATTAGAACACAATGGTGTTTGTGTATCTAAACACCTACACAGGCCGGGTGCGTTGGCTCACGCCTGTAATCCCAGCACTTTGGAAGGCCGAGGCGGGCGGATCACGAGGTCAGGAGATAAAGACCATCCTGGCTAACACGGTGAAACCCTATCTCTACTAAAAATACAAAAAATTAACTGGACGCCTGTAGTCCCAGCTACTCGGGAGGCTGAGGCAGGAGAATGGCGTGAACCTGGGAGGTGGAGCTTGCAGTGAGCTGAGAAGCGCCACTGCACTCCGGCCTGGTGACAGAGCGAGACTCCATCTCAAAAAAACAAACAAACAAACAAAAAAACAGAACACCTACACATAGTAAAGGTACAGTAAAAATACAGCATTACAGTCTTATGGGACCAGCTTTATATATACGGCCTGTCATTGAAATGTTATGCAGTGCATAACTGTATGTATGTATGTGTATATAGATAGATATGTGTATACAGTTGACCCTTGAACAACAGGAGTTTGAACTGTGTGGGTGCACTTATATGTGGGTTTTCTTCTGCCTTTGTCACCCCCGAGACAGCAAGACCAACCCTTCTTCTCCCTCCTCCTCTTCATCCTACTCAGAGAGAAGACAATGAAGATGAAGACCTTTATGATGATCCACTTCCACTTAATGAATAGTGAATATATTTTCCTTAATGACATTTTCTTTCTTCTAGCTTACTTTATTATAATATAGTATATAATACATATGACATACAAAATATGCATTAATTGACTGTTTATGTTATTGGAAAAGCTTCCAGTCAACAGTAGACTGTTAGCTGAGTTTTGGGGGAATCAAAAGTTATAGGCATGTTTTCAACTGTGCAGCATCAGCACCCCTAACCCCCACACTGTTCAAGGGTCAACTGTATATGTATATGTCTATATGTATATGTATAGAAGCATGTACATGTACAGAGGCATGAGTATGCATATATGAACATGTGTATATGTATGTCTGTACATGTGCATGTGTGTATATGTATATACATATGTATGTGTATATATAGCCTCATGGACATACAAAATTGCCCCAAGCTTTATCATATTTTACATACATCTTCTGGAACCCAATAAGTATCCCTAAACCCAGGTATGATCAGAAGTCATCTCAGCCATAAAGGCCACCAGTGATTAAAAACACAAATCATATGTCACTCTCCAATTTAAAACTTCCTGATGGCTTGCCATTGCACCTGGGAAAAGTCTACAACCTTATGACCTTAAGGGAATCCTGCCTCCAGGGCTGCTTTGCAGAACCCAGCCTAAGACAGACCTATGACTTTAATGTCCTGCGAGATCCTCTATCACGTGGCCTTTGCTCACATATGGCTCCAACTTGCTCTGAGCCTCCCCCCACCTCCCTAACCATCCCAGCACCCCACCTCTTTGGGCTCCAGCCACAGAACACACCAAGTTCCCTCCCTGCTTAGGGCCTGTGCTGTTTCTTCTCATCGGAATTCCCTTCTGTTCCTTGGCCCTACAACTTCCCCCTCCTGAGAACTCCTTGGTCTCAACTGGGTGAGATGCCCTCTTAAACCTTCCCTTGGTGATCAGTCTTACGTTTACCGCCATGCTTGGGTGCTTGCCTTGCACCTGTGTGAGCCCGACAGTGAGGCCCCGGGTGCTTTGCTTGCCTCCAGGCCAGCCTGACTCACGTGGTTTAGTGGTGGGATTTGTGGGCCCCCAAGTAGCCACTCCTCCCGGTAGATGTCAAGCCTGTTTCCTACCACTGTACCCTTTGCCCTTAGATAGCACAGAGACCCAGATCCACAGACATGGGCCAGATGAGCAGGTGACTGCCAGCATCCCATCATGGAGAACAATGGGCAAGGTTCAGAGGAAGAGAAGCCAAAATGAACGAGGAGGGGCAGTGTAGTTGAGGGGGTGCAAGGCATGAGTGAGGCTGTCAGCATGAACACCCCTCCTGGCTGGGCTCACTCGGGTTCCCTCCTCACTGAAAGTGTGTTTCAGCCCAGGCATTGGAAAGTCTAGCCATGAGAGCTTGCAGGGCCTCCCTCTCTCCCCCAACACAAAGAGAGGAAACGTGAGCAAACTGCCCTGGGCCTGGCTCTTTACCTCTAAGAGAACTGTACTGAGTGTGCCCCATCTGTGCTGGGGCCACTGACACACAGGGGTTGGGGGGTAGGACAAGGGCTCTGCTGTAGTGTGAAACTCTACTGGTTTGCTTGCAGGCTTACCCAGATGCCACAATGCACAGACAACTCCTGGCTCCGGTGGAAAGAAGGATGGCAGAGACATTGAATCAGGTAGGGAGGGCTCCCCTTGTCCTGTGCGCTCGCTATGGGTTCTGCATCCCCACTGTGCTCCAGGCTTGATTTGGGGACACTTCCTCCTAAATCACTGCGTTCATCAGCTAAGGCTGCCATAATAAAATACTATAGCCTGACTGGTGGCTTAAATAACACAAGTGTATTGCCTCATGTTTCTGCAGTCTAGAAGTCCAAGGGTCAGGGTTCCAGCATGGTTGGGTTCTGGTGAGGGCTCTCTTGCTAGCTGGCAGATGGCTGCCTTCCCACCGTGTCCTCACATGGGATGAAGAGAGAGATACCAAGCTCCCTGGTATCTCTTCTTATTAGGGAACTAATTCCATCATGAGGACTCTACCCTCATGAGCTCATCTAAACCTAATTGTCTCCCAAAGGCTCCATCTTCAAATGCCATCACATTGGGGTTAGGGCCTGAACGTGTGGATTTGGAGAGGGAACACAATTAAGTCCATAGCTATCACTTTCATGGGAATCCTCTGTCCAGTGCTGCTTTGCAGAATCCAAATGAAGACAGAATTGACACAGGACAGGCAAGCCCCAAAATTGGGGATTAGCCCAGGAGGGTTTTGGGAAAGAATTCAAAGGTGAGGTGGAGGTGTTAGACAGCAGTCTTCTATTCAACATTACTGCTCCTTGCAAGGCAGGGCTAACTCATAGGCAGTATACTCAGAGTCGGAAATATATGGGCTGTTGGCAACTGTATTTATACGCACTAAAACCCACTTTCAATTATATGCAAATTAAGCGGCAGGTTGATGCAAACTGAGGGGCTGGTTATTTAGAACTTTCTAGGAGAGCGGTGGTAACTTCTGGGTCACTGCCATGGCGTTTGTAAGCTGTCTTGGCACTGGTGTGAGTCTCTTGCACCAATGAGCAATGAGGGCATCCAGGGATCACTTTCGTCTCATCTGCTGGTTTCTGCTGGGGTTTTTTTTTTTTTGTTTTAACTTCATCCCATCTGGACCAGATCCTGTTTTGGTCAGCAGGGTTGTGACCAGAAAACAAGACCTGCTGGCCTCCTACCTCAGAATGAAGGCTCTTTTCCTGCAAAATTGTGAAAGACGTAGTTTGACTGCGCTGAAGGGGTCTATTGGGTGAGATTCTGATTTCAGGTATATCCTGAAAGGTCCCTCAACACAGCCACTGTGTACTCCTGGGAAGATTAGAAAGCAGCTTGGGAGCTGGGCAAACCCATGGGCAGATTTACATGGATAGGGCAGAGCCAGTCCACATGCTTGTGTCATGGAGGCTCTGCATGCCCCCTGTTTGGGGAAGGATGTACCAAGAAGCTACCCAGGCTGTTCTGACCCTAAGCAGCTCCTCCTGTTGCAGGGCAGTGGAAACTCAGGCCTGTGGAATAATAAGCACAAAGGAAGACATAAATGTAGACAGTCTCTGTCAGGCTAGACTTATTTTTTTGACAAACACGTGTATAGTACTCACTTTGTTGTAGACTCTGTTCTGAGGACTTGAAAAATGTTAACTCTCAGTCCGCACATCAGCCTATTGGGGGAGGTGCTGTCATACGTCTTTTTATAACATGCGCAAACCCAGGAACAAAGAAGTTGGGTAATGTGTCCAAGGTCACAGCCATAGAAAGCAGTAGATTTGGGGCTCAAATACAGGCAACTGGGCTCCAGGGTCTAGGCACTTGGGGGGCTCATTAAAAAGCAGCGATCCCCAGTACCAACTCTGTGGACCCTGCTGCAGTGGGTCTGGGGTGCGCATCTGAGCCTCTGACTTGAGGTCCTGGGATCCTGTTTTGTGAAACCCATTGGTGAGCCTGGGCATCTCCTGCTGTGGTTGTCAGAGTGGATGACAGACAGGGCTGTGAACACCGTGGCCTGAGGAAGTGAGCCCAGACTGTGTCTGGATGTAGAGTCACTGCCTGGGGTCTCCCCAGTGTCGCTTCCTCTGGTTCCTGTCACAGTCCCCGGGTGGGAGCTCCAGCCCTGTGCCCCAGTGACAGCCCCAAAGGTGCTGTAGGCTTGGCCCCTCCTCACTCCCACTCCTTAGCCCTGCAGAATGGGTGCTGCCTGTCACCTGCTTCAAGAGAACACAGACATCTTCTCCGAGCCTAGAAGCTTTGCCTAAAACCAGGCAAGCCAGGCTCCTACAGAAGGAGGCTGTGTACCCACAGAGTCAGGACTGCAGGGCACTTCCCCAGGCCCTGACTGCTGGTGAGGAAGATGAAGGATGAGCTGCGGGGAAATTTCTGTGTGTCTCTCCCGAGCCGACTGTAACCTCCCTGAGGGCCAGGCTGTGCCATTACTGGTGCATGACACAGGGGTCACTGAAGAACCAATGAAAGAACCGTTTTCACTATAACCCAATGTGGTAGATGAATCCAAAAATGGAGGCTCAGACAAGTTGCTCCAATGGTAAAGGCATGAGGGACAGAGCCAGAAATGGGGCACAGAGTGGCCAACTACAGACGGGCCCACCTGGTCATTAAGCAGGGTCAGGGAAGTCTCCTCTCTGAGCCTTACTTTCTCATCTACAAAGTAGAGTTTGGGCAGCTCTGCTGCACTCTCGGGTGAAGCTCTGTGCAGACGAGATCATGTCTCTACAGAAAACGTAGCATGTGGTGATCATCACGTAGTATCCAGCTTACCCATTTTCACATTCGTGCACACACGTGAACGCATGTACATGCACACATACCGCTCATGCCAAGTGGACTGTGTGGACAGTATCGCAGGTCCTGCCTGGCTGAGCAGGAGAGGGACGTGTTCCAGCTGCAGGCCCCCCTCCTCCCTCTGCGGGGCAGGGAGGCAGCTTTATTCAATGGAAGCTCAAAGCTCTGCTTGGTGGTGTGAGAGGAGGGAACACCGGATTAGAGGGCCCTGTTCTTTCCTTGTGAGCCCTCTAACTTGGATGGTGGTGTATGATGAATTATTGATCTGATGAGGCTTCCAAAATTGCTGAATCAGGGTGCAGACATCCGCTGCTCTGCTGTCAGCCTGGGGGTTTTGAAGTTGAATCCACCCAGCGCAGCCCCCACTGCAGATTCTGTTTTGCTCGGCACACACCAGGTCCTTCGCTAATTATCTATTCAGCTTCACTGCAAGGACGTGAACAGACTCCTAACAGGTAGGCCAGAGCTTGTGTATCTGCTGGTTTTGCTCTAAAAACTCTTTCCTCCCCCTGCCCCCAGCTCCCCCATGTCATATGGTCAGACAGTGACCACAGTCCCTGAGTAAGCAGACCCAGTCAATGGGCCAGATGTGCAGGTGAGCGTTCCCATGCTTCTCGTGGGCACGAAGCCTGACATAGCAGTAGACTGGGGCGGGGAGACAGCATTTCCCACTAAACAAGGGCCCAGGCAGGGCTCCTGAGAACCAGAGGAGGCTGGAGACAGCTTGTTGCAGTCACTGGGCGGGGCGGGGCAGGGCGGGGGGCATAGTTAAGAGCTTGGAAGCCCAGGGGTCCCATCAGAATGGGGACATGCATGTGGTCCCTGGGGCCCCAGAGCTGCCCTTTCCAGGCCCTCCCCACCTCCCATCTTGGGCTTGAGCCCCAGGATTCTGACTGTTTCCACGCCCTACATGAGCTCACCCTCTCAGAATTACTATCAGCAGTGACGGATTAGACAGGCTCCCACTAAACCCATTCCTGCCAAGGTCTGTAGAACTGGCTGTGGGTTCAGATAGCACCCTCTAGAGGTATTAGAAGGTAAATAGGCTAAAGTCCCTCTCCCCTCCCCTCCCCTCCCCTCCCCTATTTATTGAATCACTCAGGCCAGAAAAGTCTTCACAGAGAGATGACTTGGGTCCTGAATGCTGAGCTGGAGTTTGCTGGGTTGGAGATTGGCAGAGGAGGGCTGTCTAGGGTTCTAGGCAGACAGGAAATGAGCAGATATGAAGCCTAGGAAATGTTTCTGGGGTTTGTGCAGAGAGTGGACCTGAGGCAGGAGAGGTTGGGGAGAGGAGGAGATGGTGACAAGAGGGCTGTTGGGAGGGAGAAAGCCATGGCAACCCCACAGCAGGGCGGCTTAATGCGCAGAGCAGGCACCTCTGGCTCACGTCACACATCAGGGTGGGTGTTGAGCCGGAGCCTGCCCAGGGTCCTCCCACCCTGGGGCTCTGCCACCACTCAGAACTGGAAATGGGGCTGGAGGACAGAAAGAGCGAGAACAGAGGCTCTCGGGGAGGTTTTCACGGCCAGGTACGTGTCCCTGACATCCCTATTTCATCAGCCACGTAGCCACATCTAGCAGAGAGGCAGGAAATGTGATCTTTCCGGGTGACCAGAAGAACAAGAAATGAGTTTAGTGAACTTGCCACTCTCGCCCCAGTGACTGGAGATAGGGACCTATCCTCAGGCGTTGGCCATGGGGCTGGAGGAGAGGGGACAGAACTAGAAATATCGCTGAGCATTTGAGAGGATGGGGCAGGGGAGAGCTGGCGATGACTCTAGGTTTCGAGGTTGAGCAGCTGGGCTGTTGGGGATGTCCTGACTTAAGCCAGGCTAGAGTTTCATGCACTTTGGTCATTCTCTCACTACTGTCACACTTGTTTAACCCACTCACTATTATGTATTTAACGCATTTCTGTAAATCAGCTCACATGTTAATTAGCTTTTGGCTTTACAATCAGCTAGTGTGAAATCATGGAGTTGGTGTGCTTGTTATTATGTTTTGAAATATACGATAAAATGGCCATTGACTCAAATAAATATGTGTTCTGATACCACCAAAATCATCTAATGCTGCAGGGGTCAGTGAACTTCCTATATATGGCCAGATAGTAAATCCTGTAGGATTTGAAGGCGAGTTCCCACAGCTCAGCCCTGCCGTTGTTCCGTGAAAGCAGCCACAGATGATACACAAATAAATGGTCTTGGCTGTGCTCCAGTAGAACTTAATTTACAACAGGTGGTGTGCTGGATTATCCCCTGGGTTGTAGCCAGCTAGCCCCTGTAACAGGGGGTGCACACTGCGCTTGGCGAGCATTGAGGGAGGGGACGAGGGAGGAGGAGATGGAGGTTGTGGGCAAAACCACAGTGGTTTCCAGGATGTTGAGTCTGAGGTCTCTGTGGATGTCCTCGTGGAGCTGTCTGGTTGGAATTCTGGCTCTGGATGTGACCATAGGGAGTGTCACAGACAGAGATGGTGACTGCGACATCACCTTTGGTTAGGGATGGATGAAGTCATGGCCTGAGCATGAATGGGGAGACTGGAGGGCAGTGGTTTGAGGAGCCATGCGGGTGAGAAAGGGGTGGCAGGAAGTGGTGGCCGCCCTTTCTTGGAGGGAGGCTGTGAAGTATGAGCAGATCGAAGGATAGACCTGAGCACATTTGTGGGTCGGGAGAAAGGAGCCCACAGCAAGAGGCCAGGTAAAGATGAAGAGAGAGGGGACAGTTGTCCAAACAAGGGTTGGGGGTTCATGGAAGGGGAAGTGTCCAAGGGCACAGGACAGGGAAGGGCGAGCCTCAAGGAATGAATCTGCGAGAGGGTGGGAGCAGGTGGGAGGTCCTCCTGGGGGCTCCTGTCATACTCCTGGGGCGGCCACCACTGTGTCACAGTTCCCTCTCAGACTATAAGGTGGGATGTGTCCCCTCAGCATGGCTGCCACTTCTGGGACTGTACGAACTCCTGTGTCAGCTGAGGACGCGGGGCCTGAGTGCTGTTACTACTGCATTGAGGTGTTCCTCAAATCAAAGCTAGAGAAATGAGCTGGGTATGGAAGCACATGGCATTTACCTTCTCTTTCCCCCACTTTTCCGCAGAAACTCCATGTTGCCGATGTGCTGGAAGATGACCCCGGCTACCTACCTCACGTCTACAGCGAGGAAGGGGAATGTGGAGGGGCCCCATCCCTCAGCTCTCTGGCCAGCTTGGAACAGGAGCTGCCACCTGATTTGCTGGACTCTTTGGGTTCAAAAGCAACTCCGTTTGAGGAAATATATTCAGAGTCAGGTGTTCCTTCCTAAAAAAATGTATATTTTGGAGAATTGAAATCATGGAAGGGAATCACTATTCAGAGATTTTTCCCCTTTGCTTTTCTTTTCTCTCCTTAAAAGAAAAATTACCTTCCAGTCCTAGGATGAGGACACACTATTGGTTTGAATTAAATGCTTTGATATTCTCAGATCAGCCATCTTGAACCAAAGCAAAACCACAAGTTACGCTTTCTTAAAATTTGATTTGTCATATTTTCTAGAGAAACTTGAATTTAATTGTGTTATTCTTAGCTTCCACTGGCAGCCTAGTTTTGAGGGTAAATGAAAATATAACCCATAGATTACCCAGCCACTTGAGAACAGCAGGTAATACTGAAGGAAAATAAAAATAGTTTTGAAAACGTTACTTACATTTCTATGATTATGATTCTGCTTCCATTTAAGGGAAAACTTAGGTAAATAGAGAAATGTTTCCTATTACATTTGTAATCAGTATTTTAAGTGATTTAAAAAAAAATAAGTATTAGTCCCTATTCACTTTTTGATTAGATAAATAGATAAAATATGTTATCTTGAGAGAAATGATTATGCTGAAAGCTGTATAAACATTACACTCTAAGAAATGAAAAGCTGACATAATTTAACTTGTATGTTTTATGTAAGTAAAAGAGTTTAGGAGCCTTTGAATGAATAAGTTCTGATTAGATTTTATCTTTAAACAAAACCACAAAATTTAATTGGTTTTTACTTGTCCACTTACTGCTAGTGTCAGTTTCAGGGGGAAGAAATGGTTTCTTCAAAAATCTTAATAGGGGAACATATGCCCTAAAAACAGTCAGTTTTCTAGTCTGAGTAATAGATAAGAGACTGACTAAGCAAAGTTTAAAATCCTATTAGGACACTTTAATGCACATATTGGATATCTAAAAGTCTACAGCCATATAAAAATTTTATATAATTAATGAGCAAATGTCCTCTCTCACGCCCTAAAATAAATCAGTAGAAACATGTTTGCTGTGGAATCAGCGAAGTATTATGTTAAACAGTGAGTTACAGCTCAGAGTTAAAACTTTCTCCTTTTTGAAGAAGCTGTGCAAATACTTCTTTTAAAGAGATCTGGCCTTTTCCTACCTGGTTACCTCACTCTTCCTCTGCTTTGGGAAGCTGAAAAAGAAGAAAAACCACATTTAAAGCACTGGAATGTCTGAATGGGACGCTTGAATGTGTAGAACAGCTGTACTGACTGATCCTAGCATGACTCAGAGGACAGTCTAGGGCATTTTCTGGGTAATTCAAGATAAAAGTCATTTTTTTTTTTAAGAAAAATACATGTTTTTGGACAACAAAACAAAACAAACACACTAGTTTATTCAATTGCCTCCTTATACTTGCCTCTTTCATTCTGTTCCCTGTAGATTTTTAAAAAATTATCTCGTTTTAAAACTTTATTATTTCATTTTAAATAATTGACATATAATAATTGTACATATTCATGGGGTACATAGTCATGTTTCAATACATTTACAGTGATCAGATCAGGGTGGTTAACGTAATCATTGGCTCAAACATTTTTCATTTCTTTGTATCGGGAGGGAGCATTCAATATCCATCCCCCTTCTAGCTATCTAAAACTATGCATTATTGTTAGCTATAGTCAACATATAGTGGTATAGAGTGCTAGAACGTATTCCTCCTAGGAATAATTTGCTGTAATTTTGTATCCTTTAATAAATCTCTCCCTATCCCTCTTTCCCCCCACCCTTCCCAGCTGCTGTGTCCTCTGTTCTACCTTCTACTTCCGAGATAAACTTGGTTTTAGCTTCCACATATGCGTGAGGACATGTGATTTTCAACTTTCTGCAGCTGGCTTATTTCTCTTAACATGATATCCTCAAGCTTCATCCATGTTGCCATAAATGACAGAATTTTTTTATTTTAGTGGCTGAATAATATTTCATTGTGTGTATATACCATGCTTTCTTCATGCATTGATCTGCCGTTGGACAGCTAGGTTGATTCCACATTTTGGCCATCGTGAATAGTGGTGTAATAAACATGAGGTGCAGATGTCTCTTCAAAATACAGATTTCCTTTCCTCTGGACAAATGCCCAGTAGTAGGACTTTTGAATTATATTGTAGTTCTATTTGTAGAGTTTTTGAGGAACCTCCATACTCTTCTCCGAAGTGCCTGTACTAATTTACATTCCTACCAACAGTGTATGGGTTCCCTTTACTCAGCAACCTCACCAGCATTTGCTTTCTTTTCTTTATTTAATTTAATTAAAAATTTTGTTTGAGACAAAGTCTCACTTTATTGCCCAGGCTGGAGTGCAGTAGTGCAATCTCAGCTCACTGCAACCTCTCCACTTCCTGGGTTGAAGCAATTCTCCTGTCTCAGCATCCCAACTAGCTGGGACTACAGGCATGAGCCACCATGCCCAGCTAATTTTTTGTATTTTTAGTAGAGATGGGGTTTTGCCATGTTGGCCAGGCTGGTCTCGATCTACTGACCTCAGGTGATCCGCCCACCTCAGCCTACCAAAGTGCTGGGATTAAAGGTGTGAGCCACTGCATCTGGCCCAGCATTTGCTATTTTTGACTCTTTGATAGTAGCTATCCTAACTGGGATGAGATAATACCTCATGGTGGGTTTGATGTGCCTTTTCCTGACTATTCATGATGTTAAGCATTTTTTTCATATATTTTTTGGCCATTTTATGTCTTTTGAGAAACATTTGTTCAGATCATTTACCCACTTTAAAATTGGATTCTTTTTATTTTGCTGTTGAGATATTTGAGCTCCTCGTGTATTCCAGATAATAACCCCTTATTGGATAAATAGTTTGCAGATATTTTTTCCCATTTTGTAAGTTAACTTTTCACTCTATAGTTTCCTTTGCTGTGCAGAAACTTTTTTCGTTTGATATAATCCTATTTGTTTATTTTTGCTTTTGTTGTCTATGCTTTCGAGGTCTTACTCATAAATTTTTTTACAAGACCAATTTCCTGAAGATTTTCCCTAGGTTTTCTTCCAATAGTCTTATAGTTTTGGGTCTCACATTTAGGTCTTTGATCCACTTTGAGTTGATTTCTTTACAGGGTGAGAGAGGGGAGTCTACTTTCATTCTTCTGCATATAGATACCTACTTTCCCCAGCACCATTTGTTGGAAAGACTGTCTTTTCCTCAATGAATGTTCTTGGTCTTTTTGTCAAAAATCAGTTGGCTAAAGATATGTGTATTAATTGCTTGAGTCTGTATTCTGTTTCATTTATTGATGTGTCTGTTTTTATAGTACCATGCTGTTTCAGTTATTATAGTTTTGCAGTATATTTTGAAGTCTGATAGTGTGATGCTTGTAACTTTGTCTTTTGTGTTCAGAATTGTTTTGGCTCTTAAGGGCCTTCTATGGTTCCATACAAATTTTAAGATTTTTTTTTTTTATTTCTGTGAAGAATGTCATTGGTGTTTTGATACGGATTGCATTGAATCTGTAGATTGCTTTGCATAGTGTGATAATTTTAACAACATTAATTCTTCTGATCCATGGGCATGAAATGTCTTTACATTTGTTTATATCCTCTTTGATTTTTCGTCAGTATTTTGTAATCATTTTTTGTAGAAGGCTTTCACTTCCTTGGTTAAACTTAGTCTTTGATATTTTAACTTTTTGTAGTTATTGTAAATGGGATTGCCTTCTTGATTTTTCAGCTAGTTTGTTGTTCATGTATAGAAATGCTACTGATTTATGTGTGTTGATTTTATCTCCAGCAACTTTGCCGAATTTATTTATCAGTTCTAAGAGTTTTTGGTAACATCTTTAGGTTTTTCTATATATAAGATTATGTCATCTGCAAACAGGGACAATTTGACTTCCTCCTTTCTAATTTGAATTCCCTTTCTTTCTTCCTCTTGTCTTATTGCTCTAGCTAGGACCTCCAGTAGTATGTTGAATACAAGAAGAGAGAGTGGCCAGCCTTGTCTTGTTCCAGTCCTTAGGGGAATAGTTTCCAACTTTTCCTCATTTAGTATGATGTTAGCTGTGGGTGTGTCATATATAGCCTTAATTTGTTTAGGCACTTTCCTTTTATACCTAATTTTTTGGTATAAAAAATTTCTCATGAAAGGATACTGAATTTTATCAGAGGCTTTTTCTGCATCTGTTGAGATAATCATATGGTTTTTGTCCTTCATTTTGTTGATGTGATGTATCATGTGTACTGATTTGGGTATGTGAAACCCTTGCATTCCTGGGATAAATTCCACTTGATCATGATCTATTATCTTTTTAATATATTTTTGGATTTAGTTTGCTAATATTTTTGTTGAGGATTTTAACATCTATGTTTATTGGTGATATTGGCCTGTAGTTTTCTTTTTCTGTGTGTCTTTGTATGGCTTTGGAATCAGAATTATGCTGGCCTCATAGAGTAAGAAAGGAAGAGCTATCTCTACTTCAGTTTTATGGAACTGTCTGAGAAAAGTTGGTATTAATACTTCTTTAAAGTTTGGCAGAATTCAGTAGTGAAACCATCCAGCGCTGAACTTTCTTTTCTTGAGATAATTTTTATTATTGATTCAATCTTATTACTTGTTATTGGTCAATTGAGGTTTTCTATTTCTTTTTGGATCAATCTTAGTAGGTTGTATGTGTTCAGGAATTTATCCATTACCTCTAGGTTTTCCAATTTACTGGCATATAGTTGTTCGCAGTAATTAATAATTCTTTGTATTTCTGTGGTCTCTATTGTGACATCTCCTTTTTTGTTTCAATTTTATTTACTTGAATCTTTTCTCTTTTTTTCTTAGTCTAGTTAATGGTTTGTTGATTTCGTTTATTTTTTCAAAAAATCAACTTTTTGTTTCATTAACCTTTTGTATTGTTTTTCTGGTCTCAATTTTGTTTATTTGTGCTCTGATCTTTCTTATTTCTTTCCTTCTACTAATTTTGTGTTTCGTTTGTTCTTGAATTTCTAGTTCCTTAAGATGCATTATTAAATTGCTTATTTGAAATATTTCTAGTTGTTTAATGTAGTCTTTTGTTACTTTAAACTTGCCTCTTACGACTGTTTTTGCTGTGTTCCATGGATTTTGGCATGCTGTGTTTCCCACTTTTATTTGCCTCAAGGTTTTTTAAAATCTCATTCTTAATTGCTTTTCTCACTCCTTGGTCATCAGGAGCATGTAGCTTAATTTCCATGTATTTGTATGGTTTTGAGTGTTCATCTTGTTCTTGATTTTTAGTTTTATTCTCTTGTGGTCAGATAAGATACTTTATATAATTTTGATTTTTAAAAACTTTTTGAAGCTTGTTTTGTATCCTAACATATGGCCTCTCCTGGAGGAAGTTCTATGTGCTGATGAAAAAAATGTGTATTCCGTAGCTGTTGAGTGAAATGTTCTGTAAAGTCTACTGGGTCTATTTAGTAGGTTCAGTTTAAATCTGATGTTTCCTTGTTGATTTTATATCTAAATAATCTGTCCAGTGCTGAGAGTGAGATGTTGAAGTCCCCAACTATTATTGTATTGGGGCTTATTTCTGCCTTTAGATCTAATAATATTTGCTTTATAGATCTAAGTGGTTCAGTGTTGGGTGCATGTTTATTTATAATTGGTATATTCTCTTGCTGACATGTTCCCCTTATTATTATTTAATGTTTTTCTTGTCTCTTTTTACAGCGTTTGACTTTAAAATCTGCTTTGTCTGATATAAGTATAGCTACTCCAGCTCACTTTTGGTTTCTGTCTGTGTGGAATATCTTTTCCATCCCTTCATGTTCAGTCTATGTGTGTCTTTACAGGTGATGTGAGTTTCTTGAAGGCAGCATATAGTTGGGTTATTTTTAAATTCATCCAGCCAGTCTTTATCTTTTAAATGAGGAATATAATCTGATTCAAGGTTATTATGGATAGGTGAGGGCTTACTCCTGTCATTTTATTGATTTATTGATTGCTACGTTGTTATTTTGTATATCCTCTGTTTCTTACTTCCTCTGTTACTGCTTTTTATTTTTTTATTTTATTTTTTTTGCAATTGGGTGGTTTTCTGTAGTGATAAGCTTTTATTACTTTTTTCCCCTTTGTTTTTGGCTTTGCCAGTGAGTTTTATAGTTTTGCATGTTTTCATTATGGTGGTTATTTTCTTTTCACTTCTAGATGTAAGACTCCCCTGAGCATTTCTTGTAAGGTCAGAATAGTTGTGATGAGTTCTCTTAACTTTTGCTTGTCTGTGAAAGATTTTACTTTTTCATTTCTGAAGGATAGCTTTGTTGGGTATAATATTACAGGCTGGCAAGTTTTGTTTTGTTTTCAGTACTTCGAATATATCATCCAATTCTCTCCTGGCCTGTAAGGTTTCTGCTGAGATATCCACAATCTAATGGGGATTCCATTATATGTGACTTGATGCTTTTCCTTTGCTGTTTTTAAAATTATTCCTTTGCCTTTAACTTTTGACAATTTGACTATAATGCGACTTGGAGAGAATCTATTTGGAGTGAATCTATTTGGAGTTCTTTGAGCTTCCTGGATCTGGGTGCCTATCTGTTCAACAGGAATTGGGATGTTTCCAGGTATTATTCCATAAAATATATTTCATACACCTTTTCCATTCTCTTCTCCTTCTGAAACACTCATAATGTGAATATTCGTCACTTAATGGTGTCCCATAAATCCTGTAGTCTTTCTTCATTCTTTTTGTGTCTGCCTATGTTATTTCAAAAGACTTGTCTTCAAGTTCAGAAATTTATTATTCTGCTTGGTCTTGTCCCTTGTTGAAGCTCTCAACTATATTGTTTAATTTCATTCACTGAATTCTTCCATTCCAGAATTTCCACTTGATCCTTTTTAATTATATCCACCTTTTTGTTGAATTTCATGTACAGATCAGAAATTGCTTCTTGATTTTGCTGAATTGTTTATTTGTATTCTCTTATATTTCACTGAGTTTCCTTAAGATTATTATTTTGAATTCTTTTACTAGAATTTTGTGTATTTCCTTATGATTGGGGTCTGTTACTAGAGAATTATTGTGTTCCTTTGGAGGCGTCATGTTTCCTGGCCTTTTTTGTGTTTGATGTGTCCCTGCATTGATTTATACATATCTGGTGAAACAGTCACCTCTTCCAATTTTATGGAGTAGGTTTCATATGGAAAAACTTATTCATATAGATGGGTTTTGGGGTGTTGGTTTGATGGGGTGCATTGGCTTTGATTCTAAGTGGACACAGTAGCGTAGTCTCTATGTAGTGTCTTCAACTGTAATCCATGCTAGTAATGTTTGTCTCAGGGGCCTGGGCTGAGAGAGTTTATGGCAGTGGTGGTGCAGCTTTGCTAGAGGTGGGCTCATTGGTTTGTTTCTCAGGTCGGGGACACATGTGTGCACACAGTGGGTGAGCCAACTTGTGGTCTGGCTTTCTGGAGTTGGGACCATGGGATTATTACCCTGGCTGAGGGCACAGACACACAATTGCTTGGCTGACCTGGGATCATGCCTGCCAGGGGCATCATATGGGGCTATTTCTCAGGCCGGGGACAGGGGCACAAGGCGTCTTGGCCAGCCTGGAAGGTATCTTCCTGCAGCAGCCCACAGGGCTATTTTTCTGGCCTGAGATGGGGGCACATGGTTTCTCAGCTGGCCTGGGGATGTATCAGCTGCTTAGTGCCTCAGTTACCTCTCCCACTTGGGGTAGGGCATGCAGTGGTTTGGCCGGCTTAAGAGTTGGTTCACCCTGGGCAGGACTGCAAGGCTGTTTGTCCCACTGGAAATGTGGGTGGTGAAGGGTGGGTTTCTTTTTTGGGCTCATCCTGAGTCACAGCTAACTCTGGGCCTGGAATCTACACAGCTGGGGTTGTGACATTCAGACACTCATGTGGGCTTGGTGGAATGAATATGGAGCCCTGGTGCTATAGAGGTACAGTTGCAACTGATCTCCAGAGCATAACACACTCCAGAGTGTGGCTCTGGTCTCAGAATGGTGCTGTCCTGCAGTAGCTTGGCTCACAGTGGGTGGGTATGGGTGGGTGACAGCTTGGCTCACAGTGCGGGGGGTAAGCACCTTGTGCTACTAATCTGGAACAATGCAGTTCAGTGAAATCCTATCAGCTCTCCAAACTGGGCTCAGGGCTTTGTGAGGACTGTGGGAGTCTCGTATGTAAGGACTGTAGGTGTTTGCAGTGGCAATAGGGACTGTTAGGGATCTTCTGCTTACCTTTTTCCTGCAGTGGAAAGTCCCTCCTGTCTCTGGGCTGATCTGATCTAGGCAGGGGAGATGGGGTGCAGATGCACGGTGCCTCTACACTGCCCTCCTGGGCTTCTAGCTGTCACAGGTCCTTCTCCATTCCTCTGCTGCATGACAGCATTCTCTTTTCAACACTCCAGTTAAAGCTTAGTTATTTATTTGTTGCCATGATTCTTTCTTGGTGGGGGTCCAGGAGAGCAACAGACATCTCTAGTCAGCCATCTTGCTGATGTCACTCCCAGAAACATATACTTTTGAGTCTGAATTGTTGGCGAGGGCAATAGGTGGTTATTAGACCTTCCAGATTTGCCTTACTGCCACGGGTCAAATATACACACTGTCTGTTCTTATAAATAAAGTTCTGTTGGCACACAATCATGCTCATATCTATGGCTCCTTTTGTGTGCCAGCAGCAGAGCTGAGTAATTGCAGCAGAGACCCCATAGCCCACAAAGCCTTCATATTTACTTTCTGGCTCTTCGTAGAAAAAGTGTGCTTGACTCCTTCTCTGGGGCATTCTATTTGGAACCTCTACATCATATCAAACATCTTAAGATGTATTCATACCTTGCATTAAAAATGAACACATTGCCATACAAATTTTGAAAGGTTTTAAATACATTTGCTTTTGACTATGGGTAACTTATTTAACTTACTACTGGCTACAAAATGTCAGCAGTTTCGCTTATTTGTGAATTCCTGCATTATGAGATGCTCTCTGACAAATTGTTTTCAATAGTAATAAAATATTCATGCAATATTCATGAACAACAAATTTAACAATTAATGAGGTAACAAAATGTCACGTTTTGTAGATATTTAGTTAGACATTTATGAATTTTTAGTTTGCTGTCTTCTTTGTGTATTTTGAAGCCGATATCCTTATCTGTACACACACACACACACATATATATATACACACATATATACATATATACACATATATACACACACACATATGTGTATATATATATGTCTGTATATATATGTGTGTGTATATATATGTATATATATATGTGTGTATATATATATGTGTGTGTGCATATATATATATATATTCAGATCCTGACTCTTTTCATAGGCCTTTCGGTCTTGGAATTACAGTGTCCAGTGAAGAAAATGGCCATGTTGGCATCTTTATGAAGTACCCCTGGCATAGGATACTTCAGCCTTTCCCTTTACATGCAAGTCTATATTGTAAATTATCACCTTCCCCAACTGATGTCTGCAGGAGACATTCCTGGATGTCTGCTGGTCCTCCTCCCAAGTTCATTCTCAAGTCTACCTACATGCTTTAAAAAAGCATCCATTAGAAACATCAGCACCAGGAGGTTTTGGTGAAAATTCTTAGCTTGTAATGGAATTCACATATACTCATGAATTAAACTAATTCTTGCTAACGGCAATGAATAAGGCAATAAACAGAAATAGTAAATATTTTCAGAGAAAATGTGATTTTATTATGAACATTTGCCTCCAAATTACCCAGGAGTCCAAAGATAGCGGCAGTCTGAGAAGTTAAATATTTATTTTGCGTTTCATCAATTTTGGTTTTTATGTGCAATAACAATCTGATTGGTTTTGTGGAGCTTTTCATCTAAGATGCTCGTTGTGCTTACTTTTATGATTTACTAAACACAGCAGATACCTCAGTTGTTAAAACTTTCCTTTTCCCAAGTGAAACACTGACCAAGGAGACCTCATTTTATGTTTCTGTGAAGCAGGCATAGCAACGGTCCCCTCAAAGATGACCTGTGGCAGCCATCAAGGATATCAAGACAGTGCCCGATACACTGAGTTTCTAAGATGGTTTCCTCTCATCAGAGAGTTTTTCTGTGTGGCAGAGACTGCAACCCTTGTCTAGTCATTGTCTTCTCTGAAATGTGTGTGTCAAAGGCCAAACAAATCTGCTATGAAGAAGGAGAAGGATAAAGAATTCTGGAGCCATGAAAACGGTCCTTTCACTGTTCCCAGCACAAGCATTCTACTGCTGAAATTTTATGCAAGTATGAGGCTGCAGAGACTGCTGATTGCCCTAAAACGTGTTACCTCTTCTTCTCCAGTAAAAGAACCCTGATTCTTGCTGTGCACTTGCCAGGCACAATGGCAGCAACGTTTCCCATCCTCCATTTCAGCTAGGCATGGCTGAGTGACTAAATTCTGGCCAATGGGAGGCAACTTCCAGGAAGTGTCCTTGAAGAGGTTGGAGATGTGTCTGTTTCCTCTCCGTCTTCTTCTACTGGCTGGAATTAGAATGTGATGGCTGGAGGTGGGGCAGCCATCCTGGTCATTGCTGTCAAAGCTGATACACAGTGTAGTGCAGGATAGAAAAGGCAGAGGTGCCTGTGCACCAGGGAGCCCCACTCCACTCCTGAACCACCTTCCTCTAGACTCAAAGTGAGGAAGAATTAAACATGTCTTGTTTAAGCCATTGTTCTTTTGGATTTTCTGTCATTCATGGCCAGATCTAATCTTAAATGATACAAAATAGAGACCAAGAGAAGTGAGCTACAAGTAGCAGAACCGAAGCACGTGGCCTTGGCTTAATGGATGTGTTCAGGCGGCAGGGGCTCAAATATTGTGAGCTAGAGAGCCAGTGACCCTTGTTATACAGAAACAAAGCATTTGATGAAAACCACTCCCATTGTTTTTTGAAAAGCAGCCCATGTCCTGAATAAGAACTGAGGCAGGAAATGGCAGGAGAAATTTATAATGTAAAAAAAAAAAAAAAGCATTAGCTGCTTCTCACTGCTTTTAGCAATGTTCTACAAGAGAGAGCTGGACTTTGGCTACTGCTGGCCAGTACCTGAGCAAGAATGAAAGGAAACACAGCGTGCTAATGGTGGCACTCTACCTGCAGTCTGCAATTTAAGTTGACTGAGAGCTTGGTAATTTGGAGCCTTGCAGGGTTGAAAAAACAACTGCTGTGTTTCACAAACTATATCAGTTGTAGAAATGGTTTCTGCAAAGCAGCCTGCTTAGCAGAAAATAAAACTAGTGTCCCATCCCACCAATTTGGAACCTTGTGTCAAAAGTCATTTGAAGAGTTTTGTCTTCCCAGCCAAGCCCTTGCTTCCCATGGCTCCAGGTGGGTACTGTTATGATGACAGAGAGAGAGAGAGAGAGAGAGAGAGAATATCAGCAGAGCATGGAAGCCCGTAAGGAAAAAACCAGAAGTTTCAGCATTAAAAATGTGTCTTCACAGAAGAGCTCACTGGAAACAAGTAGATATGAAGTCTTTATGTTTTTGAAAAAACTGTTTTACCAAAGAAACCAGCAGTTTGGTCTGTCTGCAAAAGCTTGTGATTGTCTAACCCCAAAGTGATTCCTTTGGGGGGTTGGAACAACCAACCTTCAAAACAAGAAGCAAACTGTGAATGCTGTGTAGCCTCAGGAAGGGCATACCATCTGCCCCCCACACTGGGTACAGCAGGGGAGATAATAGTAGGGAAGAGCCTCCGAGAACACAAGGCCATGGCCATGGTGAGTGATGCTACAGAAGGAGACTCCACTCTTCCTGCCCACTGGGATTTGCTCATGTATGTGGATGATGACGGCTGTGTTTATCAGCCTCCAACTACCAAGTGGGAGTTTTAATCACAGCTCTTCTGTTCTTACTCATCTCCCTTATGTTGGATGTATTGAGAACAAGTAACTTATTACTTAGTTTGTAGTTTGTCAAACCATTAAAATCCTCATTCATATCTCAGAGAAAGGACTGTGCTTTACCCTGGGTTGCCGGATCTAGAGTCAGATGCAGTGATTGGATGGAATTTTGCAGATGTATCTCCTGAGGGCAAGAGATGAGCGTGTTCTCTGTATGGGAAGAAAGGCTCACACAGGTCTGTGGGTGGCCAAAGGAGTGGACTGTAGCAGAAACTATCTCCCGTAATCTCTTCTTTCCTTATTCATAAGAAATAAAACCCTGAATTTAGCCAGGGCTATGGCTTTCCCAAATGTACACTGCATTTCTGAGACTTCCTTGACCTAGCTGTGACCAGGTGACTAAGTTCTGGCCAATGGGATTCATGTAGTGGCAGCAGAGGTGGTCGTGCAAGTTCTGAAGAGTCCTGCAGAGAGCAGGTGCGTCCTCCTCTGCCTCTCCTCCCTCTTCCTGCAGGCTGGCTGCAGACCTGAAGGGGGACTATCTGCAGAGCTTAGGAAGGGAGGCGTCCACAGTGGAATCCTGTATTGGAAGGAGCCTGAGTCCCTCACACTGGCAGGCCAAAAAGGCCTGGATCCCCAAACTTTTACAAAAGAGAAATAAATGTAAGTCAGTATTTGTGGGGGCACTGTGTTCTGTCATTCATTGTCAAACTTAATACTAATTAGCCCCAGTAGTGTGACCTAAAAAACAACAAACCAATAAATAGAAAACCATTGATGCATAAACGTGTGTTATGCCTTAGAGTGATTACCTCAGTGAGTTAAATGCATTCAGTGAACAGATTTTTCCCATTATGTTTAAACAAGTATTTGTACAATGAGTGAGTTTCTTCCTTACACCGTGCTGCACTATTGCTTAACAGATTCCTAAAATTCTCTTCCAAAATGCCTGTCACTGCCCCATGGCATATCCTTTTAAATATCCCTTTCCACTGACCTCACAATGTCATAGTGTCCTTTTGAGCTTGGATTTTATTTTTGGAAACTGCCAGAAGTCCTCCAGGGCCTTGAGGGGTAGGCTGGTGAGTGATCAGCCTCAGCGACACCCTTCTGGGCTGGGAGCAGGTGTGGTGAAGGGCAGATGGACTCATTACCTGAGTCACAAGGCCATTCCCACATGGGCCTGTAGAGGGTTTGAGCCCTTGGGCATACCTGTTTTAAATGACTCTGTTTTTAAAAACTTCCTCTGTCAGCCCAACTGAGAGGAGTATTAAGCAGTGGGGTAAGCGTGTACCTAGATCGCCAACTCTGGGCTGGCACTGCCAGTTTCCCCAGCACCTAGACTGCCAAGCACTGACTCCAGCTAACACTGTCCTTTATCAAAACACCCTTAAACCAAGAGTCTGAAAATAGAATAAAGGTGATTAGGAGCTGCTTGCCCCTGATCAAAATGAACCCGGCGTAGTGTGTTGAATGCTTTCAATCTACCAAAATGGACCTTATGTGCTGGACACTATTTCAATTATGTGGAATCTGTGGTGTTAGCTTTCTCAGAGCCCAGAGCCAGGCACCAGGTCTCACTGGGACCCATGGCCTGAAAAAGGCTTCATTCTGACTTAGATTCTAGTAGAAGGTGAAGTCCCACAAAGTGCCTGTTGCCTTAACCCTCTCTGGGAAGTCAGCGGTTGCTCTGGGGTTTATTGTTTGTTTCCATATGGGGGGCAGAATGGTGAAGACATCCTCCCAAGATTCCTGAGGCCTTTCAACTCATACTCTAATCTGGCATTACTGTGAAGGAATTTGCAGAGGGGATTAAGGTGAATACCAGCTGATTGTAAAATAGGGCATTGATCTTGCATCTTGTGGGTGGGCCCAGTGCAATTCTATGAGCCCACAAGAGTGGAGACAGCTTTCTGGCTGGAGTTAGAGAGAAAGAGAGAGAGTGGGAGAAGAGGAGGCAGAAGGGAGGTGAGGCAGAAGGGACTTCACAGAGACTGGAAGCAAGAAAAGCACTCACCCTGCCATTAGTGGCTTTGAAGGGGGCCACAAGCCAAGGAATGTGGATGGCCTCCAGGATCTGAGCATCCCCTCACCCCACTGGTGATTGCCAGCAAGGACACAAGAACCTCAGTCCCACAAACAAGGACCTGCATTCGGTCAAAAACCTGAAAGAGCCTGGGCGTGGATTCTCCCCAGAGTCTGTAGGAAGGAGTGCAGCCTGGCTGATGCCTTGACTTTGGCTCTGTGAAACTCATGGCAGAGAACCAGCTGAATTGCACTGTGCCCACATTTCTGACCTACAGACCCTGTAGGATAAATTTATGCTGCTTTTAAGCAGGGAATTTTCTGGTAATCTGTATGACATCAAACCTTAGCATGAATGTAAACTTCCACAGGGAAGCTTTGCCAAGGCATCTCCAGTGCCTGGAACAGTGTCTGGAACAGCATAGGTGCTCATTAAGTGCTCACTGAGTGAATGAGTGATGTGGCGACTGTTGGTATGCGGCTCCTGCAAGAAGGCTGGAGAAGACACGAGGGACCACAGCAGCAAATGGAGCCAGGACAGTGTGTATGTGTGTGTGTCGAGGGGCATGTGGAGGGTAGGGGCAGTAGGTGGTCACTTAGCTCTCTGGGGACAGGGTTATGGTCTTGCGCAGAGGAGAAGTAGTGCCGATGTGATCACAAGACTCTGATTCTGTTCCCTCGGCCAGTAGAGGCCTCAAGGTTACTGCTTGTATACGGCTCAGGTGAAAAAGAAGGACAGTGGTGGGAGGGTGAGGGTCATAGGGTCACATTTTAATCTCTGTTGTTTTTTTCCCTCGATATAGAAAAGTTGAAAGAATTGTACAATGAAGTCATGTATACCTATCAACTAGATTCTGTAGTTAACATTTTGCTATATTTGCTTTAACACACATCAATGCATCTTTCCATCCCTCTTTTTTCTTTTCTTCCTCTTCCTCCTCCTCTTCCTCATTATCCTCTTTCTTCTTTTTTCATCCTATTCTTTGATGCATTTCAAAGTAAGTTGCAGACATCAGTGTACTTTACCCCTAAACACTTTTGCCTAGGTAGTGTTGAGTTTGATACTTGTAAAGGTAAAATTTACAAATGAAACGCATAGATCTTAACTTCACCATTCCACGAGTTTTGATGAATGCATCAACTGTGTAACCCACATCCCAGAGAGGTACAGACTCTTGCTGGCCAACAGCAGGATCTGCAGTGATGAAAATGATCATTACTGCCCAGCACAGCAGCCACCATGTGTGGTCCCTGAGTACTGGAAATGTGTCTACCAAGATGGAAGACCTGCATTTTTGATTTTATTTAATTTTAAATAATTTAAGTTTATATTCTATGTGGGTGACCTGCTACCTTTTAAAATTGAAATTTTGGTTGGAATAATGATAGATTCACATGCATTTGTAACAGATAATACAAAGAGCTCTCTTATACCCTTCACTCGGTTTTCTCTCAGGGTAACATCTGACCAGACAGCTGGACAGTATCACAACCAGGACACTGATATTGACATGCTCCACCTACCTTACTCATGCTTCTTCGTTTCACCTGTTCTCTTCTGTGTGTGTGTTAAGTTCTGCACTGTTTTGCCACCTGGGTAGGTCTGTGTAATCATCACCACTGACTGATGCTGAACAAGGTGCTGAGCAAGGCAGCATCCCCAGGACCCCCAGGCTGCTCCAGTATAACCACACCTGCTTTCCTCTTCCCACTCACTCTCCCAACCACTGGTGACCATCAACCTTAAACATTTTAAAAATGTTTTCATTTATGTAATGTGATATAAATGGAATTATACAGTATGTAATCCTTCGAGATTGGCTTCTTTTGATCTGCCACATTTTTAAAAGCCTGTCTTCCCCACTGGGACTGCAGGCTCCTTGAGGGAAGGAACTGGTTATGGCTGAATCCCCAGGGCCTGACATGAAGTAGGCACTCTATGTTTATTGATTTAGCGAGAGGCAATCCAAATAAAAAAGCATTTACATGCCAGTCCCTATGATGCAGACGGGGCAGTGGAAGAAGAGAAAAGCTTGCAGAAGGAGATGATTCAAAATGCTGAGCAGGGAGTTCATAGGCAGGAGACATTCAGAGGCACACAGCATGGGCAACAGCTGAGAGGCAGGGCTGATCAGGAGGCTGCAGCCTGGCCTGTGAGGATAGCATGTCTTAGGCTGAAATGGCAAGTGAGGTTGTGGAGACATCTGAACCCTGGTACACTGCTGATTGGAATGTAAAATGGTACTGCTGCTATGACAAATAATATGGATATTCCTTAAAGAATTAAAAATGGAACTACCGTAGGATTCAGCAATCCCATTTCTGAGGATATATTCAAAGAATAGAAATCCTGATCTCAAACAGGTATCTGCACTCTCACGTTCGCTGCAGTGTTATTCACGGTCCCCAAGCTATGGAAATAACCTCAATGTCCACAGATAAATGAACAAGTAAAGAGATGTGATATAGACACACGAGGGGATGCTATTCAGTCTTCCAAAAAGAGGAAATCCTACTATTTGCGACAACATGGATAGGTCTGGAAGACATTCTATTAAGTGAAATAAGTGGGACACAGAGGGATGAGGACTGGAAGGTTTCACTGATGTGAGTGATCAAAAAGAGTCAGATGAAAATGCAGAAGATAGAATGGTAGTTTCCAGGAGATAGGGGAGGGGGAGATGGGGATCTGTTTGTCAACGGGTATAAAGTTACAGTTACATGAGAGGAATCAGTCCTAGAGGTCTGCTGCACAACGTAGCACCTATAGTCAACAACATAGCACCTATAGTCAACAACGTAGCATCTATAGGCAACAATGCACTTCAACATTTTAAGTGCTAGGATACATGTGCAGAACATGCAGGTTTGTTACATAGGTATACATGTGCCATGGTGGTTTGCTGTACCTATCAACCTGTCATCTAGGTTTTAAGCCCTGTATGCATTAGGTATTTGTCCTAATGCCCTCCTTCCCCTTGCCTCCCACCCCCCAACAGGCTCCAGTGTGTGATGTTCCCCTCCCTGTGTCCATGTGCTCTCATTGCTCAACTCCCAGTTATGAGTGAGAACATGCAGTGTTTGGTTTTCTGTTCCTGTGTTAGTTTGCTGGGAATGATGGTTTCCAGCTTCATCCACGTCCCTGCAAAGGACATGAACTCATTCTTTTTTTATGGCTGCATAGTATTCCATGGTGTATATGTGTGCATTTAAACATTTGTTAAGAGGGTAGGTCTCATGTCAAGTGTACTTACCACCAAAAATAAATAAATAAATGAATGAATGAATAAATAAATAAATAATATATAAATGCAAAGGAACACATGGTCACTGAGAGACAAGAGATTCAGTCTTCACTGAGGTTGAAAAACAAGGAAGGGAAAAAGAAACAACTGGGAATCCCTTCTGCCACCTTCCCCCACAACCCCCTGGTTTTATTGAGGTATAACTGATATGTTAATATAAAAAAAGACATATATTGAATATCTACAATCTGATATGATAGTATACTATCACCAGAATCAAGTTTTGTGGAGCTCTGCTACCTTTTTGCTGGGTGACTTCCCCAGTCTGGGCCTCAGTGTCTATTTGAAAAATTGAGGATTCATTTTGACTGGAGGGTTTTCCACCTGAGCTCTCCAGAGCCTCAGCATTCCAGGACATCAGGGTGATTTGAAGTCAATCACAGCAGAGAAACTTTGGTCTGTTGGTGTTTTAAGTATCTGGGGTTTTTTTTGCTTGTTTTGTTTTGTTGTTGTTGTGGTTTTTTTTTTTTTTTTTTCCCAGTATCTCTTCACCTTCTTCTAGGAAAACATCTGGACTTCCTTTGGTAGTTCCCCATCTCTTCATCCTCTCTCTGTTTCTGTAAGTTCCAGAGGCAGATCCTGGAAGATTTTAGCTAGTTAATGTAGCCCATCCCCTTGGCCACCATGATTAATTCAGAGATGTGCATTTTACCCAAACTGAGCCAGTGAGAGTGGGGCCCAGGGTCTTTCCAACTCTTTGGACGGACTTTGAAGCTGAGAGGCTGTAAGTGCAGGGGCAGTTGCAGCCACCTTGAGAACATGAGGGGAAGAGGCAGAGTGGTTAGGGGCCACCAGATGTGGGCAGCATGGAAGTGAGCTAAGAGGGAGTGGAGTGGGTTCTAATGACATTGCTTAAGTCCTGCACCTAGTTAAGAAGCCATGACTTCCCTTGGACAATTACCTGCACCAGTGAATTCATTTTTGTGCTTGATTCAAGTTTTTGGAAACCAGCCTAGAGTGAAAACATTTCCTTCAAAAGTTTTTTTTTTTTCAAAGTGAAAGCAGGTTTATCAAGAAAGTAAAGGAATAAAAGAATGGCTACTCCATAGACAGAGCAGCCCCGAGGGCTGCTGGTTGCACATTTTTATGGTTATTTCTTGATGATATGCTAAACAAGGGGTGGGTTATTCATGCCTCCCCTTTTTAGGCCATGTAGGGTAACTTCCTGGTGTTGCCATGGCATTTACGAACTGTCATGGCGCTGGCGGGAATGTAGCAGTGGGGAAGAACTGGAAGTCCAGCTTTCCAGGAGAATCTTCTCACGAGCACCTCTCACCTGCTTTGTGTAGTCTAAAGTGAGAAATCGCTTCAGCCTCAGCAGGGGCTGCATCATCCCTCAGGGAACAGCCACAGCTGGGCGACGACTGCCACAAGTCATTTACAAGGAGATGATGCCACGGAGACTAATGCAGCCTAGTAAATGGAAACACGGGGCTTTGGCCCGAACACCCTCTTTCAAGAAAGTTCTTTATGACCACAAGGAAGTTTGAGTCTCTATATTTTTGCATGTACTAGATTTCTCCTTTTAAAAAAGATTCAGTTATGAATTCAGGCATTCAAGTTAATCCTTGAGAATTAAATCAATTGAATTAATTATTTGTAAAAATGTCCTCAGGTTCTTCAGATGAAAGGAGTATGATCTTCACAGAATTCTGCTTGTAATTTCCAGAGCAGTTGATGTATTTTGTTGTATTTTGCTGATGATTGGCTTTATGTGATGTGCAAAGTTCTTTATAGAGAGGCTGGGAGAGAGTTGGGGGGCCAAAGGTGAGAGGGCTGTGTTCTTCCCACGCTGACTCACAGCCTCTTGGGAGTTTATCACGGAGCTGGGTGGCGGCCACTGTCTTCGCTTTCACAGTTTCCGGTTTTGCTTTTTAAAGTTTTCATCCTCCCACTTTGGAAGCCTATGGACTTCATCTGTCATGCGATTTGTAAATCAAGACCCCAACAGGCAGCTGTCTGCTTCTGTTAGCTTTCACAACACAGGTGACACTGCATGGAAGGCCTGCCTCTTTAAGTCAGTTATTAATATGAAATGACACCAAGTTGTTTCTCAAAAACCAAACAGGCTAAGAATAGTAAAGAAAAATCATAATCTCACAGTATTATAATTCAATAACTATCATTATTAAAATGGTGGCATAAAGCCCAAGCTTTGCAATGTGTGGGGGAAGTTGAGTGAGAAATTCATCCTGAAATTCACCTGTGTATTAGTCAGAGAAATTAGTGCTGGCAGCTGAAACAGGTAAATCCACCAAGGCTTTTAACCCAATGAAGGTTTATTTCTCATTCAGGCAAAGTCCAGTAAGTGCACAATTTGGGCCTGTAGGTTGGCTGTGGCAGGGGGAAAGATGAAGAAAGCACAGTGGCTCTTAAATTCTATTGGCCAGAACTAGTCCTGTGGCCATGATCTATTTGCAAGGGAGACGAGGAGATGCGAATGAACGCATAGATACTGAAAGCATGTGGTTCCTCTACCAATGTAAGACGGATTTCTACTGTTGTTAGGCAGAAATGAAACTCAAAACTGATTTAGATGATGGAATTATGAAGAACTTGAATGTGGGCCTGACATAAGAATCACATTTCCAATCCTGGTGTCTCACAGAGGATCAAAAAACAGTGTATGAAAGACATGTGATGTGGGCATTTAGAGCATTGGCTTTGGTTTGGGAGGAAGCCAGGGCTTAACACCAGCTCTATTGTTCACCTTGTGTGAGCTTGATTAAGTGTATTCAACACTTTGAGTCCTTATTGCTTTGTCTGTAAAATGGGGAAAACAGTAACACCCCTCTTATAGGTTTTTTGAGAAGTCATTGCTATTACTCTCACCACCACCTCTGCCCCAGGAACTTGTCTTTGTAATAAGATTTTTGGTGGATCTGAAGCTGTGGGTTATTGTTTAACCTCCTTCGTGTACACAGGCTGCCCTCCTTCATGCATACATGCACGTGGCAAATACTTATCAAGTGCTTAGTGAATGCTAAGCCTGTGTTACCATTTTGTCTACATTATTTAATTCTCACTTTCTGCTGTCACCCCATTTTGCAGATGAGGAGAACAAGGCTGGGAGAAAGCAAAGGAGCCACTTGTTTAAGGTTATGCAGCTGAGAAATGAACGAGGTGGGGTTTGAGTCCAGAGTGCACATTCCCCATCACCCCTTAACAAAAAGGCATGTTTCCCAGGAGACTACAGAGGAGAATTGGCAGGTGGTCACAATTGCAGGGCTATCTCAGGCTGAGCAGAGAGTACAGTGGAGGGGCATGGGCCTGCTTTTGGCGGTGAGGGCCTTGGAAATGGCTTCCTGGAGGAGGTGGCAATTATCCAGGTAGGCAAGGTGTGTGTGTGTGTGTGTGTGTGTGTGTGTGTGTGTGTGTGTGTGTGTATGTGATCATGAAGAAGAAATAATGTGCAAAGGCCTGGTCATAAATAACTTTTCCTCTGCAAACTGTGGATGGCAGTTCACCGTGTTTCTCACCACTGGCCTGGTCACTGCTTATCCAATATGCACGTAAGAATTACTTTTTCTCTTTTTTCCTTTCTATAAATTCTAATAGAATTTCCTTTAATGCATTAAAAAAGCAACTAGCATGTTCAACCCATGATATCATATATCCTATGTTTTAGGATGCAACTAAAGTGAGTATATAGGTGAAGAGGGTGAATCAGTGCAGACAGCAGCACAGGGAAAACCAGGAACTGTCAATATAGCAAAGGTGGGAAGCCCAGGGAGCTGAAGCTTCAGGAACCCTGGGACAGAGAGTATCTCCCTGCATTCCAGCTTAGAAGTGCTGCTCTTCAAGACAGAGTGTCATCAGCTCCATTTGTCCATAAAGCCGCATTGTTCGAAGGGAAGGCAATGTCCCTCTGCTACTGCTCACCAAGAAAAGACAGTGCTGTGTCAGGAAGTGTTGGGCCAGAGCTTTGTGCTCTGGGGGAAGGGTCATGAGGCAAAAGGTCACAGGGGTAGCCCGGAAAGTTCTAAATTAGCCATGGGAACAAGCCAGACCCAGAGCAGAGACCCAGAGTTCAGGAATGTTCCCTGGCCCTGCCTTTGAAGTCTCTGCTCATAGCCTCAGAGCTGTGGCTACCACGGAGGGTGGCTAAAAATACCTTGGTCAGGGGCCTAGAGATTGCATTTAGGAGACTGCTTTCCAGAGGCAGCCCGGGGAGAGCCGGCAGCAGTGTGGGCGCCAGGGCCCCCACCAGCTACAAAGGTCAGCCAGCCCCCAGCTGCCTTCAGATGGGCGTTTCTGCCAGTTCTCCTTTAGTGTTCAGGCTCAAATGAAAGGCCACTTTCAGCAAGTTTTCCTGACATTGTCAGAGACTGGAGCCAAGGCCCTGTCTGTTTTACTTTCTGAAAGAGCCGGTCTGAGAGATGGATGGGTTGGCGACTGAACACCACAAACAACAGCAGTGGGCTTTAACCTGATGGTGGAGACTCCAGCACAGGTGGGGAAGGCCAGTGGCTCAGAAGGCCTGACAAGGACAGGACCAAAGCTCCAACAGCTCAAAGCTGGACTCCTTCCCATCCCAGATCCGAGCTCTTTGGTTCTCCTTCGCAGAGGTGATTTTGGTTCATAGTATCTTCTAAATAGAAATGCATATCATTTAAAAATGTTAATACCAATGTGTAAACTGAACCACACTTTAATTTATTCACCTAACAATCCACCTAAGAGATCCTTCCCTGTCAACATAGGTATAGTTATTGTACTTTTTAGAGTTTTTATGTCATTGTTTGTATGACTGTGTTATAACTTAAGCAGCTTTCTGCTGAGAATATTCAGGTGATTTCTGGCTTTTTGCTACAACAAACAGTCCTGCAGAGAACATTCTAATTCACACTTTTCTATGCATGCATGAACATATTGTTAGGATACAGTCCTAGCAGTGAAATTCCTAGAGGAATGGGAACATACGTTTAAAATGTTAATACCTACTGACAAATTGTTTTCCAACATTCCCACCAGCAGTGTGTATTATCAGTTTTTAAATATTTACCAGCCTAAGTAAAATAACTTCAAAAGGGTCTGTAATTTTAGTCTTAACCTCCATAACTTTCATTATAAATGAAGCTGGAACATATGAAATTATGTTTATGAGCCACTTATTTTCCTGTGAACTGCCTGTTTTTGTCATTTACCCATTTTTTTTTTTTCTGATGGATTGGCGTTCCTTTTTATTTATTTGTAGGAATGCTTTGTATGTGGTATGGTTTGGCTGTGTGTCCTCATCCAAATCTCATCTCGAATTGTGATCCCACGTGTTGAGGGAGGGAGGTGATTGGATCATGGGGGGCAGTTCCCCCATGCTGTTCTTGTGATAGTGAGTGAGTTCTCACGAGACCTGGTGGTTTTATTTGGGGCTCTTCCCCGCTTCACTTTCTCTTCTCTCTCTCCTGCTACCTTGTGAAGAAGGGCATGTTTGCTTCCCCTTTCGCCATGATTGTAAGTTTCCCGAGGCCTCCCCAGCCCCACAGACTGTGAATCAATTAAACCTCTTTTGTTTATAAATTACCCAGTCTCAGGGAAGTTCTTGAAAGCAGTGTGAAAACAGGCTAATACAGTGTGTGAGGATATTAGCTCTGTTTGTTATATATGTTACTTTTTTTTCAGTTTGTCCTTTGGTTTTTGATATCTTTTTTCCATGCAAAAACTAAAAAAAAAAAAGATGAAGTCAAATATATCACTGTTCTTTATGGCTTTAAGAGGACACTGATTTCTGAATGGTGAGAAAAGTAGGTGACAAGAAATTTCTGCACCTTCCTTCACCAAACCAGACTTGTCCCCGGAACACAGCAACCTGACCTGGCTGTGTGTTTCATGTGTGGTGTGTTGATGGCCCATCTCTCATCCTGGTCACTGTCACCTCTGTTTCCTACCTGCTTAGCCTTTAAGCTGCGAAGTCATGCTGGACACGCATCACCTCCTCAAACTCTGTCTTGTCCCCATTGCCACCTTTCCCCCAGCCTCTGGACAAATCTCCCTGCTTCAGTGTCTCTCATCTGTTGGGTACAAACATCCCCAGAAGATCCCCCGCCACACATTCCCTGGATCAGAACCCAGCAGTGGCTCCCTAGTGCCTGGGAATTTCCATTCAATGGCCTCCGAACCATGAGCCTGCCTTTTCTGCCTGAAGCCCGAAACCCCAGCTACAGATCTGTACCCCAGAGGCCATCTTGGGCCTCCCTCCAGGCTTTTGCTTACTCTGTGCCCTCATCCTGGAGTCCTGTCCCCACCCCTATCTACAGAAACTCCACCAGCCTTCCTGGCTGCCCCGATGGTCCTCGCACAGGGAGCCTTGTCTATCTCCCGAGGTCACATGTGGGCTCTGCTCCTCTTGCCATCGTGGCAGAGATTTTGCTCTATCTCCCCCTGGCTGCTGGTGCTCTGCTTACCTCCTCCAGAGTTGTTAACAAAGAGCTGAGGACGCTGAGCTGCCCAGGGACTTGGCTGCAGGTGGCATAGGGAGCAGCAAGGGCTGGCCAGCCCATGAGGTACATGCCTGAGTCAGCCGCCTCCTCTGGGTAATGAAGCGGAAAGGTTGCTCTCCACCCGCCACCTCCCTGGGCTTTCTGGCTCTCTCAAGTGATTCTAACCACTGGCCATTCTTAGTTACCAACCACAGCTCCAACACTGGGCACCAGGGATGCTGAAGGGAGCAAAAACAATGAGCCTCCCAAGAGGTGAGATGGAAATTAATCTAATCATTACACACAAAAAATGCAATCATAACTATATTCAGTGCTACACAAAAGGTTTGTAAGTCAGGAGAGTGTATCCCCAGGGGTCTGACGTAGTCTGGGGGTTGGGGAAGCCCCGCAAATGCCCAAGCTGCATGTGAGTATGAACAGCGAACTGGAGGGGGCAGTGTCCCAGTGGAGGGACAGCAGGAGGGAGCCTGGTGCACCCGTGACTCACACGGCTGGGGAGAGGGCTGAGAAAGCTCCAGCATTCCTGCTTCCGCTGATCTTGCCCTTCAGAGGGTTTGAGGCTGAACCAGTCCCTCTTTGAGGGAAGAAAGGAAAGATGTGTCCCCTCCCTGACAATTGACAAACAGAGCACATTCCTTTCTTGGTTCCAATGTCATTTGCTTGAGAACAAATGGACCAAGGAGAGGTGGCAGAGCAGGAATCCTCCAGCAATGAGTGGTGCTGGCCCTGGCTGGTGTTTCAGGATAGGGTCCTGGTGAAAGGTGACAGAGGTACAGCCATTGAACCACAGGCTCCTCTCCCGATGGTGATCCTCAACAGGGAGGCTGCCCCCAGGTGGGGTGCCAGCTGCAAGGGAGCCTGTGAGCACAGGCGAACCCTGGAAACAGAACATCTGGGGATTCTTCTGTGCCTTGGCTTTCTGTATTCTTAACATCTCGATGGCAGAGAAATCTGAGATCAAGGCTAAATATTAGCCTCTGCTTCGGATTTTGATTCCACTAGAAAGACAGTTAAAATAATGCACATTTCAGCTTCCGGTGAATTAGCCAGCAATGGAGGATCTGTGTTTGTTTGCAAAGTTTACTCACCCAATAAATCATTTCTTTGCAGAGATGCCATTAACTAATAATTCAAGGTTGGTAACCTCCAATCAACCGTGATTAAAGAACTTTCGCTGAATGGCAGAGAGAGAACACGTTTTTCTGAATGCTAGCAGCAGTCGGCTTGCACCATCCATCTTTTCTTTGAGAAACTGCTCTGGACTAATAATTCCAGATGGAAAGATTTTAAATCAAGTACGGAGGTTGGCAGGATCAGGGAAAACTCTGAATAACTGTAAAGACTATTTTGTTGCAGACTCTTTTCAGATGGGAGACAGTCACCTAGGTCCTCAAGAGTGGATGGTGTTTCCAGGAGAGGTGTTTCCTCCTCACCTCTTATTTGCACTCTGTGGGCACTCCATGCCCATCGCATGAGAGTTTAACTGTGAAGTGTGGATTTCACACGTTGCATTCCTGTCATCATTGCCCCCAGGACGGAAGGCCAGATTCTGCACTTGACACCCTCAAGCCTATCTCTTCCACACTCTGCCTGGAATTTTGTGTCCCAATCATACTGAGGTTTTCCTGGCTCCTTCCTTCTCAGCCTTCAGGTGCCAGCAGGGATGGTCACTGGGCCAGATTTCTCCTCTGATCCCTGCAGTGCCTCACAGAACCACTGGAGAATACACTGCCTCCTGACTTGTCTGCCCCTCCTCTGGGCTGTAGGCGAGCTCACTGGGGGCCAGTGATGTGTCTTATCTTCTTCTGTAGCCTCCATACTCAACACAGTGCTGGTGAGAGGTGAAACCTTTGTCAATGTATGTTGCACTAAAGGGTGAACGAACACACCCTTTGCTGTTTTATGCTAACAAAGGGTGGTTGCAGGACAGAAGTAGGTCATGAGGGGTGGAACCTAACCTACCAGGCACCAAAGTCTCTGGGGAGTGTGTTAAAATACAGATACTGGGGTCCCACCTCCAGAGGCTCATTCAGCAGGTCTGGGCTGAGGCCTTGGGAATCTGTTTTTCTGGTTTTTTTTTTTTTTTGAGATGGATTCTCGCTCTGTCGCCCAGGCTGGAGTGCGGTGGTGTGATCAGCTCACTGCAACCTCCACCTTCTGGGTTCAAGCAATTCTCCTGTCTTGGCCTCCTGAGTAGCTGGGATAACAGGTGCCTGCCACCACACCTGGCTAATTTTTGTACTTTTTTAGTAGAGATGGGGTTTCACCATGTTGGCCAGGCTGGTCTCGAACTCCTGACCTCAAGTGATCCGCCCGCCTCAGCTTCCCAAAGTGCTGGGATTACAGGTGTGAGCCACCGCACCTGGCTGGAATCTACATTTTTAACACTCTTCACAGGTGACTGGAGTTCCTGCTGAAATTTGAGAACCTCTGCTCTTAACCTTTCTTCTTTGCCTCTAAAAGCCATGCCTGTGACCTTGAGTCTTGTCTTACCTTTCTAACTCTATTGTGTTGAGGGCAATGGTGACAAGAGCCTCTGGACTTTGAACGCTCACAAATAAACAGTGAGAGGCATGTGGGAAGCCCTAGAAGGTCTGGATGGCCAAGGGAGCCTAATTTCAGATGGACTATTGTGAAAATTGCATATTCATTCATTCAGTCAGCATACATTTATTGGGCATCTACCATGTGTATCAGGAAGGACCAGGAGCTAGAGAAAAAGGTAAATAGGGATGACAAGAGTCCACAGAAACCCGCAGTCTGGTAGGCTCTGGGTTGTATAACTCAATGAGAAAGTGAAGAAGGTGAAGGCCTCACTTCACCACAGGTGGCAGGTGGGTGCTGGGGAGAGAGTACCCCATCGCCAAGGTCTTTATCTGAACTCACTCCCTGCCCAGGGCAGGCAAGAATCTCCTTTCCAGAAGCATGGCTGTGCTGACCAAATTTGGCTGGGCTGTCCTGTAACAGCTGCAAAGCCCATGGTGCGAGGGGCTTTCTGTCTCATTGCAGCTTCATTGTGGGGATCCATGGGGAAATTTATTATGAGGTTTAGCAGACATTGCTCAGGCCACCCCGGACTTGCCTCTCAGTTTGGGCAATCTATTCAACCAAACTACAGGGCAAACAATTGCACATTATAATTAGGAGAGACCTTAGAGGAGGTCTTCTATGAGGGGTTCATGAACCTTTGAACACCTTGCTACTCAATGTGTGGTCACTGGACCAGCAGCACCAGCATTCTCCGGGAACTTGTTACAAATGCAGAATCTGAGCCCCCACCCCAGGCCTGCTGCACCAGAATCTGCGTTTCAAAAAGAGTCCACGATCTCCAGGTGATACATGTGTACATTAAGGTTTGAGACCCACTGGTCTATTGAATCCATTGGGCAAAATGTTTTGCATTGTCTGTGAGGGATCCCGGAGTTCTCATGTGATTTTCACATTGACCTGTGACTACAAAATTTAATCACTGCTTTGGAGACTTGTGAACTCCAGTGCTGTGTTGATAAAAGGTTTTGCTTCCCTGATCAATCCCTGTGAGTGATTTGGAGCGAGAGATTTCTTCTAGGGTTACACGTTATGCAAGTATGGAAGATGGTGAAGAAGTCTATGGAAGGCTGTTGTCTCCACACCTGGTGGTTGGCCTGAACTGACCATAGATCAGCAGGGCTGAGAGTCTGGGAGACAGGAAGTAGGGGAGAATAAGGAAAACCTGGAATGCACAAGGGACAAGAATAACCCAGATCTGTCACAGGTGACCCGCAGAAGGAAGCTGCCAGGAGGCTGCTCTGCTCGCGCACCTGGCCCAGGACTCATTAGAGCTGGAAGAGCTGCAGGCCTGGCCCCTAATCAGCAACAACGAGCAGGTGCTTCAACATCACCCAGCCCTTCCGAGCCTATTGGATGTGCCTTCACTTCTGCCTTCCAGTTCACTACAGGTTTCTTTTGTGGCCAACCTTGGTCTGGAAACATACAGCAGAAAGAATTCTGGGAAACACAGTTCCAGCTTAGATATTGTTGCTGCAGTACAAGTTCTCAAACTCAACCTTCTCCTGGGCTAGGTGAGTACTGTAATGAGTGGCGGGGCTGGGTGAAGTTGTAAGCATCTGGAGAGTTAATTGCTTTACCTAACTGTCTGCCAGAATAAATACGGACCCGGGGATGCCACATCTCTGAATTTTTTAGGATAAACTAGAATTTGGGGATATTATGTCAAATTCCCTTTTTTAAACGGTAGAAACCAATTTGATTTTTGAAAATTATTAACCAAGAAAAATGGTTCTGATGAAGGGGTGGCCTGCCTCTCCACACCTGTGGGTGTTTCTCGTCGGATGAGACGAGAGACTGAGAAGAGACACAGAGACAAAGTATAGAGAAACAAAAGTGGGCCCAGGGGACCGGCGCTCAGCATACGGAGGACCCACGCTGGCACCAGTCTCTGAGTTCCCTCAGTATTTATTGATCATTGTCTCTACCATCTCAGAGAGGGGGATGTGTCAGGACAATAGGGTAATAGTGGGGAGAGGGTCAGCAGGAAAACATGCGAACAAATGTCTCTGTGTCATAAACAAGGTTAGAAAATGTGCTGTGCTTTGCTGTGCACATACACAAACATATCTGGTGCATTAAAGAGCAGTATTGCCATCAGCATGTCTCACCTCCAGCCTTAAGGCGGTTTTCTCCTATCTCAGTAGATGGAACATACCATCAGGTTTTACATCGAGACATTCCATTGCCCAGGGAGAGCAGGAGACAGATGCATTCCTCTTATCTCAACTGCAAAGAGGCGTTCCTTCCTCTTTTACTAATCCTCCTCAGCACAGACCCTTTACGGGTTTCGGGCTGGGGGATGGTCAGGTCTTTCCCTTCCCACAAGGCCATATTTCAGACTGTCACATGGGGAGAAACCTTGGACAATACCTGGCTTTCCTAGGCAGAGGTCCCTGCGGCCTTCCGCAGTGTTTTGTGTCCCTGGGTACTTGAGATTAGGGAGTGGTGATGACTTTTAACAAGCATGCTGCCTTCAAGCATTGGTTTAACAAAGCACATCCTGCATAGCCCTAAATCCATTAAACCTTGAGTCACAGCACATGTTTCTGCGAGCACAGGGTTGGGGGTAGGGTTACAGATTAACAGCATCTCAAGGCAGAATAATTTTTCTTAGTACAGAACAAAATGGAGTCTCTTATGGCTACTTCCGCATAGACACAGTAACAGTCTGATCTCTCTTTCTTTTCCCCACATCTGTAAACTAGACTTTTATCATTTTTATCATGCCCATTTCCCTCATTTTATGGCTATATAAATTGAGGCTCAGAGAGGGCAAGTGGTTTTCCAAACATAGAACAGCAAGTGTAATGGCTGGACTGGAGTCAGAGCCACATCCCCTCCAAGAACCCTTTGCACAACCTCCATCTTTCTACTGAAGCGTTACACTAGGCCTGGCCCACAGCGTGGAGGGTAGAGAAGATGTATTTGGCTTTCTCATAGACAATGCGAAACATTTGCCCGATTAATTTCTTAATTGCTCCCCTTAAGGCAGTGCTTCTCAAACTTCAATATGCAGAGAAATCACCTGGCAATCTTATAAAAACGCCAGATTGAACTCAGCAGGTCTGGATGGGGCCTGGGATTGAGAACGTCTTGCATGGTCCCAGGAGGTGAGGAACACTGTCTTCAGGAGCTAACAGTCCCGCTGGGTCAGGGAGCTTCCAAGAGATGACTAGAGCTGGAGATTAGGATTACCTGGAGAGATTTAAAACTATCCCATTGCCTGGGCTGCACCAGAGACCACTGACATCAGAACACAGATGGGTGAAGCCCAAGCCTCAGGATGTTTAAAGTCCCTCAAATGATTCCGGTGCACAGCCAGGGTTGAGAAGCACTGAATCAGGGAAAGTTGGTATGAATTTTTTGGTGCTGGAGGGAAGTTCGGTGTGGGAGGGAGGCAGGGAGGGCTTTCTAGAAGAGCAGCTTCTAGAGTTTCCCAAGGAAAGGCCCTAGAACGGCACTGTCTGGGGAGGGAGCTATGAACCGCCAGTTGTTATGGATCATCTGAAACTGCATTGAGCAAAATACATACTTGATTTGGAAAATTTGGTATAAATAAGGAAAATATTTTATTAATCACTTTGATATTGACTATGTGGAAATGATAAAAGTTTGAATATATTGGGATAAAGTATATCTTAAAAATTGGTTTCATGGTTTCCTTTTGATTTTTAAAAACATGGCTATTAGAAACCTTACAATTACATATGCGGCTTACATTTTATTTCTCTTGATGATCTAAAATCGTCATCATTAATAACTCCTTGATGATGCTTGTATATTCAAAAGTCTAAACACCACTGAGGTAGTTTGGAACTATTGACATAACTTATTCTCTGTGGTCCCTGGACCGGCAGCATCATCATCACCTGGAAATTGTTAGAAATAAAAACTTATCAGGTCCCACTGAATCAGAAATCCTGGGAGCGTCGTCCAGCAATCAGTATTTTAACACACCCTTCTGGTAATTTCTGATGCATGCTAAAGATGAGGAACCACTGGTTTACATTTGTCGAGGGGGAGCTATGACCATGCCATAGGCAAGCTTTCCCCGAGTCTTTTCCCAGAGGGGAAGAGTAGCAGTTCCAGGCAGGCGAGCATTGGAGAGCCAGAGGGCCTGGCACCTCCCATCAACCCCATAGCAGGAATGGGGCGAACTTTGATTGATGTAAGAAAATGAAAATTGATTTCCTTTGTTGTGTAGAAACTTTTTAGTTTGATGTAATCCAATTTGTCTAGTTTCACTTTTGTTTCTTATGCTTTTGAGTTCTTATCCAAAATTCTTTGCCCAGAACAATGACATGGAGCATTTCCCCTATGGCTATGTTTTCTTCTAGTAGTTTTATGGTTTCAGGTCTTATATTTAAGTCATTTAAGTCTTTAATCCATTTTGAGTTGATTTTTCTGTATGGTGAGAGATAGGGGTCTAGTTTAATTTTTCTGCATGTGGATATCCAGTTTCCCCAGCACCATTTATTGAAGAAACTGTCCTTTCCCCAATGTGTTTTCTTGGTGCCTTTGTGGAAAATCAGTTGGTTGTAAGTGTGTGGATTTATATCCATGTTTTCTATCCTGTTCTATTGACCTATTTTTAGGTCAATACCATGCTGTTTTGCTTACTATAGCTTTGTATTATATCTTGAAGCCAGATAGTTTGATGCCTCCAGCTTTGTTCTTTTTGCTAAAGATTGCTTTGGCTATTTAACATCTTTTGTTGTTCCATATGAATTTTAGGATTTTAAAAAATTTCTGTGAAGACTGTTACTGGTATTGTGATAGGAATTGAATTGAATCTGTAGATCACTTTGGGTAGTATGAATATTTTAACAATATTATTTATTCCAAATCATGAACACGGGATATTTTTCCATTTTTGTGTGTCTTCCTCAATTACTTTCACTGATGTTTTATAGTTTTCATTGTAGAACTCTTCCACCTCCTTGGTTAAATGTATTCCTAAGTAGATTATTTTATTTTTGTAGCTATTATAAGTGAGATTTCTTTCTTGATTTCTCTTTCAGATGTTCACTATTGTGTGTAGAAACACACTAATTTTTATAGGTTGATTTTGTACCCTGCAAATTTACTGAATCTATTAGTTTTAACAGTTTTTTTTTTTTGATGGAGTCATCAGGGTTTTGTATATACACAATTATGTCCTCTGCAAACAGGGACTATTTGACTCACTCGTTTCCAATTGGAGGCTCCCCTTTTATTTCCTGTGGCCTAATTGCTCTGTCTAGGACTTCCAGTGCTATGTTAAATAAAGGTGGTGAAAGTAGGCATCTTTGTCTTGTTCTAGATCTGAGAGGATAAGGAAATAATCAACAGAGTAAAGAGACCACCTACAGAGTGGGAGAAAATATTTGCAAACTATGAGTCTGACAAGGAGTTAATATCTACAATACATAAGGAACTCAAACAACTTAACAGCAAAAAGCAAATACAGCCGGCCCTCCCTTTCTGAGGGTCTCACATCTGTGAATTCAACCAAATGGGGATTGAAAATGTAGTATTTGTGGGACTTGAACATCGGAGGATTTCGGCATCTGAGGGGGGTCCTGAAATCCTGAGGGATGACTGTAATAGATTAATAAATGGGCAAAGGATCTGAATAGACATTTCTCAAAAGAAGACATACAAATGGCCAATCGGTACACGAAAAAGTGCTCGGTTTCACTAATCATAAGATAAATGCAAATAAAAACTTCAAGGAGATATCACCTCACCCAAATTAGAATGATTTTATATCATTAAAAAGACAAAAAGTTTCAAATGCTGGCATGGATGTGGAGAAAGGGAACACTTACACACTGTTGGTGAGAATGTAAATTAGTACACCCATTATGGAAACAGTATAGAGGTTTCTCAATAATTAAAAATAGAATTATCAAATGATTCAGAAATTCCACCACTGAATATTTATTTAAAATAAATGAAATCTGTATATCTAAGAGAGATTCAAACTCCTATGTCCATTGCAGCACTATTCACTATAGCCAAGATATGGCCAACCTTAGTGTCTGGCAATGGATAAATGGACAAAGAAACACACACACATACAAACACACACACAATAGAATACTATTCAGCCATAAAAAGAATGAAATCCTATCATTTGTGGCAATATGGGTGAACCTGAAGGACATCTGTTAAGTGAAATAAGCCAGGGATGGAAAGACAAATAAGGCATAATCTCACTCATTCGTGGATTCTAAAAAAAGCTGCTTTCATAGAAGTAGAGAATAGAATAGTGTTTACCAGAGGCCGGGGACGGTAGGAGGAAGAGGATAATGCAGACAGATTGGCCATGGGTACAAAGTTACAGTTAAATAGGATGAATAAATTCTGGTGTTTTATGGCAGAATAGAGTTTGAGTTGAAAGTATAATACACATATGAGTTTTACCTCTACTTTGGGGAAAGGCTTTAAAGCCATATTGAATAGCAAAAGAGAAGGAAAACAAACAGCCTCTACTGGCTTTTGAATAAGCTCTATGAGACCCACAAGTTACTGGACACCAAAGGAAAAGTGATTTTAAAATGTATCACATTTTGAATGCCTTCCAAGAAGAACAATCCAGTAGATGATGGATTTGGTGGCTAAGATCAAGGGGATTAACAGCTTCTTGGGAAGTCTCCCAGGAGGAAGGCTGGCCCGAGGGGATCAGAACTGCTCCCAGTGGAAAGTGGATGCCACAGTGATGTAGCTCTGAAAGAGAGTGCGCCAGGACAAGGAGAAGTTCCTCTTTTAAAAACTAGACATAACACGTGCTGGTTGCATGAGGAAGTGGAAGGAAAATTTATTGCCTAACAAAATAGCCATTCTGCTAGGAAAACATTTGTTAGGCCTATTTGTCATGAGAGGCAAAGTATCTAGTGTTGCCTGGAATGGGGAAATATTGGCAAAGAAAGCCACATTGTTCTACACAATAAAGTAAATGTGAGTCCTCCATGTTCCAGTGTGAAATGTTTTTCACTCTCTGAGACAGAAATATTCCTCAATTCTAGTTTACACTTCTCAGTCTTCTGAGAAGTAGTCCTAAACACGATTCTTTGGAGTAGGCCCTGAAGATAGATTTGAGGCAGGGCATGGGGCCACAAGGAAGAATGGGCCCTATGTGAGAGAGGGTGGCAGGGTGGGCTGGCACTGGAGGAGAGAGCAGCTTGGGGCTCCCATGATGGGCTGTGGCTGAGGGGCTGAGCCGGCATCATTGGGCATCATCTGGCATCTGGTGTGAAGCTGCTTTCTGCTCTCTGCTCTGATCTGCCTTCATCATGCTCTCCACAGCCCTCCTACTCCAATTCGTGATGAGATTGTATATCCACTAACTTGGTGGGTAAGGTTCACCTGGTGTAAACTGTACCAGGTGGTATATTGGGAAGAGAAACAGAGGCGCTGTCACATTTGGGACAGAATGGAGCAGCCACAATAGAAATAAGACATTAGTGACGTTGAGCAAAGCAAGAAGACAGGCGAGGTGACCATTGGAAAGCCCAGGGCCTCCTTCTCCCACTTCTTAGAATCTTCGGAAATATTCGGGAGGGGGCCAGATAGTCCACGGAGATTACGTGTGTTGCAGGGGGCGGGCGGGGGGCAGTTATTTTGCCTGGATGCTGAACAGCTGGAGGATTGCAAGAGAAGAATGCAGCTGAAGGTTAGTCAGGGTCACGGCTGTGGTGTTTCCAGCAGTGAAACTGACAGCCATGGAAGAATATGGGAATCCACTTTCCTGGATGTATAACCTGGCTTTTCATCGTGACATTCAAAGTAATTCACAGCAGGAAACTTAACATGCACTGAGCTCTGTCTTCATCATATGAAGAGGACAGCAGTTTGCCCATTGTATAGGTGAGCATCTTGAGCTCCTTAGGAGGATCAGGCTAATGTATTGAAAGTCATCTTAGGAGTCAGTGATGGAACAACAATGTGTGTGCTCTGACGATGCAGCTCTCACCCAGCAATCCTTGTTACCATTGCCCGAGTGGAATACAGGAGGTTGGAAGTGCCTTTATAAGAAAAAAAATTATGATAATAATAATGATGATGGTGATGGTTATGATGGTGGTGATGAAGATAATAGCAGCGAATATTTCAATACATTTTAACAGCTCCTTATTTGCCATACACTAAGCTAAATCATCTACTTGGATTACTTCTTCAAACTGTCAACAAACCAATTTCCATCTAGCCTGAGATTTCTCATGCTCAGTACCATTGACATTTGTGGCTGGATAATTCTTTATTGTAGGGGTCCATCATGTGCATTGCAGGATGTGTAGCAGCATCCCTGGCCTCTACCCACTGGTAGCAACCTCTCCTTTCCTAGTTTTGATAACCACAAATGTCTCCAGACTTTGCCAAATATCCACTGGGGGACACAATCGCCCCCTGTTGAGAATCTCTGCAGAATCCCACATTCTTTTCCATCTACCTACAAGATCTCACCCACATGGGGATGTAGCCTCTCCCCCAGTGCTTCCAGTACTTGCCCCTGGGTAGCCAGGTCCACTGTGAGGCCACTCAATTCATTACATCACTCATGTTGACCATAAAGACCCTAAGTCATCAAGGAAGATTCCACTGGGTGCAGCAGATGCCACTCAGGTAGTCAGGAAAAGTATGTGCTACAGTTAAGAAATATTTCTACCCTAGAAGGACCCTCACTATTTTATGTTTGTTTTTGTTTTAGATACAAGGTCTTGCTCTGTCGTCCAGGCTGGAATGCAGTGGTGCAATTATAGCTCACTGTAGCCAGTTTTATTCTTAAAGACCTAAAACGCGGTGGCTCACGCCTGTAATCCCAGCACTTTGGGAGGCCAAGGCAGGTGGATCATCTGAGGTCAGGAGTTCGAGACCAGCCTGACCAGTACGGTGAAACCCCGTCTCTAGTAAAAATACAAAAATTAGCTGGGTATGGTGGTGTGTGCCTGTAGTCCCAGCTACTTGGGAAGCTGAGACAGGAGAATCGCTTGAACCAGGGAGGCAGAGGTTGCAGTGAGCTGAGATCATACCACTGCACTCCAGGCTGGGCGACACAGCGGGACTCCATCTCAAAAAACTACAACAACGACAACAACAACAACAACAACAACAAACGAAAACAAACAAAAAAACCCCCAAAAAACCTAAGGCCTTAGCTATCTAGAAAGTTTGACCCCCCAAATTAGACAAATTTTTGGAGTATTCCTCATAATCAAGATCTTCCTGCATTTGCCTCTTCAGAATATTTTTACAAATGTTTGTTTTTGATTTTCCTGATTGCCTGTCTTTCCTTGAGGGCTGGGTTGTATCTTACTCATTTGTGTGTTCCTGATCCCTATTACAGCAGCTGGTATATGGTAGGGACTCCGAAAGTATTTTTACATGATGAGTGAGTAAGTGCGCCAATGATTGCTTAGTAACAAAGTAACAAAGGTCTTTGACGATTCCATGAGCTGCACTGGAGCCAGGGCTGCTGCCTGACTGATCAGCCAAGGTAGGAGCTGAAGTTTCATGGGCCAGCAGCCCAGGTGGTCTCATGAACACATCAGTCCTGGGTAGTGTGGTGGAGGTGGGGCTGCATGAATCCATCCACAACTGTCACATCCCAGTGTCTGATATGTCTGCACAGCTGGAAGCGGCCAAGTTTGACATTGCTTCAATTTTCTCACTAGTAAAATGGGGATACAAATGCGTATCTGGCAGGGTTATGATGAGGATTAAATTGGAAAAAAACAACTATTTCAATTGTGCTTGACAGAGAGCAGGTGTCCAGGAAATTTCATTTTCCTTCTCTTCCCTTTCTGCCTTTTCTATCTGCCGAACACCCCTCATGCTGGGAACTTCTCTCCTCTTCTGTCCATGTTGCTAGTGAGACTGTTAATCGCATGTTCCAAACTGACCAATCAGAATACTCCATTGTTCCTGTTTCAGTGATTGGCCCAGCAGTGGGCACATGACCTGGGAAAGCCAATGAGAGTCTTTCGGGGAGGGGGACTCGCTATAAACGCAGGTTTTCTCTCCTGCCTCTGGGTTACTGGTCTGTAAGGTGGTGAAAATCCGAAGTTGCTGGAAGGAGGTGAGCGCAGGCCGGCCCGTTTGCTCACACCAGGCCTGCTAACTGGGGCTAATGATAATAATGATGACAGCTTGGATTGACAGCACACCTGCCATGTGCCTGTTGCGTTACATCCACTATCTCCAGCCTCCCTACCGTCTAGCATGTGCCTTGCTCCATACCTGCCTTCCTGAGGTGCAGAGGACAGTAGCGTGGAGAGATGGAGGGACAATGGGTGCCGATACTATTGTTTCGACACCTGCATCCGGTTTTGCCTGAAGTCTTTTAATTTGCTAGATATCTTAGTTCCATGAGTCAATATTCTTCTACTTCTGTTTAATCCAGTTTATTTTAGGTTGTTGTGACTTCCAATCAAGAGGTCCTGAGTAATATATGATTCATCTCTTTTCCTTCTTTCTTGTTTTTCTTCCTTCCTTTCTCTGCCCTCCCACTCCCTTCCTTCACCCTCTTGCTCCTCTCTCCCCTAGGGTCCTTGTCTCTCCTAGTTCCCAGCCTGGATCCCAATTTTGTCCTTGTCTTTCTGTCCATTCATCATATCCGTGGAGTCCTCAGATAATTGACATACTGACTCCTGGACATTTACAAATTATAATGCAGTTCTTTCAAGGCTCATAGGCACACTGCTCTATTAGGAGAAAGATGCGGTGATGTTGACATTTTGGATGAGGGGGTCAAATATTGTTCAGCTCCAGTCAGAGCCACATTTCATATTGCAGGCTTCTGCCTGGTTCATTTTCATTTTTATGCAAGCAAACTATCACAAGAGCCCGCCTGTGTTTATCCCCTGCCCAGGTGTATTATGAACATTGTCTCTAGTTCCTACCTGTGGCTCACATAGCTAAGGACAGCAGGGCTTACTGGCTGGGGCTGAGCCTCTCAGGTGAAAAGTGCTACCTGGAGGTGGGGTTGAGAATGAACTCCGCCTGCTGGCCATGCCTGGGTCTGGCACCCCAGGAGTCCACTAAGCAATCACAGGCAAAGGATGCCATTTGTCTCTTGGGGTCTCTAGTGCAGTGGGTGACTTCTGCCACCAGGGAGTTGGTGGATATTGCAGGGTTGGACTGTGTTCTTCAGAGGAGCAGCGATGAATTAGCCCATTTATTTTCCCATGGTCTGAAACCCAAGGAACATCTGTCTGAGCCACAAGGGGCAAGTTTTGTGGCTGGTGGGAGGACCCAAGTTGCAGGGTTTGATTATGCCCATCAGCCGGGGTTGCTTGGAAGCGTCAGGGAGAGCTGGTGATTAATCACCAGGCACAGTGGCATGGATCCCCTGTGTAATTATCCCTATTGCCCTCAGAGCCGATTATTCTTCCAAAGGGTAGCAGCTTTCGGAAGGAGGTGAGTGCAGGCCGGCCCCTTTGCTCACACCAGGCCTGCTAACTGGGGCTGATGATGATAATGATGACAGCTTGGATTGACAGCACACCTGCCATGTTCCTGTTGTGTTACATCCACTATCTCCAGCCTCCCTGCCATCTAGCATGTGCCACCTTCAAGGTCTTGGCCATGTTCTTCTCACACACTGATACTGTTATTTACTTCAGATTTTTCTTTAAATCAACTGAATTTTTTATTTAAATGTATTTTTAAAGTGGGGTACAAAAAATTAGAAAGAATAAGACCTACTATTTGATAGCACGACAGGGTGACTTAGTTAATAATAACTTAATTGTACATTTAAAAATAACTAATCAAGTATAATTGGATTGTTTGCAACACAAAGGACAAATGCTTAGGGGATGAATATCCCCATTCTCCATGATGTGATTACTATGCATTGCACACCTGGATCAAAACATTTCATGAACCCTATAAATATATATACCTACTATGTACCCCCAAAAATTAAAAATTAAATAAATTAAAAAGTAAAAAAGTAAGATTTCCAACTCTTTTCCAAGTGGAAAACTAGTAAGATTTTCTAGGAATGGGAAGAAACCATACAAAATATGACATAAAACATAAAACTAAATGCTGGTTGATAGTATTGTCTGTGAGGACCCAGCTGAGCCCTGCACCCTCTTTATTATGATGGGGTCTTTAACAGAGACGAGTGCTGACCTGAGACTTTTTATGTAACCAGAGAAATAGAAGGGCAGTTAGAAAAAATAAAGTACTTCTCATCATGTCTCTACTGGTATACCTCAAAAAATCACTGAGGTCTGTGTCTCATGCATCAGGGGTGTTCATGTATTTCACTTCCCATGCTTCTCACTCCTCAAGTTGGGCTCTGTTGTGTCCATTTCAGAGTTGAAGAGAAACAGAGCCTCAAAGAGGTTGCAGAGAGAGGATGTTCAAGAAGGGGGATTCCAGCCCAGGGCTCTTGAGATAGAGCATCATTGTTCTGTACCAGATGCCACGTGCCAAGTTCTGAGCTTGGCACTTCACCTTCATTACCTTGTTCTCTCCACATTCCTGCCCTGTGGAACTGTTATGGTTTTCATGTTACAGGGGACACAGAGGCTCAGAGGGGTGCAGAGATGCTCCCGAGCTCTCCTGGCAGTGAAACAAAAGCAAAGTTCTTGACCAGGGCGTGGGGTGCTGCAGAGGACACACATTCCCACTCTCAGATGCTGTTTGTTCTCTCCACAACCAGCTGTGGGGCATCTGCTTTGCCAGGGGCCCTGAGTGTCGGCAACAGCCAGAATAACAGGGAAGCAGAGAGGGAGTTTGCTGGAAGGGCTTAGGGGATGCACAAATGTAGGGGAGAAGCTGGAGAAATGGACCTAGAAAGAACCAGAGCCTAGGCACTCTGGTGTCCGGGAGGCCTCAGGGCTGTGGCCAGAAGACACAGGCACCTTTTCTACTCTTTTGGGGGTCTTCTCCGCAAAGGTGGGGACCTTGAACAAGAGAGTCCAGTGGATCTGCTCAGATTACGTGCCTCCCCTCTGGGCAGGGTGGGATCCTTGTTTGGAGAGTCCCACCCAGCAGGATTCACACAATAGGAAGTTGGGGCGGGGGTATCAGGGTGCCATCATAAAGGGTAAGAAGGCTAAAACTAACCTCAGAAGCTGCAGAAGTTACCTACTATATGCCAGTTGGCCCTATGCCAGGGGAGCCTTCTATCATACTATCCTGTAGAGGTAACAAGAAGTCCCAGCCTCAAAAAGGGGCTGGCAGGCTGGGTCCTAGTCCTCTCTCTGCCATGGCTCCAGCATGGACTTATACCCTGGATTGGTTATCTCATTTCAAAGCAGGAAAAGATCTCTGAGAGCTCTGTCCAGCTCCCTGGATGCTCTGCTCCAGGTGATCTTGGCACCCTCTTCTGGGTCTGGCACCCACACACTGGCACGCCTTCCATCACCCTGAGGCCATGCAGGCTCCAGACTCACCTACCGACTCTCTTCCTGGGATTCTCAGCTTTCTAGCACACCCTCTTCCAGAGGTGGGAGACCTCCAATTAAAAACAAAGTCGTACACAACTGCAGCCTCGTTTCCATTGTTTAAGGAATTAATTATCTTGGTGTATCTTTTCCAATAACAGCTTTCATTAAATTAAACCCAAGGCGTTTATATTCCCTGGGAGTAACAGGCTGACGATCGGTGGGAATGTGCTGGAATTTCTTTGGAAATCAGCACATTGGCTATTGAGGACTAGCTGGTGATCACGGGTATAGGTTTTGAGGTTAGATTGTCAGGATTAAAATCCAGGCTCTGCCATTGCTGGCTGTGTGACCTTGAGCAAGTTACATTACCTCTCTGTGTCTCAGCTTCCCCATCTGTGCAATTTGGACAGTAAGAGTTCCTATCTCCCAGGCATGTTGTAAGGATGAAATACATTCATGTAATGATCAACAAGGTTAACTATGAACATGCTCACAAAGACACACATGGGCTCTTCTGTTGCAATAGGGACGTGGCCTGGAAACTCACTGCCACGTGGTGTTTGGGACCACAAGGGATCAGACCTCATCGTCTGTGCACAGATGGACAAGATCATAAAGAGGAAAAATTAGCATTGGGAAACTGGTTATTTATTTAAGATTGAAAGCGGGAGAAATCTGCCCTGGACATCTTCCCCTCTCCTCTCTTTGTTTTGTCTGCCAAACAGAGGCAGTGCCTCCTCTCCATTCTATTTCTTAATTGAGTAAACTCCGTGATCCTAAATGCAAACAAACATGGAGCCAGTACAAACAAGCACGTGCTTCCTGTACGCGCCACTTCTGAGGAGCAGCCTGAGCAACAGGTGAACTGGCTGGGAGACAGAAACTGCTGCAGAAGGCACCTCCAGGATTTGGAGTGAGAGCCCTGCAAGGTCAGCCCATGTGCTCCTTCTTTGTTAGATTGTTTGTTCATTCATTTGTTTATTCATTCCTTTATTCAAGTGTTTAGTGAGAACTTCCATGTGGAAGACAAAGACCTAGCTCACGAGGGGTGCATGCATGGTCTAGGGAGGTAGATGTGGACAAAGAGCCACGTAGGATGTCAGTGCTGAGATGCGGCAGCCACAGGGAGCTATGAAGAGGGCAGAAAGAAGACCCCAGAGCTCAGGGAAGGCCTGCAGGGCAAGTAGGGAGTTGTCAGCCCAGCAAAGGGCCAAGAGTGTGAGGAGAAGGTCTGCCAGCACCTGAAGGGGAGAAGCCATGGTTCACCAGCTTCAAGAGTTGATACAGTTGAAAGCATCATCTCTCCACGGCCAACAGCCTGGGCTGTGGCTCTAATTTGGGCATAGTGTGTGCCTGCAAAACCTCGGCTGTATTCAACCTAGTCTGCCATGGATGGAATGAGAACTGCCCCCAAATTATGTACATTCAAATTTGGAAGAACTGAAACCCAACAGTAGGAGATTCAATACAGTAATTCCATGGAAATGGAATAATATGCTGTCGTTAAAAGTGTTCAAATCTTTTATGGTTATGATAAATCTAATAATAAAATCGAGATAATATTAGAATATATTTTTTAACATTTTCCTAGTTTTGTGAAAAAAGCCCCAAATATCTGTATGAGCCTAGATAAATGACAAGAAAGGAAAACAGTAAAATTTTTATAATGGTTATTGCTCAATGGTTGGATTTTTAAAAATACTCTTCTATAATTTCTAAATTTTATGCCCTGAGGATGTATTACCTCCATAGTCAGAAAAATTATGAAAGGTATTTAAAACCCAGACTGGCTTTGGGCATGCAGAATGCTTGGTTATTTCTTAAGTATAAAAATAACTCCCCCTCTGTCCCATCAGCACACGTGTTGCAGGGAGTCTGATGTTGCTTGGTAAGTCTCTTTGGTCACTTCATACTAATGCCCTTTGTTAACCTGATTATCTCTCTGAGGTTGGGGCCGGGGGATGGGGGTGTGCTGTGCCTCCTGGATGTCTGTTTGCTGCCAAAACATCCTCTCCTGTCTCTGTCTCATTGGTGCATTGTGATGAACGAGTATTGCCTGGTCACTGTGCGCTAACCACCAAATTATGAAACATTTGTGCTGCAAGGCAGCTGAGAGATCCTTAAACTCAATGAACCATTAGGCATAAGACACACACACACACACATACACACAAACACACAAACAGCTTGGCTGCTCTGGGTGAAGCATGTGTGTGTTTGGGGGAAATTTCCTTCCCCACCTGTGGTCGTCCATTTGCCCACGAGCAGCTTCCGAGGTAGGTCTGTGGACCCCAACGCCGTGTAACACCGTGTGAAAAACACAAAGGCCTGCAGCCCTCTCACTGCAGACGTGGGAACACGACTCTGTTTAAAACCCTTCAAAGCCCGCCTTCTTGCTGTGTGATGCTGCCTGGGCCAGCAGGGCAGGTCACCACGCTGTCTCTTCAAAGCAGCTCGCTCCTGCCCACAGCGCCGGGCACAAGGGCAGCCATGAGTTGTTTGATTCCTGCGTCCCCAGCAGATGGCTTGGTGCACAGGCGCAGGGCCTGTCTGTCCCTCTCACTGCTGTGTCCCAGGCTATGTCCCCACCATGTGACTTCAGACAAGTTCCTCAGCATCTCTGTGTCCCGGTTCCCTCATTTGTAACATCAGGATATTGATAAGGATCATAGTAATAGGGATGTCCTTATGGGGCCTCATGAAAATTAAGAGTTCTCTGTGATGCGCCTAGAAACACAGAGGGCAGCAAGTGGGAGCCACAGAAAGTCATCTCTTTATCATAGTTGTTATTGGTAACTGTTTCAATGCCCTGAAAACGGAATGCTCCTCCCTGCCCCTCATCAGCTGCTGCAGAGTCCTGGACCCCTTGAACTTGCCTTGCTTAGTTCTTTGCAGGGGCCGCCTTGGATGCCGCCTCACTTCCCTCTTCTTGGCTCCGTGGCTGTCAGAGGGGCTGGGCACTGGGTTACTTCATCAGTTCCTGGGTGTTGACCGGCAGGAAACAGTGGTTTCCTGTTCATATCCTGCCTGAGCCTGAGCCGGGTGGAGGTGCCCTGCATGGAGTCTTGGGAAATCGCGTGGACTGCAACACCCAGCAGCGCGGTGAGTCCACCCTGAAATCCACAGCGACCCGCGCGACATGTGCTGGGAATTGAACACTTGGGGAAAGAGCTGGGCTCCAGGGGATCGGGATCAGGCCCGACCAAGTCGTTCCCACAGCTCAGGACCGGACGCTGCAAGCCCGCTTCCTAGCAGTTTGGCTGACGGCAAACTTTTGCAACACAGTGCAAAAACCATTTAACACCTTTAAGGGAATTGGAAATGGGTTTTTCTTGTGTGGTGGTGCTGAAAATTGAGAATAATGACAGAATTATTTAAAACAGCCTTCTCGGCCTTAGACTCTTAGTTGCCTCTGGTCTGTAAAACTGACAAATAAGCACTGTAGAAGCCACAGATGAAATATGTCATCTTGGGAGCCCTGGAGAATTGTCTCTGAATTCTTTTGTTTATGGATTGTAGAAACTGCTTTTAGGGTAGTTGGATGTAGAAGCAGAAGGACAGAGCGGGGAGCTGGGAGCAGGAGGCCTGGGTTTGTCTCCTGACTCTGTTTCCAGTGGGGCCTGAGGCTCCCATGTGAGGGAAAGTTTGAATGGGCCAGGCACAGGGGCCCTGTGGGGTGACAGAGCTGCGGGTTCCATGGTGGCTCTGTGGGCAGCTAGCCTGGGGATGGCTGAGATAAAGACAAGTAGTTTTCCTTCCTGCAGGACTTCTCAGAGCCTTTAATGTGGTTATAATGATAGAAAACACGTATTACGTCCATACCCTGAACCAGAAACAATGCTAAAAGCTTTGCACTTGGCCTCCTTTTTTTTTTTTTTTTTTTTTTTTTTTAATCAACATGTGTGAGGACGGACGCTTAGGCTTGCAGATATGGACTCATTGAGAGTGAGTGGAAGTGTCTGATCTTTAACCCAGTTCTGTCTGACCAAAAAAGCCTGTGCTCTAACCACTGTGCTTCTCTGCCTCTCTGTCCTGTTGAGAGAACTGTAGGGAAAGCCTTGAGATTGTGTATCCAGTGCTCGCCTCCTCCTGATTGGAAGATGGCGGCTCAGAAGGTTAGAGCGCCTTCTCCTGTCCTCCGAGTGGTTAGATGCACGTGTCCTCTTCTGTCCTCTGCTCTTCCCACATCTCTCTCTCTCTGGTGCTCTGGTGGAGCCCCTGGGATCAGGGGTCGCAGGAGCACCTGGGCCATTTGCATGGTAGTTGGTAAAGGGTGTCCCATCAAGGTGCCTGCCATCAAAGTGCCTTATTGCTTGAGTTCCAATCTTGGCTTCACAGCTCTGTAGTTGTGTGACTTTGCACAATGTGCTTAGCCTCTCTGTGCCTGAACATCCTTGTTTGTAGATAGTAAAGATAATTGTCCCTTACTCCTAGGTTTCACATTGAGTGTTTAGCAAGTTAACGTTTGTAACGTGTGAGGTCATAAGATGCAGGACCGGATGACTGCCCTACCCACAAGGTGTCTAGGATCTTATGGGACAGATCTGCCAAGCAGCCCTTGTGAAGATAAAGGTGATGATGAGTTCCTCCCACAAGGAAACAACAGCCTCAGAGAGACTGGAAAATAACCCCCAGTGCCTTTTATCAAGTGGCCAGCAGATGGCAGAAGCAAGCCAGGAACAGAGCTTGCGTGCTGCGGCTGTGGCAGCTACCTTTGAAAATCCCGTGGTGTTTGGTGGTCGTATTAAGAGATCTCTAGTGTAGGAGCATCCTTCATTCTAAGCAGGATTCTGAACAAACTCAGAACTGGCTTTGTGGCTGGTACCGAGGACCCAGGGGTCACGGCTGCTCCCAGTGGGTGCTGATGCCCATTTGTTTGTGCAAGTTGGTCCCCTGTAGGGAGGACAGGTGGTCTGTCCTGGGCTTTCTGGCCTGTGCACCAAGGCCCAGGGATGGAAGTGGGGCAGCATGTCCCCATCATTAAATAGGGCGTTCTTGATAATAATCCCATAAGGCTTAATATGATGGGTGTGGTCAATCATTCATTCATTCTGTGAGGATTTAGTGAGCAGCTACTCTATGCCTCTAGGCTCTGAGGATGCAGCATGAGAAACACACGCAAGGCCCACGATGACCAGGGAGCTCGCCTTCCAGGGAGAGAGGAGAAAAATAAATGGTAGGGAGTTAAACAAGACAAAGTAGAAAAGGGCCAGCTGCAAGAATGAGATTAAATAGGAGGCTGGTGGCAGGGGGGCAGGGAAACCTGAAGCACCTGACTGCCCAGAACAAGCCGCACCTGTGAGGAGCTGGGAAGGGCACTCCAGGCAGAGGGAGCAGCCAGAGCAAACCCTGGGAGGGGGGATGAGCCTCTTGTTGAAGAACTAGAAGGAGGCCAAGGTGGCTGAGCAGGACACATAAGGCGGAAGGAGGAAGTGAGGGGCCCTGGGCCTGGCCACTAGCCGGCAGGATTAGGGGTGAGGACTCCACTTGGGAGAGTGTGAATGGCCCAGTGTGAATGACAAAGCAGTTTCATGCAGCTCAGCCTGTCAGGCTAAGTGCGCAGCTCTGAGCTTTGCAGCCCCTCTGAGTCTGTGGGCCCCTCTCCCAGGAGGATCAGGTTGCCCAGGGCAGCTGGAAATGTCTTTAAGTGACTCCTTGCTGTGCTGCGGCTGCGTCTTGCTGACATCATTTCCCCCCATAAGCGCTGGTCTCCTGGGGTGGCTGCCCCCTCTCATCTGCACATCTAGCTCCCCTGCCAGGCCTGTGCTGTTTTCTGGGGCCTCACAGAGAAGCTTGGGCAGGTGGAGCCTGAGCAAGAGGCGCCATCCTCCCCTTCAGCCTGTTGCGGCTCCTCCCTGGGGCATGCTTGAAAGCCCAGACATGTTCTTCACATCTGAGAAAGCAGTTAAACTGAAATTCCTGGCAGACTCAGGTTCAAATCCTTATTAGGCTGTTAAGTGAGAGGGGATTTCATTTCCTTGCAGCCGCCCTGGGTCCTGCCACTGAGCAGCTGCCGGCGGGCTCTGCTGTGAGGTCTCCTCTTCCGGCTTTCCCACCTCCCAAGGTAACCTGGTGTGGGGAGGAAGCCGGGGCCTCTGGTGAATGGGAACCTGTGCAAAGAAGGAGCCCAGGGCAGGGAGAGGTGGGATAAGGCCCAGCGTGGGGGCCTGGAAGTGAGGCCAGCAGAGAGTCATTGAGAGGTCCTTGGAGAATACGTTCTGGGGACGCAGTCAGGGAACACCTGTTTCCTGCTGTGTGACTCTCACGACCCAGCTGTAGACACACACACGTCCACATATGCACACACAGGAACACATGCACACACATGGGCACACATATACACACATGAATACACATATACAGACACACATTCATATATACATACACACCTATGTATACACATGTACACATGTACACTCACACATGCACATGCACATATAGACCTACAGATACATAAATGTACATCCTTATAGATGTGTACATATACAGTACACATGCATGTACCCACAAATACTTATGCCCACATCTACATATATGTATAATGCATATATACACCTATAGATATATACATAGATATATACTCACATGTCTATAAACACACACATCTATATGCACATGCCTATATATATATGCACATACATGCCCACATACACCAATGCAAACATATACACACAGCTATATTTATGCACATGCATGCATATATACACACATATACACACTATACATGCACGTGCATTCATGTACATATACACACACGCACTGACATCGACACACATGCATGACACATACACATAATATAGATATACCCACATATATAGTGCATGCACACATCTATATGCATACATACACATATGTGGATATAGACAAATATCAGATAGACATACACATATGTGCACATATCTGTATGCACGCATATATACATATAAACAAACACATGTACATTCATATAGATTTCCACATTTACAAGTGCATATTGGTACACATATGCATACATATGTGTATGCATGAATCTTTTCTCCCTCTATATCACACATGTACCTTTTGCTGAGGGCTTAGTATTTACTAGGTGCCACGCTCTGCTCTCCTAATATAAGGTCGCCCCAAAGCAGACCCCGAGCTGAGGATTCGGGTGCAAGTGGCTAACATGGACGGTGATCCAGCAGCACCGTGAGGAAGTGGGGCTGAAACCTGGAAGGGAGCAAGGCTGGGGATTAGGGTGACCACAAACAAGGCCATCACTGAGGACCTTGGGGTTCAATTTCTCCAGTGGGGGTGTCTAAGCCACTGTGTTGCGTCATGTGTCAGAATTGCCCTCTGGAGGACTGGAAAACTGGGTGTTGACCACCAATTCCTGCTCCTGGCCATGAATTCCTGCTGCTTCTAGTTTGCCCAGCACACGCCATATGCTCCTGGGGCCAGTGAGGGTCCACAGGCAGAGGCTGGGGACCTGTGCTGCAGGTGATCACAGATGGGCCCTGGGCCACCACACCCTCCACACAGTTGCTGCCTCATGGGTCTTTCATAACAACCCCTGTTTGACAAGGAAGAATCTGGGGCTTGGGGAGGTCTATAGATTTGAGGGGTGTTACAGGCGAGGCTCATAGCAGAACCAGGTCAAGAATCAAGGTTGTGTGATTCTAACAGGTAAGTCCTGACAATGACTGGCAAGTGTGAGCCATGCAGGGGCAGGACAGGCCTCATGAGTGGTGACAGGAGGTGTTCAGGGTTGTTTTGCACAGCCAGGCATTCTTTGAAGGGCAGCTGCAGTGAAGGGCCTGGCTGCAGAGCCAGCCTGCCTGGGTCCAGATCCCAGACTCACCATGTCCTGAGGGAGCTTGGGGGAACTGCCTGTTCCCTCTGGGCTTAGTTTCTCGTCAACACTAAGAAGACTCAGCTGAATCATGTTCATGATGGAGTGCTTGCAACACCACCAGAGAGCAAGGGGTTGTGAATGAGGCCGCCCTGGGGAAGCGCAGGTGTGTTGGGGTGGACGGGTAACCACGTATTGCGACAGGGGCACAAGGTGGCACTCAGCCTCCGTGTGTTTGTAGCACACTTTTGAACACTAGACTTTCTGGTGGCACCTATAGCACCCTTAAAAAGTGAATGCTGCTGCCCAAATTAAATCTGAGCAGACTGAACTGAACGTCCTAGCATAACCTCAATGTCTTTGGGGCCCCATCGGCCCTGCTCTTAGCATCCCACTAAGAGAAGCAACAGACACTCAAAGCGATTGGAAAAACGACCTGAGTTCATCCAAACCCTTTAAGGAGAAATCTCTCTCTGACTTTCCCTCCGATTATCTCACCCCATATTTCTCCCCTGCCATGGTCTCACTCCAGAGCTTTTCCAGAGCCCTTTTCTTTCCCAGAAGCTCCAGAGAGCCAGCCCTCACGGCTCTGGCCTTGTTTTCTGCTCCACGTTTTAGCATGAGGCAGACATGCTAAACGGCAAACATGACATTTTCTTTAGTGGGTAGGGGGAAGAGGAGGGCTGAATCTCTAGTGCCCGAATGCATTTGTCCCTGTCACACACAGTCATCGTCCAATTACATTTTGGGAGGGAAAACCCAGTACTGATCACTCCGCCCACTCCGGTTTTTCTTGATCTGAATTATCTACCTTAACAATGTGTTAACATTTTACCCAAGTTCACTCAGAATAAGAAAGTGTGTAGAGGTGCCCACTAGAGGGTAGGGACACAGCAGTGGGCATCTCGGCTCTCCGCCCACGGGGATCCTGCCAGGTTGTTCAGAGCAGCTCCGCAGTGCCACTCTCCTCCCCACCCTCCCTTTCCTTGGGGTCTAGCCATTTCTAGCTCCCATGTTTCTCCTCCCAAGCTGGATGTAACCTAGCTTCTGTCTCTTACCTGTTACCTCATTTGTGCAGTTAACATTTTATGCACATCCTTTACAGTGTAGAAGGAAAATATAATTCTAATCTGACTCCATTCAGTGCAGTTAAATACTGCATGTGAACATCCCCATCCAGAAGTTCATCCAATGTAGACTCATCAGAAAGCAGGAGTTCTAAGTGTTTGCATTGTGCAAGCATCCTTAGCATATTGCTATATAGGTGTTTAAGCGTGTTTTAAGAGATATTTGGAAAATTGGTTGGGGATTTTTTTTGCTGGCCTGGGAATGTATTATTATTTTTTCCCAGTTCACATAAAGGGATGAAGCCCTGATGTCTGAAAATTTGCTCTCCAAAGTGTTTCCAGGAATTGACAATATTTGGATAATGAGGGGTGTCTGTACTTTCCTTGACCTAAATTGCTGGTAGAGGGGGATAGCTTTGTATGATCGGGCAAGGTCAAACACAGAATCGAATCGGGAACAACAGGGTCTGACATGATGAATCCCTGCCTTGCCTTGCGATTGACAAGAGACAGAATAAATGCCCGCAAAGAACCCTGCACCATGAACGCTTGATGGCAATCCTGTCTTAGGGCTTCGCTGCTCGCTGTCAGGCAGCAGCCACACTACCCAGGGCAGTGGGGAAGGCGTTTTGCAGCCACACTGCAGCAGGAGGCTGGTCACATCCACGGGCTCCACCAAGCCAGGATGCAGAGCTCGGACCGTCTCATGGCACAGGTTCGGGGTGCTCGGAGCTTATAATTAATTAGAGCCACAGCTGATTGATTTCTTTCAAGGCTGGCACTCACGCTGGGTGCCTGAGAAGACGATGAATCTGCAGTGCCGAAGTGCTGCCTGGCCTGTCAGGAACCAGCTGCAGCTGGGATTCTCTGCAGCCTTCCCCACAGCAAGCTGGGGTAGCCATGAGCCCTGCCTGTCCACCGTGGGATCAGGCGGGCATGCCTGCTGTGTCTGGCAGCCTTGACACCCCCAGATTCTGCTGGAAGATGCTCGTGGCCTGAAAGCTCATTTTGTAGTCGCTCTACCCTGAGATGCAGCTTCTGCGCTGGCAGGATTAACGCAAACAGAATCTGCTTGGCTCATTCCTCACTGGGCCTCAACAGGCCTGCAAGCCACTGTCTGCCAGGGAGAGCCACTCGGTGATACTGTTAATTAAAACCATGACTTTGGGGGCAAGAAAAAAGTTAAAAATGCTGAAGTCATCTTCCCTAATAGAAATCTTATTTTGGAGGTGCTCACGGAGGTCAGGCTGACCAGAAAAACCCACAAGCCATAAATAAGCTCAAATAGTTTCATTTAATTTACTTAACTTGGTGCCTGGAGTCCTCATGGGGAGAGGTGCCTGGCATCAGCACAGCGTGGGGGTGGCCACCCTCATCTCTAGCCCCTGGGTCCCACAGCTGAGAGGAGGGAGAGAACTGAACTTTCTTGAATGTGGAACTGCTGAGTAGGTGCTTTGGAATTTGCTGACCCAGGCATCTGGGAGTACAGCCTGACCGGCCATCTCTGTGCCAAGCTATCTATAGTCTGATGGCTATTTTCAATTGGAAATTCATTTTAAAGTGGTGGCAGTGACGGGGGAGTGGCTGTATCTGTAGTCCATTATTTCACACAGAGAATTCCCTTCTTTCATTTTTTTCTGGCCAAAGTCGCTGCTTTGAACGTGGGTGGGTCTTGGAGCCCAAGACTGAGCTGGCTGCTTGGAGAAAAATTGGAGAGATTTGAAAAGGCCCGAGGGAGGGTGTTCTCTGAGTTGGGGGTGGCAGAAAACATCTTAAATGTGCAGGCCCAAGCCTTCTGCAGTGAAGGGAATAGGACTCTGGCTTCAGCGGACCTAACTCAGTCTCTGGGTTCTTGGACTAATTTGTGAAATTACCTCTCCCCTTAGGACTGGGAGAGAACAGCCTTAAATAAGTGCAATTTAATTCCCTTGATTGTGGTCCTCTTTAAAGAAAAACCAAAATTCTCTCTCCTTCTAGTTTCCCATTGAAAGTCACAAGAAATGAGGCTGGGGTGGAGGGCCTGGAGTTGCTATAGAAGCATGATGCCTAGAAGCCACTATGGGATGGATGGTCATTGGTGTCACGGACTGTGGTGTAGACATTGTCTCCTGTGCCAGGATGTGGCCTGGTCCTGCACCCCTTTGCCTTTGAAGCTTTGCCTGCCTGTGATCCGGGAGTGGCACGAACCCACAGAACCCAGCCCACCCTGCAGGAAGTGGGAGAGCTCCCCGGGCACTCTGGTGCTGAGGAAGCACAGCTTAAAGAGGAAATTTCCTTGAAATCCACAGACCTCCTTCCAGAATGTTCTGGAAGGAAGCACAACTTAAAGAGGAAATTTCCCTGAAATGCACACAGACCTCCTTCCAGAATATTCCGGAAGGAAGCACAACTTAAAGAGGAAATTTTCCTGAAATGCACACAGACCTCCTTCCAGAATGTTCTGGAAGGAAGCACAAGTTAAAGAGGAAATTTCCTTGAAATGCACACAGATCTCCTTCCAGAATGTTCTCTAAATCCTCCTCCAATTCAACTGTCATCACCACAGAACCCACGCCCCATGATAAATGGCCAGAGCCCTTACTGTCTTTGTTTTACTCCAGGCGTCTCAGGCCACTAACAAGGAGGTGGAGGTCTCAAGGCTATTGTCAACTGATTCTGCTGGAGGCCAGACCAAAATGGCTTTCTTCTGTGACAGCGTCAGTCCAGTTACAAATCTCCCGGTTCCATGACAAAGGATTTGGCTGGGCTATGGCCCTGGTTTCTTGGAGGACACCTCTAAATCCTTGAAACTTCCTGAGTGATAGGAGAATCTATGTTATTCATGGTGGGCCTTTCCAACCATACCTGAGTTTATGCTCATGAAATTACCAGGATGGAAGCTTACCACACCGGAAAGGTCAGCCAGGTGATTGGAGGCTTGGGGCTTTGACCAACATGACGTCAGTCCTTCAGTGAGGGGAGGAGGGCTGGAGATTGAGTTTAATTGCATGGCCAGTAAGTTAATCAATCATGCCTATGTAATGAAACTCCAATAAAAATTCTGGACATGGGCTCAGGTGAGCTCCCAATTAGTGAACACCTCAAGGTGCCTGCAGGTGATATGTCCCGATCCACAGGGTGATGCCATGGAACCTTCCAGGCCTGGCCCTATGCATCTCTTCACTGGGCTGGTCTGTATTTCCACCCTTTGATAATAACACTGTAATCTTGTCACTGCAGCAGTTTCCTGAGTTCTGCCAGTCATTCTGACAAATTATGAAACCTGAGGGGGTGTGGGAAATGCCAAATTTTTGGCCAGTTGGACAGAAGTGCCAGTTCTGGGGAGCCTGGAGCTCCTAGCTGGAAATTCTTGTGGGCACTGTGCCTGGCCTCTGATGTCTGAGCCAGTTCTGGGTGTTGTGTGTTGGGATGGCATTGCAGTCCCTAAAGCAAGTTCTGGGGAACAGTAGGAAAGCATCCCTGCATCTATATTTCCATTCGGTCCCCGTCTAAAGCGGCTGGTCCTCAGAATTGTCTAGGGGGCTTTTAGAAAGAAGAGCCTTCTGGAACCCTTCCTGAACAATTCTGATCCCATAGTCCTGCAATGGGCCCTGGAGTCTGTATTTTTGAAAAGCTTTCCTAAGTAGTACTGAGGCAGAATCATATTTGAGACTAACTTTCCAGTGCAGCCAAGCATACCTCCCAAAAAGAGAAAATCTGTTTGAAAGAAGGGAAAGTGCAGAAAATTGGGGAGGCCATTCCCCAACGTTCTAACAAGTCAGGGAACAAAGGGACAGCAGATAGAATGTTCCATGCCGGGAGGTCAGTGCCACAGCCTGCGTCCTTACGCCGAGGTCAGTCTATGAAAAGGCATATTTGGTGACCCTGCATACCTTTCTGGGTGTTGAGCTCTGGAGACACTTGCAAGGCCTTCTTCCTTCTCCATATGTCCCCCCTTGGACCTTTCAGATTTCCTCACAGTCCTGACATCAGTATCCTCTGATGGGATGCACATGCTCGACCTCGGGGACCAGCTGGAAGCCCTAGCTGCTGCTGGCAGGGGCCAAGACCCTCAGCACCGAGGGTTTGGGTGGATGGAAGTGCACACCTTGCATCTGGGGCGAGGAAGAATGTCCTAAGAACTGAGTGGTGCACGAGGAATTCACGTGACAGTTTCTCAAGCTTGTGGCCTTCTCCCTGTCTCCTAAAACTGCCCTGAGCTGCCTCTGTCTCCCACCGGGGTGACAGCCACATCTCCTCTCTGATCTCCCTGCTTCACGTCTTGCCCCTATGCAGCCTGTTCTCCACACAGGGTGATCCTTTAACAAGTCAACCATTCATGTCTTTCCCTTGCTTAAAATCCTCCGAGGCTCCCTTGCACTGTGAAAATTAGAGCAAGAGCCCTGGGGATCTGTCCCTGCCTGTTTCCTCCCCCTCACTTTGTCCTGTCATGCACCAAATCATAGCCACATGGTTTTTGCTTTCTGTTTTTCAAAGAATTTCAAATTCTCTTCTCCCACAGGGCCTTTGCACAAGCTTTTCCCACAGCCTGCAGCACCTGCCCTTCTTCCCCACACTTGGCTTGTTCCCAGAAATTAATCATCCTGTCTTAAATGTCACTCTTCAGAGAGGCCTTCTTTAGCCCAGATACATAGGTAGGTTGACCCTATTGTTGTCTGTGACATTATCTTCTTGATGTCTTTTATGGACTTGATCACACTTTTAAATATATATTTGTTTTTCCTGTCTCTTCCACGAGGCTGTTGAATGTTGCATGGACCTGTGCCCGGCACAGAGAATGTGCTGGTTTTAGTAGAGTAATTAATACAAGCAGCAGCAGTGAATAACCCAGACAACGTCAGTGGCTTATCTTGGAAAGGTTTCTTTTCTTTTCTTTTTTTTTTTTTTTTTGAGACAGAGTCTCGCTCTTGTCACCCAGTCTGGAGTGCAATGGTGCAATCCTGGGGCTCACTACAACCTCTGCCTTCTGGGTTCCAGTGATTCTTCTGCCTCAGCTTCCCGAGTAGCTGGGACTACAGACACGTGCCACCACGGCCTGCTAATTTTTGTATTTTTAGTAGAAACGGCGTTTCACCATGTTGGCCAGGCTGGTCTTGAACTCCTGACCTCAGGTGATCCCCCCCCACCTTGGTCTCCCAAAGTGCTGGGATTACAGGTGTGAGCCACCGTGCCCAGCCAGAAAGGTTTATTTCTTGATCACGTGACTCAGCCAGAGCAGGTGGGCATGGACCTCTGCTCTCCCCACTCCACCTAAAGACCCTTCTCCACCTCCTAGTCTTCTTACCTGGAATATGTGGCCTATGAGGTTTGCCAAAGAGGAGAAAATGGAGACACACTAGCTGTTATCAGCCTGGCAGCCACAGGCTTACTTCTGTTCTTGGCCCATTTGCCTGACCAGTCCTATGGATCCCACCTCCTGCAGGAGAGTGGGGAACAGAGAAGGCAGGAAGGATACTAGGAAGGGTGGGGAGGGAGGAGGACCGCACAGCTGGAGGGGGTAGGAGGGATGCTGGGTGGGCGCTGCTGGGAGGAGGGTATGTACTGCCGGGAGGAGGGACGCTGGGTGGGCACTGCCGGGAGGAAGGATGCTGGGTGGGCATTTCTGGGAGGAGGGGGGAGGGGGAAGAGCCACACAGCCCGAGGTCTGTGGTGGGAGGAGATGACAAGAAGCAGGGAGAACACCAACGGAATAAACTCTGCAGCTTCCTTCAGATCATCCCTGCATAGGTGTTTCTCAAAACTCATGTTCAGTGAGAACAGTAGGCATAGACTCAGGACAAACCCTCCGTCTCCTTTCAGGTTAGGTTGGCCCATGGGCTGGAGCGTCTGTGTCTTGGTCGGCCCGGCAGTGTACATGTCAAGCAGTGCGTGAAGACTCCACAGCCATTCATAGGCACTGCTGGCCCCATGCTGCAGACAGCCCTGGGACAATGGGCCACCAAGGGAAATCAATGATCTCGTGGGCGCAGGTGACCTCCAGCCTGCTTCAGGGCCGCCCTTGCTCCCCATGCCAACTCCCCCCTTCCTGTGGGCTCCCAAGAAATGGGTGGCAGAGACCAGCCTGGTGATTTACCTCCTGTCTTCCCGTGACTTCCTCCCAGTCTCGTGCATCTCATGTTTAATTATGAGGCTGTGGAAGGTGGTGATATTAATTATAGGGCTGAGGTTGTATTACTTGGAGAAAGTCAGTGCACATGTAATTTGATTTTCCTCAAGAAAGAAAATTGTATTTTTTCCTGATCTCAAAAATAATTCCAGGGAAATAAATGTGTACAATCACACTTTGGGGTTTAAAACTAATGAGTTTCAGTTTTAAAATATGTTAAAAACCTTTCTATTTGGAGAAAGCTGGAAGAATCCACTTTGGGGATCTGGAGGTTCTCAGGAGCTGTATTACCTCGGGATGGTCTCGCTGGTTGGTGCCAGTTTTCTGTATGAGGAGGGGCGTGGAGTCCCGACTTAGGCAGAGAAGCCCTTGCTGAAGAGGTGCAAAGCCCAGCTCAGGGCTGGGTTTTCTACAGACCAGGAACAAAAGCATTGCTTGGCAAGATTTCTTCTCTGCTCAGAGACAACATGCAGATTCCAAAGGGTGAGATGGAGAGAATTTGACATATTTTGGTTTGAAAATAAGTCAAAAGAAGGCTAATATTAACAATAACAATGATAATCACAACCATTAATTGTGCCTGTGTTAGGTACCAGGCCCTATTCTAAGTGTTGCGAGTGCCCTCTGTCATTTAATCTCCACGGAGTCCTGAAGGTGCTTCCCAGGTTTGTCCCCATCACACAGATGAGGCAATCGTTCTGTTAAGACTGTCCTTGAGTCATTATGTCAGCAATGAAATCGGTGCTGCCCTTATTAAACCCTTACTGTGTGCTGGCATTTGTGTATGCATGCATGTGTGTGTGTGCACACGTGTGTGTTTGCGTGTACATGTGCACCTGTGTGTTGTGTGTGTGTGTGTGTGCACATGTGGAAAGAAAGTGACGTGTGGGAATGGAGAATTCCAGCCCAGGAGGAGGCTGTGCCTGGGGCTGCCACGAGAAGTGGTGACACTTCGAGAAATGGGATCCAAATGCACGTTGCCTTCCAGTTCTCTGTGTGACCTTGAGCAAGTCACTTCAGCTCCCTGAGCTTTGTTTTTAAAAATATTTTTTAAATGTATAAAACCATGGACCATTACATATGAGGAGAAAGGTGTGTGCGAACATTCAGTTAATAATCACAAGGTGGAGGTGTGCCCGCTCAGACCCAGAGCTGACACAGGGACCTCTCCCAGAAGGCTGCAGGGCTTCCCTCCCGACCCTCCAACTGCCCACTTGCTGAGCCTGTGCTTATCTGTTCAGTGGAAATGCTGTGTGCCACGCTCCTCAGAAGTAAATCCACTAGGTAAGTGTGACACTCTGTCCCCAGCTTGGTGCAAAGCCCCTTGTGTGTGCTGTATTATTGACCTCCCAGTACTGTCACTTTCCCCACTTTGAAGATGAGGAGAGCACAAATTCCAGATGGAAATGGAGGTCACGCATCGGAAATAGGATCCAGACAGATTAATCCAATCTCAAGCCTGAATCCTTCCATTCCACGCTACGCTTGAAGCTCAGTCTCTCTTCCTGGTTGATTCTCCCCACTTCCCCACCCCCAGCTATATCCCATCGCTGCTTGGTGGACAGTAGCCATGACTGGGTTTTGGTAAAGGTTGCTGAATAATCAGGCTGCTGGGTAGTTTTTCCATTTCACCTTTCCCAGTGAAATGGGGCCCCATGAAAAAGGCAGCTCAAGTTGTAAATTACTCAAAGGAAGGACAGACAGGTCTTCTGTTTGCACCTACCCTAAGGATTTGGGGTAGACAATGGGAATTTACTAATTATGAATTCCAGTGCTTTCCTTGCTGAAAGAGAGGCCTGGAATCAACACTGAGTGAAGGCATCAAGTTTAAGCTGCTAATTACTTCCTGATCATGCAGAATAAAAGCTACAGCCCTTGAAATACAGCAGGCAGCTAAACATAATCTTTGCCTTTCCCTAGTGTTGGTTAAGGAATCCAGATGTTACTGCAATAACCACTCCATAAACAAAAGGAACACCCAGCTGTGAGAACTGGCTTCTCAGCATTCATCCCAGCAGAGGCTGTTCCGGGGCTGGATTCAGATGGTTGCCCTGTTTCAGCACAGCCCTTATTGGCAGGCAGACGGCTACCGGCACAGCCACAGGCTGAAGGTGAGTCCAGCACAGAACTTCCTGATAGTGAACAGGAATAAACATGGGACCCACCCGAAACCTTTGTCTGTTGACTTCTTAGCAAATGGAGGCAGCTCTAGGCTCTGGAGAGTTCGGGTATAGGAGTCCATGACTTGAGCAGACTGACATAAGTGGAATGCAAACATATTTGGATGGCACAACTTAATTTAGATTTATCAGTGCTAATATGGAAAAAGCAAGTATTTATTGGGGCTTAAATTCAGATTTTTAGTCTGAATCCTCACAGCTTACGAGGGGGTTCATTTTACAGACTATGATCTCGCATGATTTCCCCAAAGATGCTCAATAAGTATATGGTGAAAGTAGAATTTGAATACAGAAGACCTGGTTCTGCTACTTTCTGTGTTTCTATTTGGTTCAAACCAGCCTGCCTTCTTTCAAAACAACTTCAATGGAATTCATGGTTTTGGAAAATAAACTTGATTTTGAGATTCAGACAATAAGTGCATTTTTAATGTTTATTCTTTTATCTTGAAAAACTGATATATTTATGAAATGATATGTGCTCACTCAGTGTCAACACTTCAAACAACATAGACAGTACAATGACAAATTGGAGATCAGCTCTAATCTCAGCCCCCAATTTAATGCGTTGCTGAATATTCTTCTGAACATAGTCCATCCCACACTGTCCCATGACACAAGATGCTCCAAGGGGCTGAAGATAGAGGGACTTCTGCAGTCAAGAGAGCTGGGAAACTCTTGGACAGTCACAATGTGCATTTGGGTATTAAAGGCTCTGAAAAGTTCTGCACCAAATAAACCCTTGGATTGGCTTGATCCAATGCCATGTTTCCAAAACCTACTTGCCCGTGGGACACCTTAGTCCATAACACAGGTTGGCATTTCTTCTAGAGAGTGTGCTCTGAAAAACACTGGTCTCACAACACTGTGCATTCATCCAGCAGGTATTCACCAAGCAGGGACTTTGGGCCAGGTCCGTGCTAGGCTCTGGAGGTGGACCAGCCAGCCCTGACCCCCATGGTGTCACTTCTCATGGGAGAGGCTACACAGAAGTCATTGAGAAAATGAAGAAACACACAGGTACTTTCAGATGCTGATAATGACTACCATGTGCTAAAAGAGCTCCAGGTGCTGTCTATTTTGAGACAATCTTGTCAACAACGAGGCAGAATGAACCATGCAAACTTTGGGGGCTATGATGGTTTTAGGAAAGAGCTAGAGTGAAAAATCCTTTGACATATATACATACAAATAAAGATACATGTGTATAATTTTATGTAATTGACATTACATTATATGCTGGCACCTGCCTGTTTTGCTTAATGAAAATGTCAAAGGTAATATTACCAATCAATCAATATATTTCACCATCATGTTTAATTTCTGCAGGGCACTTATTCAAGCACATACTGCATTTTTCTTAGTCACTCACTGGTGGGAATAGAAAGTTTTCTCAGGCATGCATTTTTCCCACTTCTGAAATGATCTCCTTAAAATAAATTCCCCAAATTGGATTGCTGGGTTCAAAGGCATGAACATTTTACATTTTTATACAATAATGTCAAACTACCTTCCAGAAATGATGCTCACTTTACTTTCCCTCCAAGACTGCATGAAAATGCCCATTTTCCTAAATGCTTACTATGACTGGTTTCCAACTACATTTTAATTCTTGTTCAATCTGATAGGTAAAAAATGATATTGATATTTAATTTTTATTTGATTGATAATGAGCTTGAACGTGCCCATTAGCCTTTTGCATTTATTCTTTTATGAAACATCTGTTCCTATCCTTCGTCAATGTTCCTCTTCATATATTAACTTTTCTTATTGATTTGTTAGAACTCTTTGTATATTGTGAATATTAGCTTTTGTGATCAGAATTATGGAATTATTGTTGTCTTTAGTTTTGCTTATCAAGTTTAAAGCCATTCAGAGATGTTGTAAATGTATATGTTGTTAAATTTATGTCTTATTTTGTGTTTTCTGATGCTCATATGTTTAGAATGGTCAAGCAACCCCAACTTATGATTACATAAATATTCTCCCATATTTGCTCTTAGCATTTTTTTTCTTTTCATGTAACCCTTTGTTCTTTCAGGAATTTACTTTGCAGTAAGAAATGGGCTGGCTTCCAGTTTTATGTTTCCCAAATGGTGATTCAGCTGTTCCATTTCCATATTCTCCCTTATTAGAAATGACCACTATATTATGTTCTAAAATATCTGCATACTTGGGTCCCTTCCTATAATCTCAGTTCGTCTCTTTGAGCTATCTTTTGATTCCTTTCTCAAACCACACTGCTTTACTGAACTGTCATCATCTTATACATTTTTAATAGCAAGACAAGTTTCTCAATGCCACTCTTTTTCAGAGTTTTTCTGGTGGTTGTAAGATGTTTATTCTTCTGGATAAACTTTAGAATCACTCTAAAATATATCCCACATTGAGATCGTACTGAATGTACAGACTAATTCAGGAAAAAAAGTATGTCTTTATTGCATTGAGTCTTCTTATCCAATAAAAAAGATATGAATTTCCATGTATTGAAATCTTCACTGAGACTTATTTTTGGCTTTTCACATGTCCTGCAAATGTATTGTTACATTTATTTTTAGGTATTTTAGGGGAAATGATTTTCTAAAGTTTGTATTTTCTAGCTTGTTATAATTTACATGTGAGATAGTCATTGTTGTATATTATTTATAACTGATCGTATTACTGTATTTTTATTGTTTTAATAGTTTTTCTATTATTTTGGGTTTTCCTGGAATACAACCTTATTATCTACAAATTATGATTGTTTTGCCTTTTCTAATGTTCATGACTGTTTTTATATTCTTGTCTGATTGCTTTGTTCAGCACTTCTAGAATAAAGTCATGCAATACTAGTGATAAAGGGTACTCTTAACTTGTGACTCTCATAGGATGCTGATAGCACTTTTACAAGTAAATTTGATGATAATTTTTGGATTGGAATGTGCATTAAAAAAATTCTGTGGGGCTCACACCTGCAATCCCAGCACCTTGGGAAGACAAGGTGGGTGGATTGCTTGAGCCCAGGAGTTTGAGACCAGCCTGGGCAACATGCCAAAATCCTGTCTCTACAAAAAACAAACAAATAAACAGAACCCAAACAACAATAAAAAAAACCCAACAATTAGCCAGGCATGGTGGCACACACCTGTAGTCCCAGCTACTCAGGAGGCTGAGGTGGGAAGATCACTTGAGCCCTGGAGGTGGAGGTTGCAGTGAGCTGAGATGGCATGGTACCACAGCACTTTAGTCTGAGCGACTGAGTGAGGGCCTGTCTCCAAAATAAAACAAACAAATCAAAAACCAACCAAACGAACAAAATCTTATAAGAAGGAGTTATTGATAATTCCAAGTATCAGAAATGGATGTTAAATCTTATCAAATGTCTTTATGACTTATAAGAAATGATCATATACTTCTTTTTCCTTTGTCCTATTAACATTTTGAGAATATTTTTTAAAGTTTCCTAAACCATATAGCTCCTGGATTTTGCAAATGAGTTCCTCATCATCATGGTGTGTTATTTACCAGCGCTTTTCTCAAGCTTTTTGCATGAACTTTCTCTAATTACCTTTTCTGCAGGGAGTCTGTGTCAGGTCCTGGCATTCAGGTTATGCTGACTGTGGAGAAACCATTCAGTGACTTTTTGTCTTTCTCAATGTACTGGAATTGTTTCCATAGTACAGAAATAATCAGTTCCTTGAAGATTTGAGAAATAAGACTCTGGCAAGCAGTAACCTCTATCCCACTGTTGGGAATATAAATGGTTTCAGCCACTTTGGAAAGTCTTTTGTTAATATCTAGTTAAGTCAAAACACTTGTACCCTATGCTCCCACAACTCTACTCCTCTATCTGGGCCCTAGAGTAATGGTCCCCAACATTTTTGGCACCAGGGACGGGTTATGTGGAAGCCAATTTTTCCACGGACTGGGCTGGGTGGGGGATGGTTTCAGGATGATTCAAGCACCTTACATGTACTGTGCCCTTTATTTCTATTATTATTAGCACATTACATTTATTGTGCACTTTATTTCTATTATTATATTGTAATATACAATGAAATAATTATACAACTCACCATAATGTAGAATCAGTGGGAGCCCTGAGCTTGTTTTCCTGCAACTAGCTGGGCCCATCTGGGGGTGATGGGAGACAGTGACAGATCATCAGTCTTTAGATTCTCATAAGGAGCACATAACCTAGATCCCTCGCATGTGCGGTTCACAGTAGGGATCATGCTCCTATGAGAATATAGTGCTGCTGCTGGTCAGACAAAAGGCAGAGCTCAGGAGGTCATGCAAATGATGGGGAGCAGCTGTAAATACAGGTTAAGCTTTGCTCACTCGTTGGCGCCTCATCTCCTGCTGTACAGCCCAGTTCCTAACCGGTTCCTAACCTGTACCAGTTCACGGCACGGGGTTGGGGGCCCTGCCCTAGAGAAACTCTCTTATGCATGCACAAGAAATGGTATGTGTCCGAATTTTCATTGCAGTGTTCGTACTGGTTAACAAATCAGAAATGACTTAAATGTTCCTCAGTAGGGGATTGGATTAGGTAATTTATGCAATGGATTACTCTGCCACAGATGAAATGATTAAATTAGGTCTACTGATACTGACCTGGAAAATTCTCAAAAAATTAGTATGGGGGAGGAGACAGTGAGAAGAAAGTGAAAAAGAACATGTTCATCATGATACAATTTGTGTAAAAATAATAGGAAACAATGTTATATATAATTTTTTTATATAACAAATAACAGGAAATAATGTTATATATAATTTTGTTATATAACAAATAACAGGAAACAATGTTATGTATTATTTTGTGCGCCTAAGTGTGGATAATATATATACATATATCATCAAAAGCACAGAAGAGAGGGGTATTCATCACCTTCAAGAATCAGGGTTTCCCCTGTGGAGGGAGGGAGCAGAGACAAAATGGTAACAGAGAAATGGAGCTTCAAACGTCTTGTAGTATTTTACGCATTAACCAAAAAAGGTCTGTTGTAAATACAGAAACTCATGATATCTTTGAAAGCTGTGTGGGGGGGCATGGATATTTGTTATATTAACCACACTTCATTTATGGTCTTTATGGATTTCTATCTGGTTTCTCCGTTAAGGATTAGAGAGGTATTTCAAAGGCTCCTATTGTATTTCTACCAGTTCTGTCTGTTCATCTTCCTTTTAAAAATTGGAGACGGAGGCTGGACACTGGCAATTGTTATTCTTTAGATACTTTGAGTTAGATAACACAGTGCTTGGCATGGGGCAGGTGTCCAATAAGCGCTGGATGGCGCCATCATCCTCTTGGACACTTTGGCTCTGTGTGCATCCCTCCAAATCCTCTGTTCCCTTGCCTTGGTGTGAAGCCAGTGCCCTTCAGGTGAACCCCCTTGGCTCCCAGCTCTTCCCAGGCTGAGGTGGGCATGGCGCCCCATTGGGAAGTTGGAGCATAGGCCCCTGTGCTTGGCGGGAACACTATGTATGTCCCTTGTTGACTCCTTTGACTTGCAATACTGATTCCTAGGTTATGCTTCAGGACTGCCTGCCAGTTAGTGAAAATGACAGGGCTGTCCCTTCTCACCTGGGTCCTGCTGTTCACCTGACCTGCTAGGGTGGGGCACCAGCCCAGGCAGACACTTTCTCTTTCTCCTTGGTAACCTGTGGTCCAGGCCCCACTCTCACATCTTCTCTTACTTGTCCATGAGCTAAAGTGACTCACCTCCTTTGCACCTTTCACTTTGACCTGATTTGGATTGCTTCTGGTGGATTTCCATCGTTGTGGCATGGTGGTGTGCTTTCCCCAGTTTCAGGGAAGGCTGACTTAACGAGTCTACTTGTGGATCCCTTGGGTCCGTGGATATTACTTTGGGGTGATTTTGCATGATGGGGACATTTGGCAATGTCTAGAGACATTCTGGTCGTCCAGCTGGGCAGGGACACTGGGAGGGTGTGCTGCCAGCATCTAGTGGTGGAGACGAGGGATGCTGCTGAGTGTTCTAAGGTGCACAGGACAGGACACCCCCCTTTAAACAAAGACTTATCCTTGAAGTATAAATAGCGCCCAGGCTGAGAAACTCTGCCTTAGGCCCAATGAGCCAATTTTACTCTGATATGCGTCACTTTGCTTCAACAGCTGGGCTTCGGAGGGACGGCATGCATTTTACATTGATGTGGTCTGATGTAACAAGCACCAGGCACCTTAGTATCATGATATGACTGATTAGATTTTCATTTGCATTGTTATTTTGTTAATGTGTAGAGGAGGAAATATTACTTGAAGTCAGAAGATGGATCTTTGTTATGCCACCTTCTTCCATTCATGCATGCATTTAACAACTATTTATGGAGCATCTACTATGTGCTGGATAACATGCCAGATTATGCCCTTTTAGTGCTCCCAGTCCAGCAGGAACACAGGAAAAAAAACCCAACCAAACAAACAGATAACTATGTCTTGGAGATGGTAGCGTGTAGCAGAAAGGAAATAAGAGCATCAGGGAATCCACCCATGTAGGCAGTGTCTTAGCCTCCTGTGGCTGCTGTAACAAACACCACACATTCAGTGGCTCCAATCACTAGAATCATATTCTCTCCAGGTGTTGGTGGGGCCGTGCTATTTCTAGGGGCTTTAGGGTAGGCTCCTTCCTTGCCTCTTCTGGTTTTCGGTGGCATCTCCTGGCCTTCCTCCCTGCATCACTCCCATCTCTGTCTCTGCCCTCATGTAGCCTTCTGTGTCTGCATCTTCTTCTCTCCTGTCTCTTCTAAGGGCACATGTCATTGATTTAAGGCCCACTCTAATCCAGAATGATCTCATCTCAAGATCCTTAATTACATCTGCAAAGACCAGGCCTTCTTTCCAAGTAAGGTTACAGTCACAGGTTCTGGGGATTAGGATGTGGATATATCTTTTGAGGGGCACCTTTCAAACGACTACAGATCAGCAAAATTTTCCCTGGAAGCGCCCAGCTGACTTCTTTTCTGTTTTTTTTTTCTTTTTTCTCTTTAATCACCAAAAGGAGATGCATGGATTAGGCCAAGCGAGATTCATCCACGTTTCCTAAGCACATTGTTACTCAAACGTAGATTTCTAAGAATCAAGAAGAAGGCAGGCAGCCAGCAGGGTCTGCCCCAGAAGATCTCCCTGATTTTCAGATATGCCAGACCCCATCTTCTCTGTACGTTTTTTTCTTTTTGCTTAAAACAGCGGTTCTGAAGCTTGGGAAGGCATCAGCATCACCTGGGAGCCTTGCTAAAACGCTCTCCCCTGGAGTTTCTGCCCACAATGTGCATTTCTAACAAGCTCCCAGGTAAGGCTGATGCTGCCAGCCCAGGGGCCACACTCAGAGAACCACTGCTCTGAAACACTCTTCCTGCTCCTGGTTCTTGTCACTCTTGTCTTCCCCCTTGAGGCTCCCTTTTGCCCAGAGCTTCCTGGTGTCTCCAACCCATGGGTTTCACCCTTCCCTTCTCTTCTGTGGCATTTACCACAGAAATCTTCCCTTCAGCTCCCCACAGGGCACATGTCTTGCAGGCACAGATGTTGTCTTTCTGTCTCCATTTTCCCAGCACCCAGCACCTCGTGTCCACAGGGACGGCAATGCTGAGCGTCTGCTGGATGAACAAGTGAACGAGATTCATGCACGTTCTTTTCCTTCTCTGCAGAGTGCCTGAGCCTGCCAGGTCTTATGCTGTGGTGGGCTCTGGACTGGAGACTGTCTGGGTTCAATTAGTGCCTCAGCAATGTGACTCTGGTTAAGCCATTTAACTTCCCCGAGCCTCAGTTTCCCCATCTGTAAAATGGGCATAATAATAGCACTTACCCTAATCTCAAGAGTATCAGATGTGATAAAACCACATAAAGTGTTCATTGCATTTATTAAGTGGCTGATCCGTGTTAATTACTGTTAGTATCATTTAAGGCTGGAGGAGTGCACCTTAGTTTTCTCTTGTTGGGACAAGGCCAGTTGGTTTTGTGTTCCTTGAAGAGGTTTCCTTCCTTTGCTGCCTCTCGCATGGCACCTGCACAAGGCTGTGGGCTGGGTGGGGCTCAGGCTTTGTAGCAGTGAATGGATTGATGAAGCTGCCCTTCAAGGCACTTCTCTTTTCCTTACACAAATGCTTTTGCAACTCCTGTGCCCCGAGGCTCTGTTTTAAACTGGTGTAGGCCCCAGTGGCAGGGCTGACACCTGGCAGCTAAGCCTGGGAGGAAATGCTTTTGATTGCTCCATGCCAGAATAGTCCAACCTTCACCTCCCTGGCCTTTTGTGCTGGAACAAGGCCAATCAGTTCTGTCTGCTCCTTCCAGTGGTGATTTGGTTTAATCAAACGATTGCATGTCTGTGAGAGCTCCCTGTACGTCTTGTTATACATGTATCACCCTTGCCCCGCCTTGCACACACTCCCCAAGTCACATTCATCCAATTTCATTACATTGCAGATAAACAACACACAGAAATAGATAATGCAATCACCACGGCCCCGTGTCTAGGAGAACATCTTGTCCAAGCACAGGAGCAATTTTTCTTCCACTTGGCCGTGTCCTTGCTACCACCTGTGTCGTCTTGGGCCCTGCGTCGGGGAGCAAGAGGGCCTGGCCTCCTTCCTGTCTCATCTCACTGTTCTTCCACACACAGCAGGCAGCAGCCTCCCAGCCACCCTCCCCATCACCGTCATCTGATTTGTGAGTTGCGACAGGGAACCAGGGAAGGGCTCACTCCGCAAGCACAGTCTCCCAAAGTGGCAGCGTCTCAGCACTTTGCAGAGCCGGCATGATCGTTTCTGAAATGTCCACCCAGGCTCTAGGGCAGGGTTTCTTAGCCTCGGCACTGTTGACATTTTGTGCAGGATCCTTCTGTGTCGTGGGGCTGTGCTGTGCACGGTACCCTGGCCCCTACCCGCTCGATGCCGGTAGCACTCCCTCCCCAGATATGATAACCAGAAGCATCTCTTGACAAGGCTAAATGTTCCCTGGAAGTCAAAATCGCTGCCAGTTGAGACCCATTGAGAAACGGGAAGGTGCAGACGAGGCTCAGACTGTCAGGGTGTGACTGAAGAGCAGGTGGTCAGCCGCTGAGAGGCCTTGATGGAGCCTATCATCAAAGACCCTGCTCACCTGACCCCTGACCCTTCCGTGTGAGCCCTGCCCAGGCCTTGCTCTCAGCCTCGGGGTGCTCTGCATGCAGAATCCATCCCGCCTGCGTCTCTGAGGTGCCTCCTCCTCTGCAGGGTTGCGTTTTGCACAGGTGGAGGCTCTGACTACGGGGACAGGGCTCCCCCTCTGTCATGATCAGCACTGTCCCCTCTAAGTCTCATCACTCACCGGGAACACCCAGGCCCTTGGCTCCCTTTAAAGCTGGTGTTGGGCCTCAACGAATGCCTGTTTCTTTTGGCTGGAAGCTCCAATATTATTTTCCTTTTTTTTATTGGATTATCTTTCTTGAGGTATTCAAATGATAAGATAAAAAATATGTCAAAGCCTAGGCTGTCAGCTGCAGGGACTGGCAGTCCTCTATTCAGGAGGCTGAGCAGGTGAGGGCTTTTGATTAGGAAGCTATCATGCTCTGATTTTTTCCAGAATTATCACTTATAGATCAAGTGAACTAATCTGTCCCGATTTACTCATCATGACTTTAGGTCTTTATCTGCATGTCTACGCTATCCCTGTTAGATTTTTACAAAACCAAGAACAAGAAAGGTTGACCGTACAGCCCCTATGAGGCCTTGGCCCAGACGGCTGCCCATAAAAACGGCCCACTCATTATGCAGTCGCCCAAATGGCTCAAAGGTATAATTGGCACATTTAACTGCATATTGCTCGGCCCTTTAAATATCTCTTCTGATGTGTTAAAATTAGCTTCTTCCCAAACCACAAAAAGAGAAAGGAGTGTCCTTTTTAAGCAAATGTGGGGAAAAAGCTCTTCTTTGTCTGGCTTAGTTAAAAGTGACCCCATCTAAAGTCAAGGGTATGTACCAGGCGACCTTTCAAGGCAGCACCCAGACTTAAGATGTAAGAATTCTCCTTTTTCAATTGAAAAAAATAGACTTTCTTGACACTTCAGAGACATCATAGCACAATGGGAACCGGAGAGAGGGAAGGGGTGGAAGGGCAGAGACCCGAGATGTACAATGCCCCTGGGTCTAGGCTTGAGCGAAGGTGTGGGAGTGGGAGGGAGAGCATGTGGCTCATGGTGCACAGAAAGGATTTGATGTAACTCAGCCCTTCTCTGTCCCCCAGGTAAGTACTGTGTGTGCTGGCTTCTGTGGATAGGGGTACAGCACACAGGGAGGCTCACCTGGGTCTTCAATATGCTTCATCTCCATTTCACTGCAGACAGACCCAACCTCAACCTCAGAGGCTAAACAGCTGCCCTGGGTTCCCCAGGGTGCAAGGGAAAGAGCAGGAATTTGAACCCAAGTCTGTCTGACCCGAGGGCCAAGCTCATTACAGTTTTCTGGTACTGAGGTTAAGGGAAAAATCCATCTTGCTCGGTTTTCTTCCCTGACCAAATAAAAGCCCCCAAAGACCTAGAGAATTATCTGAGGTTATAAAAATAAAGTAAAAGACAGCCCTTTGGGAACAGTCCTGGTCTTGAACTTGAGCTGGTGTTATTGCTGGTGGAGGTGCCCACAGTTTCCACTTGTGGACTCAAGCTCCTTCTCTGACAGCTTGCTGCAGAGAGCCCTTCACGGACAGGATCCAGGTGATGCAGCCTCCAAAGTAGGAATGGGCAAGTTGTGCAGCCGGAGGTGAGAGGCTGCTGTCCTGGGGCACCGGTGGAAGGGGGTGCTGAGAAAGGTCACAAAAGACATGCTTATTTGACTTCATTAATATTTGAAGGGTGAGCTCTATGCCCCAAGCAGAGAAAAAAGAAGTGAGGAACTATTAGCATTTTTAATGATATTTAATGGGACAAACATCTAAGGGGCAGATGTCATAGTGGTTAAGAACACGGATCTTAGAGTTAATCAGATTGGGATCAAGTGCCAAATTTGCCAGTTTTTGGTTGTGAGACTTGGTCAAGTTACTCTACCTTTCCAAGCCTCAGTTAATGCATCTGTAAAGTGAGGATGATTGCAATCATATCCATTCACTAGAGTGTGATGCCTGATAGCTAGTACACAGAGCATTAAGGAGAGCTGGGATCTGTGCACTCACAGTCAGAGGTTGTGTTGTTTCAGCTCCGTTGTGTTCCCTACTTGATGTGTGACTTTTCTTTGGTCCCTTTGATTACCTAAGCCTCAGTTTCCTCATATGGAAAACATAAAAACAAAAAAGGTCGAGGCAGAGGGAGAATCACTTCCCAGTTTGGCAAAGAAAGGTGGAGATGATGGAAAGGAAACATTTTTGTAAACTGCAAAATGCTGTGAAAATAGAAGCAGAGATTCCAGAGAGACAGGACTGATAAATGGCTGGGCATTGTCAGGCACCTCCTCGCAGGACCCTCAAACCATTAAGAAGACCTTGACTTTGCTGTCCCCAGTTCTTCCTCTGTCTAAGATTTGAGATTCAGAGATGAAAAGTCAGGGCCCACTGGAAAGACGATGGAGGGATTCATACTGGCTGGAATAGCATCCAGGCTCTCTGTTCTTTATAACATCTGGGTTATGGGTGGCATGAAGAGGAAGCTGGGAGAGGCCCAGGCAGTTGACATACTGAAGGGGTGGGTGGAGGAGGAGGAGGGGAAGAGAGGATCACTTTGGATATCAGGAGATTGATTTTGGGGTTTGGCAGGTGGGATATCGGGAAGATATAAGGTAATTGGGGAAGAAAGGAAATTTGGAGAAGTGATGCTTTGGGTTATGAATAGGTTTCCCATTAATGTCTGTGGAGAGAAGCAAGAAAAGATGGTAATTTATTGCTAATCATTTTTAGCTGTTGGAATGTGTGTCTTTGAATGTTGTTCCATGCAAAGACTGGGCCACATGGGGCACTGGTGTGCATATGTGCAAATTGCAAATGTGTTTTAAACATCCTCTGCAAAATGAAATATTTCATCACAGGGCAGACAGTGTTTTGTAGTCCACAGAGTGTTTTTGCAAGTATTTTTCCCTTTGAGTCTCTTCCAAGCCCTCTGAAAAAGATATGGCACGAATTATTATTATTATTATTATTATTTTGACAGTGCCTCCCTCTGTCACCCAGGCTGGAGTGCAGTGGCATGATATCGGCTCACTGCAACTTCTGCCTCCTGGGCTCAAGTGATCCTCCACCTCAGCCTCCTGAGTAGCTGGGACTACAGGTGCACACCACCATGCCCGGCTAATTTTTGTATTTTTAGTAGAGACAGGGTTTCATCATGTTGGCCAGGGTGGTCGGTGGTCTTGAACTCCTGACCTCAAGTAATCCACCTACCTCGGCCTCCCAAAGGAAATTTTATAATGTCTTGGTCCTAAGGGTTCACCTTTCCTGCTTGCTGTTAGAGTAGGATTCTGAGGCCTTGGTCATGCATGTTAAGCCTCAGCCATTCACTAACTGTTAAGCTTTATGATTGCCTCAATCATTTCATTTATCCATTTAGGGAATGTACATAAGCACTCCCCTGTGCCATGCACTGTGTTGGGCAGTGGAGGTACAGCATGCACGGTCAGACATAGTTTCCAGATGAAATAATATGTAAGAAGATTATGGAAGGATGAACAGGAAGTAGTTACGAGGACAGTCAGGAGGCAGGTGGAGGGAGGCATGCAAGGCAGAAGCACCCAGTATGTCAAAGCCTGGCTCAGAAAAACATGGCAAGTTTGTGGAGATCTTCTCACATGTATTGTTTTGTTATCAAGTGTCCTTTTGCGTTTCATATCTTAAACTGAATGTAAATGGCATACAGCCCACCCTATCTATCTGCAATAAATTGCAAATAATTACATGTTATAAGTAAAATTTACCAAGAGGCCACAAGAAGTTGTTTTAATTTATTGTTCATTTTAACCCGATTTTCCCAAGTGTGTCATTGATTTTTGAATTTTTAATATTTTTTCTAGAGTTCATGTTAAGACATACCAGAAGCCAGCAATTCTGTTGTTCTATTTTATTAAATATTAGTTATTTTCCAAATAAATTATTGGCAATGTATGTTAACAAATATCATTAAGTTGACAAAGTAACTTATTGAACTATCACCATATTTTTATTCTTAATAAACTTCATCAATTACATGGTACATATATGACATTCAACATCGACATTCTTTTAGAATACTACAGAGTTATTTCCACTTTAAAGCAGAGAAAATTGAGGCACAGGATGATTCAATGATTTGCCCCTGTCCTCCTGCCAATAAAGAGTCAAACTGGAATCAGAAGTCAGCTTTTCTGATGGAGGCTAACTCCTGTAAAATCGCATGTGGAGGAAGGACTCTTGTGTTTGACAGTCTAAGGGCCTTTTCTGCCTAATCTAAGGTCTGTTTCCCTATATGCAGGCTGGGAGGGGTCTTTGTGCAGAGGGACCCTTGGACAACTGTTACATTATGCAAACTTGATTATCCTGTCTGACATTATTGATGTCAGCAGCCATTGTGAAATGAAGTTTGGGAGATGGAGTGTGGAAGGTGGCACTTGTAATTTTTAATAATCATCCTCTTTTACTTCCTGGGGGGAGGCAGTGGGGGAGAAACAGAGCTTCAGGGTTGTGGATGCTTTAATGGAATCTGTCTGTCACAATAAGGAAGTAGAGAAAGTCTTTTAGCATTCTACAGGCAAAATCACAGGGCTCAAACCATGGGGTTTTTGGTGAACAGAGATGCCGTACCATAAAGGCAGATTGAGAATGACTGCAGGGTCAATGAGATTGTCACCCCCCGCGGCAGGGACAATGTTTATTCATCTCTGAAATCCTAGTGCCCTTCACAGGACACTTAGCTGGAGCTGGTCCAGTGAGAGCTGATTCCAAATACACTCTATAAAGGACCTTGTCTGTGTAGAATTTTGGCATCTCAGGCACTGTGATGACCACTCCTCCCAGTTCAAAATCTCCATATCCAACTACCTGATCAATTTCTCCCTTTGGATGCCAAATGACCAGAACAGGACACATAATGTCCCCTTCAAGAATTTTTTATCTTATGTGAAGTCCAGTGAATGGTGTCACTGTCTACCCAGTCTTCCAAGTAAGTGTGACAGCTTGGCATCATTTTTAAATTTCCATTCTCCTTTGCCCCACATACCAGATCATTCACCAAGCACTGCTTCTTCTATTTTCTCACGATCTCTTGAATTTGTCCACTTCCCTCCGTCTCTACCAACACCTCCTTGGACCATGCCAACACCATTTCTTGCATCTGCAGTTTCAACAATCTCCTAATTGGTCTTCCTGCCATCACCTTCGTTAATCCATTCTCCATGTAGTAGCTGGAATGACATCTACTTAACCTTTACTTAAAACCTCCATGGCTCTTGAGGTCAACATTCAAACTCATTACATGGCCTAAAGCTTTTTGGGGTATGATCCCAATGAATTTCTCCATCTGTCTCCCATCCTGCTCCCTGCCTCCTTATCTTCTTCCAGTTCCTCTAATGCCACGCCTCCCCACGCCCAGCGTCCACTCATGCTGTTCCTTCTGCCAAGAACATCCTTCCCTCATCTCGCCTAGCCAAATCTTGCTTATTTTCCAGGTCTCAGTCTCAGTTCTTCAGTGGGGACTTCCCTGAATAACTGTATAAGCAAATATTAATAAAGTTCTTGCTATGTGCCAGATACTTGCCTTTACATAGATTAACCTGTTCAATCCTCACAATAACCCTATGACATAGATAACATATGGTCTACAGTTAGCAGATGGAGAAACTGAGGCACTAAGAGATAAATGAACTTGTCCAAGGTTACATGCAAGGTAGAAGAGCTGGGATTCAAATGCAAGCATCTTGGTTCCCCAGTCTGTGTTTTAATCACTACACCCTGACTCCAGACTATGCTGAGTTGTACCTGCTGTAGCCTGGAATTCACTTCCACTGCACCCCTAATGCTTATGCGGCATTATTCTCCCTTCTGTAGTTACAGCATCACATGGACAGGAACTGTGTCTGTCTTGTCCACGGGTGTGTCCACAGTGCCTACACAATGCCTAGCATGTCACAGGCACTCATGAAGATGTTTTCTGGCTGAATGAATAAAAGATTAAAATTCTCCCTGAGCACATCAGCTGTTGGAGCCACTCTTGTTCCCCAGTGTGTTTCAGATTCATTTGGGGGCAGAGAGCAAAAGTGTCTGCATGTGGCAGGTGAGATGCCCCCGTATGAGGTGTTTGGATACAGTCGTATGTTGAAGAAGACTTTACCTCTTGGTTGTTGTTTCCCTACTTCCACTCCCAATATGGATGGCCGCTGAGCTTTCATTGTGCAGGTCTAAGCCTCTGTGTCTAGAAAACGGAGGTTTTAGTGACTTGTCTTTTGCAAAAGTAAGAATTGGCAGACACCATGGCAGTGGGCGTCCTCTCTTGCTGAGGACAGGAATGGGGTTAGGCTGCAGCATGCCTGATGAGAAGCTGCTGTGGGTGGTTGGGCAGTTGGGCACTATTTCCCATGGCCTGGAGAGCAGCTGAGAGGGTCCTGCGGGTCACTCTGTACTAGAATGGACTGCAGCTAGGGGTGCCCTGAGCCCTTTCCCTGGAGCTGAGTGACTGCTTGAGCTCAGGGGACCGGCATGTAGAGCAGCAGACTTGGGCTGAGATCCCCGCCCTTGTGGCCCCATCTCTGTGGGGTGTCCACTACGTATGAGTCCAGGCCCTTAAAGATACCATGGGGGCTGGGGAGTAATAATGAATGCAGTTGAATTTGCTGTCTCTTGGATAGTGGCGGTTATTTGCAGATGAACTTTGGCTTAAAGAAAATAAGGAATGTGGCATGTCTTTCTTCCTAATGTTGTGAATAGGAATTCATTCCAGCTATGCTTGTTGGCACACCTCAAGCACGGTCCAGGGCTCAGGAACATATAGGGCTTATGCATGTCTTGGATGCTTAGCACAAAAGGAGGGCTGGTTGTGGGTGAGAGCCATGGCAGAGTCTGGGGCATGGCGGGTGCGTTGCTGCAGGATGAGCCTTTGCGAAGGGCTAGGCTTGCTGCTTTGGGGCAGCTCCCAGGATGGCCACCAGCAGAAAAAGCTCCAGGCCTGGCTCCATGTTCTTTCTCTGGTCCCTACCTTTCCATGTTCTTTCTCTGGTCCCTACCTTTCCTTCATCCACAGCACATTTTAAAGTCTGATTTCAGGGGCTTGGGAACTTCTCTCTGCCAGATCCACCTGCATGCTTGCGTCTTGGGATCTGACCACAGTCTTTAACCTTCTGAGGGAGTAGTTACCACCTTTTTAGGTCAGGGGGTGGGTGATGGTGAGAAGAGAGCAAACAAGCCTCTTGGGAGAAGGGTGCAGGGAAGCGCACTGATGTTTTGGAGTACCTTCCGTTACCATCATTGTGCTTAACATGTTCCTTATGAAGCAGCCTGGTGATGCTTGTTTCTCCTCCTATGGGTGACTCCTCCTCTGTCCAACAGGAGAGCCTCACGGTGGGTGCCTTTGCTCAAAGGGGACCCATCCTCAGGGAGTTTGCAGCCAGCTGAAGGGCAGCCAGGAGTGAAGAAGAGTGAATGGGAGGTGAGGTAGGAGAGGAAAATCCACCTAAGCTGAACGTGGCTTCAATAATTAATAGCAGCGGGCAAAGCCGACATGACATTGGGAAAATTTAATTAGAACATGCAACTTATATATGTAATTGGATGCCTGGGGCAGTAATAATGCATTTTCACAGTACCTCAACCATCCCCCCAGGCTTGTTTTGACTCATAAAAACGGATCAGTCATGAAGAGCTGTGATGCTGGAGTGTTATTTCTGTTGTCCTGGTGGTCACTTATGTAACCTAGTGTGTAGCCTGGGGCAGGCGGTGGCACCTAGTAGGTAGGTCCTCAGTTGATATTTGTTGACTGATTTAATGGGATTTTATGATGAGATTGAATAAATTAGGGCACACCTGGTTTTTAGGACTTCCCTGGATGGCTGCATGCTTCCTCCTAGACCAAGTGTATTCAGATGACAATGGCCCTTTCTTGCTGTGGGCACCCTCTTTGCTAGGGTGCCAAGGTAGGAGCTGATATTGGTTATCTCATTGGGCCTTGCAGCAGCGTCGCAGATATTCTGCTACCCATTTTACCCGTGGGGAAGCTGAGGCCCAGTGCTGTTTAATATCTTACTCATGTTCACTTGATGAGAAAGTGACAGAGCTGAGACAAACCCAGGTATGAGGCTGTGGAGCCCTGCTCTGAACCGCTGAGTCTGTCTCTTCTCCTGGGACAGGGACAGCTTCCTGTGGTGACAGCCTTGCTCTTGGCAGCAGGGATTAAAGGAGGAATAAAGCTCGGGGCTACGGCCAGCCCAGCCGGGATGGGGGGCTCCCACAGGGCAGCAGGTTTAGCTGTCACTGCTTTTCTGACCTGAATATGCCTAGAGAGGGGAGCTCACAGCCGTGGAGGAGCAAGGAGAGGCTTGGGTCCTGCCGCGGCTACCAGACCTCTGCGTGCAGTTCTCGCCCTGGGCAAGCCCTCTGTGTTGGGTGGGTGGGTGCTGCCAGGACAGGCCTCTGGGAAGACGTGGAGCGCTGATGGAAGGAGGGAGGAGGGCAGAAGCCAGGGTGTTTGCTCCTCTCTCCCGTGGCCTGGGATGGGGGTCTCGTGCACTGGTGTGTTTCCCTCACCACTCCCGTGGCACAGCCCCTCCCCGTTTCTTCCCCACTCCAGCCAGCACACCCCTGACTTGACTCCACCTTCAGCAGGATGGCCTTGGCGTCCGTGTTCTGGCAATGTCACCCTCCTGTCATTTCTTCTTTAGTTCTAGAGGTTATGACACCAGCCATGGAAGAGCAGAGAGGCCAGTGAGGTGCGGAGGTTGGAAACAAAAGGCCTCCCCCACCCCAGCTTGACCAACCCAAAGGCTGGAAGGCAAGGAAGACCTAGGTGGGTTCTGTTTCCCTGAATAGACCTTGACGCGTGGACCCTCCAGATGGCCAGAAGGTGACCCAGGCCTGTTAATCAAAGGCCCGCACTGCCTTCTTCGCAGCCACTGATTCAGGGTAGGGCGTGTGGGTTAATGAAGCCAATCATGAGCAATGGGACTGAGCTCTGAGTGTTTTGAGTGTTTTGCTCGAATTGAGTAGGGGCTGCCTCTCTCTGTCCACTTCCATGTTGTGACATGGTGACAAGATGCTGAGGCAGAGCGGCGTCCCCGCAACGCCACCAGAGCAAGGCTGGTTCTGAAGGCAGAGCTCCTCTCCCTAGCTTTGCTGATATGCAAGCCAATAACTTCCTTTTTAAACAGAAGCCAGTAGCCAGTTTGCGTGGGATTTTATCACCTGTAACAGAAGAGTCGTGTTTTTTTTTTGAGATGGAGTCTTGCTCTGTAGCCCAGGCTGGAGCGCAGTGGTGCAATTTCATCTCACTGCAACCTCTTCCTTCCAGGTCCTGGTTCGAGCAATTCTCCTGCCTCAGCCTCCTGAGTAGCTGGGATTACAGGCACGCGCCACCATGCCCAGCTAATTTTTGTATTTTTAGTAGAGACGGGTTTTCACCATGTTGGCCAGACTGGTCTTGAGCTCCTGACCTCGTGATCCGCCCACCTCAGCCTCCCAAAGTGCTGGGATTACAGGCCTGAGACACCGCGCTCAGCAGAAGAGTCTTAACAGATATTGTTCAGTTCCTCACAGTAGGAGTCACCCAGGCAATGGGATGACGTGGGAAGGGCATGCGATGCTCTCAGGTGAAACTGGTCCTGTGCCCACATCTCGCATTAATTTGTTAACTGACCTTGAGCAATCCACTTCCTTCTGTGGACCTCATCTCCCACCCTCTCCCGTAAAATGAGAGGGGGGCTCTCCTTCCTTCCCCAGTCAGCAGCTCTGCAGTCTACAATGGCAAGAACGTGTGAGTGCTCCTGTTGCCTCCCCGCTCAGCTTCGATGGTGTGAGTGCTCCTGCTGCCACCCCGCTCAGCTTCGATGGTGTGAGTGCTCCTGCTGCCACCCCGCTCAGCTTCGATGGTGTGAGTGCTCCTGCTGCCACCCCGCTCAGCTTCGATGGTGTGAGTGCTCCTGCTGCCTCCCCGCTCAGCTTCGATGGTGTGAGTGCTCCTGCTGCCACCCCGCTCAGCTTCGATGGTGTGAGTGCTCCTGCTGCCACCCCGCTCAGCTTCGATGGTGTGAGTGCTCCTGCTGCCACCCCGCTCAGCTTCGATGGTGTGAGTGCTCCTGCTGCCACCCCGCTCAGCTTCGATGGTGTGAGTGCTCCTGCTGCCTCCCCGCTCAGCTTCGATGGTGTGAGTGCTCCTGCTGCCACCCCGCTCAGCTTCGATGGTGTGAGTGCTCCTGCTGCCACCCCGCTCAGCTTCGATGGTGTGAGTGCTCCTGCTGCCACCCCGCTCAGCTTCGATGGTGTGAGTGCTCCTGCTGCCACCCCGCTCAGCTTCGATGGTGTGAGTGCTCCTGCTGCCACCCCGCTCAGCTTCGATGGTGTGAGTGCTCCTGCTGCCTCCCCGCTCAGCTTCGATGGTGTGAGTGCTCCTGTTGCCTCCCCGCTCAGCTTCGATGGTGTGAGTGCTCCTGCTGCCTCCCTGCTCAGCTTCGATGGTGTGAGTGCTCCTGTTGCCACCCTGCTCAGCTTCCATGGTGTGAGTGCTCTTGCCACCCCTGCTCAGCTTCGATGGTGCCCCGTTGTCCACCACACAGCTCTTCTTAGATTCCCTTTTTAAAATGAAATGCTTGCACTTAGCCACACATATCTTACAAGGAACAAATTCATTGATGGTTGCATTTCTTAGGGACTGGACAACAGTGTGTCATAGGCCTGGAATCCGAGGAAAGGGGGAAAAATGCAAAAAGGTGAAAAAGATATGCAAAAAAGGTGCAAAAAGGGCCACTAGACTTGACCAGCCTCACAGTTTTCACAAAAACTAGACTGAACAAAAAGAAAGTGCTCACTGCCTGATAGAAGACACACACTGTTATCATCAGTAAGAATGGACTTATGTATCGCTAATGTTTACTATGCAATTAACAATTTCCGTTGACTGTGTGAAGCATCTTAAGTGCATTTTAAATTTGCTCCTCCCAAAAGGGTACATGGGCACTGTCTTTATCCTCAAGTCACAGATGAGAAAACAGAGCCCCAGTCAGGTATTAATTAATTACTCAAGGTCACAAAGGAAGAAGCCAGGTGCCCCAGCAAATCGACCCTGAAGGCAGAGTCCCTGCCCTTCATCCTCCACCTCTTCTTGGGGATTTTCACTGACTTGGAAACATTGTCCTCTGCTCCTGAGGATGGCCTGAGTTTATCAGAATGGGTGTGTATTGGCAATTCTCCTAACATTTGCTGAATCTTCATCAAAGATGCCAATACTGTCTGTCAAGCCTGCAGTTCCAGTGTGGCCCCTCTGCCACCGCGCATTCTCCTCGGTTCACTTTCAATTGCCTTTTAATGGGAGAGAGATAAAGTGAAATTACAGCCTTGGGTAGCTGCTTACTTGGGAGGCTGGGAATAGCCCAGTCCTGTGCATCACTTACTAAAGCTGCATTTACAGTCCCAAGAGCAAAGGGACAGATCGCAAATCAGATCATTTATTGCTGCTGCTAGCTCAGCGAGGAGAACATTCCCAAGGGGAGAGAGGTGGAGGCTCTGGCCGTGAGTAAAACAGTTTGTGTGTCCTGGGCTCTGGAATCCCACCCATCCCCTGGTGGGTCATTTTGAGTGGTAAACTTCCCGGGAGCTGCTTCAGCAGAACCTGAGTGGAAAGCCTTGGAGTGCTGAGAAGAACACGTGATTTGGAGGTGGGGTCTGAATCTTGAGTCCTATTGCTCATTGGCTACCAAATGCTTATTGATGAAATGTAATTTCAGAGGAAACTTCTGCCATTTAAAACAGAAATTTAAGGGAGGGACTCTGCTAACTCCTCCAGTTTCTAGGAGGAGGAGCACATGGCAGTTTTGAGCAGACATTTTGGAATCTGGCAGAGCCAAGTTCAGCTCCTGGCTCCCTGACTTATAAGCTGAGACCTTTGCTAGACCTCACTTAGATTCTTCTACTGCAAATTTGTCTTGTGATATCAACAAAGGCATTTACCTGTGCCCCTAGCACAGAGCCTGACATCCAGAAGTGTTCCATAAGCAGCAGCAGTTATTGTGATGATTATTACTGTGACTATTATTAAGAGTTTGCCATCCTGCAAATAGTTGCCTTTTTTCCATTCCTTTAGCACCAGGTGACTTTGGGCCACCAGCTGCCCTTCAGCAAGCACTGCTCAAGGGTTCCAGGAGTTGCAAGCAGCCCTCATTCTCTTTGGTTCACTTTCAATTGCCTTTTAATGGGAGAGAGATAAAGTGAAATTACAGCCTTGGGTAGCTGCTTACTTGGGAGGCCGGGAACAGCCCGGCCCTGTGCATCACATACTAAAGCTGCATTTACAGTTCCAAGAGCAAAGGGACAGATCACAAATCAGATCATTTATTGCTGCTGCTAGCTCAGCGAGGAGAACATTCCCAAGGGGAGAGAGGTGGAGGCTCTGGCCGTGAGTGTAACAGTTTGGTCCCAGGGCTCCTGAGGATCATATGGGGCAATGCTAGCGATATTGGCTGAGGAGGGCAGTAAATGATGACCCACAGAAGCTTGCTCTCTCTTCTCTCTCTCTGTTGTATCTTTATATATTTTGCTCATCCATCAATGTATGTGTGAGATGGGGAGGCTCTCTGACCAATAGTCTTCAAAAATAAAATGCAATTTGCCAAACAAACAAAAATGACTGAAGTATATGAAAAGGCCCCAGGCTTTCTGCAGTATGTGTGACCTTCTGGGCTCTCCTAGTTTGCTTGTAGGGGAAGATATCTTAGGGGAAGCAAAACTGTTCTCCTCCAAGCTCCAAGGGGCCTATCGCAGGAGGTTCCTTGCTTTATTTCCTGGTAGGATCTGGCCATTGAGTCACTGAGAGAACGTGGAGTCTTCATAGACCAAGCCCATTCTCTTCATCAAAGTCTCCCTATTCCTATTGGTGATCATGGGGCTTGGGACAACACATAGCGCATTCCAGTAGAAAGTATTTACTGAGTAATTTTTGTGAGTCATTATTGAACAAGTGCTGTATTCAGAATTCAGAAAATGTTGTAGGTCCCTTCACTGTCCCCCTGTATGTTCTGTATGTTATACTTGTCTTACGTATGATATCTACATAGGGTGAAGACCCATCAGAGGTTATAATTGTTATTTTCCAACATCCAGCAGATTTTTTAAAACTCAGGAGGAGAACTGGGCTGGGCACCATGGCTCATGCCTGTAATCCCAGCACTTTGGGAGGCCGAAGTCGGTGGATCACTTGAACTCAGGAGTTCAAGATCAGCCTGGGCAACATGGCGAAACCCACATCTCCACAAAAAATACAAAAATTATCCCAGTGTGGTGGCATGCACCTCTAGTCCCAGCTACTCAGGAGGCTGAGGTGGAAGGATCATTTGATCCTGGGAGGTTGAGGCTGCAGTGAGCCATGATGGTGCTACAGCATTCAAGCGTGGGTGACAGAGTGAGACCCTGTCTCAAAACAAGCAAACAAACAAACAAATAAACCTCAGGAGAAGAACAATCTGTTGTACTTACTCAGATTGTTACCATTTCTGTTGCTTCTTCATTCCTGATTCTTCAAGTTTCCTTCTTTTTGAAGAACTTCCTTTAGTACTTCTTGAAGTACGTGTTTGCTGGCAATAAATTCTCTTAGTTTTCCTTCATCTGAAAACATCTTTATTTTGCCTTTATTCTTGAAGTGTATTTTCTCTGGATAAATCCTGGTTTGAACATCCTTTCCTTTCAGCACTTCAAAGGTGGTGTGCCATTTCCTTCTGACCTCCATATTTTCTGATGAGAAATCTGTAGTCATTCAGATCATTGTTCTCCTACAGGTTAAATAGATTGCATTTCCCTGTCAGTTTCAAGATTACTATTATTATTTACTTTAATTTTCACCATTTTGATTACAAAATAGTGAAATATTTAATTACAATTTGAATACAAAATAGTCTGGGTGTGGATTTCTTTGGGTTTATTACCTTTGGAGTTTGCTGAGCTTCTTAATTTGCAGGCTTGTATCTTTTCTGAAATTTGGGAAGTTTTTGGCCATCATTTCATTACATATTTTTTCAGCCCTGCACTCTTTCTCCTCTATTTCTGAAACTCCAATGACTAGAAAGGAAGCATCTCCTCCTTCAGAATTTTGGCTCCTGTGGGAACCTATTTCTGCCACTGATTATTGCTTGGGGGCTGAGAGAATGGAAAAAAGAAAAATGTGGGGATTTCTGCACTCCCTCAGAGTCCTAGGAGTTTGCTTTCTCACTCCCCAAGCCAGACCAGAGGCCTCCCCCTGAGTTCTCTGTCTGAGTCCTGATGCCCATGTCCAGGTCTCAGGCTGTGCTGATATCAGGCTTGGGGGTCCAGAAGGAGAAGAATGGCGAGCCTGCTGCCCACTCAGTGGCACTTCACATTCTGGTCTTCTTCTGGATTTGCCTGCCACTGTCTACTTTCAGAGCTCACAAATAGTGCTCCATGCAATTTTGCCCAGCTTTTATTGTTACACTCACTGGGAGAAACAGGGTGGAGCCCTGCCTTACCCAGGGTTCTTGCCTGGTTCACTTTTAATACAAAACCTATCCATGCTCAATGTAAAGTCAAGCCCAAATGACACAGAAGTACGTAGAGTAACAGGAAAAAGAGAGGTCCTTTTTTGCCATCTTGCCCCCTAAGGATAGGGTCTGTCGATGCTTTTGTATGATCTTCCAGACTTTTCTCTCATGCACATGCTGGCATCCTTGCGGGAAGCAGTCTGGCCTCTGATGGTCAGGGGTGCGGGCTGTAAACACCAGAAGGGCAGGTTCCTGATTCAGCGCCTGTAACTTTGGCAAACAACCTAACTTCACCAAGTCCAAATTCCCACTGATGTAAAGTGGAAATCATAATGCCTGCCCCTCAAGGAAGTTCTGAGGGTGAGAGGAGCCAAGGCACATTGTAGTTGCCTAATAAATGTCTCCATGTCATCTGATCTATACCTAGAGAGAGCACATGCTCATTTCTGGGTATGGAGACAGACATTGCTTACTGCGATAAAACCACAGATCGTTGCTCTTGTCTCCCTCTGCTTTGTCTTGGCCATCTCTCCACATTAGTAGATAAGATTCTCTTACTCTCTGGGATGGCTCCAGGTGACGTTGTTGCATGGACATGAAGTCGCTTATTTTCTCTGTTGCCTTGGAAACCCCATTTCCTGAGAGTCTTGCCCTCTGTTCTCCCTCTGACAACAGAGGGGCAACCCCTCGTCCTCTGTGTGTCCCCATGCTTTTTGATAAGCAGGGGTCAGCTTGGGAAGGAGCCACAGGAGATTGGGGCCAACAACCCCCGAGAGAGCTTGCCATTCTCTGTTTTAATTCATTGAGGTTCTTGGCTGATGCTGTCTGGATTTGAGGGAAGGGATTCATGAAAGTGTACATTAAGGATTCTAAGATTTGTGCATTACATAAACTGCAGGGCAGGTATTGATTGGTTTGCTTCCAAGAGTGTGGGGCATCATCTTTTTCCTAGACCAGAAATGGCTCCCTGTGGGGGGTTCTTGTTCATTCCAGAAGAAGGGTTGAGGTCCTCGATGGCTTTTCTGGGGTGCTTACCAGGGATGCCCTGGTGAGTGAGGGGCACTTACCACCAGGAGGTGTTCAGAGACTCGGCATTAAGTAACCATCCACATAGTAAACATTCTTCCTCTTCAGTTCCATTCAGTCCTGAGAGCCTCAGAGAGTGTCTCAGATTGGGGCTCAGCCGCCTCTGTGGCTCTTGCCATTTTCTCTTTCTTAACAGGGAGAATGGACCAGAGGCCCAGAGGTGTTGACAGCTGCAGTACCTTGGCAGAATATAATAATATTCATTGATTTTCATGGTATTCCTTTTTTTGATTGTTTTCTATGTGTGGCAAGTTTCATTTTTAAGTGTATTTATTTTCATTTGAAAGCTGAGATAATTTGAAGAAAAATATGAAGTAAACAATGTGGTCCTGGTGATATGCGGGTAGGGTATGATTCATGGAGGGGTTCCCTAGACGATTTAAGTTTGGCAAACATTGAACTAACATGTGAATGACTCATAGCAGGGCTTTCCCTGAGAACAAGCTCACAAGGTAGATGGGAAGACTGTGGGCAAATGGGCACGAGAATGCTGTCCACAGATAGGTGGGAAAACTCCATCAGTTTTATGCACTTTCTGGGAGTTGACCCTTTCTGCAGACTATCTGCTGAGGTGAGAGAAGAGGAAGGACACAAGCCAGGGCAGGGGGTGGACTGAGCAGGTGACAGTGGCAGACAGACTGCTGGCTTTGCTGTCTTGTGGGAAACAGACTGGGTAGGAAGAGGCTCACACTCTCCCGAGGGAGACAAAGTCTTTCATAGCAGGTATCTGTGATTCTATTCTGTCTGGGACGCATTCCCCAATTTCTGGAGGGTGATCCTCTGTTTTATCTCAGGGGAATATCCCTTCTCCACTCAGTCCATGTGGTGCACACATCACCCAGCTCAGGCAAGCTCACATATTCTAAACCCTTGGCCTCTGTAATTGGTGTAAGGCTGGGCTCCTTGCCCAACAGGGTCCCATGAGGATAAAGTCAGCAATGCTGGATGGCTTCCTGCCAGGGTTGCTAAGCTAGTGGGGGCAGGTGAGGAGCTCTCTGTGAACAGAAGGTCCTGAGATTGAAGCCGCAACCTAGGAAGGAGGAACTGACAGAAGGAGAAAGGTCGAGTCCCAGGCACCTCCTTGGAGCTTCTGGGTACAACTGGGACAAGAGCCCTCGTTTGCGTGAGCCAGTGAGTCCCTTGCATTCCCATCTTATTCTCTGAAACTGCTTTGAGTTGAGTTTTTGTTATGAGCCACTCCAAGTCACATGTACCTACTGACCTACGTGGAGACTCTCTTGTGCTCTGCATGGCTGTAGCCATAGCTCCGCAGTCAGAGAAACAGGCACTGGAGTTGGGACCTGGGCTCCCATTGCAGCTCAGCCACGTATGGGCCACAGGACCTTGAGCAAATCATTTCTCCGGTTGATGGGAGGGTGAAATGAGGGAATCCATGCTAAGCTCCTAGTAAAATGCCGGCATAGACACTCCCGGTGGATGTCAGCTGCTGCTGATAATGATGGTGATTAAAATAAAACCTCAATTATAATGAAATGTAATTCCCATGCGAATGCTGTTGCCCCCTTCCCCATGGTGAAGTGTGTGTGTGTGTGTGTGTGTGTGCGTGCACGCGCGCGCGCGCGCGTTGGGGAGGGGGCTTGGAATTGTGACATCTACAATGCCAGGAGAAGCTTTCATAAGCTTAAGGCTGTAGTCCTTGTTCAGGGGTGGAAAGATGCCTCCAGTCGGTCCAATCTGAGTGACACCCACGTCTTTGGTAAGCAGCTGGGAAAGAAAAGCTCTGACTCCTTCCAGATGGTGTGCTGCATTCCCATGGTTTTGGATCCTGCAACCACTCTTGTTCTACGCAGAGGCCAACCTGTGGGTTAGAGAGATGCACAGAGAGGGACAAAGCCCAGAACAATCACAGAGAATCAAAGCACTCTGGTTATACCTTGCCTTCCCTAAGCTGCTGATGAATTAGCAGATCAAATTCCAGAAATAATTCAATCTTCCACTGTTTTTTTTTTCACTCACGTGTCCCTTTGCCAGGCAGCCTTGCTGTAGTGCCTCTGTTTAATATTCCGTTTGTAAGATGGGCAGCTCCAAGTCTATGCTCACTCAGCTGCTCATCAAGAATAACAAGGTAAGTGACAAAGGAGGTAAGGATGTCCTTGTCAAATGTCCTATGCTGTCACCTGCCAGAAAGCTCTCGGCAGTCAACATCCGAGATGGCTCCCCACGCAGGAATCTCTCTGAAGTGCTCTGTGATCTCCACAACTAAAACATAATCTCTGGCCCCAGAGAGCTCTGGGGCTCTGATCCCTTGTTCAGCCTGTGCTCCTGGTCATCTTCAACCCCAGGACTGAGGCTTGGACAGGCTCAGGGGCAGCTGTCAGTGAAAATCAGATTGATGCATCTGATTACATGGCCTGTTAACATCTGCAAAAAATAAGATAAAATAAGAATTATTTACCTGTCACAGCTTTGAGACACCATCACAAACTGGAGCTGACACCTCTTCTGTTCACCTTGGAGAGGTGCAGAGTGAAGAGTGGACCGTGACACACTTAATAGATTGCTGGGCATTTACGGAGCTGCTTGTTACCCAGCTCAAGAGCCGTGTCCAACTGCTACAGCGTTCATCAAAGACAAGAAGCCACAAGGAGCAAGTCAGTACTGCAATTCATTAAGGCAACTTGACCTCTGGGGAGAGGGGAAGAAAAAGGAACTAGCGGCATTGATTGCCTGTGTTTCCTGAAGTGTGGTGTTATGGCATAAAATGACATTGAATCACAGGGTGAGAAAACCATGCACTTCAGCTCTTGCTTGGCCTTTGAAGACGACATAGGAAGTCTCTGCTGGTGCTAGGTGTCTTAAGCTTCTCTTTGACACCCTTTCCTAGTGCAAACAGAGTGGGCCTCAGGATGGGAGCTTCTGCAGGTGACTGTGCTAAGAGGTTACTAACACTGTATAGTGGTGTTTCATCCATTTAAAAAATAAACTTTAATTTTTAGAGTAGTTTTAGGTACACAGTAAAATTGGGTGGGAAGCGAAAAGATTTCTCATTTACCTCCTGCCCCCACCTACACACAACCTCCCGCATTATCAAGATTCCCCCTAGGGTGGTACATTTGTTGTAATCGATGACCTGACATTAACAGATGGATGACATATAGTTTGCATTAGGGCTCACCCTTGGTGTCATACATTCTATGGGTTTGGACAAATGCAAAATTACATATATCCCCTATTACAGGATCCTACAGAACACTCTCACTGACCTAAAAATCCTCTGAGCTCTGCCATTCATCCTTCCATCCCCATAGTCCCTGGCAATCACTGGTCTTTTTATTGTCCCCATAATTTTGCCTTTTTCAAAATGTCATACAGTTGGAATCACACAATACAAAGCCTCTTCAGATTGGCTTCTTTCACTTAGCAATGTGAGTTTCAGTCTTCTCCACTGTCTTTTCGTGATTTGATAGCTAATCTTTGTTTCATCTATTTTTAAGGTTATGCGCCAGTTAAGTGGTATTAGTTTTCCTTGTACAGGAGTGATATATAGTTTTCATGTTCTTTGATTTGACAATTAACTTCCTTTAAATATATAATTGCTTTATTTTTGGCCAGATAGGACACTCACTCAGCTCAAAAATCAATGTAAATCAAAAGGTTTGTATTGAAAACTCTGCCTGCCATCTGTCTCCTGCCACCCAGCTCCTACCCACACAGTGTTACCACTGACTTCTGTTCATCCTTCCAAAGAGTTTATGCAAATACAACCTGTTATAAATATATGTTCTCCCTCAACAGTTTCTACACAAATGGTAGCATACTTTATGAACTGTTCTGTATCTTTTTTGGCATAACAGTATACCCTGGTGATCATACCCTGTCTGTATATTTCCTCATTCTTTTTTTCCACTGCATAGAATTCCATTTTCTGGATGTACCACAGTTCATTCAACCATTCCCTACTAATGAACAGTTAAGGTGCTTGTGGTCTTTGATGTCGTGAACAGAGTAGCTGGGAATAGCTTGTACTTACATCGACCCACATGCATAGGAGCATATCTGGGAAGTGGCGTTGCTAAGTGAAAGAGAACATTAACTTCTAATTTTGGCAGACATTGTCAAATTGCCCTCCCTAAGGGAGTCATAGTTTTTTAATTGTTAAATGGTCTTATTATTTGCAGATCAACAGAGAAGAAATGAGTCAATGATGGTGCAGGTGATCTGTGCAGTGCTGTGCAGGGGATGGGTCAAAGCTGTGATGCTGGCATGCAACTAACTCACCATTGTGAGCCAATCACAAAAGCAGAAACTTGGCCAAGCTGATATCTTTCTAGAAAGGTAACAAAGACAAACTTCAGATGTTTAATTTTTAAATGGACCAGTAGAAGTGGAAAGGAGGGACATGTATGTCTATACTCCGGGAGAGATGACAGATGCCGTCATTTGCCCCCAAATTGGTACATGGGGGTGGGGCTGGGGTTGGGTTTCAGGGGCTGCATCTTGCAAGCCTTAATGGGTGTGAAGGGTCCCAGGTGCTCAGGTGGGGCTGGCCACGTCTCCAGGGGACTTCTGTTTCCTGCTTGTCATGCTGGAGGCCGGCCACTTTGTCTTCTTCGATTCCATGAGATTCCTGATATTAAGCCCCTTCTTGGGCCAGTGTGAGTGGGCTTCCTCCCTTCTAAAGATCAGCCTGCCCTGAGACACTCGCTGTTTCTCCCTAGGTGGAAGCACCCTCAGTGGGTGATGCTAGATATACCTGCCCATCGTTTCCACTTCTACTGGTCCCATTTTAAAAATTAAAAATCTGAAGTTTATCTTTATTACCTTTCTAGAAAGGGACCAGCTTGACGAAGCTTCTGCTTTTGTGACTGTCTTCTAATGGTGAGTATTGAGAATTTCTTCTTATAGTCGCAGCAGTGAAAAGGAACTTTTCATCCAAAAATTACAAAACAGATTTATGTTGAAAATAATGAGAACTTTGTTGGTGCCCCGGAAAAATATTTGAGAGAAGCAGAGAGTGATTCCTTTTATTGGGCCAGAGTGTAAAAGTCAGCTCATTGGTCTCAAGGGAAGAAAAAGTTCTTTTCTTCAGTTGGCAATTTGTTTTCAACAAAAGATTTGGAATGCCTTTTTCTTTTCTTTTTAATAAAGGAAGGATATAGTTAGTTGACCAGGAATTAGCTAGGGATTAAGAATCGGTTGGCGTGGCAATATTTCTACCTGCTTGCTGTGCATATCCTTGAATTAACGACGGTCAATAATCAAAAGGGCATTAAAACGTGAGTTGGGCTATGGAGGGACCGCCCCAAATCTACTTCTATGTAGTATTGAATCCAGGGGCCTCACTTTGCCTCGCTGCAATTCTGTGGTTTTTAATTTATGATTTCCAGGATCTGGGGTTTTTTTTCAAGCTCCCAGACTTGCTCAGGCACATTGCAAATAGCCGTGATTTGAGATGATTTTCTTTAATGCTGAAGCAGATGAAGAACCCAGGTTCTTTTTAGTGGCAAGCCTTGTTTATCAGCAGCTATACGGCTATGGGCACAGACACAGGTAAACAGCACAGATGCTGAGAGAGGGCTGGCATCCAGACTCACAAGAAGGCCAGCATCTGACCGAGACCATCACGCCCATGTGACAAAAGATGTCACCACAGCCAACAGTTCTGACCACAGTGGCTTTTCACCTGCTTCGTTAAATTTAACTCACACCGGCTCAGAGGACAATTTGATTAATTCTGTATCTCAGCAGAAACCAGAGCACCTCAGAAGATCAAGGCTTCCAAATTCTCCTGGGGGAACAGACGTCAGCCACTCAGCACAAAGGAAACTTCCTTCTCTGTATGTCAGAGGAAGACATAATTGTGCCATTTCCTTCTTGAAGAAGTTTACAAACATTTGCAAGTTGTCAAAAATAATTAGTCTAAAATTGTTTCATAAACCATGGAATGAAACAGGACGTGCCTTGTTGAGATCAAAGGGCTTCTGTTACCTTCTTGTAAACCCAAATGAAATTCTTTTGAAAGTAAACTCTTGGAATTAGCAGTGGTTTTTGTGGCACATCTATGGCAGGGGGAGGGGAGCAGAATGATTCAGATAGCAGAGTCCAATGGAGAGCCGGGAGGAGTAAAGCCCTGTCCACAGAGAATGGGAATGGGTCTTGAACAGCCATGATGATCTCTGCCAATGGGCACAGGACTTCTTCAACGGGAAGCTCAGGCATTCCACGAAACACTCGTTTCGGTGATCTTGAACTTGCAAGAGTGAGAGTGGCATGGACACTCAGAGTTCTACAAACAAAGTAAGAGCTTGGGCTTGTGAGTCAGTCAGACTAAGTTTCCATTCCAGCATGGCCGGCTCCTACAAGCAGACCCTGGAGAAGCCACTTCACCTCCGCGTCTCAGGCCACTCACCTCCAAAGACAGACGCAAACTCTGCCCCCCTCCTCGGTGAGAGGTAAGTGAGGTGTTGCCTGTGGGGGGCTCAGTTCAGTGCCCAGCTCCGAATAAGCTCTGGGGAATGGCCGCTCTGATACTTACGATTGTTCCTCATTATTAGGATGGAAACAAGCAGGCAATTACTGAGGGCTTCATTGGTGGCAGATGCTAGAGGGGGCCTGGGACCTCACTGAGAAATGCGGAGGTGTGCATTCTCTCTCAGGGGAGGTTGGATAGGAGTCTAGCTCCTAACATAACTGCACAGGGCATCAGCCCCACGGAATGCAGGTGTTGTGTGGCTGGGTCCTTTGTGCACGGTGCCTATAGAGCTGAGCCTGGTGGCCTAGTGAGCAAGCGGGAAGGCACGTGAGAGGCAGTGGTGAGAAAGCAGGAGGCTGGGGGCTCCTGTGAGCCCTGCTTGAAGGGTCAGTAGGGGAGAAAGAGTGAGATGATAAAGAGTTGCTTGTCGAGAGGAAGCAGATAAAATGGAGCTAAATAGCTGGAGTTTTTTCCCTTTCTGTGTGTGTATATCTGTGTGTCCTGCCCTTCCAAGGAGGAGAGAGAGGACAAGCAGGGGTGAGAGGAGAGAATCAGGCTGGACTGTCAGTCTTTTCTCCCCTGGAGACCCTCAGGGTAGCAGGCTACAGGCCTGAAGTTGGCCTGAGGCCCTGGCTGTGGGACACGCTGTGTGGAGGAGAGCAGGAAGGGGAGAGAAACAGCATCTCTCCTATGTGTGCTGCCATGCAGGGGCCCTCAGAGAGGGCGCTTGGGAGACAGAAGCATCCCACACCACTCTCAGGTTGCAAGGACCTTGCTGAGAAGGGAAAGGTGGCCCCTGACAAGCACAGGTGGACACAGCCTCCTGCACACAGTGGCCTGCCCTCCCCACACTGCATTACTCTGTCTGCTGGAGTCATGGCTTAGTGAGCTAAGGGCAGGGATGTACATTTCTGACCCTGTAAATCATATATTTGCTGTCACATAGGGCAACATTTATCCTTTTAATACAGAGTCTATCCCTTTCTCAATTAAACAATAATACTTTTTACCAGATTTAGACAAACTTCATCTGCTGACTCATCAGATATTTACAGAACACTTCCTTTGTGCTGGGTCCTCTATGAGGTGCAGAGAGGAGAGTGGGGAGGAAGCGAGTCCCTGCTGCCCTCATGGGGCTCACAGTGCAAACTCCAGCTTGCAGGCCAAATCTGGCCCATCTCCTGATACTGTGAATAAAGTTTTATTGGCACACGGCCACACCCACTTGCTTATATAGTTTGTGTGGCAGCTTTCAGGCTGCAGTGGCAGAGTTTAGCAGGTCTAACAGTGATCATCTGGCCCACAAAGCCGGAAACAATTACTCTCTGGTCCTTTACAGAAAAAGTTTGCTGGCCCCTGGTCTAAACCTCCCCTGTCCAAAAGAAATATAAAGTGAGTTATGTGCTTAAGTTAATGTTTTCTAGTAGCCACATTAAAAAAAAAAATGAAACCAGTAATGCTAGTTTCATTAATATTTATGTAACCCGATAAGTCCAAAATATTATCATTTCAACATGTCATCAATATAAGAATATAAATGAGTGATTTTGCTTTTATTGTAAACAAACTCTTAGAAATCTCATGTGGATTTTACACTTAAAGTCGATCTCAGTTGGGATAAGTCCCATTTAAAGAACGCAGTGGCACATGTGGTGGGTTTCTGCCAGGGCAGAGCTCAGAGCAGGGCCATTATATAAATCACTGCACACATGGGACCCCCAGTGAAGAACCTGGACACATACTGAGAGCCTAGAGTGGGCCCGGCACCAGGTACTTATCGCCCTGGAATTCCATGGAGTGGGGACGAGTGTCCTTCTGATTTTCTCATGAGGAAACAGAGGCGTAAAGAGGTTTAAGAGCCCGTCCCAGGAGAAGCAGGGGCCAGCTGGGGGGCATAGAAAGGGAGCTGGGACCCAGCTTGAGGAGGTGGGGAGGCCTCCGGGGTAGTGACATCATTCTTTCCAGCCATAAAACATGCAGCCTGGGCTTCCTTCTTGAAGTCGTAGGTCCTGGAGCATATTCACTTTGCATACAGATCATTTGAAAAATGAAAATAAAAAGCAAATTGCATCCACGGTGTGCCTTCATGTACTCATCATTGTTTGAAAGCAGGGAGAAACAAGCTGTGGCCTCTTCATGTTCACTCACAGATGCTGCAGGTGGCTTAACTAGCAGAGTGGAGTGGCTCTTCAAGCCACTAAACCAGCCGCTACTTGCATTAAAGGAAGGTATTTCGATGGATTGAAAGCATTTTCTAAATCACTAAGGTTTACTTTTCAAGTGGGAGAATGCTTACCCCCGATTGCTTCAAACCATTAATATGCTGGGAAAAAACATGTGTGTGAGCCACCGTAGCAGGCATGTTGTACTCTCACCATTCCTCTGTCTGACAGCCAGTGTGAGTTAGTGCTCATCAAGTAACCCATATGGTTGCAGAATCCACCCATGGTCAGCACTGACCCTGAACTGGGAGCTGGACACGTTGGTCTAGTCCGGGTGGGTTGCACAGCCCTGGGCTCAGAAGGGCCCTGCACTCCACTGAATTCTCTGCAGTTCTGACCTGAGATGCTCAGCACCTTTTCAACAAGGACCCACATTTTCATTCTGCTCTGGGATGGCAAGTTCTGCAGCAGGTCCTTCAACCAGTCTGTCCTGCTGCCCCTCACTGGTGGGGTCACTTTGGGCACCGTGTCCAGCTTGTCACGCCTCCGATGAGAACCACACAGTGCTGGGGTGTTGTGAGCACCTGTGGAAGTGACAGGAAGGGCTTGGTGTGGTCCTCAGTGCACAGCAAACAGCTGGGAAGTGGTGAGGGCATGATGACACATGGTCCGCCTTGGAGTATGGCACTGAAGGTGGAGCTGGGCTGAGATGCTGTGTTAGTCTGGTTTTCACTGCTATAAAGGCAAACCTGAGGCAGGGTAATTTATAAAAAGAAGAGGTTTATTGGGCTCACAGTTCTGCAGGCTGTACAGGAAGCATGGTGCCGGCATTTGCTTCTGGTGAGGCCTCAGGAGGGTTACAATCACGGTGAAAGGAAAAGGGGAGCAGGTGTGTCCCATGTGAGAGGGAGAGCAGGAGAGAGAGAAGGAGATGCCAGGCTCCCTGAAACAAACAGCTCTCTCTCACGTGAACTAACAGAGGGAGAATTCATTCTTTACCATAGGGAGGTCACCAAGCCATTCATGAGGGATCTGCCGTCATGACCCAAACACCTCCCATGAGGCCCCACTGCCAACATTGGGGATCACGTTTCAACAGGAGATTTGGAAAGGACACACATCCAAACCATGTCAGATGGGCTCCCCATGCCAGACTCCTCACCAGCCCAAACCCGGCCCCAGCTCAGCCAGGCTGATTCTCCCTCTGGCCCTGAAGGACTCTGATTGCTTTACCCACTCCCACCTCCAGAATGCCACTGCAGCCTCTATCCTCCGCCTGGGGATTTTTCAGGGTCTCTACCACTCACTGGCAACATTTGCACAACAGACGATCTCCTTTGTTGTGCAAATGTGATCACAAGCTCCTTGGGTCTTAAAACTCCCTGGGACTTTAAGTTTTCCTCAAGAGAAATGACAACTTTTTTTTTTTTTTTTTTTTTTGGTGACATAGTCTCTCTCTGTCACCCAGGCTGGAGTGCAGTGGGGTGATCTCTGCTCACGGCAACTTCCACCTCCTGGGTTCAAGTGATTGCCTTGCCTCGGCCTCCTGCGTAAGAGAAATGACATCATTTTAAACATGGTTTGTAAAGCCCAACCCAAGGTGCCTCCTTCTCCACACTCGTGTCTCTCTCCCTAACTCTGTGTGTTCCAGACAGACTGGGTTTCCTTTTGTTGCCTTCCTTGCCCAGGGCATTCATGCATGTCTATCTTTGATGACTCTCACTTCATCTAAGGCTTCTTCTGAAACTGCTCTCTTTTCAGAAGTCTCTGCTCAGAAGCTGCATTTAGCCTCCGACACACGGCCACAACCCTCTGCATCTTTCTCTCCACCACTCCTCATATCTGTCTTCCCTACAGGGCTCCAGGAAGACAGATCCATGGGGCTAAACCCTCCAGTGCTGCTTCCTCAGTGCTTGGCACATAATAGCTGCTCAATAAACATTTATTTCGTCACTGAGAAACGATGGCTTGAGATCTCAGTAATGTAGGAGCTATCCACTATGTCATTTTTTTTTTTTTGAGAGAGTCTTGCTCTGTTGCCCAGGCTGGAGTACAGTGGCATGATCATAACTGGCTGTAACCTCAACCTCCAAGATTCAAGCGATCCTCCCACCTCAGCCTCCCAAGTAGTTGGGTCTACAGGTGCATGCCACCACCCTTGGTTGATTTTTAAATTTTTTGTAGAAACAGTGTCTCAGTATGTTGTCCAAGGTGGTGTTAAACTCCTGGCTTCTAGCAGTCCTCCTGCCTTGCTCTCCCACAGTTTTGGGACTACAAGCCTGAGCCACTGTGCTTAGCCAACTCATCATGTTTTTAAACATTCAACTTTCAGTTAAAGGGCACATTCGAGACATGTTATGAGGCTGGGCGTAGTGGCTCATGCTTGTAATCCCAGCACTGTGGGAGGCCGAGGCAGGCGGATCACTTTAGGTCAGGAGTTTGAGATCAGCCTGGCTAACATGTGTGAAACCCCGTCCCTACTAAAAATACAAAAATTAGCTGGGTGTGGTGGCGCACCTGTAATCCCAGCTACTCAGGAGGCTGAGGCAGGAGAATTGCTTGAACCCACGAAGTGGAGGTTGCAGTGAGCTGAGATTGTGCCACTGCACTCCAGCCTGGGTGACAAAGGGAGACTCCATCTCAAAAAAAAAAAAAAAGACATGTTATGGTGATCGTATGAAAATGGATACCTCCACTCACCAGGGGACCCTGAGGCAGAAAATCAACCACTCTGAGCCTGTTAGCATCATTGGCGACAGGGAACCCAGGGTGCCTGGAATGGCCATCGCACACATTCTCAAACCTTCAGGAACCACTGGTAGCAGCAGGCATGAGTCTCATTGTGTTTTATTTAATGCTGGTGTCACAGAGTTACTTATGGCCAAATACCTCAAGACAAATTATGCACTTTGGAATTTAAAATACCTTTTTTATCCCAGTGTAAAACCAATACATCCTCATTAGAGTTCTGCAGCATTTGAATTTTTATATATCCTGTAAAACTGAAAGCCCCTCCAATAATCCCTGCAATCCTCCAGCAACATTTTCACCATAGATCTATGCTAGCAGCAGGTTGTTAACATATTTTACAAAATGAGATCAAACTATAACATTCTCGTACAGCTTGCTTTTTAAACTTATCAATGAATCATGGATTCCTTCCTATGGGAGTACCTACCAACCTCATTCTTTTTAAGTTTTCTCTGTTACTCAGGACAATGAAATGACCATTGTTTACTTAACCAGTCCTCTGTTGATGGAGATATGGTTGTTTCCAATTTTTCATTATTATAAACCATGCTGCAAAGACCATTAAAAAAGTTTTCGCATAATTGAGTGAGGGATTCTGCAGGGTAAATTACTTCCTGGAAATGGAATTCATGGGCAAATGGCACAAACATTTTAAATATTAATTGACATTGCCAAATTGCCATCCACACAAACTTGGGCAAAATGTACACTTTTAATGATCTGTGGAAACTTCTACCAGGGAGGATGCTTTTGGGTGGAAGTGGCAGAAAATCTAAATCAAACCAGTTTAAACAAACAAAATTGTATTGGATCACATAATGGGGAAGTTTGCTATAAGGGCATAAAGGATGTGATCAGAGCCTGGTTCTCTCTGGCTCCCTGCTTAGCTCTTCTGCCTGCTGTGTCTGTCTTCCTTCCAGGCAAGTTCTTCCCTCACGGTCACACGAGGGCTGCCAGCAGAAGCTGGGCCACAGGCTCCAAGGTCCACATGAGGAGAATACAGCTTCCCAGCACTCCTGGCACAAGCCCTGGGAGTCACTCTGATTGGACGTCTTTGGGTCACATGCTCACCACTGAACCAATCAATATGGCTGAGAATTGTAACGTAGGGGTTGGGTGAGCTCAGGGTCACATGATCTTGCCCTTGGGGTTGGGTGTTGCGTCTGTTCACACCTTGTGGAGGAGATGGGGAGACTGGCCCGGCTTCTTGAGTGTGTGGCCTGGGTGGCTGCATGGGGTCCCTGTTCTCAGAAGGGCCCTGTTCTTAGTTTAATTTTCTGCTGTCACCATCTTACAAATTCTTAATAATTGTTGAACAAGGGGCCCCACATTTTCATTTTGCACCAGGACCCACAAATCGTACAGCCTAGTTGCTAGATGACAGTTGGGCTATTTCTAGAAACAGGGGAAGATAGCTGAGCTGGGAAAATGTGAATGTCCTCTGCAATGGTCTGTGCTAACATGATTCAGATGGAGTTTTTCCTTGAGTGGTTTTGTCACTTGCCCTCTCTAGTCCTTTTAGTTCTTTTCCCTCTACATTAAATGGCAGGGTTGGGTGAGGTGGCCTCCAAGGATGTTTCGGCTGTGCTCTTCTCTGATTTATGACGTCTGCCTCACTTATGCTATGAAAATCCCAACCTTGCACCAAGTTTACGGACATGGTGATATTCTTCAATATAAGTTGCCTCAATTGTATCAGTATTAAAAAGTGACCATGAATTACAGTCAAGTGCTGCACAGTGATGTTTGAGTCATTGACAGACCCTGTATACCACAGTTGTCCCATAGGATTATAATGGAGCTGAAAAATGTCTATCGCCTAGTGACATGGAAGCTGCCGTAACATCATAGCACAGCACATTCCTCAGGTGTTTGTGGTGAGCTGGTTTAAACCTACTGCACTGCCAGTTGGAGAAAAGTCTAGCACATACAATTGTGTACAGTACATAATACTAGATAATGATAATAAATGACTGTGTTACTGGTTTATATGTTTACTATACTATACTTTTAATCATTAATTTAGAGTGTATTCCCTCTACTTATTAAAAAAAAACAATTTAACTGTAAAACAACCTCAGGCAGGTATTTTGGGGAGGATTTCTAGAAGAAGGCATTGTTCCCATGGGAGATGACAGCTCGAAGCCTGTTTAGCCTCTGAAGACGTTCCAGTGGGACAAGGTGTGGAGGTGGAAGGCGGTGATATTGACGATCCTGACCCTGAGCAGACCTAGGCTAATATGTGTGTTTGTGCCTTAGTTTTTAACGAACTAACAGCGAAAACAAAAACAAAAACAACCTTGTCTTTTACAAAAGAAAGTTTATAGAATAAGGATATGAAGAAATTATTTTTATACAGTTAAAATGTGTTTTAAGCTAAGTGTTATTACAAAAAGTTAAAAAAATAAAAAGTTTATAAAGTAAAACATTTACAGTAAGCTAATGTTAATTTTTTATTGAAGAAAAACCATTTTTTTTTTTGAAAAGGAGTCTCTGTTGCCCAGGCTGGAGTGCAGTGGCATGATCTTGGCTCACTGCAACCTCCGCCTCCTGGGTTCAAGCAATTCTCATGCCTCAGCTTCCCAAGTAGCTGGGATTACAGGAGTGTGACACCACACCTGGCTAATTTTTGTAGTTTTATTAGAGACGGGGTTTCACTATGTCGGCCGGGCTGGTCTCAAATTCCTAAACTCAAGTGATCTGCCTACCTCTGCCTCCCAAAGTGCTGGGATTACAGGTGTGAGCCACCGTGCCTGGCCTGAAGAAAGAAAAATGAATTTAAATGGATTCAGTAAAACCTAAGTGTACAGTGTTTATAGAGTATATACAGTGAACAGTGATGTCCTGGACTTTCACATTCGCTCACCACTCACTCACTGACTCACCCAGAGCAACTTTCAGTCCTGCAAGCTCTGTTCATAGTAAGTGCCCTATACAGGTGGGCCATTTTCTTTTATACCATATGTTTACTGTACGTTTTCTATGTTTAGATACACAAATACTGTTGTGTTACAGTTGCTTACGGTACTCAGTACAGTCATGCTGTACAGTACTCAGTACAGTCACAGGCTGTGCAGGTTTACAGCCCAGGAACAAGGGGCTGCCCACATAGCTCAGGTGTGTAGCAGGCGGTACCCTCCAGGTTCATTCAGTTCTCTCTATGAGGCTCCCACAGGAGGAAACCGCCTAAGGATGCATTTCTCAGAAGGTATCCCAGTCATTAAGGGATGTATGACTGTAAAAGAAAAGAACCCAGCTTCAAGAATCAGGAACCTGCACTGATGGGTCTCAACTTGATTCATCTCTTAACAATCACCAGTGTCATGGAAAATTTCCAATAAGAAAATCCCAAGGTTTTGGGAAATGCTTTTTGAAGATTTTTGTAAATTGGTAACAGCTTGGTGTCATGGATTAGACATGTTTTCATAGTTTGCTTTCTTTTTTACAAGTAACCCAATTATTTTCGTCTAATTGAGGAACACAGCAGACTTGTAATGACATCTAAGTGTTTCTGACGTGCTTCTTTCCTTTTCATCCTGATAAATGATCCGATCCATACATTTTGGAGAAAATTATTAGGTTGGTGCGAAAGTAATTACGGTTTTGGCCATTACTTTCAATGGCAACAACCACAATTACTTTTGCACCAACCTAAGTATATTATGGCTCACATTCCAAAAAAGTAATTAACATTTAATTTAGTTATCAATACATGAATACACTCTCTTGTAAAAAAAAAAAAAAAAAAAAAAAGGAAATGGAAGCATTCCAGATGAAGGCAAAGTGCCTTTTGATCAAACGTCTCCCACCTCCTGTTCTCTGTCATCCCTTCTCAGCCCTCACCCCTTCTTAGGTGACCATCTCCATCAGTTCTGTGTCTCCTTCCAGAATGCTTCCATGAGTTTGTATTATAGATATAGCTAGCCAGCTAGATTCCCACAGAATATCGATCAAGTGGTTTTGTTTTGACCTAAAAGGCCTCATGGTGGCCCTCTCTTTCCCCCCTCAACACAGCTTTGTGAATTATCCGGTAATTCCGTGCAGACCTGCAGGAGAGTTTGTGCTGTGGAAATATTCCTCATTTTATACAGCCTCGATGGGTCTGTAGGTTGATTTATGGTTTTCACAAAGAAGTGCTGTGATGAACACCCTTGTGTGTGCCCGTGGGGGCAAGGTGCCACCGTCTGCCTCAGTGAGGGTGCTGAGGAGGGGTAGAGGCCAGAGGGCATCTCTGTGAGGCCGACTGTGACAGGGTTTATGGGGCTGTTCTCAGGGTCACACTGCCAGGGAAGTGGAGGCAGTGAGGTTGGGCAAAGGAAGGCCTCAGCTGCCCCCAGGGTTGGGGTTGTGTCCTGGAGCAGGGACGGCTGCCCGGAGCTGTTCTGAGTTGGGGCCACAGGGTAGGATGCCTGCACCCCCACATGTGTCAGTCACTGGATGTGGGTTGCCCTGGGGAGGGGGCATGACCTTGACGACCTTGAGCAATCCCAGGGATGGGCAGGCAGGGGTGTGTGGTAGGAACCTGGCTGTGGCTGTTGGCCATGAGCACCGGGCAGCCCGAGGCCCCAGAGGTCTGGTTCTGAGGGAGGGAGGGAGTGTGCATAGAGCAGGGCCCGTGAGGTCTGCACATGCAGTGAGCAATGCACAATTGCCTTTATGGGGCCCATGCACTTGAAGAGTGGGCGCTGTCAGGAGATGGATTGCTTGCTTTTAGAGTAAGAAGACAGTGCCAGATAATCCGAGGCAAGTTCTGTGGCATTTGGGATGCATACCTGCGTTTTTGGAACCATTTCCAAAAGCAACCTTTATTTGTAGCTGCCTACAGTTGATCTCATTCTGTGTATCACCTAGTCAAGGGTCACTTTATGACATTGTTTTTTCCATGCAAATGATTTTTAAGGTAATCCTAGGAAGCTGGACCCTTTTCGTGTGTCCTTGACTAGTGACTCAGAGCCCAGTGGAAACCTCCAAATGGAAATGGCCAACCATTAACACACACTGCACCCTGCTGGGGGCAGCCACATCAGCTAGAAGAACTTGAATTAAACTGGGGTCTGATAACTTATTTTTACGCAATAAATTTTATTAAACATAAATGGAAATCATTAGCTGAAACACTTAATTAAAACTATGGCCAAATTAGATGAATGCTAAGGAATGTTCTCTGAATTTATTGCCCAGTGATCTATAGGCTTGCTCAGTAATAGACTCCCAGAAACCTCCTTAATGAAGCTATTAAGTGCATAAATATCATATGTGCCAAATGGCAAAATTTAGCAATGATCTAACCCAATTTACTTGCTAAGTAAATAAGCCCTGTTGAAAGAAGCCATTAATTTATACTGATGACAGTTGTAGGACAAAAACCCCTTACCTGCCTAAAAACAGGCATTTTAAATAAGCAATTTATTGTATCTTGCGGCTGGGTGGCGAGGAGCTTTTCCACTTTTCTTGCTCCATTTCCTGAATTTTCCTTCTTGTGAATGTAGAACACGTGCCATGGGCCACAGAGCCATTTTGGCTTTAATCTGCTGTGTGGAGTTTGAAGTTCCTTCTCAGGGTCCCCTCTTCTCTGCTTGCAGATTTCGGTGAGTTCTTGGCTGACTTCAAACCTGGAATTGCTGTGGTTTTGGAGGTCCAGGTGGGCTGCAGATGAGGCCTTGGACCCAGCCTCCCCACCCACTGCTACCCTTAGGGTCTGGCTCATTTGAATGGTCAAAGCTTCGTTGCTAAAAGGTGGGCTTCAGACTCTTCATTTAACAGCTGGGCTGGGAAGGTTGGAAGGCAAAGACCCAGATCATGGCCGCAGGTGGGCGTTGCAGAAATGGGCCATCCTTTCCCTTGCTGACCTGGGTTGACCCCATCTCTTGATCTCAGCCTCGCTCCCTGCTCTGGCTGCATCAGCAGCAGCACAGTGGCCTTTCCCTCCACCTGGAGTGCCCCATCCCCAAATAACCACACACTGCTTGCTCCCCAGCTGATGCCGGAGTGCGCCTGCTCACCTCCTCTCACCACGGCGTCCAGCGGGGCCCCTGCTCCTGTCATCTCCCCTCCCTGGCTGGTGCTTGCTTCATATCTCCTGACACCATGTGATGTATTTTATGTTTGTTATTAATTGTCCATCTCCCCTCCTTGAATGTGATGCCAGTGGAGCCAGGGGATGGTGTGGGTAGTTGTTTTGTTCATTTGAATTCCCAGTGCTTCATACAGTGCCTGATTCCTGGTAGATGCTCTCTAAATATTTTTTGAATAAAGAAGTGAATGAATGAGTGGATGATATGCAGAAGCCACTTGGAGCCCCCACTGTGCACTAGGCACTGTGCTAGGACACGAACCACATTTGTCCTTAAAATGGTTGCCATCTATTGGGGCTAGAAATGAAGTCACGGGAAGTTGCACGAAGCAGGTTGACTCTCTGGTGGGGCTGTGCATGGTGAGGAAGCAGCACAGGGAAGTGTGCCTAACTGGGTGGCAGATGGGGAGGGCTCCTGAGAGGACTGAGTGCAAGCTGAGCTCATACCCTGGTAGTCTGTGCCTGTGTGTAGCGAGTGATGGCTGTGGGGGAGGCGCGATCTCCCTGGAGCATCTGCGCAGTGAGGACAGACCGCCAAGGAACTCCAGGAACAGGCATGGGGCAGAGGAAGAGAAGCCCTCAGATCCAGTGCAAGGAGAGAGAGTGAGCCAAGGGCACAGTCAACTACGTGACCTGGTGCTCAGCAGGCAAGAAGGAGCAGGAGAAGCATGGCTACTCACTGGAACAAGGAGGCTGTGCTGGGGGCCAGGTAGCCCAGGCCTGACCGCAGTGCAGAGAAGAAAGTGTTAAAGGCAGAAGCAGACACAGTGAGGGTGGGGGCTCTCCAGGGTTGGCTGGCAAATTTTTCACATGGTCTAATCCCCACTTGACCCAGTGGAGACCCAGGCTGCTCAACTGGACACAGGTCAGCCTGAATTTGAAGCATGAGTTATGTCACTCTCACAGTGGGTCCCAAAGTGCAGAAGTGTTTGGGTGATGCTTTTCAGTAGCCTATGGGCATGACACCAAGTGACAATGACTTCTGGGCCTAAGGAGTGTTCTGAATGCAGAACAGGAAGCGCCTCCTCCGGGTTGGGAGAGATGCCCCTGCCCCCACCTGCCCAGTATCTGCCTCTGTGCATAGTAATACCGGGCTTTCCTGGAACCCGTGTTTCATGACAAATGGGGCTGGAGATGAAGTCAGCAGGAAGTTACACGAAGCAGGTTGATTCTCTGGTGGAGCTGTGCATGGCAAGGACGCATCAGCACAGGGAAGTGTGCCTGACCGGGCAGCAGATGGGGAAGGATCCTGAGAGAAGTTAATGCAAGCTGAGCCCATATGTGCACTGATAGGCTCCTCACCACTCTACTGGGTCGAACAGTGTCCCCCCTACAATCCACGTTCACTCAGAACCTCAGAATGTGACCTTATTTGGAAATGGAGTCTTTGCAGATATAACTGCTTAAGATGAGGTTGTACTAGATTAGGGTGGATCTTAATTGGCCAATGTCCTTATAAGAAGAGGAAAATTTGGATGCAGAGATGGACTGAGAAGAAGGCCGTGAGAAGAAGGACTGGAGAGGAATAGCTGCAAGTCATTGATATAAAAATGGAGTCGCTACATCAGCCCTAGTAAAATGGGATGCACCCCCCCACCACCACATGCCTGACTTATCACAAGACATCCCTGCTTGTATGCCTATGACAGGAACTATGCAAGGAACTCCTCAAAAACACAGGATTCCAGGTAAGCCACTTACGGATGCACGTACACTTGACCAACACTGGCTGCTTCCACCCATCAACTAACACCGACTCCTGGAACAAGCCCCCGTGATCAATGGTCTTCATTTCAAAACAACTTAATGTGGATTTCTCCCTTTTGTCTTTAAAAGCTTCTGCTAGTCCCAGCCTCTTTGGATGTGCCTATGGCTCACCAGAGAATGCTATCCTGGATTGCAATCCTCTGCTATTCCCGAATCAACTCTTTGGAAAGTCTCTCTCTGTTGTTATTTTACAAGGCCAAGTAATACCAGGGATTTCCAGCAACCACCAGAAGCTGGAAGAGGCAAGGAAGGACCCTCCCTAGAGTCTCCAGATAGAAGATGCCTCATAGACACCTCAATTTCAGATTTCTGGCCTTCGGAAGTGAGAGAGAATAAATTCCAGTTGATTTAAGCCACCTGGTTTGTGTGCTTTGTTGGCAGCCCAGGAAAGTCAAATCATGACTTTTGCAAATTGACCAATTAATAATTAAGAAAAATGGCCCAAGATGGTAAGCTGATGAGCATTTTGAAATTCACAAAAATTTGTTCTTGCATTTGTTATTCTGGGTGAATCTTCTGAAGCCGTATGTGAAACACACAAGATTCCTATGTAAACCATGATGTCTTCACAATATCAAGGATATTTTATCTTTTAAAAAAGTAAATTACCCATCCTTGCACAAAAAAGTAGATTTTTGTTGATCTATATTTTTATTTAGAATAAATTTGATGAAATCAGGTGGTGGGACAGCTGGCCCAGCTTGGAATAATGATCCCTCTGGATATATCCTTGTCTTGTTCTCATTTACAACCTTTGAGGCATAAAAGCATATTTTCAAAAAACCAACGCTTCTATATGAAAGCAGATTTATAATTCAGATCCATCATTAATTTCCCAATGACGTTCTGCCTGCTCATAAAAAAGACTTAGAGCTCGTTATGAAAATTTTATTCCAGAGAAAATGGTCTTGGGACATGGTTTGCACCGACCTTTTTTAACCTCTGGTTCCCTGTGTTATTATTATTAAGTAATAATGTTGCTTCCTGCCAACATAACTCTTCCCTCTTTGTACTTCAGGAATCTGGGGACGGTTTTGGTTGTGGAGGGCAGATCAGCACTTTGCCGTTGCCCTGCGCTCCTGGCCAGTCCCCATGCAGCTGCTGGGATGGCAGTCTTACATCATCTTTTATGAGTACATCAACTTATTTGCAATTAAGTTTAGATTGTCTAATAAAATCTGGTGACATTTTAGCTTACAGTTTATGTCCCAGTAAAAGGCTCCAAATGTTATTGCCATAAGAATCTATGTGGCAACCCAACATAAACCTTTTATTTCTAGCTGGACAGCTGACTCTGCGTTTAGCAACAGGAAAGTAGGGTATTGGAGGAGCGGGTTTGTGGGGGCAGTTGTGACTGCAGCCACCTCCTGCGGGTTTTGTTTTCTCTGTCAGGTTCCCCTTCTAGTACTCAAAAGCATCCAGCACTTTCTGAAAAGGAGCCCTGGGAAATGGCTGGACATGTATGTCTCTGTTGTGGGCTCTGGGTGTGAGCTACAGAAGTAAGAGCTGAAGAAACCTCAGAGACCGTCAGGCTTCCTCGTGGGATAGTTTTGGGTCCTTAGGAAATTAGGCCTTGGCACTCAGCTTAGATGACTTCCATTACAGTCCTATAGGTGTGAAATAAACATCTGGCTCAGAGGTTCTCCACTGAGGGCCACCATGGGTCAGTGTGTGGAGACATTTTTGGTTGTCACGCCTGGGGGCAGTGCTGAGACTAGTGTGTGCCCATTCATCTAGCGGGTGCAGGTGGGATGCTGCTGACACGTAACATGCACAGGGCAGCTCCACCACAGAGAAAGATGCAACCCCGAATCTCAACATGACGGAGGCTGAGAAATCCTGATCTAAGTGATAGCTTACTAAGCAAGGCCTTGGCGTTCAGAAGCGGTTGCCTGATTTCCTTCTCTTTCCTTTTTGAGTCATGGTTTTGTTGAGTTGTTGAAAGTGATAGACCTCCTGTAAATAAAATCACTGGATAAAGTTGGAGGGGTTGGCCCAGCAGCCTCCAACCCCTGCCTGATGTGGGGAGCGCGGCAGACCAGTCTCTAGCCCCTGCCTGATGGGGGTAACATAGTGAAAAGCAAAAGCAAAACACCTGGTGTTTTTAGGAGACAGGAGACACAAGAACTGAATACGTGGGCAGATTTGGGAGAAGAAAGAAATGAGCCCCAATGACCTGCTTCAGTTGTCTATTGAAAGAAATGCAACTTGGAAGCTTCATTTTTTTTTTTTTTTTTTAAGCACACTCTTTAAAAAAATTGCCCAGTGCATTTGGAAGTAGCCTTCCAGAAACCCTTGGGATTTATGACCCCAAAGTATGCTCACAGGTGCTCCCAATGAACCTTTAGGTGTAAGGTGGAAGAAGTGTGGAATGTGCCATGACTCCTGCCTCTTAAAAGCTTACAGATTCCAGAAATGAAACCAGTTCATGCATAAAATATCTTCTCTCAGAGCACGGTCATTTTCATGCTTCCCCTTGTGTGAGGATCAGGGTTATAAAGTATTGTGGTTATATCAGAAGATCCTCAACTGTGTGGAAAGAGGCTCCTCTATTTATAGCTCTCCCCGTCGTGACTTACAGCATATGCGTTAATCTCCCTGTGAATTCTGAGCTCCCAAATGCCGAAGGAGATATGCTAAACCCTTTCCCCGTGGCGTTCTTCCAGACAGAATTTAAGAGACACCAGAGGATGGCACATTTATACGGAGCTTGCAGTTTCCTAAACATGAAGAAAATGAACGGCTCTCAGTTAAGCAGCAAGGGTCGGATAGGAGCTTGAAATGGAATATTTGAGAGGACACGGGAGAGACATACTGTGAGTGGCCCCATGAAGTTAGCTGGATCTCTAAGCTTCCTAAGACACCATGATTAGAAATAGATCGAGGTCAGAGTATGTGGTCCTATTTGAATTAATGAAAAGCCAAATTGCTCCTCAGAGTGCTGGTTTTTGTGCTGAGTGTCAGACCACTGGGTTTTGCGGACCCTTTGCAGAGGTCGGGGAAGCAGCTGGGCTCTGTCCTTTTCTCACCTTTCGTCTTCTATCTTGTAATTTGAGATTCCAAATACGATTTCCGTGGAGAAAACAAAAAAGGACTCTGTCTTTAATTCAAAAGGTGAGGTATGGTTAATTAAAACATTGATGTGAACTGTTTTAAGAGAAAAAAATAATTTGTTTACTTTTGAGTGCTGAAGAGTCTTGGCAGAGTGGAAAGTAAATGGGCTTTGCTATTGATCAGACCTTGGTCAAAATCTATGTGCCACTTACTAGTCCTATGACCTCATTCCTGCTGATTCTTAGTTTCCTTGCCTTTAACGTGGGGATAGTAATTCATACTTTCAGTGGGCACTGGGAGGTCATAGAGAATGACACCCACAGCTCCCTCTGATGGCAGTTGTGGCAGAGGGTCCAAACAACCGGTCTGCTTAAACAAAGAGGTGGGTAATGATGGCAGTTGGTGAATGGAGGTCTTGGTTCCCCTACAGCAGGTCCCTACTGACCTTTCTAAGCCTGGAATCATTTAGAGTTCTTTGGTAGCAAGCAACAGAAATGAGCTCTGTCTATTTTAAGCAAAAATGAATTTGCCTAAAGTCTGCTGGGTGGCTGGAGTGGACAGGAATGCTGTAGGATCAGGCTCTCGAGCCAGAGAGAAACCAGGGCAGCCCCCTTCAAAGAGCAGAACAGATGGGCGAGTTTGTTGGGCATTTCCAATGGAAATAAGCTGATGCCCTTTAGTTTTTCTTTCTTCCCTGATCTGACTCCTTCTAACTTTGTTTGGGTCACAAGCCTGGTTCTTAAGGGAGGACAGAGCACTTAGACTAAAATGCATGAAACTTGTACACAGTGGGGCAGAGGTGAGCTCTCCAAGTACACCCAGATGTTGTTAGGATGCGGGAAGGGATGCTGTGAGCCAAAATGCTAACAGTGCACTGCAGGCTTCATCTGTCCCGAGCTTCAGAACACCTTGCCTACCCAAAGCCATCCTCCTCTCTTAAGTTTGCTTACTTCAGACACCCTTGGCTGCCAACTGGATAAAAAGTATGGTCAGTCCCAAGTCAGCTGCCCCTGCTTGTTTATCTGAAGTCAGGATTTTACAGAAGCATCGGCTGCCATGGCAAATATTCTTGTCATCACCAGGCAGGCAAGTGACATATGCTACCATCTCAGGGAGTTAGAGAGTTTTCTAATGATGCACTCCAAAAACTTGATCTGAGCTCTCACAAGTTTCCAAGTTAATTAATAACCAGTGTCCCCAGAAACACGAACAAACATTCATTCCCAACATCTTTCCTAAGTAGGTCTTCAATATATGGATTTGGGATGAAACCTGAATAAATGATTGGCATGCATGCTCTGATGCAAATGCCCAGCTCCCCTATGTGTTCCCTGTGCAATGACAGCTTTAGTATTCTGTTGGGAAATACCTCAGATTTGTTTTAATGGTATCTTATTCTGTAAGACAGTATGAAGCAATCTAGGAAAGAATGAACAATACAGGCATATAGGCTAATTAAAAAAAGCTTGCAAAACTAAGAGAAACAAACAGCCTCTGAGTTTCATGCTTATGAAATATTTATTCAGTGCCAAAGAAGACACTGAAGTCGGAAATGAACTTTGCAAAGTAATTACTTTTGATCCTGGCAAAATCCATTCAAAGGCCTTCAGGTAAACATCATCTTTGATGGGCGGAAGGTGGGTTGTAAAGCAACATTATATTTTTAAAGGAAACAAGGAATGTGTCCAAGTAAGCCACTTGTCCAGGGAACTCTGGAAAGTGTTCCTGGGTGGAACTTCCTAGATGTGCTCCTTGCTAGCCGTGCAGAGATACAAATAGGAGGAAGATGAGATATGATCAGATGGCAAATAAGAAAGCCACAGGCAGCATGATCATGAGAGGGGTCTTCTTCTAAGGAAGACCATGAGACGGGTCTTCCTTAAATGACTCTAAGTGATGCACACGTATTTTAAAAGAGAGTACGTGCCACTAATTTTGATATAGATCTTTAAAATGACATTAAAATGGAAATACACTCAAACTAGGCATCTCCTGGGAAAATGTCAGTAGTTATGTTACACTTGTTTTCCGTTTCGTTCCAGTGCTCCTGTGAAAATAGCTTTATCTTCAATACTCCCAGTGTGGAAGAATACAGTTGTAGGGAGAGGGGAGTATTTGGTTTTTTCAGTTTTAAATGAATTCTCCAGGGAGGGTTTGCTCGTGTGATACATGCAAGCATTTTCAAGAACTGAGCTCACCTGGATGTTGATTCCAGGGGCTTGTGTTTGCCTGTATTCTTTTATCTTTAGATTTTAAGCCCTCTTAGAGGAGGCCAGGGTCCATTCCCAAGCTTAAGAAGTAACATCATTGACCAAAGAGCCCTGTAACAAAACAACCCAGGGTTCTAAGTCCACATGTGGCTCATACCCCATAAGACTTAATTTCCCGGCTCTGAACCAGAGTCCTGTTGGAGATGACCTGATGGCTTCAGGGGATGTTTCAGGGCTATTCATTTCTCTTAAAAAATTTTTAAATTTATTTATTTGTTTTTGAATTGACAAAAAACGTATATGTTTGCCATGTACAACATGGTGTTTCGAAATATGTATATGTGCCGGGCGTGGTGGCTCACGCCTGTAATCCCAGCACTTTGGGAGGCCGAGGTGGGCAGATCACGAGGTCAGGAGATCGAGACCATCCTGGCTAACACCGTGAAACCCTGTCTCTACTAAAAATACAAAAAATTAGCCAGGTGTGGTGGCAGGCGCCTGTAGTCCCAGCTACCTGGGAGGCTGAGGCAGGAGAATGGCGTGAACCCGGGAGGCGGAGCTTGCAGTGAGCCGCACGCCACCGCACTCCAGCCTTGGTGACAGAGTGAGACTCCGTCTCAAAAAGAAAAAAAAAGAAATATGTATATGTTGGGGAATGGCTAAATTAAGCCAATTAACATACACATTACTTCACACCCTTATCAATGTTTGTGGTGAGAACACTTCAGATCTACTCTCTGAGCAAGTTTTCAAAGTCCAATACATTGGTATAACCATAGTTGCCGTGTTGTACACAGGGACGCTTCTTGTCTAGGTTCATGTACCCACCGCTTCACCATCTCATTCCAGGGGCATGTCAATGTCAAGTCTAATGGAAGTAGGTTCCCATCTATAAATTCCCCATATGAAAAAAAAAAAAAGGGTAAAACATTCGAGCCCACCTCTTTGCTTCCATAAAACCCCTAAGACATTTTCTTGTAACTCAAAAGTCATTTCTAGAACACTGCTCTTGAAACCCTCCTGCTGAAATCTTGGGGCAGCACTTAAGGAAAGAAAGAAAAAGAAAAAGAAAGAAAATCAAAACTCTCTTTTCCTCCTCAATTCATAGGGAGAAGTGAAATTCTACCTCACCTTTTTAAAAGAAGAGCCTGGAATTGGCCTATCTGTCTTTTTCCCCGTTGGACCACAGAGCAGAAAGGAATGTGAGTAGAGATTCAGAATAGTAGTAAAGGTCAAATCATCCTCCAAAGAGGGCTCGAGACTAATCTCGGCCTTTGTAATTGGAGCAGTTTTAGATTTTGAGGGTGTGCTTTGGAAGGTCTGGAGACAAAGCTGGAGGTGTTTTCTTTGGGGTTATCCCACAGAGCTGATCCTCGCTACCCCTTCAAAGTGGAGGAGTGGTGAGGGCTGCTTCCATCTGTGACGAACGCTACCCGATGCCTAATGCAAACCAGCCCTGAGAACCAGCTCTGTGCACACAGGAGACATTAGGAAGCTCCCAGGGGCTACTGGTGGGGGACCGGGGCAGTGGGACAGAGGAGGCCAAAAGGCCAGCCAGGGTGGGATTTGCAGTTAGAAGCAAAAACACGAAGACACCTGGGAGTGCAGGGCCACAAGCAGAAACAGTCAAAGACCAGAGGAGATCTGGATACATCTCCTATACCAAACAGCACATCCTGAAAAGACAACAAAGTGTAAGAGGCTGGGCAGCCTCGTAAGAGCTTATGTTGTCCCAGAACCTCCTCTGTGGAGCTTCTGTGGTGTGTAGGTCACTTGCTGTTCTTGACACTTTGCCACTCGCCCCCGTCCTGATACTGTGAGGTAGGTCTTGCTCTCACCTCTCACAGATGAACTAACTGAAGCTAGAAGGCTGAAATCACATGCCAAAAGTATTAAAGTCCTTTTGGTCTTATTGGAAGGGCCACAGCCTCTGTGTCCCACCACCCTCCCTTTCAACTTCAGCCAAATGTCCTTATAGGCATTTTGTTATAAGACACTTGGCAAAACCCATTTTCTCCCTGCGATTAAATAGATTCACTGGCTCACCTTGCTACTTTGTATGCTTTGCGGAATCCTGGATTGTTTGTTTGACTACATCCTTCTCTTCCACGAGGAAGACGAGAAAGGGCCCCGTTCTCCCCCAGCAGATGTGACAGTCTTGCTAAGTGACAGTGAGAAGTAATTAGCACCCCGAGTCCCACTGCCTGCAACCTGTCTGCAGCGGTTCCCACATTCCCTGTCAAACGGGGCTTCTGAGCACATGGATAATTCATGGTTACGTTCTGCATACAGGTAGAGATTCTGCTTCTGTTGTTATTGGAAAAAGCCCAGCTTAGTGGGTGAGGCAGGTTTCCTTCTGAAAGGAGGTTTTGCACATAGAACTAACAGGCTGATGACCAGCTCAGATGGGCTCTTTGGGACACACAGAGACACCCCAGCAACCAGCTCAAAGCAGAGCCCCAAGAAGGGCTAAATTGGTTTGGGGGTTCCCCCGTTCGTCCTTAGATGTGCTGCGTAGCTTTTCAGGTTTATTCATTCGCCTAACATGTTTTTAAGGAGCATCACTGAATGAATGACGAACCTGGGACTCCGTTCCTCAGTCATCAATACGGACAGACAGACATCATCTCTTCTTCACTGGGACATTCTATATTTCACTTTACATCTCTTGGGCCCCTTGCTATTCCCTGCCTCATGATTCAGTTGGTTGAGTACCTGTCTGTTTCCCTGTGACTGTCTATATATTCCATCATCATTCTCCTGTCACTACTGCTCCAGCCTCTGCTCCTCCAGGTCCTCCCAAGCCACTTTGTAGACGTGGTCTCATTCACCACAGCTCTCCCGCTGAAGGAGACCTATCACCATCTTCAGTAGCCTAGGAGACTGAGGCCACAGTGCGGATGTAACTCGCTTGAAGTATGTGGTAGCTCTGAGATACAGTGAGAACTTGAACCCAGGAAGTCAGCTCCACAGCCCATGCCATTTCCACCTTCTGCACTCTTTGTGTGCCCAGCATCCTGCCAGGTACGTAGGACACATTCAAATACCTATTGAGTATAAACAAGTCTATTGAGTATAAACAAGTCTGAGTTATTGGGTCTCGAAAGGCTAACATGTTACTCTTTCTAGGGATCTTTTGTAGGAAGTGATTTTGTTTTCAACAAAAAAGCAAGAGAAGGAAATGAAGAGCTTTCCCAGTAAAAAATTACATGGGATCAAACACATCGTACATTGTTTTTGTTTTTGGTTATGTCAAGAGGCTCCAACCACTTGCCTATCATCAAGCACTGAGTCTGGGCCAGGCACTGGTGAGCTGTTCACATTCCTCAGCTCAGCTAACCCATGAGGTCGTGCTGCTACCATCATTGGACACATGAGGAGGCCGGGCTCAGAGTGGTCAACCTGGCCCAGGTCCCACAATTAGTAATGGCGGAACTCAGAGTCACTGGAGCTCTCCCCTTGGCATGTTCATTTATTGACCAAATATTGATTGAGCTGATACTGTGTGATAAGTTCAGGGACTATAGGATCAACTTAGTATGAACACCTTCACCCTCTCCCAGGTGGGCGTTTGTGTTCTGGGTGTTGTCCACTCTGGACATGCCAGCATCTCCCACTGAGCCAGGTCTTCCAGGGCTAAGGCCAGCTTCATCTGAAGGCACAGCCTTACTATATCATGTGAGTAGCAGGTGGTTGGCTGCAGGTCAGGGGCCTTATTTTCTAGACTCCTAACCTGTGAGTGGGTTGGTAGAACATCTGCCTGCAAATGTATTGAAAAGCTTTACCTAGATAAAAATGGAGTTGTTGTAACATGTACCCAATATCTTTCTTCTCTGTCTCACTACCTCTAGATTAATCTGATGTCAAGTTTTTGGATGTTATGAGCAACCACTTCATTTATTTTTTATGATTGCTTAACCACAATGAGTAAGGTAAATTTCGTGGAAGGAATAATTCATAGTATGGCTGTTTTCCCATTGGAGGGGTTTTATCTTCATATTCTTTCTTAGGTAAGCATCAATAAGGAAAAATGGGCAACAGAACATTCCTCAAGATTCCGCATGGTTCATACTATGGGTCACATTCTCAATGAGCCTAAGTACAATTTCCTCCACTTAATGTTCTTGTTCATTGGTTGTTATTTGGAAGAATAATGATGAGAGTTTGAGAAGTCTTTCAGATGGAACTTAAAAATTCACATTTAATATTTATAGTGTGGAAAGGCCTAAATTGGAATTTCCAAAGTCGGGGTATATAGGAATGTAGAAACTGATTCTGGGCATTGTTCAACCTGATATAAATCAAAGTGAATGCCTTTTTTTTTTTTAATTGCGCATTTCATCAGGATGCAGGTTGAACCCAGAATAATAATGTGAATGCTTTACACTAGTTGCTAACTTGAACAATGCATTTCATTTACTTTAAATATTCTAGAATTCAGAGCATAGACTTGATACTTATTTATGTTGTACATTATATCATTTAGCTGCTTTTTCTAGCTCACTGAAAAAAGTCTGAGCTCTGAAACCATGGGCTCAAATCCTGGGTCAGTTCCTTAAAAATCCTCTGATCTTGGACTGCCTCATTACCTGTGCCTCAGTTTCTCCATCTGTCAAATGGAGATCATAACCATATCCCATTCACAGGGCTATGAGGATTGAAGGAGATAATTTACGGGATGTACCCGCATTGTGCCAGCCCCAAGCAGGCCCTGAATCAAACTGCTTGTTTTGATTATTAGCTAGAGAGACTAGACTTGTGTATAGCAAAGAAGAGGTGGTTGCAAAATGCTGTGTGTGAGATGGACCAGCCAGTATGAACAGGAAAGTCTGGGAAATTACTTCTTAGAGAAGTTGAGGTTTGTGGAAGAACTGGAGGCATAGGTGGGATTTAGACAAGCAGGGGAGTGGGGGCTAAACTGGGCTCAGTTCCAAGCACAGTGTGGGTGGTGGGCAGGGCACAGGCCATGTCAGTAGGTTTGTGTATTCCCGTCTGCATTTCTATTGTGCAGGATGGCTGACGTGTCTCAATGTATGTTTATCTTGTTCCTTGAGTCACATGGTCCCCACTCTCTCTGCATTTGGAACATGTCTTTCTGTTCATTTGTGTTCTGCATACAGAGACCTGGCTCCAGAAAAAAATTCGGTATATTGGTTGCCTGCCACATGCTGATGAACGGTCAATCAGAGGTGCAGGGGTCGACCTTCCAAGAATGGAGAAAGAGAATTCAGGCCATGGTTGCAGATGCAGTTAGGGCCTTTAGAGCAGAGGCAGGGCTCTGTGCTGGGGGTGGGGGAAGCGGTGCTGTCTTTAGAGCCTGTTTGTTATTCATAGAGGAAAGCAGAATTTTGCAGAAATAAGATAAATGTTCCATGCAATTGCACAAGTTTTCTTGTCAAATTAAAAACACAAATGGTGTAGCAGCAGCCTAAATATTTTCTGCTTGTTGTGCCACCTCCAGCAAAAAAATAAAATAAAATAAAATAAAATAAAATAAAGTGAGAATGGGATGCAAAGGGGAAAAAAATAAGAAAAAAGAAGTCTCAACACAGGTGAAGCTAAGCCTGTTGGCTTCCCAAATCTATAGATTCTGTTCCTGTGCAGCGTGGAAGGCTGCCAGGAAAGGTGTGAGAGGGTGAGATTGTTTTTGAAAATCATCTGTTGCAGCTTCTAAGAGCATTTTGGTGCTGTTTGCTTTCATTGTGCCGTTGGAGGTGAGAAAACTGTGATGCAGTTGACTGGCACCTAGCATTGCCCCCATCTGGAACATCTGCAGCCTGGATCTGTTCTGATGAAGTAGAAGCCGCAGATCTTGTCTTGAAACAGGCCAGGTGCAAGCATCCTCTTAGAAGGGATCAACCATGGGATGCGGCATTAAGAGAAGAGAGAGGGACATCCTTACAACTGTGCCTTTCTTTCAACTCAGTCGTGTGCATTAGGCTTGTGTCAGTTAAAGTGCAGGCAAGAAATTTCAAGCAGAAAGGGAATCAGGTGCTCGTAGCATTGCTGGCAGAATTGAGAGCAGCGGGAGCTGTGGGATGGGGGTGCTGCCTGGAAATCAGGAAACTGAAGGAGCCTGCTGGAACCTGCTGAGGAACCCATCGCTGCCTGTGGCCTGCAGCAAGAGACTGATGGTGGACTGCAGGGGCCAGGAAGGTGCAGGAAGCCCCTGCTGCTGCAGGAGAAAGGATGAGGGATGGTTATCTTCCACCTTCCGAATCTCGCATGAACACCTCTTCTAGGTGGAATCCAAACCAGATTCCTTCTGGAAATGGATTCTGGAAAACGTAGTTCTTATGCTTCCAGCCTCTGAGATAAGCAAGGACAATTGCTGGAGGGGAGGGTGTCGCTGAATACCAAGGAAGGATAGCAGATGTAGTTGCCCACATGGCCACTCAGCGTCCACATCGACATCCTACCCATGTTAATTTCCAAAGAGCGATCACAGAAACATCATCATGCTTCCTCACAAAGAAGAAATGCTCACCTCCACCCCAAAAGAAAGGGTCCAGGTGTCCATCTCTGAGTGATGGTCGCCCTCCATATTCAGTAAAAATAACCCTTGGATAGACTGTGGCTGAAAGACTAAACCCTTAGGTTAGCCACAGTCAATATATCTTATATAAAATAAGAGAGGTGGGAGAGCAGGGGAAAGAGATACTGGGTTATGTATGTAAAAACATACACAATAAAGCAAACAAGAAACGCTGTGTAGGTCCTAGAGTCCTCATCTCTACAAGTGGTCACAAGGCTTTTGTGATAGGTAATTTTAGGTGTCAGCTTGACTGGACTAAGGAATGCCTAGATGGCTGCTGAAGCATTGCTTCTAGGTGTCTGTGAGGATGTTTCCAGGGGAGATGGGCGTGTGAGTGAACTGAGAAAGACCCCCTCAGTGTGAATGGCCACCATCAAATTGACTGGGAGCCCAGCTGGGACAAACAGCTAGAAGGAGGGATTCTCACTTTCTTTTTCTCTCTCTCTCGGTCTCAGTCTCTGTTCCCCACTTCCTGAGTGGGACGCTCAGCGAGGATACTGTTAGCTGGAGAGGATACAGAGAAACTGGATCACTCCTACCTTGCCCATGGGAATATAAAATGGCACAGCCACTCTGAAAAGCAGTTTGGCAGCTTGTCACAAAACTAAATATGCAATTCTCCTCCTACCTTTGAACATGATTAGATTCTAGGTTCTCTGGCTTTTGGACTCTGGGACTTGCAACAGTGGCCTGGGAACTACAGGGCCTTTGACCTCAGACTGGGGGCCACATGGTCTGCTTTCCTGGTTCTGAGGCCTCTGGACTTGGACTGAGCCACACTGCTAGCTTCTCCAGTTCTCCAGCTTGCAGACAGCCTGTTGTGGGACCTCTCTGCCCCTGTGATCATGTGAGGCAATTCTGCTAATAAACCTCTCTCAAATATCCTATGGGTCCTGTCTCTCTGGAAAACCTGACTAACACAGCCCTATCTGGTATTTATAAATTCCTGACCAGGCACAGTGGCTCACACCAGTAATCCCAGCACTTTGGGAGGCCAAGGCAGGTGGATCACCAGAGGCTGGGAGTTCAAGACCAGCCTGGCCAACATGCTGAAACCCTGTCTCTACTAAAAATACACAAATTAGCTGGGCGTGGTGGCAGGTGCCTGTAGTCCCAGCTACTTGGGAGGCTGAGGTAGGAGAATTGCTTGAACCTGGGAGGCAGAGGCTGCAGTGAGCTGAGATTGTGCCACTGCACTCCAGCCTGGGCGACAGGGTGAGACTCTGTCTCAAAAAAAAAAAGAAAAAAAAATCCTCTTCCCACTACAATCCATGCTCTTGCTGCTCTTAGCCATTGCGGTTCCACCCAACATCTCATTCCTGAGGGGACTGTGCTCTCAGTGGTCTTGTGTGTTTTGAGATTGCTATGGTTTTCCATGTGCAAGTCCTAAGAAGAACCCCAGAGAGTCCCTGGGCTTCTACTTTTCTCTTCCCTTCCCCTAGGGCAGCAGCCATGTTCCTCTTATAGAACTACCTCAGTGGGCTCAGCCAGCATGGGGGGCCTTCCTTTGCCTTTGGAGGCACAAGGAGTCTCAGATTCTTGCACCACAGTCTTAACTCCCAACATCGTTTCTTTGGAAACCAAGACCACTAATCTACAGGGTTGAGAGTTGCTGAGACGAAAGGTAAAAATCTGTTGAGTGGAGGGTTCAGTGTTATAGGGTGAGGGACCACTTGCATTTTCACCCCTTAGTTCCCAGATCCACTTATTCTGGTGAGGGGAAAAACACCACCACATATTGGTCACTGGTCCAGAGCTTACACTGCATCTTATAGACACAGACTTCAACTTGGCAAGGTGCTGCCTCCAACTGGCCTCATCACTGAGTCTTCAAAAGGCCATTGCTCACTCTAACTGATAATAAGACTTACAGTGTAGCTGCCATAATCAAGTCATTGTGACGTTGGCAGAGAGATAGACACATGGATCAATGGAAAAGAACAGAGAACCCGGTGGTTAGGTCCACATAAATATGCCCAACTGATTTTTGACAAAGATGCAAAAGCAGCTCATAGGAGGAAGAATAGACTTTCAAGAAAAGGTGTGAGAGCCGTTGGACATCCATAGGCAAGAAGAAAAGAAAGAAAAAGATAAAAAGAGAACCTCTACCTAAACCTCATCACCTTATGCAAAAATTAACTCAAAATGGATCATGGGCTAATGTAAAACTAAAGCCATAAAACTTCTAAAAAAACATAAAATAAAATGTTTGGAGTTGAGGGCTAGGTGAACATTCTTAAACATGACACACAAAGCACAAACCATAAAAGAAAGAATGGATACATTGAAGCTCATCAAAATACAGAACTTTTGTTCTGTGAAAACCCGTATGAAGAGAATGAAAAGAGAAGCTACAGGCTAAGAAAATACTCAATAACTATATATCCAATAAAAGATTTATACTTAGAATATTTAAGGACTTCTCAAAACTGAAAAGTAAAAAAAATAAAAGAATCCAATTAGAAAATAGGCAAAATACACGAAGACACATTTTACTGAAGAGAATATACAGATGGCAAATAAGTATATGAAAAGATATTTAACATCATTAATCATAAGGAAAATGTAGATGAAAACCACAGTGAGAAATCACTAAATACCTGTCAGAATGGCTGAAGTAAAGAAATAGTGACCACACCAAATGCTGATGAGGATGCAGAGAAACTGGATCACTCATACTTTGCCCGCAGGAACATGAAATGATACAGCTACTCTGGAAAGCAGCTTGGCAGTTTCTCATAAAACTAAATATGCAATTACTATACCAGACATCCAACAGTTGTGCTCTTAGGAATTTATCCTAGAGAAATGCAAACTTAAATTTGCACCAAAGCCTGTCCATGAATCTTTACAGCAGGTTTGTCTATAATAACCCCAAACTGGGAAAAATCCATCTGTCTTTTAGTGGGTGAATGGTTAAGCAAGTTGTGATATATCATATCATGGAATACAACTAGACAATCGAAAGGAATTAATTGTGGATAGTCATAAACCTGAATGAATTTCCAGGGAATTATGGGTGGAAAAAAGGCCAATACCAAAAAGTTATGTATTTTTGTATGCACGAATCTGTTTATATAACATTGTTGAAATGACAAATTTATAGAAATGAAGAACAGATGGCTGGTTGCCAGATGTTAAGGAGCGGGGTGAGGGTGAGAGGTGGGTGTGGTTATAAAGGAATAGCCCCAGGATACTCTGTTCTCTCTAATGATTGTGACGGTGGAGATGTAAACTTGCACACGTGATGCGATTGCATAGAACTAAACACACATGTGCACACACACACATACCACCCACACAGGAGCACAAGGAAACTCATGAAATCTCAGTAAAATGGATGCGTTATGTCAATGTCACTTTCCTGGTTGTGATATTTCCTTTAGTTTTGCAAGATTTTACCACCAGAGGATAAAGTGTACACATAATCTTTGCATTATTTCTTACAGATGCATGTGAATTTACAGTTATCTCAAAATAATTTAATTTAAGAAAAGGGATGGTGAGATAGGTGGTAAGAACAGTCATTCTCTAAAGTGCCTCAATGACTCACTTCTGCTATAAAAAAAAAAAATCAGTGTTTCAGTAGCTATTTGTTGGATGGATGGATGATCATGGTAGGCTCACACCCTTCTCTCCTATTGTCGGCCAGAACCGTGCGTTTGATCTTGCTGGCAGACAAATCCTGGTGGGTCTGCCCTGAGTTTTAAATTTGATGTTAAGTTTAAATCATTTTGACAAAATAAGTGAAATATTTTTTAAGAATAAAAAGTAAATAATTAAATTGTATATATGAAGGCCATTGATTGTTGTGTGATATATCTCCTGCTGCCTTAATGCATTATCTTATCATTTGCATTTCTTCCTTGGATATTCTTTTAAAAGGAGGTTTGTATGAAAATAACAGCATGGCTAGTGGAAATATAAATTTATATCCTTTTCTTGAGAGGTAACATGACAACATGAATAATTTAAAAAACCCTGAAAATAACAATAACAAAAAACCGCTTAGTCTAGCAATTCAACATCTATGAATTTATCCTAAGAAAATAATTGGACAAGTGTGCAAAGAGGTATGTGCAAGGATATTGACTAGAATTGTTTATAATGGTGAAAAAAATGGTAATAAGCAAAATGTCCAAAACAAACAAACAAACAAAAACAACTTAAACGAATTGTGGTACAGTGAAAAAATTGAGAAGGAAATAGCCATTAAAAACTTAAAGTACAATAAAAAAAGAAACAAGCAGAAATACATGTTCCTAAAATTCTCAAAAAAAAAAAATGGTACTGTGGTTCTGTATTTGCTGAAGTGAGAGGTTGTTTCAGAATAGTGATCTGAAAGAATCCATAGTTATTTGTGAAATACTGAGGTTGTGTGTGGGGGGATACATAAGCATGAAAATAGGACATCATATGAAAGGGTAAAGAACCCACTGCAACTGTGGAGCGGGGGAGAGTTCAGCTAATTACATAGTTTGAAAATGTATCCCTTTGAGTATTTATAATTATTTTCTGTAATAATTACTTGCATACATAAAAATATTAATGTCTGCTGAGTTATTGCGTATGAGGAATTTTTGTTTTGTTATCGTCTATATTTTCTAATTTGTAATAAGTTTACCACAAGGAAAAACTGAATAAAAACAGCAACATTTATTAAACACGATGAAGAAAGACAACCTAATTCTGACTTCAGAATGAGCCATGCTGCCAACATCTAGCTGAGTCGGTCCCAGCTTCAGGCAAGTGTATTCAAGGGGCACAGATGAAGAGGTAGAGTTGATGTCCATTCCTAGGAGCTGGACATTTAGTTAGGCCAAGAAAAAAGGATGGGCCCAGAGCTCTTTGAGGGCAAAGAACATGCCTGCCTCATTCACTAGTGGGTCCTTGTATGGGGCTCAATACCAGGCTTACCAAAACGTTTGTTGAGTGAAGAAAAGAAAGTGATGTCACTTGCTCAGGAAGGATGTCGGAGTGCCTGCTCTGTGCCAGGCATGGTTCTTTGTGTTTAGGAAGCCGCTGAGAATAGGGAAGCCACGGTCTTGGCATCCAGTGGGGGAATAAAGGGGCCAAGCACAGAGAGAAGCATGGGAAGAAACTGCCTGCAGCATGAGACAGACGGCAGTCCTGTGGGGCCACAGCAGGAAAGGACTTTTTGGAGAGGAAACGTTCAAACCAAGCTGGCCTGCTGAGTCACCACCAGACATGGGATGACTTTGGAGGGGCACATTCTAGAGAAAGCAAAGAGAAAATGCAAGAGCTGCAAGGAAGAAACGACTTCAGGGCCTGGAAACAGAGAGAGGTCGGGTGTGGCCAAGGTGCTGGGTGAGGGATGTAGGCTGCACTTGGCCTTGTGGAGTCTGGGCAACTCCAGCAAGGAGTTGGACTTTATTCTGGGTGATACAGGAAGCTGTTGGAGAGCTTTAAAAATCTTTTAATTTTAGAATGGTTTTGGATTGATAGAAAAATTGCAAAGATAGCACAGACTTCCTACATACCCCTTACCCTGTTTCCCCCACTGTCAACTTCTTACATTTGTATGGTGTGTTTGTCACGGTTAAGAAACTAACATAGGTATATAACTACTAATGAACCCGTAAGCGTTATTCTGGTTTTACTCATTTTCATTAATGTCTTTTTTTCTGTTTCAAGACCCCATCCAGGGCACCGCCTCGCACTTAATCATCATGTCTCTAGACGCCTCTGGGCTGCTATGGTGTCTCAGACTTTTCTCATTTTTGATGACCTTGATGGTTTCTAGGCATCCTGGCCAGGTGTCCTTCAGTTTGAGTTTGACTGATGTCTTTCTCATGGTTGGACTGGGGTGATGAGTGTTCAGGGAGAGGCCCACAGAGGTGGCAGGCCCGTGATCATATCTGGGCTCCTGCTGTCAACATGCCGTTACTGGTGATGGGAACCTTGGCCATGTTGTGGGTGAGGGCAGACACTGGAGAGATTTAACAGGAGAGGTGACCTGGTTTGCTACATCCTTTAAAAGGGTCCGTTGGGCTGAGGGAATTAGGTAATGTGAGTGAAGCATAGTAGGATGAAAGCAAAGCTGTGTTGGTGACAGTGGGTGACCAGGTGGACCTGAGATGCAGATTCGTGCAGAGGTGTGTGCAGGGGTGAGTCATTGAGAGGCTCTGAATGCCAGGCTAGGGAGATGGCATTTTATCTTAGTAGATTTCAAGCACTGGCCTCAGAGTTCTCTCTTCAAATAGAACTTTACAAAAAAATAGCCAAAGGGAATACAAAACCTAAAGATGAATTTCTGGTGATGGAAAGTGAGACCCTGAGTGCAGCGTCACTGGAGGCTCTAAGACTCCTAAATGGAACCTCCTGGGTGACTGAGGGCAAACCATCAGCAAGGCATGTGACAGGCACAGCGAGCAAGTGAGGCTCTTCCCCTCCTCCAGGTAGGAAGCACCTGTACCTGGATTAGGTGGGCAGAATGGAAAGTGTGAGGAAGGCAGGAAGGGCCGAAGTCAGTGTGCCTGTTGGCAGAGGTCGGGGCCAGGACAATGCCGATGATGAGAGCAGTGAGAAGCCAGCACCCCCACGTGGGGAGGGAGGCATGGGCAGCAAGGTCCCTTTAGAGGCAAAGGTGGGACACCTCTGTTCCTGGGCTCCCCAGGCTTTGGGTGTCCTCTGGGCCTGGTCTCATGGAGTAGTTCAGGCTGGAGACTCAAGACTGCAGAAGACGCTGTGGCGAGGGGAGATCCACCTTTGTGTGGAGTTTGGCCACCAGTGATCTGTGCATTGAACTAAGAAACCACCTCCTGGACCCACGTTTCTTTTCACATGAGCATTTTTGTGATGTGGTCGTAGACAGAGCCAGATTATGACCACAAATGATTGCTCAAGAGGCGATCTGTTAAATATTTAATGTGCAATCGCAACTGCTTGCTGTGGAGCTCCTTCTCTGTCTGAGATGAGTAGGGTCTATTGGCAGGCAAATTCCAATTTAGTAATGAGATCATTATAATCCTGACCTCCTTGGAAGGATCCTTCACGCCAGAGCAAGCCACTTCTCTGAATCCTCTCCACCTCTTCCCAGCATGAATTTAGTTCTCACAGCTCTCAAAGGAACTCCCATTTCCTGTTTCTCCTCTACTCCTGACCTCACTCTCGCTCCCCTTAGCAAAGTTGTTCCATCCTTCCAGACTCCTTCACGATGCCTTCGCTTCATCTCACAAATGAGACGCTGAACACCTGCTATCTCCACACACTGTGCTTTGTCCCTTCAGGGACAGAGCTGGGGCCTGGTTTCAGCTCATAAAGAGCTCACAGTCTTGTGCTGTTTCTTGGACCAACAGAGTCAGAAATAGCAGAGGTGCTTGTGAGCACATAGAATGTTCTGGAGCCCATCTCAGATCTTTAAATGAGACACTTTGGGGTCAGAGTCTGGCATCCTCCTTTTACTACATAAGACCCCTGGCTTGGTTGGGGGTTCACCCTTTCACCAAACTCCTAGAGTGCTTGACGGTTTCACCCTCTGTGGTGGTTGATCTTAGGTGTCACCTTGACTGCGCCTCTGGGTGCCCAGGTTAAACGTTGCTTCTGGGTGGGTCTGTGAGAAGCCTTCCCAAAGAGATTAGCATTTGAGTTGCTGGACTCAGCAGAGTAGATTGACCAGCCCCACAGGGATGGGCATTACCCAATTTGTTGAGGGCCTGAATAGAACAAAAGATAGAGAAAGGAGGAATTTGCCCTTCTTCTTGACTCCCTGCTTGAGGCGGGACATCTCATCTCATCTTCTCCTGCTATCACAATAGGATTTACACCTCAGCTCCCCTGCGTCTCAGAGCTTTGAACTCCAATTATACCATGGGCTTTCCTGGGTCTCCAGCTTGCTGATGGCAAACTGTGGGACTTCTCAGCCTCCATCACCGCCCGAGTCAATTTCTTTTTTCTTTTTTCATTTGTTTTTTTTTTGGAGATGGAGTCTTGCTCTGTCACCCAGGCTGGAGTGCAGTGGTGTGATCTCCGCTCACTGCAACTTCCGCTTCCTGGGTTCAAGTGATTCTCCTGCCTCAGCCTCCCGAATAGCTGGAACTACAGGCATACGCCACCATGCCTGACTAATTTTTTGTATTTTAGTAGAGATGGGGTTTCACCGTGTTGCCCAGGCTGGTCTCAAACTCCTGAGCTCAGGCAATCTTGCCCACTTCGGCCTCCCAAAGTGCTAGGATTACGGGCATGAGCCACCGTGCCCAGCCACAAGTCAATTTCTTATAGTAAATCTCCCCACACCCATATGTGTGTGTGTGTGTGTGTGTGTGTGTATATATACACACATATATATATATAATATCTCCTATTGGTTCCGTTTCCCTGGAGAACCCTGACTAAACAACCTTCCTAGAGAATCTAGAAAGCAGACTTTGCAGGAATATTTTCTCCCTTTTGCTAGTTGTTTTTTCTTGTGTGAACCCTGAAAGAGCCCATTCTCTGAAACAGCTCCTGAGCATCTAACTGGGCCTAGTTTCCAAATAGAGCCAAGCAGCCATTTGCTGACTAGAGGTCACACACATACTCTGTGTTCCAGGAAAACACACACCTTTGCCGTGTAACTTAGGGACATTCAGGGCTGTTTTTTCTTGTTCGTGCCACCTGAATCAGTAGCTGTGGGAAAACCTTATTTTCCTCCTGGACCTAAGCAATAGACTGTGACAGCATTGGCCAATCAGAACTGAGCAGTTTACATCCCGCAATTGCATAAGTGGCCCAGAGTGGGAAGCTGGGTGGGAGCTTTCTCTATCAAAGACAAACCACTCTCTTGGTTCTCTCCGGGCCCACCTTTGTTTTGTACTGAAGGCTGCCTCTCCCCAGTTTGCAAACTGCTTGTGGAAATAGAGTCTCTCTTAACCTAATGCTTCTTTCTCAGGTGTTTGGTTAACACTTGTACATGGTAGGCATTCTGTCTGTATTTGTTGGGTAGATGTGTGCGTGGATGTTGGTTTAACTTTCCCAGCCAGAGTGGGCATCTCCTCTGGGGTAAGAAGTTGGTGACATGCAGGTACCTGAGGCCCTGCCATGGGTGCATGGGCTGTGATTGTCCATGGACCATGTTAACTTAAACCTCTGGTCTAACACATAGAGTGGGCATCTTCCTAGGAAACCCTGGAAAAGCAGCAGATAGGACTGGCTCTCAGCAGTGATGAAAAACAATAAGAGGACAAAATGTGGTACTTGACACAATGGAGTACTATTCAGCCATAAAAAAGAATAAGAACCTGTCATTTGCAACAACAGGGATGGAATTGGAGGTCATCGTCTTAAGTGAAATAAGCCAGACACAGAAAGACAAACATCACATGTTCTCACTTATTTGTGGGATCCAAAAATCCAAACAATTGAGCTCATGGAGATAGAGGGTACAAGGATGGATACTAGAGGCTGGGAAGGGTTGTAGGGGTGAGGAGGATGGACATGGGGATGAACAAGACCTAGTGTTTGATAATACAATAGGATGAGTAGAGTCAATGATAATTTAATTGTACATTTTAAAATAGCTAAGAGTATAATTGGAATGTTTGTTACACAAAGGACAAATGCTTGAGGAGATGGATACTCCATTTTCCATGGTGTGATTATTGTGCATTGCATGCCTGTATCAAAACATTTCATGTTCCCCATAAATATATACACTTACTGTGTACCCATAAAAATTTTAAAAAATGATTAAAAGTCTGGATGTAATTTAGAAAAGAGGAAACTGTCTTTGTGTGGCGGCCAGCTGAAGACAGATACTGCATCAGGCACTTGGCAGCCTGGTTTCCAGTAGCTTCTCAACACAGTGGAGTAGAATCTATGGCCCCATTTTACAGATGAAAAATGGAAGCACAGAGAAATCACAGCTCCAGCTTCGTCAGGAGGACCATAGAGGTCCAGGGGCTGGAGGTCTGAATATTTAATAGAGGGATTTGAATAACCATGGAAGTTAGCCTGGAGAGAGATTTAGGAGGCAGGTAAGCCTAGCGTTCACTGTGGGGGCAGATGCCTTCCCCATCTGTGCAGAAGACTGGCCCAAGTGGCCGTGATGACTTGGCTCCTACCTACTTCCTAATGGACCTCAGAGAATTAAACAGCGAGGACAACAGCGAATGTTGTCTCTCAGACCCTTGACTTTTTCAGGACTGCCTGATCTTTCTTTGTCCTCGTTTGGCTTCAAGTCAAGTCAGCTCAACCCTGATTGAGCACCAGCAATGAGTCATGTCTGTGAAGGTGACACGGCCCCTGTCCTTGAGGAGCTTTGAGTTCAGTGACTGTCACTTCAATGGAGTTGGGCTGGACACAGCCACATGTATATGCCAGACATGAGGCTTTGTTCTCATTACAATAATTGCCCTGCATTATTCTAGCAATTAAACTTCTTGACGTGTGTGGATGCATGTTCCCAATTTTTTCTGGCCTCTACCGAACACAATGTTAATATTTGAGAGCAGTCCTAAAAATTAAATAATTATACAAACTGAATTAGGATAGCATAATATTACCAATCAGAGTAATGTGGCTTTGTAATCCAGCGTGATGTCATATGAATCTATAAATTAGGAAGCATGTCAGAGGAGGAAACCACATCCTTTATTGCTTTCCCTTAAATAGCTTAAAACTAATCTTTTCCATGAACCAACAGCTATCTCTCATGTTTAATAATGCTCCTCCCTGCCCAGATGAAGCTAACTAAATGATGTTGCCCCCTGCATCTGCAAATGCCTGGTGCCAGGGCAGGGACACAGGGAATGGCAGAAGGGGAGACCAGATGTTGGTTGAGGCATTGATTTATGGGCATGACCTTCCATGTGCCCAGAGGATGGCTGAGACCAGGATTTGATGAATGCAGTGCTCTGTGTGAGAAGTTCTAAGGTGACAAGCGAAGATTCTATCCTCTGGAGGGGCAAGCCCTATTATTAGGTTGGTGCAAAAGTAATCGCAGTTTATGCAGTTGTAATGGCAAAAACAGCAATTACTTTTGCACCAACCTAATACCACACGGAGGAGGTTCAAGTGTATGCCACCAGGGCAGGTGCAGCTGATGGGGCCAGAGAAAACTCAGATGTCTTCAATCTTTGCAGAGTAGGGAAACAGAAAAAGCTAAGTGAGGAAAGTGAGATTGCTATCACACAGATGCATGTCTTAGGCTTTCTGATTCCATTCCTCATGAATTTCATTAAGTAATCAAAGTGCTAAGCATGAAATGTGGATATGCTGTCACCAGGTGGCAGCAGCATCCACTCTCCAAAATGCATTTTGTTCAAACCTAGTATGTGCTGGGTATTCTGAGCACATAGCAGAGACTAAGGCAAAGAGTCCCTGGCATTGTGGAACTTTGAGGCTAATGAGGTGGCAGGTGCTTACACTTTAGAAACCGTTGTGAGGAATAGCTAGTGGTAGTTAAATGATGTAGTGATAGTTAACAGAGAGAAAAGCTTTTCTCTCGCTCCAAGCTATATTTTTATTATCACTATTAACATAAATAGAAAATAAATATTACAATAGTTATTAAATAAGCAAAAGATAATGTTGCATTTAGTTATACGATTAAGTAGAGGTTTTCAAATATTTGTTAGCTTTGTGCAACCGAAATTATATGAGGAAGCAAAAACCACAAATACAGAAAATAAGAACTTTTCTGTTTGAACAGAAAAGAGGACACTGGGGAGGCCCTTTCAATGCAGGCCAGACTTTTAGGGGCTCGACAGAACACAGCTGGAGAAACATCCACACCACACGCGGTTTCACCTGCCACACGGCAGCCCCGGTGCCCGGATCACTGTGTGTGGAGACTTAGGCTCACGGGCAAACCTCCTCCGGGTTCCGGTCAGTGTGCTGCCTCCCTATCCACTGGGAGCCGTTTTGCGTTTCGGATGCTCCCAGGCTCTCCCGCAGTTTAAAGACTTAACTCAGCGGCTTTCAGGGCCTGTGGTTAAGGGGCTCCGAAAGAACTGTTGCCGGTGGACCGGTTCAGGGTCTTGACTTCGCCACACAAAAGAACTTGAGAGCACGTCCAAAGTAAAGGTAAGCAAGGGAGTTGATTGCACAGCGAAAGTGCACTCTGCCAGCTGATCGGAGCGGCCGCTCAAAGGCGAGGCAGTGCTGGCCGACACTGGGGAAAGCCCCTTTATGGGGGTCTTACATGATTATTCATGAAGGGCTGGGAAGAGGTGTTGCCATTAAGCATGTTCTGGGCTGTCTCCTGGTGGCACGTGTGCTGTGGTTGTGCATGCTAGTACACACATCGCATGTCTCATTAGCATCGTAAATCTCCACTCAGTTCTTTAGTATTCTAATGAGCGCAGGTCAGCCCAAGGACACTCATCTTGGGTTTCTGCACTTGGATGAATTCGCGGATTTTTCCTTCGCTCTTTGACCTCCTCGGTGCAGTATGGTCTAACCACGAGCCTGGGATGCGGCTTGTGCACCGCAGGGGGCTTGTTCTCGCCATCTATTTAGCAAGTTTGCTCTCCTTAAAGTGAGGCTATGACCACCTTCTCTGACCTACCTCAGAACCTGTTGCTTAGCTTCAGAAATCCAGGCTGGTGCTGGGCTTCCTTACAGCCTGAGGTCAAGGGATGCCCCTGAGACTTAACTGCCCTTGGATACCAATTTTCAGTAACAGAAAAGAATGAAAATAAAGTTCACATGAGGGCTAGTGCTGCTGGCAATGAGAAGGTCCTGTGACTATTTTTATTACCACTTCCACGATAAGGAGGTGATCTTTCATTCTCATTTCTCTCTCTGTAATATTTTGCATTCTCCAACTATTATCTGTAAGAACATCTTAGAGCATTTGAAAAGCAGAGAAAATATATAATAAAAACCACAACCAACCACACCGTCTTAATGATAGCACTATTGTTTTGTAATTCCTTCCAGTATCTTTGCCCAAGGTTTATTACTTGTTGAGTATTTGCAATTGTCCTCAGTAAAATTCTGAGACATGATTTTTAATTTAACATACCTTAAGATTTTTGTCTGCAGGTGGCTGAATTTCTTCAGAAAAATTATTTTAAAGGTTACTCAACACTGAGCAGTTAGTATTCTATTCATTCAGGTGGCCATTCTCTGACGCCTGTATTGCTTCCATCTGTTGGGAAACGAACCCAGAGGAGAATATTGTTTTTCTTTTGCTAACAACAACATCCGTTAGGACAGATTTCCACATGTCTGATTGCTGGGGCCGATGACACAAACATTGACAATGGCGCTTCACGCGTGTTGACTGATGATTTCCAAAAGCTTATCTTCCCAGTAGGCGGTTTGCCAGATGCTTCCAGAAATAGATGAGAATGCCAGTTTCATCACACTGTTGCCAGCACTAGGTATGTCCACTACATTTTAATGCTAGTGTAATAGGCAAAGGGGACCTGCTGTCTGTTTCACCATTCATTTCTTTGCATGGTTTTCAGGTGGGACATTCCATCCTCCTGGAGAGGCCAGATCACTATGTCTCCCAGGAGGCCCTGGCAGAAGCTGCTCTGGTGTCCAGCTCCTGTGTGAAGCCTCCCTGATTCCCTGCTCTTGGAACAGACTTCTTTTCTGCCCTTTAAACACCCCTAACATCATGCGTGGGCCTTTGCTATGACACAATTGTTCCCCATTCTGCATCGTCATGAGGCTGTCTACACCCTTTCTCTCTCCTGGGCAGGGCTCCAGCTCTCCAGGGGATGGGGATGTGTGTTACTCTCTTAGTCCCCTGCCTTGTCCAGCACAGCACTGTACATGCCACAGAGGCCCCACAGAGCTTGATCAAAAACTAACAATGATTAAACCAAAATTATGAATGGACAAAAAATTACCATCAAGAAACCTCAGCATTTTAATGTTCATGAGGGGGATGTAGGGTAAATGCACCTGATAGTAATAACTTCAGCATACCCTTAGAATGACCCTGTATGGCAGATGCGCCTAAATGTGTGTTCCGCGCTAGGGAATCCAGGAGTGGCCAACCCGGAGATTCATTCTATGTCTATGATAAACATCTGAGCCCCTGGCCTGTTCTGTGGAACGCAGGCCGTTCAGGGGATTGAGGCCCTGAGTTTGGGATTGGATGAAGGTTGCCAGGTGGAGGTTACCAGGAGGGTGTTAAGTGAAAATGCTATGCTGTTCAGAAGAGGTTACAGTTTTCCTGCCCGGCCTGCCACCACTGGAGCATTTCTGTACATAAGGCGATTTCCCTGTTCAGCCCACCACCATTGAACACTCTCCCTGCACATAAGCCCCTAATAAAACCCCATGGCTTGGTTGCTAGCTCTGGGTCTCTTCTTCAGCCTTCCTATTGAGCTTAATAGGGGTTCAGCACAACTGTGGAACAAAGAACAACAAAAAAATTGGGGATCTTAGCTCTAGTTTTCTTTCCTCCCTGAATCACATATGAAGGGAGTCATGTGGCCTTTCAGCCTTATCCCATTTGAAAACAGAGGCTGTAGGATCAAATCTCAATCCCCTTAGTCCTATATTTAGGAGTCAAACTCTGACTTGTTCATGGGGCTGGCATCAGATAGCAGAGCACACAGGGCAATCTGGAGCAGGAAGCTGCTGGACGCTCTGCCTTCTTTATCCAAATAGTGAGGTTACATGGGGAGAGCTGTGGTCCTGAACTTATTGATTCACTTGAGTTTTTTTTTAGGGACCTACTATGTGCCAAGCATTGAGCTGCCTCTGATAGTGAAGGTAGAATGTGATCAATAATAGGTGTGTTTAACAACACTGTTGTCTGAGCTACTTATGATGTTAGATCTTGATGTCAGAGAAGCCAGCTGATCAGAGTTGCCATTCAGTATTTGGCCTCACTAGTAATTTCTTCATTCTATAAAGCAGAGCTTCTTGTGCACTAGCAAAGCATCAGCACACCTGGAAGACTTGTTAAAACACAAATTTCTGGACCCACTCACTGAGTTCCTGCTTCAGCAGACCTGGGGTGAGAGCTGACAATTTGCATTTCTAACACATTTGCAGGTGATGTTGCTGGTCTGGGGAATCACAATTTGAGCACCACAGCTGTCAATTGAAATAATAACAGTTCCCATATGTAGGCGATTTACCTGTGCCAGGTGTTATGTGGACAGCTTTACTTGCCTTATCTCAATCTCCAGAGAGACTTACAAAGGAACTATTGATAGCTTTAATTTCTGAGATGAGATATCTGAGAGTAAAAGCTGTGAAAACCCTATTGAAGCTGGCACAGTGAGTGAGATTGGGGCTGAGCCCCCGTCTCTCTGGCTCCAGTCACACTGCTAATCCATGCTTGGTGCATCCACCCGGTTACCAAGCCACTCTACCTCCTTGGGGACCCTTCTCCTCGATTACCAATGAGTCACCTTCAGATAACACTGTGCCCCCCACAGGCAGTGCAGATGCCACCTAACAGAACATTCCCAGTTCCTCCTTCAAATTCTTGGGATGTTGTTGCCTTCACCCCACTTCTCCATGTGCCATAATCACTCAATAAATTGTTCCTGTCATTTTAAATGATTGCCTTTTAAAGATCAATAAAAAAGATCAAAGATTATATTTTATCTTCATGATTCCTTCATGACGCCCTTCCTTTCTTTATGGAGATCTGTATTTCTGACCTTTTCCTTATTCCTTCTCCCTGTAGAACTTTCAACAATTCTTTCAGAGCAGGTCTATGGGCTGTGAATTCCATCCAGTTTTTGTTTGTCTGAGAAAGTCTTTGTTTCTCCTTTACTTTTGAAGATGATCTTTCTGGATAAACAAACGGTTTTCTTTCTTTTCTTTCAAGACTAAATGTTTCATTCCATCCTCCCACGGTTTGTGTGTTTTCTGATGAGAAGTCTGCTGTGATTCTTATCTTTGCTCCTCTCTAGGTAAGAGGTTTCTCCCACGGCCCTTGTCTTGTTTCAAGATTTTCTCTTAGTCTTTGGGTTTTCTGCAGTTTGAACATAATATATCTAGGGGTGTGTGTTTGTGACTTTTGTTTATTTGTTGCTTGTTTTGTATTTATCAGTTCTCTGGGTCTATCATTCATTTTGAAAAGTTATTAGCCATTATTACTTTGAACACTTATGTGCTGTTCTCTTTCTTTCTGGTATTCCAATAACACATACATAAAGCCTTTTGATGTTGTTCCACAGTTCTTAAGGATTCTATTGTTTTTTATTAAATATGTTTTTCTCTTTGCATTTCAGTTTGGGAAGTTTCTGTTGCCATATGCTCAAGCTCACTGATTCTTTCCTTGGCTCTGTCTAGGCTACTGAAGAGCCCATCAAAGGCATTCATCATTTCTTTTGCAGTGATTTGATATTTTGTATTTCCTTTTGATTCTTTCCTAGTATTTTCATCACTCTGCTTATATTACTTATCTGTTGTTGCATGTTATCTAGTTTTTCACTGGAACCCTTAACATACTAACCATATTATTTTAAATTATCTGGCTAATAATTCAGAGCAATAGGAACTGAGGTCAACAGGCCTTAATGTGAGGATTTATGTCCATCTGGCTCAGAGTTGGGCTGTGTTCAATATTTGCTGTAGGTGCCAGAAGCCTCGCCTCTTGACCTTGAGTCCTGCTCTTCAAAGCCTCTGTCTGGAGCTCTTTCAACTGTAATTCACTGCTGTTATACTGAAGCCCTGTTGATGAGGTGGTAAATTGTAGGGGAAGGAGAGTGTCCTATAATCATCAAATTAAATCTCAGTCTTTCCGTGGGGCTCTGTGTCTGGCCTGTGACTTCACAAGTGTTTCCCCCAGCCTTAGGTGAGACTGGAAGGCTGGAGGGAGCTGCAGTAGAAAATGCCCTTCCCCAGGCTGGAATGAGGCTGTGAAGTCTTTCCCCTGGAGAGTGGACCTTCCAGGGGAAGGAGAAGGCTCTGGTGTATTTCATAAGGAATACTCTTCCTTTCCCTGCCAAAGCTGGGAGCAGCTCTTTCCAGGATCTTCACCATCAGAACCTGAAGGGCTCCTGGAGATAAAATCCACAAAAGCATGGGGTCTCCCCAAGGCTGAAGTGCCCAGTCTTACATTGCCTTCCTCAGTCTCATACATTCCGTTCATAGAAATGTGTCAACTTGATCATCTAACTGTTCCTACAAGTTTATATCTACAGCGGCTTCTGCTCCAGAGAGGCAGAGCTCAGCTGTGATTCTCTGGACTCATCCAGAGATGGAGAGATTCCAGATTTCTGGGTAGTGACTTACCCTGTTATCAAAAGGCAAACTTACAACAAACTTAAAGGTCTTAATGGGCTTTTATTTGCAATTTGTCAACACCTCATTCTATAGAGTCTGTGTTCTAACGAGCCGAGCATAGGAGGTTGGCTTCATGGGCATAAAGGGGCTGAAGAAAGCAGAAACAGAAAGCAGATTGGGCACTTTGAAGATATTTTCCTTGTAGGACTAAAACAAAGAAAACTTTATTATGCTGACTGGTCATTTTGAAGATATTTTCCTTATGGGACTAAAACAAAGGAAACTTTCTTATGCTGACTCAGGTTGACCAGAATCTCCCATTTTTTAGGAAAACTGGTTCATTTCAAAGTTCAGTTTCATTAGGTAGCCCTCAGTACATTGACTCCGTTCTGGTCTGCCCAGGGCCTAGTGCAGGAAGCCAGTCCTAAACAATGGCCTCCCATAAGCTCTGTTTCACACTGTGAACTCAGTTCTCCAGTAGGTTCAAGAAAGGTTATTGATTTTCAATTTGTCCAACTTTTATTTGTTGGAAGGACTGGAGTGATGACTTCCAAGCTCTTTACATATAAACTTGAAACCTAAACTCTCTTCCTTATAAGTAAAGGAAAAATGCCCCCTTTCATGAATATATCAATGTATGTCATCCGTCAACTCTTTGACATAATTTACATAGATAAACCCAATTTTTAGCATTTTCTAATTGAACAAGAGACTTATGGTTTTTTCCCAGGAAACGTTGTGTCCACTTCTCCATTCCCTTGTATGAGATTTTTTTCGGGAAACAGGAGCCCAGGAGAGCTCAGGTGACGCCATTTTAGAATTAATGCCATCTTAAAACCAGCAAGGTGCATTCCTTGCCAATCACAACCCATGGCCATAAGATGTTTATGGCTAAGGAAGCAGTTTACAATGACTGCAAGGACAAACTCCTGTGACAACAAAATGTCCAGATGGCCCAATATGCATAATAATATATGCCTTCAAGATAATTCTTATTATGCTTTGATGTACATATGCACTAAAATGCCAAAGCCAGTTTTCTTTAAATCAGCAGAATAATAAATTTTGTCATGCTATCAGCCCTTCTGCACATAGTCATAGCTTAGCTCAGCTTTTGCATAGATAAGACTGCTATGGAAGAAAAACTTAAAACAAGGATGATATGTTCCTTCTCTCACTTCCTGAGGATCCCCACTCTGTAATTGGAGTAGCTTTCAATAAATGATCTCATTGTATTGTATTCTGTAACTCACTTTGAATTCCTTCCTGCACAAGATCCAAGAACCCTCCCTTGGGGTCTGGATTGGGACTCCTTTTTCCGGTAACAAGATAATAAATGAGAGATGGAATTAATTCAAAACAGCACTTGTTGGAGTAACATAAAGGGGTAAAGATCATAGGAAGTTGGGAGAATCACTTCTTGTTTGGTCCAATATTTGAAACACTGTCATCAAATGAGCCCCGAATATTTTCATATTATTTGAATGACTGACTTCTAGCCCCTAGATTTTATCTTCCCAGGAATGTATAAATAACTTTAACAACATGCTGTATTAAAACACATCGACACAATTATTTTACAAAATGAGTGTATTTTTTCAATATATTGGGATTAAAATACATGATCAAAGTAATAAGAATTTTTCCCACTCCTCCTTCCCCTCCTGGCAACCTCACCTCCAGGATTTGTAACAGAGCCTCTGCCCTGAGCAGCCCTGTCCTCACCAGTGCTTGCAAACTGCAAATTATATGCAAGTTGTTAAAACAGTGCCTGGAGGCCTTTATCAGCCTGCTAAGGCTTATACATGTTTTGTTTGGTTGAAAGGAATAAAGCAATTAAAATCGGATGCGTTCTGTTTATACGTGAGATTTAATGTAACATCTCCAGTGCCTCTCGATGTCTCAAGGCACTCTCTGATACCAAGAACACAGAGGGATCTTTTCTGAACTTCTCGCAGGAAGTGGGTGAGGCCTCTCATGGGGTTTGGGAAGCGTCTCTTCCTTTCTCCAGAATCGTATGCTTTGTGAGCAGAGATCTTCAATGGATTTATCTAAACAACTGTGTGCAGTGGGAAGTCAAAGACAGTGGATTTCAGGGAATTAAAAACCTGAGGGTTTCAGGAAGAAAAGGCAATTTGAGGCATTTGGACCTAATGAAACTTACTCAGATGGTGACAGCAGCATTTTCTTGGATGCACAATTGGCCACTGGGGATGCTCATACAGCTTTTTTTTTTTTAAGGACTTGGTGGCTTCCCAGACAGGAAGAATTTGTTTTGACTAATTGTGTTCTCTAATGAACCCCTAAACACACTTCCTCTGATAAGCCTGATGAAGTGCTTCACCTGGGAAAAGTCTTGGTGCTGATTTCCTCCACCTGGCTCTCTGGGCTGCACTTGAAGCTAGCCTGGCTCCGTGCTTGCCAACTGATTCTCCATCCTCCTCCACACCCAAATGACTTGTTTCATGATGGCCAAGCGGTTAAGACAATGATCCAGATAGGGCAGCCATGGAAAGCCATACGTAGGTATCTTTGAAACCTTTGATGGTTGTACTTTGGCAAGGAATAAATTATTTATATTACTATTGGAGTTTCCATTCTTTTATTCCATTGCTTCACTGATCCATTTGGATGTCACACAAGCCTCAAATTTAACAAATGTGAAATAGAATGCTTAATGCTAATCTCTACAACTTATTTCTCCCCCTGTTCACCTACTGTTCCTCTTTCTGCAGTGGGCTTTCCCCAGAGTTTCAGATGGCAGGTTCCCTCTCATTCTTCGGGTCTCACCATAAGTGTCACCATCCTGGAGAGTCTTTTCTTGACCACCTGTTACTGAATGAATTGTGTCTCTACTCCCCATCCCTCCACCGCCCCTGCAATTCATGTGCTAAAGCCCTAATCCCCCAATGTTACAGCATCTGGAGATGGGGCTTTTAGGAGGTCATTAAGTGTCAGGCCTCTGAGCCCAAGCTAAGCCATCATATTCCCTGTCACCTACACCTATGCATCCAGATGGCCTGAAGTAACTGAAGAATCACAAAAGAAGTGAAAATGGCCTGTTCCTGCCTTAACTGATGACATTACCTTGTGAAATTCCTTCTCCTGGCTCGTCCTAGCTCAAAAGCTCCCCCACTGAGCACCTTGTGACCCCCACCCCTGCCTGCCAGAGAACAACCCCTTTGACTATAATTTTCTTTTACCTACCCAAATCCTATAAAACAGCCCTACCCTTCTCTGACTCTGTTTTGGGACTCAGTCCGCCTGCACCCAGGTGAAATAAACAGCCTTGTTGCTCGCACAAAGCCTGTTTGGTGGTCTCTTTACATGGACACGAGTGAAATTAAGGTTAAATGAGGTCAAAAGAGAGGGGTCTGTGAATCTGCAGACTTAATGGTGGAGCTCATGCACTCTCTTCCTCCAGGGACATGCACAGAGGGAAGGCTCTGTGGGGTTTTGACAAAAAAGAGTCTAACTCTGTAAAATATTTGAAGGGATTTATTCTGAGCCACAAATGAGTGACCAAGGCCTGAGGCATAGTCTCAAGAGGTCCAGAGAACATGTACTCCAGGTGATTGGGTTATAGCTTGATCTCATACATTTTAGGGGGATAGAAATTATAGATAAAAACAGAAATGAATATGTGCAAGGTGTACATTGGTTTGGCCTGGAGAGGCAGGGGCTCCCAGGTCATAGGTGGATTGAAAGATTTCCTGATGGCAGTTGGTTGACAGGGTTAAGCTCTGCCTGAAGACTTGAAGTCAGCAGAAAGAAATGCTAAGATAAGGAGGGTTGTGGAAGCCAAGTTTCTTGTTATGTAGATGAAGCCTCTAGGTAGCAGGCCTCAGAAAATAGATATTAATAGTAAATGTCTTTTATCAGGTGCTAAAACGTACCAGACTCTTAGTTAAATCTCTCCCGGGTTAGGAAAATACCTGGAAAGGGAAGGGGATTCTCTACAGAATGTAGATTTTCCCCATGACAGACAGCTTTGCAGGGCCATTCCAAAATATGTCAATGAAATATGTTCTGGGGGAAAATATTTTGATTTCTTTCAGGGCCTGCTATCTGACATGTGACGCTCTACTAGAGTCAGGTTGGAATTTGGTATCTTATTGCTACATGGATTTTCTTCTGTCAGTCTTAAGATCTACATTTTAGTGTTAAAGCTGGTCAGTTGTGCCTGAATTCCAGGGGAGGAGGGTATAAGGAGGCATGTCTGACACCCACTTCCCATCATGGTCTGAACCAGTTTAGTTTGAAATCCCCTTGGCCAAGAGGAGGGTCCCTTCAGTCAGGGGACTTTGAATTTTATTTTTGGTTCACAGAGGACACTGTGACAAGGTAGTCATTTGCAACCCAGGAAGTGAGGCCTCACCAGAATCCGACCATGCTGGCACCTGATTTTGGACTTGCAGCCTCCAGAACTATAAGAAAATCCATCCTTTTGTTTAAGCCACCAAGTCTGTGATATTATGTTATGGCAGCCTGAGTGACTAACACATCACCTGATGTGAAGTAGCCCCCATTATATTCTTCATCAAGACACCTTGCATTTTCCCTTTATAGCGACCATCCCAATCTGTGGGAATTTTGCTGATGGTCCATCTGAAGGTCAGGCTTGGCCAGGTCAGAACAATGACCCTTTCGTGCATCATTCACCTCTATGGCCCTTTCCCCACCCCATGGACAGCACTGCACAGCAAAAATAAGTGAGCAATAAAGACCTGTTAGAAAAATAATTTCAGGATGTCAATCCTGTTAGATGACTTTAAAATTAATACTTCCTATATTTGCATAAGGGTGGACTATTTTGTACTCACATGGTCTTAAAATATCCACTCAGAAACCCTATGAAATGGTGGGCCATTTGTATCCTAGTATCCAGGTATCCGAGGTATCCAGAGAGTTATGTCCTATTTCAGAAGGAGAAAGCCGAACATTCAAAGCAGAGAGAAACCTCACTCTTCAGTTTTCTTTGTGAAGAGAGCACTCTGGGGATCTGTTTCATAAATAATAAAGAATGACAGACACAGAGAGGGAGAAGCAGGACAAGATACAAAGACAAAGAGGAAAGGGGCAGCAGTATGGAAGAAAACAGGCCAGGCAGGAGCAGGAAGAGAAAGCGTGGAAAGTCGCAGAGACGCAGAGGCCAAGGGTTTGGAGAATGGGGCCAGGGGGAGCAGAAAAAATAAGCGTGGAATGTCACAGAGATGCAGGGGCCGCAGGGTGGAGAGTGAGGCTGGGGGCAGCATAAAGAGTAAGCATGGAAAGTCTCAGAGATGCAGGGGCTGAGGGATGGAGAGTGAGGACACTTGTGATGGAGTGGGAAGTTCAAAAACCCAGAGAGGGAGCAGGAGTGGTCCTTTCATAATAAGACGTTTGGGACATCAGACTGTTAGAGTTGGTATTTAGGCAGACATGAGCAAGGCAGAAGAGGGCCCCCTGCCCCAGGGATGTCAGGTGACCATCAGGTGATAGCCAGGTTGTTGTTAAGCTGTCTCTAACTGGCCATGCCTGGCACTAGGGAAAGGCTGTCTTCCAGTAGATAAGAAACATCCAAAGCTGGTGATCAGCTTCCTGATAGGATCTCAGGAGCTGCATGAGTGGGCCCAAGTATGTGCACTAAATGGCAAAATGGCAGAGTTTAAATGGTATGTGACCTTCCTCTAGGAATGCTTACCTGGAAAGGGAAGAGTGTCTCAAATGAGCTTGCACACAATTTCAGCAAACACACTGCGCGTGCTCCTCTCCCAAGTGCTGGCAGGCCACTGTGCATGGGAGCAGGCCACTGTGCATGGGAGCAGCCTGCTGCAAGGGAAGAATCAGGGAAGAAGAAATGTGGACCCTGGAGTCATGTCATACAAGACCCCACCCAAGTCGAGGGTCAGACAGAGCACTTGGATCTCTCAAGTCACCTGCTTGGCCCTTTCCAACTGTACTTTACTCCCTTTCATTCCTTCTCTAAAACTTTTTAGTAAACTTTTACTCCTGCTCTAAAACTTGCCTCAGTCTCTCACCCTGCCTTCTGTCCCTTGGCTGTATTTCTTTTGGGAGGCAAGAATTGAGTTGCCGCAGACTTGTACAGATCCACCCCTGCTAACAAGACTAGACTGCAGCCTCCAAAGGCAGCCCCCACAGTGGGCGACTGCTGACATGGGGGTCTGGGGAATGATGACCTCAGTCACAAATTTGCCTTAGACTGATATATCATTTGCACTTAAATGTTTATAGAATGGCTGGCAGGTGCGATGACCCAGGGGCAAGGAAAAGCTTGGGTTGCCCCAAAGTTCAGAACCTCAAGAGCAGTTCTAAAGTAGATAGTTCTTTCTCTTGGCATGGTGGCCAATTCCAAGGGAAGAAGCTCTGAATAGGATGGCCTCCTGTATTTGGGAGCTGAGACTGCTTGGGATTGCTCAGCCAGTTCACTTGCAGACTGAAAACTGAAGCTGTGTGTGACCTCCAGGACAGCCCCAATTTCTATGCCCATGACCACGTATTGCATATAGTTTCTTTCTTCTCCATTATCAGGAGCTACTTTCTATCTGGCTCGACAGGACAATGTGCCCGGTCATGTGGAGATCAAACGTGTTCCCCGAATGTTTAGTATGCAGTGTGTGCACACACACAACCCATGCCTTAGATATATGACTTGTCTTCGTGAATCGTGAAAGCATACCTTTTCTTCCCTCAGCTTGCCTTTCCAGAATAACAATAAGGTAAAGCCCACATGGCTCCCAAATAGGATCTTTGGGGATTCCAATTATCTGATAATTGGCACCAAAGTGATCCTCCCGACTTGAAGTGGGAGGAAATTTGGATTTCTAAACTAGGGCAAACGCTTCTTATGAAGCATCAATGTGTGTTGTGTTCCCTATTCTCTTTGCTTTAAAAAATAAAGAGAATTATATTTCTTTTTCTTCAGGCAACTATGCAGACTGTCAAAAGACATAGATATCTGAAAACTCTGTCTACCTATTCCCTGTTAGCCATCATTTGGAAATAAATTTGATCCTCGGTTACTGCTTGACATAATGTACAGGTGACCAGCAGGAGGGAAAGCAAAGTATAAACAGATCCAGTTTGTTGACAGGGATTGAATGATGCAGCAACTTGATTGCATTGAGCCATTTAAACTTTCTTTTTCTTTTTTAAGCTACAGCTTGAACTAAAAAAATGAAGTAAACTCGAGAAATCCATTAAGCCAGATTAGTATTGAACTCCAGTCAACACCATCACCTGTGGTCATGAGATCTGGCTGCGGGTGAAACAAAAAGTAAAGTCTGGCTCCTGCTTCTCATATCCACACTTATGCAAATCACCTGAGATTAAAGAAAACCCTTTAACTGGTGTTAGAGAGGGGGCCTAAGGTGGAAGATGTAAAGCATGAACTACCTACAGTGATGCCTTGACACCACAGAACCAAAAGCTCCAGACTTCTGTTCTGAGGATGGAAACGCGGTTCAGCTGGACTTAACTGTGCTTAGAACCCCACGCTGGATGTGTGTGGTTCCCCTAGAAGGACCACTAGGGAGGCTTACAGAGAGGAGCCACAACGATAGAAAGCAGTGACTGCTGGGCTAATTAATAACGATAACTGTGAAAGGTCATAAGTGGGGAATTGAAGAAAAGAGGAAACTAATATTTAAATGCCTCACAATGTGTGATGCTTAATTCAGAGAATGAAGTCCAAGTCTGCAAGCGGTAGATTTTGCATTAAATGAACTGAAATTGGAATAGGACTCAGTGGGTATTTCATTTTGCCTTGGTCTTAGGTTAAGTAATTAAAACCAACATCAGGTTGTGCCTGAAAGTTACAACAACTGAGCAACGGCTAATTGTTGTAGTGGAAAAATTAGCAGAGGATCAAAGAGAATTTCAGAGTTTCTTGCCAGAGTAGATATGCATAAAATTCTATCCTCTGGTCCAACAAAATACATGCAGGGTACAATTAAGTTTAGCTAATTAAATTAAGTATAAATTAACTTTTTTTTATTTCTTACACTGTATTAACATTTATCAAGACTTTGACCAAAAAGTAGAGATTTTATAGTTGGAAGGGACCCAGGTGATTAGCCTATCCCCCATCCTCCATTAAGAGCTTCACCCTCACCATTTCTCATTTCCCTAGACACATCATTGTTCACACTCTACTTGAATCATCCCAGAGACAGAGAACTCACTACCACTCCCTCCCACTTTTGAAATGATGGTGGGAAATGTGTTGAATTCATAGAAGAGAATGATCATTTGTCAGATTCAAGAAAGACATTGAAAAATGAAAAAGTTACGAAGAGGGGATTTCAGAATGAGTGCATTCTAGTGATCACACGTGAGGTGAACCCCAAAACATTGTAATGCTAGAAAGTGGAACATTGTGTGGCCTACGCTCACAGCATCATTGTGCGGGAAGAAACTGGGAGAAGGGCGATCTCATTCTTTGAAGGGTGGCTTTTCTAGCAAGGATCGACTTCCATTTCTTTGCTTCCAGTAAAGAAGGTTGAGCTCATCCCAAAAGGCTAGAATGAATAGAAGTGGAATTTCTTTGACAGCTTACATTGTTGAACGGTTTGGATCATAGCAGTAGTCTCCTAACTCACCTGCCAACAGTCCTGCAAACTCTGTTAAATTTTATCCATCCAGCATCTAGATATTAGATATTATTTTAAAAATATTTTTATAATAAAGGATTACCTTATGAACAATAATATGCACAGGTCTTACCATCTTAAGTATCTATTTCAATGAATTTTGTCAATGGTGTGTGCGCCTGTGATCGTCCACCCAAGGCATGATATAGAATACTTTTGCCATGAAACCCCCAACCAAGAAGTTCCCTAGTGTCCTTTCCAGTTGATACTCTTAGTCTAGAAAGGCAAGCACCTTCTGATTCTGTCACTGCAGATGAGTTTAGCTGTGTTCTTCGATCTCATACAAATGAAAGCATACAGAATGCCTACTTTGGGCAATGGCTTTATTTTTGCGACTCAGTCATAGTATTGTGTATTAGCAGTAGTCCTTGCCTTTTTATTGCCAAGAAGCATTTTATGAATATACTTCAATTTGTTTATCTACTCATCTGTTGATGGACATTTATGTTGTTTCCAGTTATGAACTATTATAAACAAGGCTGTTATGAACACTCTTGTACAAGTCTTCTTGTGGACACAGATTTTCATCTCTTAGGTGAATCTCAAGAGGGCAGACTTGCTGGGTTATAGGGGACTTGTATATTTTTTATAGAAAAACTGCCAAAAAGTTCTCCAAGGTGCTATTCTACCCTCCTGCCAGGAACATATGAGAGTTTCGATCACTCTGTGTTCCTGCCAACAGAGGGTATTGTCAGTCATTTTCACTTTGGTCTTACTAGTGAATGTGAAATCGCATCTTGCTTTAATCTAGTTTTTCCTAATGACTAATGGGGTTAAATGCCTTTTCATGTGCTTACTAGCCATTTTATGTCTTCTTTTGTGAAGTGCCTGTTAAAGTCTTTTTCCCACTCTTTTAATTGGAGTGTTTGTCTTTTTATTATTGATTTTTTGGAGTCATTTAAACATTCTGGATATGAGTCCTTTGTTAGACAAATGTGTTATGGATATTTTCTTCTCTGTGGTTGTGTATGCATTTGCCAAATGGTGTCTTTTAAATAGCACATTTTTTTTTATGAATCCCATGTAACCTTTATTTTTCCTTTTTGCTTTTATGTTTTCTTCTAGAAGCTTTATGGCTATAGCTTTTACATTTCAGTTTATTACATGTTATTGTTATTATTATTTTGGAGTGGAGCAAGGTGAGGTCAAGCATTTATTTTCCCCTGGATACAGCTGTCCATTTGTTTCGGCAGTATTTGTTTAAAGCACTTTCTTTTCTCCATTGAGTTGACTTGATGCCTTTCTCAAAAATCAATGTACGGGTCTCTTTCTGAACCTTTCATTCTTTCCACTGATGGAGGTATATTCTATTTTTGTGCCAATATCAACTCATCCTGATTACTATAACTTTATGTAAACCTTGAAGCAGAAATTATAAGTCCTGCGACTTTGCTTTTTTAAGATTATTCTATTTTAGATCCTTTGAATTTGCATATAAATTATAGCATTAGCTTTTCAATTGATGCAAAAAACCTGATATTATTTTCACTGGGATTGTGTTTTATCTATGAATCAACTTGAGGAGAATAGGCATCTTAACAATATTAGTTTATCAGGCTGTGAGCATTTATTTAGTTTTTAAAATTAATTTGTATTATTACAATACAACATACACTTGGGTTGTATACAATGTTTCAGTCAATGATGAACCGCATAATCAACAGTCTCACAAGAATATAGTACCATATTTTACTGTGTTGAGATATGTTCAGATACACAAATACTCACCATTTTGTTACAATTGCCTACAGCATTCAGTATAGTTACATGCTGTACAGGTTTGTAGCCCAGGAGCAATAGGCTCTACCAGATATAGCCTAGGTGTGTCGTAACCTGAACCACCTGGGTTTGTGTAAGTATAGTCTATGATGTTTCTATAAGGACAAAATCATATAATGACCCATTTCTCCGTAGGTATCCTCCTTGTTAAGAGATAAATTACTGTATTATGGTTTTCAGTGATGAGGTCTTACAGATCTTTTGTTAGATTATTCTAGGTATTTAATATTTTGGAATGCCACTGTAAATATATATGTATACATATTAAAATGTTCGTTTTCCCATTGTTACTGCTTGTATATTGGAAATACACTTGAGTTTGGTGTATTTATATTCTGTAACCTTTCTAAATTCAACTAAGTCTAGTAGTTTTTCTTTGAGGATTCTATTGATTGTTTTACATTTACACAATTATGTCTATAGTAGGGACAGATATACATTGTTTTTCTCAGTGATTATAGTTTCTTTATTTTTTCTTATTTCAACAGCTAAGACCTCTAGTACAGTGTTCAATGGAACTGGTGAGAGAAGACGTCCTTGCTGTGTTCCTTATGTGAAGAGGAAAGCAGTCCTTCTCCATTAAGTAAAGTATAAACTTTAGGTTTTTCATAGATGTCCTTTATCAGATTTTGAAATTTCTCTGCTATTCTCATTTTGCTGAGAGTTTTAAAAAATTATTTAAATAATGGATTTTGAATTTTGTCAAGTTCAATAAATACATAAAAATACATTTTAAGCATTTATTGAAATAATTATGTGGTTATTCTTCTTAATTTCATTTATGTAGTGAGTTATACCAATTGAGTTTTGAATGTTGAAACCACCAGAATTCCTGGGTTAAGCCCTATTCAGTTATAATAAATTTTATATATTGCCATATTTGATTTGCCAACATTTTGCGATTGTACTACGAAAGATATTGGTCTGTATTTTATTTGTTTGATTTGTCATGTTTTGCTACTATGGTTATGCTGCCCTAAAACAAATGGAGGAACTGTTCCTTCTTCCTTTTTCTCCTCTTTAAAAGAATATACATTTGGTAGTATTTTCTTTCTCCAACATTGGATAGCATTCACAGTGAAGTCATCTGGGATGATATTTAACTGTTGGAAAGTTTTTGATTACAAATTCAAATTCTTTAAAAGATATTGATCATTTACATATACTAATTCTTGTGTCATTTTTGTTGGCTGTGTTTTTCAAAGAATGTTTCCATTTTATCTGACTCGTTAAGTTTATTGAGAAAACATCATTCCTCCTGTTATTCTTTTAATGTCTGTAGAGTGTCTGGTAATATTGCCTCTTATGGTCTTCATATTGGTGATTTATATGTTCTCCTTTTTTCTTATAAGTCTTAATAGAAGTTTGTAAATTGTATTAATCTTTTCACAGAACCAAACTTTGACCTTTGATTTTCTCTATTGTTTCTTTGTTTTCTATTTCTTTGACTACCACTCATTTTAAAATCACTTTATTTAACTTCCTTCAGTTAAACGTGTTCTTTTTCTAGCTAATTAAGTTGAAAGCTCAGTTCACTGATTTTAAACCTTCCTTTAAGTATGTATATATATATATATATAAAGATATAAGTTACCTCTAGACATCAATTCAGCAGCATCCTAAAATTTTGGTATTTTATTATTTGTCTTGTTATTCAGTAGATCTAATTTCAATTTTTCCTTGTCATTTATTCTTTGATATACATTATTTAGAGGCATTTTAACAAATTTCAAACCATTTTAAGGTTTTCTAGAAATCATATCATTTTCTTAGGTTATACCATTTTTAAATTATTTTATTTATTTAATTAATTAATTATTATTATTATACTTTAAGTTTTAGGGTACATGTTAGAGAACATACTCTGTGCATTTCAATGTTTTGCATTTATAGGGACTTGTTTTTATGGCCCAGCATTGCTTTATCTTGTTGGCTGTTCAATGGGTATTTAAATACTTACGTTGATTGAGAATGTTAAGCAAATTTTTATAAACTTATAAATTTATTGTTTAGTTGTTCTAGTAATTACTGAGAGAGAAGTGGTAAAATCTCTAACTAATATTGTGGATTTGTCTGTTTCTCTCATTTCCCTGTCAATTTTTACTTAAATTTTCACAATCTCATTTTTTTTTTTTTTTTGCCTAATATGTAGCACTGTTACATCTTCTTTATCAATTAACACTTAACATAATTATGAAATTTCCCTCATTGTCTTTATTAATACCACTTATATAGAATTTTTTTTCTGATATTAATGTAATTTTCTTATGTTTATTTTTTGCCCAATATATGTTTATCCACATATTTACTTTTAACTTGTATGTCTATAGTTAAAGAATGTTTCTAGTAAATAGCATATAGTTGTATCTTGATTTTTTTCCTTGAAACTGACAATCTCTACCTTTTACATGTTTAGTCTACTAACACTCAGTGTCATAGTCAATAGGATTGTATTTCAGTCTGTTATTTTGTCATTTAAAAAGATGGTCCCATTTATTCTTTGTTGTTCTCTTCCTTCTTTCCTATCTTCTTTTGGGTTAACTAAATATTTTTGTAGTATTCCATTTCATCTTTTTTTTTTAAAAAAAACAATTATTCTAACATTTATTTTAGTGGTTGTTCTATATATCACAATATTTATCTTTAAATTATCAAACACATCTTCAAATAATAATTTGCCATGTGATGAACAATGTGAATTTTTTTTTTAGACAGTCTTGCTCTGTTGCCAGGCTACAGTGCAGTGGCACAATGTTGGCTCACTGCAATCTCTGCCTCCCAGGTTCAAGAAACTCTCCTGCCTCAGACTCCCAAGTAGCTGGGATTACAGGCACCCGCCACCACGTCCAGCAAATTTTTGTATTGTTATTAGAGACAGGGTCTCACCATGATGGTGTCGATCTCCTGACCTCGTGATCCACCCGCCTCAGCCTCCCAAAGTGTTGGGATTACAGGCATGAGTCACCACGCCCCACAATGTGAATATTTTATAGCCACATAACTCTATTTATTTCCTACACTACTCTGTCCTCTTAGTGTCATGTATTTTACCTCTGTGTATGTTATGCACCTGCAATACTTGTATTCGTGCTTTAAGTAGCTCATAGTGTGGTATCATTTCTCATAATCCTAAACGAGGCCTGTTAGCATTTTTTTTGGCAGCACATACCTGCTGGATGTGAATTCTTTCAGCTTTTGTCTACATAAAAAAGTCTTTATATTTCTTAATTTTGAAGTATATTTTAACAGGATAGTATTCTGTAGATTGGGAGGTTTTTTTTCTCTTAGACTTTTAAAAATATTGTTTCATTGTTTTGGGCCACCACAGTTCTTATTGTGAAGTAGCTTTCATTCTTTTTAGTGCTTCACTGTATGCAATATCTTTTCTTTCCCCTGTGGATACTTTTAGGATGTCTTCTCTGTCTTTGGTACTATCAGTTTATGTTATTCTTAGTTGCAGTTTTCTTTGCATCTATCCTGTTTGGGGTTTGTTGAGATTCTTGGATCTCTAGATTGATGTCTTTCATCCCTTTTTAGTAATTTCCAACTATTATTTCAAATATTTTTCTTCATTCTTTATTTCCAGTTTTGGGGGGCTTCAATCACACTTATATTAAATACTTCATATTGACTCACAGTTCTCAGACATTCTCTAACATTTAAAAAAACTGCTCTTTTTGGAATATAAATCATTCTATTACAAATGCACATGCGTATTATGTTCATTGTGGCACCATTCACAATAGCAAAGACATGGAATCAAACGAAATGCCCATCAATGGTACGCTGGGTAAAGAAAATGTTGTATATATACACCATGGAATACTATGTGGCCACAAAAAAGATCAAGATTATGTCCTTTGCAGGAACATGGAGGGAGCTGGAGTCCATTTGCCTAAGTGAACTAACACAGGAACAGAAAACCAAAGACTGCAGGTTCTCACTTATAAATGGGAATTAAATGGTGAGAACACATACTGGAGCCTATTGAAGGGTGGATGGTTGGAGGAGGGAGAGGATCCAGAAAAATAACTATTGGTACTCAGCTTAATATCTGGGTGATGAAATAATCTATACAACAAACCGCCATGATACAAGCTTATCTATACAACAGACCCCCATGATAAAAGCTTACCTATACAACAAACTTGTACATGTACCCCTGAACTTAAAATAAAAATTAAATTTAAAAAATTGCTTTTATTCTCTTTGTGTTGCAGACAGAATAACTTCTAATGTCCTCTCTTCATGTTTCCAAATCCTTCTGATATCCAGTTTATAAAATTAATAAAATATTAATTTTTTGTATCATGTTATTCAATTATTGAGTTTCCAATTGTTATTTAAGGGTTTGAATATTCTGCAAAATTATTCTACCTATCTACTAGACCTTTAACATACTTTTCATAGTTATATTAAAGTCCTTGTCTATTAATTCAATGATTAGGTTATCTGTGGATTTACTTCTAATGACTGTTTTCTCTCTTGAAAATGGGTCACCTTTTCCTCCTTTCTATGTCTCATAATTTTTAATCCTATTCTAGATATTGCCTATATGAAGACAGTAGATATTGAATAAATAACATTTACCCCTGGAAAGGTGGTGTGCCTCTTCTTTTGTCAGGACACAAGTGTTGCCAGCTGAGTGATCCAATCTGCCTTAGAGCTGGGTCTAGGCTTTCATAAGACTCATCCCGGTAGGGAATTAATTCATTTAGGCTTGTTTCATTTTTACCTCTCTGGTGGGTCTTTAAAACTGATTTTGTGGTCCATCTGTCTTGTTCTCATTGTTCATGTGGTATCAACTGTCTCTTGCAACTTTCTGCATTCTTGTGATAACGGATTTCTGTTATCTTTGTTGCTATTATGATGTGATGATTTTGCCAACTGCAACAACTATTTTAATCCATGTTAAGTCATTAAACTGTAACAGAAATCATAGGCAGGGTGTGTTGCTCTATGAAAATTGAGGGGATGGGGCTATGAAAACTTATGGGCTTGGAAGAGAACTGTGCTATTTCTTATGGAACAAAATAATGATTAATGGCAGGGACTGTTGGAAACCAGCTGGTTTCCATACCTGCTTTAAAAGCAACACTGAACTTTAAGAAGTGATAGACTGGATAAAGAAAATGTGGTACATATACATCATGGAATACTATGCAGCCATAAAAAAGAACAAAATCATGTCCTTTGCAGAAGCATGAATGGAGCTGGAGGCCATTATTTATAGCAAATTAACACAGGAACAGAAAACTAAATACCACATGTTCTCACTTATAAGTGGGAGCTAAATTATGAGAACACATGGACGCATAGAGGGAAACAACACACACTAGGGCCTTTTAGAGGGTGGAGGGTGGGAGGAGAGGATCAGAAAAAAAACTAATGGGTACTAGGATTAATACCTGGGTGATGAAATAATCTGTACAACAAACCCCTATGACACAAGTTTACCTATGTAACAAACCTGCACTTATACCCATAAACTTAAAATAAAAGTAAAAAAAAAAAAACACAAAAATATTTAAGAAGCTGTATCTCTCACCCCGCATTCAACCTGAGTAGTCTGAGGGCAGTTGTAAATCTATATAATAGTTCCCAAACTACAGTACATAAAATTTTAGTGTAACTGAGGTCCCAGGGAAAAGGGCCTGGGGCCTCTGTGGAGACACAAGGAGAATCTGATGGGAGAACTTTGCATGTGGTTATTAAATAAGAAGCTGGAATCCCAATGCAAATCATGTGCATTTTATAGGCATGTGACAATAAATTGGGGGGTAACAGGAAGCTATTAGAATTAGAGTTTTCTAAGAGGTTCCAAGAGGTAAATAAAATCCACTCAAAAGCCATTTATTGAACATCTACTATATTTCAGATTCTGGGTTAGAACAGGTTAATGTGAGATAAGATTTCTTGAACCAACATTTTCCCCAGGAGCTCTGCTAAGCATTTCATGTGCATTATTTCAATTTATCTTTTTCTATTATATATATATATTTTATTATACTTTAAGTTCTAGGAGATCAATTTATTTTTATCACAACCCCATGAGAAGGTTACTTCCCTAATGCCTGTTTTATGGGCTTAGAAATGCACAGAGAGGGTAAATAAGTTTCTGAAGCTTCCATGGCTAGTAGCATGTAATGGTGGTATAATTTGACCCTTGGCGAGCTGAAATCACAATTCTACTTTGCAAATGAAGGAATCGAGGCATTGTCCATGACATCATGCACTTCACGGAAGCAGGTACTATCCATTAGACCATGCACTTCCCGTACACAAAGATGGCATTTGTTCGGTTTTATTTCTCTGTCTCCTCTGCCCAGTATCATATCTATACATTGTGGAGCCTCAATAAATATTTGAATGAAGAAATAGGTCTATTAATGAATGCTAGGTGCTAAGAATAGTAGGATAAGGCAGTCATGCTTCTGCTCCCACTCCAAGCCAAAGTGGGCAAGGTGAGCAAGCAAATGAGCAGATTCCAAGGATCATGGAGGATTGACAGAAAGCTGGGCACTGTGTACTGTCCTTGTCACATCCTATTTACTCAATCGTCTCCCGCTTTGGACTCTGAACTTCTTGATGGTGTATCTGTATCCACTTATCATTTTGTGCCCATCCTGTTATTTGACAGGGAGCAAGATGCTTGATCAGTGGCTGTTGAGTAAATGCCAAGTGGAGGAAGCAGGGGTGAAGTTATTTCACTACGGGAGGAGGTTTCACAACGGCAATGACATCTGAGCATAGTGTATTTCAGTACAATTCCAATGGGTTTTGCCTACTGGTAAAGAAGAAGAGTTTTTGTCTAGACTGAGAAATCAGATCACAAGCACTGGAGGACATATGGTCTTAAAGAGAATAAGGGAGTATGTCCAAGAGGAGACAAAGTAGGGGAAGGGAAAAAGGCAGAAAGGAAGGGGAGAAAGAAAGGGAAAGGGAGGAAGAGGAGGAGGAAATAGCCAAAGAGAAAGAGGAGGAGAAAGCGGAGGAGGAGAAGAACTGATGGAGGGAGGGAGAGAGAAAGAGAACCTTGATACAATTCAAACCCCTACAGTGGTCATCTCTGAATGCCAATCCCTTGGGCTTCTCAGTTATGAGTTCTTACATTCCCTGTTTTGACCGAGACTGGTTTGAGTTTTGTCCCAATTTAGCAACTGAAAGGATTTTAACTATAAATTGATTACTTTATGTTCAGTGGCTGTATCTTAACCTATTTTTACATCTAGTTAAAGTAAAAGTTGGCAAATTGTAACCAATGGGCCAAATCTGGCCCACTGTCTGCTTTTATACAGCCCATGAGCTAAGAATAAGAATAGTCATTGCATTTTAGAATGGTTGAAAGATGAAAGAATATGACTTTCGTAAGGCATATGAAATTCAAATGTCAGTGTCTTAAATAAAGTTTTTTTGGAACACAGCCAAGCCATTCATTAATGTATCGTCTATAGCTACTTTATTCTCATACACATGAGGCAGAATTGAGAAGCTGTACTGAGCCTGGATGGCTCACAAAGCCTAAAATATTCACCATGTGCCCCTTTACAGAAAATGTTTGCCAATCCCTGACCTAAAGAATCTCCTGCAGAAAGCATTGGCATTTAGTGGGGCCATTAAGAAGATGCCCTTTATTTAGGGATGAGAAGGGGGCAGAAAGCCCCATGTTCATTCTAGAATTGCCCCTTAAAGTTCTGACCTCACAGTCTCTGCCTCCCTCATCTTTCTTTGCCTCCCTCTGTTTGGGCACCAGCATGTTCCAGGTTCTGCGGTTGGGGGCGGGGGCGTGGGGGGAGCAGTCACGAGTGAAAATTGCACTTGACCGAAGGTCCAGAGACCATTTACTCACCGTGCAATTCCTGGGAACTCGCCCAACCCCTCTGACCTCCAGATAGTAAAGTGGGGTACTTAATGACACCCTTTTCCTAGGTTAACTGGGAAGATTAAGTGCATAATGATACATGTCTGTTACATAGAAATGGGCAGCAAATGCTTCCTCTCACTAGTATTGCGAGAAGCAGTGAGATAAACTTTGGGACAGCACTTTGTAAATGATAATGCACAGCTGAAGGGAAGTAAATATAATGTTATAATAATGGCTACATGTGCAGTTAGGACCTAAATGACTTTGGAGTCACTACATTTTCCCCGCTTCGATTAAATAATTTTATATTGCAAACCTAATCGGTGCCCTTGAAAAATTTAGAATAGTGCAAAAATAGAAACAATGAAAAGTAAGACTCCACTGTCCCTCACACGTGCTTCCCAAGGGCAGATGAGGTTGTTATTTTTATACACTTCAGAAATGGTCTCTGCACATATCACTAGTGAATATTTGGGGTACGTGTATGTATTTGTGTGTATGTGCCTATACCACCATCTCTTTTTCATATCAACGACCATAACATAACCTGATCTTTACTTGACTGCATTTACTTAAAAAAATGATTACATTCACCAGGGATATGTTCAAGAATGTCTAAAGCAGTACTATTTGAAATAGCTAAAAACTGGAGAGGACCTAAATATGTGTCAACATGAGGATGAGTCAGCAAATTGTATATTTATACAATAGAATGTTATCCATTGATGAGAATGAACGAAGTACAAATGTAAATGGCCCCAGGACTTAGCTATGAGGTCACGAGTTAGGACGGTGGTCATCCCGTGTAAGAGAGACCCTGGATGGGTACCTGCAATGTCCTGCTCCCTGTAGCTGTTGGCTGCCCAATGTGTAGACGTGAAAATTCATCATCACATATGGTTTGTGCACATTTCTGTAAGTGTGATTTTCTTCAATAAAATTCATGCTAGAAATTTAAAAAAACATATCTTGGAAATCAATTTCAGAACATATGGGTCTGCCTCCTTCTCTTTCATAGCTGTAGACACCTTTATTGTACAGATGAATGGCATTTTCCCTCAGACTCCCACCCTCTCATGCACCCTTGTTTCTGGCTATTTGCCGTTGAATGCATTTTCCAAGATATTTTCTAATCACGCTTCTAAACAGAAGCAGGTTGTTATGAGCACAGACAGATGATACCTTGGTGCATGGAACCAATTCTTCCCTGCAGATTCCAAGAGGGAGCTCAGCCTGTTCCAGGCCACCACACAGGTGCGTGGAGCCCTGACCCTTCGTGAACCAACAATGGCATCCTGTGGGCAGACATGCTGCCTGCACGGACGCATTGCTGCTAATGGGTATTCCCAAGGCATGGGTTGTTCTTTGCATTTTCTCGTTGTCACGAGCACCCAATGTTCTGAATATTAATGAAACAATTTCCAGCCTCCTTTGCAGGCTTAAAATATTCAGCATCAGACATACTGTTTTGTTCCCATTTCAGCCAAGTTTAATTTCTCTTAACCAGCTTTGTTGTTGTAAAGTAAAATTAATGTATGATTTCTGTGTTTAAATCTCAATTCTCAGCAATTCACGACAGATTGCAAGTGAATATGATTTGTTCGTTAACACCTAATGGGTTGAAATAATTTATTGCACAAGCATTTCCAGGAAAACGAAGCCACTTGAGCAAGAGCAAAGCAGGAAATGTTACTTGTTTATCTAATAAACTACCCTAGGGTGAGTGAGTACATTAGCATTGCACAAACTTTGTGACTTATTTATCATCACTATTTATTATTAAAACTTTATCTGCTTCAACTTAGTGAATGGCTGCCTTGGGATACACCGCTTGCAGAAACAACAACAAAATAAAGTTTATGCAATTTGCATAATATTGTACAAAGAATATTAGCTTAGAACAATATGAATCCCTGGATCATTTGCACAGCCCTTTGGTGTTTAATGTTGGTAAATATTTAAATAACAGCAAGCCTGTATAATTATAAAGATTTCTCTTTCTAATCTGCCCTGGATGTACAGCTGTTGTAAATCACCACATTCACGCGATTTGACTGGGAGAATGTTAGGATGACGAAGAAGCACTTGTTGCTTATGTTGGCAAAGATGATGGAGACAGAAGTACCTGCAGGAGAAGTCTGAGACAAGATACTGAGGTCTTGCTGTATTTCCTTTTTGATAGTTTATGACAGCGTTGGTGTTTCACATGAACTGGGTCCTGCATAGAGTAAGCATGCAGCAGATGGGTCTCTACAGTTCTAGCTCCTCTTTCATGAATGGAGTATTTGCCTATTAAGAAAAAATATGATTCATACCCCTGGGCTTTTGCACATGCTATTTTCTCTCTGGGTCATTCTCCCTATGTGTCACTTGCTCACCTCCTAGTTGTGGCTCACTCATCCTTTTGGTCTCAGCGTAAACCCCTGCATTCTTTGTGACGCCCACTTGCCCCTGCTGGGTCTAGCTTGGTCTCCCTATTAAGCACCTTCTTGAGGCTTTGCATTGCTCTCTCATAGCTGAGTCGCTCAAATGTCTTTTTTCTCCACTGGACTCTGAGCCCCATGAAGCGGGGGGATGTGTCTATGTTGGCCAGTGTGGCAAATGGTAAATCCTGATTTACAGTTTTGTTGAATTAAAAAAATGAATAACTGAATGCCTATAGTAATCCATTTAAAGAAGTGTCTGCATAAGCCACCATCACAGGCTATGTTAACCTTTCATATTAGACACATTAAAAATGAATGCTGGCTGGGCGCAGTGGCTCACACCTGTAAATCCTGCACTTTGGGAGGCCAAGGCAGGTGGATCACCTGAGGTCAGGAGTTCAAGACCAGCCTGGCCAACATGGTGAAACCCTGTCTCTACCAACAATACAAAAAATTCGCCTGGTATGGTGGCGTGTTCCTGTAGTCCCAGCTACTTGGGAGGATGAGGCATGAGAATTGCTTGAACCTGGGTTGCGGAGATTGCAGTGAGCCAAGATCGTGCCACTGCACTCCAGCCTGGGTAACAGAGTGAGACTCTGTCTGAGAAACCAAAGAAAAAGAATGCTATGCTAATATGCTAATGCCTTATGTTGGTGAGAGTCTGCAGATGTGGGAACTCTGAAATACTTCACAAGAACACTTTAGCTGCATGAGGCAAAAGTCTTAAAGCGATTATTTTATTTTTGGCTCTGCAAATACGTTTGTGGGAATTTACCCTAAAGCAGTAATTTAGGAATGTGTGGACATATTTGGGCCCAAGGATATTCGTCACAATGTCATTTAAAATTGTGAGAAATTGTAAACAACTTAAATGGTCAACGGTAGAGAATTAGCTGAGAGAGTTGTAATTTATCTAGATGATAGAATACTATGAAGGTATTAAAATAATGATTTAGAAATATGTTAATGACATGGAAGAGGTTTATGATATACTCTGGGGTGAATAAAGCAAATATCAAGCCTTATGAAACTATGATTCCATTTTTTGAAATAACATTTATGTAGGCAAATGACTAGAAACACATATATTAAAATGTTAAGTCATTTTCTGTGGTTTGGCATGATTTTGTTTTTAATGTGATTCTTTTTCAAAATCAAAAGCAAAATGAGACAAATAAACCTATGTATTGAGTTGTTGGTTTAACCCTCACAGAGGGACATCAGTTACGTTACTATAAAAAACAGTTACTTGGCTGTACATCTTAATGGAGTATATGTTAAGGACGTAAATAACATCAAAGAAATTTTCTTTTCTTTTCAGTAATTATATTGTTAATAATAACTTTGGTATTTTGTTTGGAAGCTACTTAAGTAAATTCTAGGAGAAATCAAATTATGTTAACATGAAAAAGAAATAATATATTTAGCTTAAGAGAGAAAAATATGAAAGAATTTAAATAAAAACCCTGCAACCTTAAATTTGAATTGAAAATATCAGCATAGATGCCCAATATACTTTCACTTAAAAGATACATTTTCCACCTCTGTCAACTGAACAAGCCCTGAAAGAACTTAACTAGTAGCAATGGTTGTACTTAGCATCTGCACTGTGACTGCTGAGCACCTATCCACTAAAACAAAGCAGGGATTCTTGGAGAAATGGCTGACTCCTGATCTGGGGCATGAAATATATAAGAAGATCCCAGATTATCTTACTCAACCCCAGGAAGCAAGAGAGAAGGTTGCTGGGTCTCCTCGGAGGACCCAGTAGCTGACCTAAATAGGCTCCCACCGGACAGAGGTCACACACTTGGGGCTTCAGTAAGAATAACAACGTGGAATGGCAACACATCATCTGTGTTCCCATCCATGCGTAAAACACAGACAACAGACAACAATGGAGCAAGACACATCAAGCATGTCGAAATCCACAGGTAAAGCACAAAACCACCGCAGAAGCAGCAGCAAATCAACACCCACCACGAAATGGATTGAAAGAATGACAGGAAACCAAGTCACAATTTTGAAAACCAGTAAATAAGGAGAAAAAATTGAGCATTTTTCCTGCCTTAATTTTACAACTGTACCTCGGGATAACAGTGGTTTATTTGGGAACGTTTCTTTTTATATTGAAGAGTTCCAGCTCAATAATAATGATGGATGATAGAATTAGAATATCATAATTTTTCAGCCTTAAAGGCAATAATTGAACCATGCTGTCATCCCCGATGACTGTTGGCATCACAAAAAAGAGCAACAACCTGGTATTTTGTCTCTAGGTGAAAGTGCATGATACCACTTAGGGGTTTTCTTGAAAAATATTGAAGCTGAAGACCAGGGATAGAGCAATACGTTAAATGATACCGCAGAGTTGTAATCAACAAATCTTAGAATGTGAAAGACCCTACGTCATCACTGACAAATAAATTGTGAAGCCATTAAAAAGAGAGGAGGAAGAAACTACAGACAGAGATTTAAGGGTCATATTAGGCAACTGCAAGGTGAGGCCTTCTGTGGATCCTAACTTGAATAAGCCAACTATATATATAAACACATATACACTATATGTAAAATATATATATACACACACACTATATGTATAAAATATACACTATATATGCATATACTATATATAAAATTTATATATACACACTATATAAAAATATATACACAATTCTATGTATACACACACTATATACAAAAAATATATATACATATAACTATGTATACACACACTATATATATACTATATATATACACACACATATATATATACACTATATAAAATGAATGCTAATGCCCAGTGATGAGAGTTTAGAGATGTTTTACACTATATAAAAAATATATATACACACAACTATATATATACACACAACTATATATATACACACACATATGTGCAATCAGGGAACTGTTGACTTTCCCTGGATGTTGGTTATATAAAGACGTTATTTTCATATGTTATGCTGATAATGGTATTGTGGCCATTTAAAAAATCTTATGTTTTAGAGATACATGTGAATTATTTCCAGAAAAATGTAAGCTCACCAGAACGTGTGACAGGGGTAGCTTCTTTTGACTCTCACTAATTTTTTAGGTCCTTGAGACTGTTCTGTTTTGAAGACTCAAGATGAGATTTAATTATTTTCAGTGCTCAGAAATTTTCTTCTACAATTTTATTGATCCTTGCCACAACTCCATTTATTCTGTTTCTCATTTTGTAATTCCGTTGGGTAAATGAGGTAGCCTGGGCTGGTTCTATATTTCTCTTTTCCTTTTTTCTCCAAATTCATCATTCAATCATAATAGAATTAATTGAATTAAATGAAGTTGATCCAAAGCAACTTATATCCCACATGTGATATGCCAACATCTAGATTTCACATCAGCCAGATATCACTACAATGGAAAGCTTGAAATATGAAAGAAAAATACAAAGATCCTTCTTATTTTGTAGGAAAGTGAAGTTTAGGGAAAAAAACTAACAATCACTTTTTATTCTATAGAGAAGCAGTGAGAGCTGAGAGCTTCAGACACATTGGAAATAATATGAAGAATTGGAATCAATTATATGACGGCAACAAAGAATAATTCTATTTTCGTGGGTCAACCACTAATTGCAGTATAATGTTCTCAGCACTTTCATCTGTTGTTGCTGGGAAATATTAATGGGACACTTAAGACCAAGGCTTCAGCACAACTATTGGGTAATTAGGGCATGAATCCCCATGCATACTTAATTGTATGATATAGGACCAGGCAAACTTTAGAGTGGGGGTGGTTTCAGAATGACAATACAGAGAAACACCTCCTTGGTTTCTATAACTCTAAGACATCAAATTAAATTGAGTACGTTGAAAAGAATTGCACTGAAATATCCCAGACTGTGTTTCTGTTCTAATTAGCTTATTTACAAAGTTTAGTTCATCTATTTTTCCAAAAAGACGTTTCTCTGGACTGCCCTACAATTCGGTTATAGTCTTCTAGTTACTAAAATTCATCTCAAAACATAGGTTCATTTTCTTTTTAAAGGGGAATTTATTGTCTCATATAATGGAAAAGCCAGAAGCCAGCATCCCAGGCATGGTGGATCCAGGTGCATAAATGGTGTCCTCAGGAATCAGTTCCTCTTCTTGTTTCTTTCCACTTGGTGATGAAGGTGGTCACTAGGAGTTTCTGGCCACATCTTACCAGTTTAGCAACCCTGCTATAAAGAGCACTAAGGCTCTTGTTAGCCTAGCTGTGGTCACATTTGCAGCCCTAAACACATCACTTGGCCAGAGGTATGCTGTCCATTGGCCAAGCTTGGGTCTCAGGCCCACCTCTGAAGCCACAATATGGGTTCAACCTCCCATACACCAAATGGCAGAGGGTAGTTCTTTGATGGAAACTGTCTCCACAACCTGGAAAAGGGGGAATGAATGTTGGGCAGGCAGAAATCACAACAGACGTCTTTTGTGGAATTTTAAATAACTTCTGGAATATTAATCACTACTCTGTCTAGCCTGACCATTTCCAGGCTTGCTAAAGGAACAATAGTAAGGCTGACTTGAAATGCTGGCAGAAGCTTTGCTGTTCTGTATTTGAGGGTAAAAGAAGGAGCAGTTTGAGGAGAATGTGAATGTTGGGCTGTCAATCTGTCTTTCTCTCTAAGGATGCAAAAGCAAGAATGGTCAGATATACATTTACTGATGAATCATTGACTTTTTAAAATTCCTATGAAAAAGCAACCTGTAATCCTTTGAGATTTTAGAAGTGATAAAATGAATCCCCTCTAGCCAACTACCCTAATGGGAAATACAACAGACACTTATTTATTCTAGCTTTACACTAACAAAGGTTATGTGATAGAATAGCTTTCAAGAATGCTGTTTCTAGAACTTTCTGTTTGGTCAAAGAATGACTATTATACAGTCACAAACACATGGCCAGCCACCTGAGGAAAGGTAGCATCTAAATGACACTATGAGATAGGAAGTTCAAATAGTCAAGTGTTTATTAAGGTGGGTATTCTGAAGTCTCATCAAACTTTAGCCCACATATATTGAGCACTGACTGTATACTGTATGATTTACTATGCCTTGGGCATGCAGATATATTAATGACATGACCTCTGGTGTCTAATAGGGATGATCTGCTTATAACAGGTTATACATCAGATTAATTCAAAGAAAATGGAGAAAAGGACTTATAGTGAAATGTCAGGAATTTTATGTTTTTCAATAAATGGAGCTTCATTCCTAGACCTACTGATGGAATGAATAGAGTAAAATTCAATTTTAGGATTTTTGTTCCAAAAGTCCTTACAGCTAAGGGGCGTAGATGTTAATCTCTGAAATGGGTGAGTTTGTTTTGTCTTAAATTGTGTACTGCCAGGATATATGATGTCAGACAAAATAGATTCAGGCATTGATTTCCGGGTGAGTTTAATTGATTGCTATTTCTTTCTGCTTGACTAGAGACTGAGGTTTGCTGATGTTTCTGCATGTCTAATATAATTTCCATTTGGTATTTGGCTTGCTTATGTAAAGGAACGCATATTCAATTGAGTTGAGAAAGACCAGACCATGGTTGTTCAAAACCCTGGGGATGTGGCTTATGCTTGTTAGCACTTAGTCTTCTCTGGTTTCTACACACAGTTTCATTGTGACACCAAGCTCCCTGTCAACTTTCACCACGAAATAAGTACAAAAATATTTACATGGGTGTAAAGACTGATGGTTGCCTTAACATCTATGGCCAGTGCAGGGAAATAACTCATTAGAAGGATTAGAAGACCTGGGCCAATTTAAAATTATGTATAAATGCCACATTCTAATGAGCATTCCAACCACAGTGGGTGATAGTAAATTAATGTAAGCAAGGTTTTTCTTCTTTTATTTACTTTCTCAAATCTCAGTGGGAGACATGTAGAGTTGGGGCCTGTTGCTACCATCTCAAGTACAAACATTTCTTTATTTCTGTGGTGAAAGTGGGGATCTGTTGTTGGGTCATTTCAGCCCATCTCAACAAATGCAGGTATTGAAGTGTGTGTTTGCAGGATGAAGAAAAGCTGCATTCCAGGAAGAAAGTTTTCAGGCAAATAGCTTCAGGACCAATCATCAGTTATATCAGGACAAATAGGACTTCTTCATGATTGAGGGAGCCCAGGCTCTTGTCAATTCCTGAAGCTTCCAATACATTGAAAAATGAAGGAATCTTGAAATAAGTTATAAAAATTGGTTATATTTATATTCTTTTCATTGAAGAAATATATGCTTTTTACACAGTCAAGTGCAGTGACTAAATGCGTGATCTTACTTGAAGATATGCCTAGCAATTACTCCCTGGACATTTGGGAATATAAGGCCAAAACCATGAAAGACAGAGGGTAGAGGAAGAGGGAAGCTGGATTTTAGCCTATGTCACTGAACCACTGAATGATTCCTCACCTGAAATCCTCAGGTAGATGTCCTACTGCTATACTCTTCATAGTTGAGCCAGTAAATTATTCTCTAAGTCAGGATGAGTTAGGTGCTGGCTCCTTGCAGCTGAAATCATCCTAGCTAATGTGGACCTGCTTCTGCCCAGTGCCTCCACCCTTTAACCACTCTTAGTACTCACACAATGCTGAGGCTGTCTTCGTTTAATTGAAAGGTTAATTATAGGCGGACGTCTGTTGTAGAATATGTGGTTATTTTGGTCTCTGTAACAGTATACAGGTTTGACAGTCCTCTGACTGACTTGACTGGATGGATGGATTGTTGATATGACATAATTCTAGCTATTAGCTGTCAATCCTTTCATCCTTAAAGATGCTGTTTTCTCATTTCTTTACACTGGTTTGACAATTTATACAGCTTGAAATGCTTTCCTATGCATTATCTCATCTGATCATAAATCCACACTTGGGGTTATAGAATAGACATTTTCTACTTTTTCAGTGGAGGAAGCTGAGACAGCAGCTGCCCCAGGCCCCAGGCCAACATAAACATAGAATCCAGGGCTCCCCATGAAATGTGTGTGACCTCCCTGGCTCCACATGGATGGGCCAATCTAATCAGTGTCTGCATTGTTGGTCTGCATTAGGCTATAAGCAACTGAATACAGTGAGTCAGACCAATCCAAGCAACAAGGATATCCATGGCGCTATGTAACAAGAAATTCGGAGTCCGAATGGGGTCTAGGCATGGATGTCAGGCTCTGGAGCCTTTATCTGCATTTTTCTGGGCTCCCATTGCCTTTGAGGGATTGGTGTCATCCTCCAGAGATGGCAAGGTGGCCACAGCTGATCCAGTCATTATCTGACTCAATGTCCAGGAGCAGGACCTTCTCTTCTCCTGTTCTTTGTTGGAGCCTGGAAATCTTTTCCATAAGGACATGCAGCAGACATTTCCATTTTATCTGCACTGGGTCCATGCCCACTCCCCCATCAGTCATTGATGGGGAAAGAGAGCCCATAATCCTCTTAGAATAACCTGCTGATGAGAATCAGCTGTTGGATAGTGAACCACAGTAACCCCCACAGCATGGATCTAAAATGCGCTGACCTAGAGTATGCAGCAGCTGAAGAAAATTGGCCTGGACATGGTGGATTGCTGCTGTCACAGCCCCTTATTTGTTCATGCCTCTCTGTGTCCTGGCATTTGCGTCAGTGTGGTCCACTCTCATGCTGACTCAGGACCTGGCCAGAGGACTTGTTCAGGTCAATGAGAAAAAAAATCAAATATTACACAAAGGGCTTGTCTTCTGTTTGCTCTTGGGAACTGTTACGGACAGATTGCATCCCACTAAAATTCATAGGTTGAAGCCCTAACTCCCAATGTGACTGTATTTGAATGTAAAGCCTTTAAGGAAGTAATTAAAGTTAAATGAGGCCAGAAGGGTGGGGCCCTACTCTGATAGGACTGTGTTCTTATAAGAGGAGGGAGAGATACCAGAGACTACTTCCTCTCCACAGGCTCACAGAGGAAGGGTCACGTGAGGACAGAGCAAGAAGGCACCCATCCACAAGCCAGGAAGAGAGGCCTCACTGGAAGCCAGTCCTGCTGGCACCTTGATCTTAAATTTCCAGTGTTCAGAACTGTGAGAAAGTAAAGTCTTATTGTTTAAGGTCCCCCCTAGTCAGCGGTATTCTGTTATGGCAGTTCTAGCAAACTCATACAAGAACTTTACAACCACGATCCCAAGAACAAGCCTGGGCAGGCCTGCTGGGTGATAAAAGATGGGACACCTAGGTACCTTCATGGCCTTAACCTGCGGCTGGCCAGCCAGCCTGTAGGCAGGCACGTTAGTTCAATGACCAGCAGCTGACCACAGATGAGTGCGTCTAGTGAGACCAGTAGAAGAGCTACCTACTTGAGCCCAGGCCAGGTTTCAGACACACATAATTAAAAGCCAAATAAATGCTTGTTTTAAGTCACTGAGTTGTGGGGAGGTTTGTTATTCAGCTATACATAATCAACACATGTAGGATATAGAGGTTTTCAGCCACATACTCCATTGAAACAACTTGAGTTGCACGTCCTTCTGTTGGTCTGATTGGGAATGCAATTTATTGACACTGTGGGTCAAAGCCATGTCTACAGGGATCAGGTAGTCAGGCAAATGAGCAAGGCAGGCTGCATAGAAAAATAATCATCAGGCCCTTTTAGTTTGAGTTTTATTGTACATATTTGGATAAATATACAGATACAGAAATAGCCACAGACCATAGGAAAGCAACTGTCTAAGAGAGGTGCCAGATGACAACTGGTACACACAGTCTCAAGGATGGGGATTCAGTAGGGAGTGGTGGGGACTGTGGAGAGCTGGAATGAGCATGTCACTAACAGGGATACCCAGTGTTCCGCTTCAGCCCTTGTTGCTATGTAGGCATGTGGGCCCAGTGTTTTGCTATGAGAATTTCCAACTTTTCAACAAATACCAGAAATCTGGATTTTTATGTAACGTTTTATATTTTTAAAACACTGATTCACTTGGAAGTAAAACACTGAACAGGCAAAATAAAACTCATTTTAGGCTAAACTGCCACTTTGTAATGTCTGCTCTGCACAAACTGGCTAATAGTAGAGTTAGAAGTCAGTAAACTACCCTGATGTCAAGTGGCTGGTTTGGCTGAGTTTTTACTTTCCTATTTGTTTGGGATTTGCATATTTATAGTATACAGATGCAAATGAAAGACTTTGCAGAAAAGTGGATTCTGAATCCAAAATATAATAGACAGGAAATAAAACAATGAAAAAAATACAGTCTTTGATTGCAGGTCTTTCTGCCTCCAAGCTCAGAGAAAACAAACAAAATGCAAAAACCTAATATGGGTAAACCCAGTAAGAAAACTTTTTCAAAATCAGAAAACAAATAAATGGGGGTTTGGACCTTTGCATTCCAAAATTATTCTCAGCCAGATGGTGAATTTCTTGAATTAAGTCAGGGACCAGATTTTATTTATTTTTGTATCCAGGGCAGCTGGAAGCATCGAATCAAGTTTAAGTGAATGGATGAATCAATGAATGAATATTTCACATGGACTTATAGGTAATTAACATATGGCCCATGTGTTGGGGGAGTGGCCCTGTGTGCATTACCACCATGCCATTTGGAGTCAGGAGACATGGCTTTTTTTCTGACCTGCTCTTCCATTTTAGCCACATTAGTTATGTAACCTCTGTGTGTCTCCATTTCTCATGTGTGAAGTGAGGATAATAAAAAATGCATACCTGTTAGTGCTGTGAAGATGCAATGGAATCTGCCTGTAACTGTACTGCATGGCCTGACATGGAGCTCTTGTCCAGTAAATGTGTCTGAGGTTGATGCCTAGTTAAACAGTGGAATACCAGGGGAGTGGACAGGAGAAGATGACACCTACTTAACTCCTCTTCAGGGACACGAATTTTGAGTCCAGCAGCCTGAATTTGGACTAGCTTATGCCAACACATTCTTTCTACGGATTCTGTGAGAATCAGCTCAGGTCACCTCTTGGGCAGAGGCCTGAGGAACCTGGAAAGCAACTCAGTGCTATTTCCAAAGCATTGTCAACAGCAATGAGGCAGATGCTGCTCTTGGGAATGATTCTTTGCTACAGAATTGGCCATTTTCAGCAACACACGGTGATGTTGTAATAAGGAGACAAAACATGTGAGTCCACAGCCGGCCTTTTATGGGGTGTTCGATGCATCCCAGTTGTTCTTAAATAAGCAAAGAGAAGTTGCATCCTCTAGGCCAGTGGAAGCTTGCAGCTTTTCATTTTCTGCCTCTTTTTGGGTATTGTTGCTTTCCTTTTCACTTTGCTCTAATAAGGAATGTTCTCTCTAGAGCAAAATTAATGCCAATCTTATGCATTTCTGAAGGGAGACCTATTGTAGTTGGAAACTACTGAATAATTCTCAGATTATTATTTTGTCATTATTACTCAACCTTTACTATCATATTCCTGATGTTGGCTGGGACCTCCTGGTCCTCTTGAGGCACATAGACAAGGTCAGGGCCAGCTCCCATCACGTCCCATACTCGGAAAGGAAAAACCTGCACTGAAACTTCTCCTCTCCTCTAGTGGGCAGCAGGGTGAGCGGTGGCTCAGAAGGTGGGAGCTCATTCTCATGGCTTCTTTGCATCCCAGGGGACACCTGCCTTGCCTGTGGGCTATTTTGCCCCATGTTGAACCAGATGGAAAAAATCCTTTTCTTTACAAATCATAAATTTACCCTGTTCACATACAATGTATGTGAATACAGAAAACTTAAAAAAAAAAAAAAAAAAGATCGGGTGCGGTGGCTCACGCCTGTAATCCCAGCACTTTGGGAGGCCGAGGTGGGCGGATCAGGAGGTCAGGAGATCGAGACCATCCTGGCTAACACAGTAAAACCCCGTCTCTACAAAAATATGAACAAAAAAAAAAAATTAGCCGGACCTGGTGGTGGGCGCCTGTAGTCCCAGCTACTCGGGAGGCTGAGGCAGGAGAATGGCGTGAACCCGAGGGGCGGAGCTTGCAGTGAGCTGAGATCACACCACTGCACTCTGGCCTGGGCGACAGAGCGAGACTCCATCTCAAAAAAAAAAAAAAAAAAAAAAAAAAAAAAGAGATAAGGATGATGAGAATGAGGGGGAAAACTTGTACTGAAATAAAGAGAAAGAAAAGAAGTTCATGTAGAATAGTTAGGTAACGCTGTTAAAATGCCCTTTGACCACCCCCACTCCTTCGCCGGGGAGTTTCTCTGATTCACTCCATATTCCTTGCTCCTCCCTCAGATTGTTGCTAAAACTCCAAACTCTTGGGGTATTTGCAACCTCTACAAGGTCCACGCTCTAAACTAACAACAAATCCATGAAGATACAGCAGGCAGCAAGGCATCCTTTCAATGGGGCATGCACCCCTTCAAGAGCAGTTGAAGTTACAAGAGGAATCTTTTATTTCTGTTATGTTTTCAACAATCACATTTACTGGTTAATTAGTAAGGTGAGCATATGTCCTGGCTTATGCCTGTTGTTCTAGTGTGATTATTAAGAATGCCTGTGGGCACTGTCCAATTGTCCCACTTTGGGTCATTAATTAAATGGTCACTCCATATACTTGCTTTACTCATTGCTTATCTGGAGTGGCACTATACAATAGATATATAATAGAAGCCAAATGTGTAATTTAAATTTTTCTGGTAGTCCTATTAAAACACAAAAGGAAAAAGGTAAAATTACTTTTAATAATATACTTTTTCTCCTGCCTTAGCCTCCCGAGTAGCTGGGATTACAGGCACCCACCACAATGCCTGGCTAATTTTTGTATTTTTTAGTAGAGATGGGGTTTCATCATGTTGGCCAGGCTAGTCTTGAGCTCCTGACCTCAGGTGATCCACCTGCCTCAGCCTCCCAAAATGCTAGTTGCAGTGAGCCAACATGGTGTCACTATCCTCCAGCCTGGGCAACAGAGTGAAACTCCATCTCAAACAAATAAATACATGTTATATTTTATTAACCCAATATATCCAAAATACTATCAATTTGACGTGTTGTCCATATAAAACATGTTATGGGATATTTTACCTTTCTCTTTTGTAGTAAATCCTTGAAATCCAGCAGAGCGTATATTTTAATTGTGGCATATCTCAGTTTGGACTAACTACATTCCAAGTGCTCAGTAGCAAAATATGGCTATTGGCCACTGGATTGGATGCTCAGATCTAGGTCCATATTACTCATTTTTATAAATGTTGTAATGGTACAATGAATAATCACAGAATAATCACAGAAGGTAGAAGCTGTAAAATTGTACTTTGAGTGTGGGGAGGGGTACATAAGGACCTCTTTCCAAAAGTTGAATATCTTATGGAACTTTAATATGTAAGATCAGTACAAATGGCATAGTGTTAGAATAAATTATTGTATATAAATTTAAAATTTCAATATATAGTTAATGTACAAGGGGACTTCAAAATGTTCATGGAAAAATCGAATTAAGAGATAAAAATAAAGAATATAAACTTTCTTAACATAAGCTCCGTTAAGGTCAAGATACTTTTGTAAGCAAGGACACCAACCATTTAGATCATCCCCAAAGAACTGAGGGTCCTGGGAATTGAACCATGTCAGTTCAGTCCTTTTTCCATTATTAACTGAAGAAAAATGGGTTTCCTTTACAATTTTTTTAATATTAGGAGACAAAAAAGGAAAGTCAAAAGGAGCCAAATCAGGTCTGTAAGGTGCATGCCTAATGATTTTCCATTAAAATCTTCCCCAAATTACCCTTGTTTGATGAAAGGAATGAGCAGGAACATTCTCGTGGTGGAGAAGGACTCTCTGGCAGGCTTTCCTGGGTTTTTTTGCTGCTGACACTTTGGCTTTCTCAAAACACTGTCATAGCAAGCAGATGTCATTGTTCTTTGGCCTCATAGGAGTCAATAAGCAAATTTGAGCAGCCCAAAAAGCTGTTGTCATAACTTTTGGTCTAGCCCAGTGCACTTGTATTTTGACTGGGTCACTCTTGGTAGCCGTTGCTTTGGTTGTGCTTTGTCTTCGGGATGGTGCTGGTGAAACCATGTTTCACTTCCTGTTACAATTCTTTAAAGAAGTGCTTCAGGAGCTTGATTCCACTTGTTTAAAATTTCCATTGAAAGCTCTTCACTTGTCTGCAGCTGATATAGGTGCAACAATTTTGGCACCCATTGAATGGAAATTTGCTCAACTATATTTTTTCAGTCAGAATTGTGCAAACTGAACCAACTGAGACGTCTATGGTGTTGGTGATTGATTGCACTGTTAATTGTCAATCCTCTTCACTTAGGGCATGAACATGATGCATGTTTTCCTTGCAAATTAGGGGTGTGGTCTCTGCTGCTGCAGGCTTCATCTTCAACATTGTGTTGTCCCTTCGTATAATGAGTTATCCATTTGTAAACTGCTGATTTCTTTAGGGCATTGTCCTCATACATTTTTTGTAAAGCATCAATAATTTCACACTCTTCCACACAAACTTCACCATAAACTTGATGTTTGTTCTTGTTTCATTTTTAGCAGAATTCATGTTGCTCTTATAGGTGCTCTTTGCAAACTGTTGTCTTATCCTTCTTAGTACTTCAAACTAGATCCTATTCAGACAAGTTATAACAAGTTAGTATGAGTTTATTTTGGTTCAAAAATTGATAATTTTCAAAAAAAATTAAAAACATTTTTGAAATCCACACACAGTTTTTTAATAATACATATTTTCCAAGATTTGTTGAAGCTATCTTGTATATTTAATAAATATAATAAGAAAATTAAAAGAAACCATTTGTAAAATGTTAAAATAATCAACATCATGTATCCGTCACTCATCTTCAACACTTACCATTCCCTGATAATCTCGTTTTGCGGTTACTCCTGCCCACTCCCCAACTAATGGTTTTAAGATTTACATGTATCTCTAAGAGATAAAGATTCTTGTTTTTACACATAGCTACAATAGTATTTAAAATATCAATAATTCCTCAGTTTCATTCACTACCTAGTCAGTGCACAAATTTCCCCAGGTACCTTATAAATTTTTCTTTTACATTTAGCTTGTTCAAATCAGAGTCTAAATAAGGTCCATACATTGCAATTGGTTGATAAATTTCTCAATATTTTTTATCTGTATTTTTCCTCATCTCTTATAATTTACTTGTTTATTAGTCTTGTGGAGTTTTTTGCAGTTTCAATTTCAATGCTTGATTCTCTGGAGTGTTATTTAATGTTCCTCTGTTCTCTGTGCATCTGTAAACTGATAGGGCTAAAGGTTGGAGGAAATTCAGAATAGAAACTTTGGCAAAAATATTTCATAGGTAGCATCAAAGGGTACATCACATCTGGATGCTTTTTTCTTCTTTTTGAGTATGTGTGAGTGTGTGTGTGTGTGTGAAAGAGAGAGAGAGAGATGGGTGGGGAGAGAGACAAAGGGAAGAAAAATGGTAGAGAGATTGTGAGATGGGGGAGCAACAGAGAGAGTGGGTAGAGAGAGAAAGAGAGAGATTAGATCAACCATTGTTGATCACTGCATAAGACCTTAATTCAGTAAGTGTGACAATAGAATGCCCTTGTTCTGTCATTTATTTCTCATTTGTTTGGTGGAACATCTCTGTCAGAATAATTCTTCCAATTCAAGTCCTTGGTTACTCTAAGGTATAGTTTGTATAGGAAATTTAGGATAAAAACTTACATCTTTCCCTTTTATTTACTAATTTTCAAAATCACTTCCTGGCATTCTCCAGAGGTGACCAATCAGTTTTTATTTTCTTTTTTGTTTTCGAGGTAGAGGATGGTATTAGTAACTCATGGGTTTGAACATGTTTTATGTACTTCAATGGACTGTGATTATCGCTGGCCAGTGGGAGCTGCTGCAGGTTGATTGTGACTTTGTCTGCTGTCAGACATGACACGATGTCTAGGCTAATCTTGTACATTTCTCGACGTACAACTTTGATTCAGCCATTTCCCCATGAGGAAACTGAACCCGAGAATAGCATCAGCATTGAAACTGGGGTTGCATTGTTTAAAACTCTTTTGCTTGCAAGTAGTAGGAATTCCAGCCCAAACTGCCCAGGGATAGTGTCATTCATTGGCTCCCATGATATAAAGAGGTGGGACTGGATTTGGGGGAAGGCTGACACAGGGGCTCAAGCCCTCCATGGGAGCTGGTGTCTCTCCCTCCACTTCCCTGCTGCATTTCCTTTAGGTGGCTCCAGGGGAGATATTAAAACTATTTAGCAACCAGGCACTGAGGATCCAGAAGGAACACAGGCCAAAGTATCGAGGGCTCCTGAAAGACCCTTGCTGTGCCAGCGTTACTTCTTCAGTTGCTGCATTGTGGGGAGATACAGGAGGACCAGAGGAGGGGCTGGGGTGACAGGTGGTAGAGGGAGAACTTGGAGGACCTGAGGGTGGTGGCTATTTGCCAGCAAGTATGGAGGTATTTTGACAGTTTAACAACCAATTCAGTCTCCCCAGGGCTAGCTAGTCTAGTTGGTTCCATTCTCTGACCCGCTCTTTGCTCATGGTGGCCAGATGGCCATACTCCTCACATCCAGCCAAGAAAGCCAGGGCTAACCCAAGTCCAGAGAGTCACTTGGATGGACTGAGCTGGACCATGTGCCCGGGAATTAGCTGAGTTGATTAGCTCGTCCCAGGCTCCATTCCAGGAGCTGGGGCCAGAGCTGCACATGTACCAGGACTGAGCATAGGGAGGTGAAGACCGTAAATAAAAATTGAGGTTATGGCCAGGGGAAGGGGTACCAGCTGTGGCAGGACAGCACTATGTGCCCACCACAGAAGGGGCAGAGGACATTTGCACCTTATGTTAGTTTCAAGGTCAAATTTGCTTTTATGTTTGGTTTTGGTTGCAGAATATTAAGAATGTTAGGCTTCACATTGGTGTAGAGGTAAAAATTGTAGATGTTTTCAACATCTTGCCTTCCTATCTCATCAATTACACTAATCAGTGTGATTGAAAGAGAAGCAGTAGGAAACATTTTCCAACGTGAGTTGAAACACCAACAATCAGGACTGATGTGTATTTTGTGGGACCTAATGCGAAATGAAAAGGTGGATCCCTTGTTCAAAAGTTATTAAAAATGTCAAGACAGCAATGGCAGAGTAGTAAACCTGTCAGGCCCTGTGTGTCTACACAGCATTGCCAACAATATCTGGCCCACATTTCTTTCCTTAAATAGAAAGGTCAGACAAGAAGCACCCTAAAATTTCAAGTGCTGAAATGTCTATATGAACTAAGGTTCAACCTCAATGTGGTGTGTACTCACCGTTGTGCACAGTTAGTGCAGTAGTGAGGAGGCCAAGCTCTGGCCTCTTAATGCTTCTATTTTTCAGTTCTCCCCACTCACTAGCTCTGTGGCCTTGGGCCAATGACTTCACTGCACCTCACTTTATCCTCTCCCTCTGTAAAATGCGAGAATAACATGATCTACCTTGTGGGATTGTTTTAAGGATTTGATATGAGATATGAAAATAATTTGAAATGAGATCATGGAAATTAATGTACTCAGAACGGGGCTGTTACAGAATGGCCACTCTACATAGGCTTTAGCTGGTATCTCAGTGACAAATGTTATAGTTATTGTACCTACGGCATGCATACACAATGTGTCATACATGTAGGAGTACTGCAGGTGATGCTGGAGCATGCCCCACACAGGTGCTTCCCAGTCTTGCCTGGCACATGGTTGAGAGAGGCACGTGTGTGCTTCATCAGCTTGCTTGCTTAGATAATTTTATCTGAGTAAAACGGAAAAAGCACTGAATTTTTAAAATGCACAATGCAGAGTTACAGCCTTCTTAACCAGTAAAACATGTTCAAGGAAATTAAATTATGCACAAAAATTGCGTGAGAATTTATTCGAAGTTCTGCACAAACACAGTTTAACCTGTGCTATAATTTGGTATATATGACATTTAAGCATATTGCTCTTTATTATACAGGTTTTTAAAAAAATAGTTAAAATACATTTTAAGAAAAAGAAATTTGAACACAATCTTGGCAGAACCTTGAACTTCTTACATGTCCACAAAGGTCCTTGTGATCCTAGGATATGGGGCCCCCAGAGAAAGGCCTCATAAGTGAGTTCCTTACAATGGGCACCTGCTTTTCATTATTAAACGGTAAAAATAAAATCCCTTCCCAAACCCAAACTTGATTGAAACTTCATCTTAAAATAATGAAATGAAACAAGGAAGATATGTTTATCTTATAATTAATATTTACATTATAATCACAACTATAAGCTAATTTTAAAATAGAGAAAGAATAAACCAAGTTGACTTCCTTCCAATTCTTTTTTAATTGTGGTAAAATATATGTAACATAAAATGTACCATTTTAACCATTTTTTAGCATATAGTCAGTGGCATTGAGGACATTCCCATTGTACAACCTTCACCTTCATATATCTCCAAAACTTTTTCATCATCCCAAACTAAAGCTCTGTCACCATTAACTAACAACTCTCCATTCCCCCTTCCCCCAGCCCCTGGCAGCCGCCATGCAACTTCCCCTCCCTATGTATTCGACCACTCTAGGTACGTCATATAAGTGAAATGACACATGGTGGTCCTTTTTTGACTGGTGAGTGTTAATTTTTTGTAAAATTTTCCAAACCAGATTGTATGACAGCACAATAAAATATCCTTCCCTTTCTGCTTGACTTTCACAGAACTATCAGGAAGAGGACATTTTGTAGAGTCATTCAAGGGCTTCATTTAACGGCTTCATCAATTTTGCAAGAATATTCTTTAAATTTTTATGTGGAAATGAGTTATAGTAAAGTATTACTTGAGCACAGTGCATGTCTTCTGTCTTCATTCCAATCAACTTTCACATCTGGGTACTTCCATGTGGCCATCCTCAGATGCAGATCTAGAACATTGCCACCACCCAGAGTCTTCTCACGATTCTTTGCAGGTGTTAACTCCTCCTCACTCACAGGTCACCACTGTGCTGACTTTCCTTACCTCAGGCTAGTTTCCCCTCTTCCCCAACCTCATAGAAATGGAATTGTTATTGTGAATTCTTTTGCGTCTGGCTTTTCACCCAGCCTGTCTGTCATCTGTGAGGCTCATCCTGGTGACTGTTCTTTGCAGCTCATTCATTGTTATTACTTTGAGCTATTTCTTGCTATGCATGTACTATCATTTATTTATCCATTCCTCTCCTGATGGACTTTTGTGTTGTTTTAATTGCCTGTTATAAAGATGCTATAACCACTCTGCCAAGAACATTTCTTAATTCAAATGATTTTTTCTTCGAAAATGTCTGCATTGTCACCATTCTTATAAATTCTCTTTTCGGTTCTTGTCTCTGCCGAAGAATCCTCTTGCGAATGCCTCTGCACAAGACTCTGTGTTTTCCAAAATCACAGTTATTTATTTCATAACACCATACATCATTTGTGAGATCTTTACACTTCCTTTGAAACCAATTTGTCTTGTCCTTTTAGATGCTGACAACATGAGCCTCCCGTGGTCGGAACAGGCTTGTGAAGGCAGTGCTGGGATGCACCAGGGCAGGAGCTACAGGTGAGTGGGCGGGGACATTTGAAAGGGGCTAATTTTCTCGTGGTCCTTTATAGGGGGATGTTTGTATGTTAAGACAGCTCTTTCTTCCCTATACAACTCTGTAGCTGGGGTTGAGTGCATGTAAACTCAGCTAACAAAATCTTCTTGCATTCAGTTTGAGGTCTATTGCTCTGCAGAATCCCCAGGCCTGCCACTTTCCTGGCACATCTTCTCAGCCTGTAGGCTCAGGCTGCAGTCTTTGATTAGTGGTGCATGTATGTGCGACGGGGACAGTTGTCACTGAAATTACAGACAGCTGAATGGTGATTTGAATTGCATGAGCATTAAGGCCTTCCTTAAGAGAGATATGCAAAACCCACGGTTTGATTCTCTTGAAGCATCGGGAAGGCCTGTATAGATAAATCCCTCTGACATCAACACAGCGCGGACACTCTAAGAACCTAATTTTAATGAATATACATTTTGACTTTCCAACTGCAAGAGAATGAGGGCAGATGTGTTTAGATCTTCCTAATTAATAGCCCAGGTTGACTGTACTTTTCTGTTTAATATAACTGATTTCATCTCATTAAGAGAGAGGTGGAAATTAGATGCATTCTCCACTTCCTGGTAAGAATATCTTCTTATTCTAAGCTGGGCATAAAAACCCATCATGGCATGCGTACTGGGACTGCTGTGTTCTGGGTGGAGCCACGTTCAGAAGACCTTGTCTGTAATGAAATGGGACATTTTTCTGTACTTAGTTCATAATCTTTGGGCAGCATTTGATCATTTGAAAAAAGTCACACCATTCACTTGATCAGGAGGCATCTGCAGGGAATGCAGGTTGGGCCTGAGTCCTGTTGGCCCAGGAACAGGTAGTTGTGGCGTCAGGCAATTTTTGTTGTTGTTGTTGATGTTGTTGTTGTTGTTGTTGTTTTTGAGACAGAGGCTCGCTCTGTCGCCCAGGCTGGAGTGCAGTGGCACTATCTTGGTTCACTGCAACCTCTGACTCCCCGGTTCAAGCGATTCTCCTGCCTCAGCCTCCCGAGTAGCTGGGATTACAGGCACGCGCCACCAAGCCCAGATAATTTTTGTATTTTTAGTAGAGACGGGGTTTTACCGTGTTGGCCAGGATGGTCTTGATCTTCTGACCTTGTGATCCGCCCACCTTGTCCTCCCAAAGTGTTGCGATTACAGGAGTGAGCCAATGCGCCCGGCCTGAGGTGTTTTTTTAGTCAGGTAATTGAGGTGTTTCCACCAGGACGAAGCTCCTGGTGGCTGAGAGGGACCCCACTGAACTCTCTGCTGACCGATGGGAGAGCATGCTTAGTGCTTAGGAACATTAGCACACACCTTGTGAAACTGATGTTTTTATGGTCAAAAAGGGTTGGATATCAGCACTTCCATAAGATACAGTGGACACTGGGACCCACATTTACTCTCAGTGACCCCCTACTCTGTTCCTTGGTGCTCTGTGTCCCCAGCTCAGCTGCTCCAGGCTGTGGCTTTCTGCTCAGCAGTTCTTGTTTTGTTACTGCTGTGGTTGCCTTGGGGTGAGAAAGGATTTGTATCCGCACACAGAGGAAGATGAGAAATGTCATATTTCTTTATTTCGTAAAAGACTGAATTAAATATGACTCTCAAACAGTATCTTGGCAGGCTGGTGGGAAATTCAGTCTCAGACATTTTGGACTTCCTTGTGCCTTCCTTTTGGGGCACAGACATTCTGGAGGTTTTGGTGAGTTCAAGGGTGGCCGTGCTGTTCTCCATCTCTGGTGCTCACTACTGATGACCTTGCGCATGCTGTATCATTATTTCGAAAGATGATTTTATCTCAGTGTTTTGAATAAACATTTTCCACTGTGCTCCAAGGGCCTCCCAGTGGACTGATGGGTATTAGTTCCCAGATGTGGGTCTTTGTGGAGGTTGTAGGCCCCGTGAGGCAGGGGACCACACCTGTCTTAATCACTACTTCACCTCCAGAGCCTAGAACAGCGCCTGGTTCATAGTGTCCAGTAATTATTGAGTGATTGATTTAGATGGAAAAAGCCTCAGGGGTAACTGAATCAGGAAGTTTAGGATTTTAGGAGTAATCTGGATACAGTTCCTACTGGACTAACAGACAACTTAGGTAGAGAAAACATTGTTGAAATGTACTTACCTTATTCAGCAGAAAGAGACCTGAGGAATAATAAAACACTAGAAAGAAAATCAATAAAGAATTATCAGTAGACTTTCTGCAAGCAGTACATTTGTATAATTTATTACTAGATATATAACAATATGATCTCTTTTAAAATACACTTATTTCAGTATAACATACATAAATGTACATAAATAATACTTTGTGTAGTTAATGAGTCTTTACCTACTCAAAGGAAGAAAGAGAAGGTTATCAGAATCTGGAAAGCACACTCCTGCCCCCTCCCAATTACAGCCTTCTCAAAATCTAATTCCTATCAGAAGGTCTATCATTAGGAATTAATTCTGATTGTTGAACTTTATACACAATGTGTACACAGTGTGCTTTCTTTTGTGTTGGACTTCCTTCACTCATCATTATGTGTGGGAGATGCACCCATGTTGTGTGTGGTTGTAGTGTATTTATTTTCATTGCAATGTAATATTTGACTGAAGAAGAAGTCATGATTTATGCATTATACTGTTGAGGGCCATTTGGGATGCCTACAATAAATAACAGTGCTATAACATCCTTGTTCCTGTTTCTGGTGGATTCATGCAAACATTTCTATTGAGTGGAATTCTATTTAGGAGTGGAATTACTGGCTGACTTAGATCACATTCCCCAGAAGCAGAGTCTGAGATGGGTCTTACTGTGCAAGTGATTTACAGAAAGGGTGCTCTCAGGAGGAAGCTGGGAGGAAGCAAGGGAAGGAGGAGACAGCCTGGGAGAAGCTATGCCATATGTGGATTCGGGTAGAGTCCAGGGCAGCCTGATGCCATAGGGAGCTCTGGGGGGTGACCAGCACCACAGCATTGATCCTCTGAGGGCTTTGGTATCTTTTCATCAGCCAGACATTGGCTGGGTGTCATCCCAGAGGGGTGGGGATAACATTGTGAAGCATCTGTATGCATGATGGCTCCCATCAGCAAAATCATTCTCTGGAAAAGGTGTGGGACCTCAGCAGCTAACACTCTCAGGAACTGGGACATTGGTGCCCTGGCTCATAAAATGGCCTGGGTGGGTCACCAAGCATGTCTGCTACACTAAGGCAGCAAGGAGCCAATGGCCAGTATTAGCAGACATTGCTAGTGTTTGTAAGGATAGGAACACCTCGAGCATCATAGGAGGGTTTCTATTGTTCCAACTTCTCATCAACACTAGGTATTGTCTGATTTTTCATTTTAGCTATTTTTTCCATTGTGCTCATTTGGCTAATAAGATACAGTGGTATCTTGTTGTGACTTTAATTTGCATTTTCCCGATGACTAATAAGGCTCCCTTTCCTTATGTTTATTGCCGTGTGTTTATATTATTTTAAAAAGTATCTCAAGAACTCTACAATTAGGTCGTCTTTAATTGGGTCATCTGCCTTTTTCTTATTGTGTGGGTTAATTACCTATTCTGGACAGTAGTCCTCATCAGATATTTGCTTTAGAAATGCCTTCTCCATCATTATGGTTGTCCTTTTTAATCTTGTAACATGTCCTTTGCTCAACAGAAGTTCTTAATTTTAATGAAATCCTGTGTCATCTTTTTCCTTTTATGGTTTGTGCTATTATGTGCCCTATTTAAGGAATCTTTGTCTGCCCCAAGCCCATGAAGATATTGTTTTATATTGTCATCTAGAAACTTCATTTTAATTTTCACCTTTCATATTTAAAGCACCAAAGCTTTGGGAATAGATCTTTGCCTATTGTGTGAGGCCATATCTCTTTAGTCATAAATCAAAGAACCCTATGTATGTATGGTCTGTATCTCATTTTTCATTTTATTGGCTCTGTTTTCTATTCCAGTAGTTCTCAACCGGGGGTAAATTTTTCCCCCACCAGGGGACATTTTGCAATTTCTGGAGTCGTTTTTTGTTGTCACAAGTATGTGCAGAGGCTGCTACTGGCATCCCATGGGTAGAGACCAGGGATGTTGCTAAGCAACCTACATCACACAGGATACTCCCTAATAAAAAAACCATCCAGCCCCAAATGTCAGTAATGCTAAGGTTGGCTAAGAAACCTGGCTTATGCCTACATCAAGGCCACAGTGTCTCACTGGCTGTGGCTACACAATCAGCCCCTGCTTTTGGTCCTGTGACCTGTAACTCTGTGATTCTTTCCAGGCATACTTGGCACTGCTTTTTTTTTTTTTTCTATGTAAATTTTTGAATCATTTTGTTAGTGTCCAAAAAAAAAAAAACAAAAAAACAACAAAAAAAAACCCTGCTGGGATTTTTATAGGATTGCCTATAATCTATACATCAACTTGAGGAAAACTGGCACCTTTCCAATAAGAACTCTTATAATCCACAAACATGATATATCCTTCCGTTTACCTAGGTCTTTTATATTTTCTATGGTTTTTTTTGTTGTTGTTTGTTTTTCTTTATAGCAATCTAGCAAGTCTTCTGTTAGATTCATTCCTGGCTTTTATACATTTCTACTGATATTGTAAATACTATTCTTCACATTTCAGTTTCTAGTTGCTTGTTACTGGCATTAAAATGAAATGACTTGTATATTGACATGCACGTAGCAGTGATGCTGAATTCTCTTAATAATTGAATTAGTTTGTGAATTCTTTTGGATTTTCTACATAGTAGTAGATATGAGAGTCTTTTTCTTTTCATATTTTATTATATTGATTGATTGTTTGCTTATTGTCCTGGTTAGGAGCTCCAGTACAATTGTGAATAATGGCTGTGCCCAGGCTGATTTTGAACTCCTGGCTTTAAACAATCCTCCTGAGTCAGCCTCCCACAGTGCTGGGATGACAGGCGTGAGCCACCATACCCAGCCTTGTTTTCTATTTGAATGTATCCTGTATCTTCCTCTATATTCCTTTCATTCTACTTCACATTTTTTGGTTTTTCCAAATGTAATTTCTCGAGATTGATAGTCAGACAACTGATCTCTCAGCTTTCTTCTCTCCTACATAGGCATTTAAGACCATGAATTTTCCTCTAAGCATGGCTTAGCTGCATACCACACATTTTGATATGTTGATATATCATTGAGATGTTGGTAAGTGTGTGTATGTGTGTAAAATGTTTTACATGTATTTTAAAAGTATGCAAATTCTACAGCTGTTGGGTGACGTGTTCTACACATGCACATTAAGTCAGGCGTGTCAGTCAGAATGCATGAATCTTCTGTATGTTTTTCTGGCATTTTGTCTGCTTATTCTATTAATTCCTTAGAGAGGTGTGTTAAAATCTATCATATTCATTGTAGATTTCCTGTTTCCTCTTTTATTCCCATCAAGTTTTGTCTGATATATTTTGAATATATGTTAATTAGGTATATGCAAATTTAAAATGATCATATTTCTCTGATATATTCCTTTGCCACGATGAGACATCCCTCTTTATTTCTAGCAATGCTGCTTTCTTTAAAATTGATTTGCATATTAGCCTAGGAAACCACCATTCTTTTGATTACTGTATGCATGCCTTTTTTCCCATGTTTTAATGTTCAGCCCATTAGTATCCTTATGTAGAAAGTGTGTCTCTTTTACATCATACATTAAAAAAAAATCTAATCACACATTCTTGCTTTTTAAACTGGAGCATTTAATCCATTTGCATGTTATGCAAGTACTAATATATTTGAGTTTATAATTTTGCTATTTGTTTTTTCTGTTACCTGTTCTTCCCTTCCTTGCTTTCTTTTATATGGACCAATGTTTTCATGATTTTATATTCTCCCCTTTTTACCTTGTTATACATTCTTTTGCTGTTATTTTAATAGGTAAACTAGAAATTATAACATGTATTCTTGAGTCACTACAGTGCCTCTGTCTAATCTAATTAGCACTTTTACCACTTCTCAGACAATTCAATTACCCTAGAACACTTTAACTTCATTTAACCCCTTTACCATTTGTGTTATGGGTATATTTTATTTCTATATATATATTTCAAGCACCACAAGACAGCATCATTCTTATGATTCAATACTCTGAACAATTCTTGAGATCCATATATCTATGTACATTTTTCTGTTCTCTACATCTTCCTGAATTTCTGTGCAGGATCATTGTATTATACCGGTGGACATCTCTTTAATATCTTAGTTAGGCCTGCTAATTTTTGTTTATCTGGAAGTATGTCTATTAATCTTCACTTTTCAATGATATTTTCACTGGGCATAGAATTCTAGGTTGGATATTAGTTTCTTTAACCACTTTAAAGGTGTCATTTTTTTTTTTTTTTTTTTTTTTACTGGTTTCCACCATTTCTGTTGAGAAGTTAACTGTCATTATTACCGTTTACTCCTTTGAAAGTAATGCCTCATGTGGCTTTTCTCCTTAAGAACCTAAGTGTGGCTACTATCACATGAGCTCTAAATAATTTTTTTTTTAAAGAGAGGAGAAAAAAATAACCTAAGTGTGGCTTTGTTTTCTTATATCCTGCTTGTCAGTTTTATTGTTACTTCTTTGTGATAAAGTGGATTTTTTTTTATCTGGTTGCTTTTCAGTTTTTCTTTATCTTAGATTCTCAATTATTTCATTAAGATGTCCCCAGGTGTGGTTTTCTTTTTATTTAAACTTCTTAGAGTTCATAATATTTTTGAATATATAGTTCTATAATTTTATCAGTTTTAAAATATTCTTGACCATCACCTTATCAAATAGGGCTCCTTCCCACCTTTATTCCTTCATCTCTTTGGGGACTGTAGTTAATATGTATATTTAGTATTATAATCATGTGTATTTTCTATCATTTTTCCCCTTTTGCACTTCAATGTGGGTATTTTTCTATTCTATCATCCAGCTCATGAGTCCTCTTTTTAGTTCTATCTACTGTGCTGTTAGACTCGTCTATTGAGTATGTAATTTCAGTTACTTAATTTTTGAGTTTTAAGATGTCCAGTTTCAGTTTGAGACTCTAATTCTCTACTAAAACTCCCCATTTTATTATTTATTTTCTTGTATATGTTAACCGTAGTTCTTTAAAAATCCATACCTTATGACTGTAATGTATGGATCATCTATGGATCTGCTTCTGTTGTCTGCTTTTTCTCTGTCTTATTTTATGGTATACATGCTAATTTTTGAACTTTTTCTTGAACGATGGTGCAGAGCCTGTCTACAGTATTATAATCTTCCAGAGAAGAATTTTATTTTATTTGAGTTTATATCAGGCAGTTATATCAGGGGAAGACCACTCAGGCTAATCAGAATTTGGTTGATTACTTCAGGACTGGGTTTCTACTCTGTAAAACAGGGTCTTTTTTCTTCTATTTGCTGCTTTCCCCAGGTATACCTCTGAACTTCACTTTTTCTTTTTTAGCCCTGTAAGACTGCTGAAAGCCATGCTTAGTTTCTCTGACATCTAGAACCGTTTTGTGCTTGTCTTTCTAACCTTTCGCTAGTCCCCACTTACACAATGGCAAATATCTCAAGGGGAAAACCAGAGTAGAAATGCTGGGCTTGTGTCTCAATGCTTGCCTTCCCTCCAAGATCTTGGACCTATGTATCCTGGTAGCCATCATGTCCTTGAATATAACCTTCATCTCCCATCCCTATAAACTGCCAAAAGCTCTACTCAGCTCCCACTTCATGCTTGGCTTTCTGCTCAGGTTCTCAGCCTTTTTCCCATATAACTTGCAAACTAAATAAACCTCAAAGTGAAAGCAATGTAGAATACTCGCCTCATCTAAATAAGTTTTCTTTTTCTCCAGGATCTTGGACTATCTGTCTTTGTTTGGTAGACCTTTCTCTAGCCTTGAAAATAATACAATCATGTAAAATTCACCTTTTTAATATACATATTTCATCCAGTTTTTTTGTGTGTATGTTTTCAGCAAAAGATTTGTCTTGCTGCAGACTAGTCCTTTATATTATCAACCAGATGACAAAATATATATCTTAGTCACTTGATATCCTATTATAAAATAACATCCTACGTATCAGTTTTTGTTCTAAGCAACAAAAAAGCAAAGATTGTTTTTGTTCTAAGCAACAAAAGCTGACTCTGGTTAACTTAATTTTTTTTAAACCATCTGGGATTGGCATTACCATGACCTTCATTGTGTATCTGAGGCTCTGAGGCTCTAGAAGGTTGAGTAATAGGCCCAAGGTTGCAGAGGTAATAGGGATTGATGTAGGGATCCAAACTGATGCTCCCCAGCTCACAGACGCCATTGTGTCCTGCTACTCCCCAGTGACAAGGTAGTTTCACACACAGTTGTAAGAAATAATGCAGAGAAATCTTGCATACCCTTTTTTCAGCTTTTCCCAATCTTGCAAAACTAGGGTACAAGTATATATCAAGACAAGGATGTTGGCATTGACACACTCAACTGACTTCATTGATATGGCACCAATTTACTGTGCACCCTGATATAGACTGAATGTGTCCCCTCAAAATTCCTATGTTGAAATCCTGACCCCAAAGGTGATGATCTTAGGAGATAGGGATTTGGAAGTTGATTAGGACATGAGGGTGGGGCCTTCATGAATGGGGTTAATGCCCTTATGAAAGGGACCGCAGAGAGCTCTCATGCCCTCTTTTCTCCATGTCAGTGGCAGTTTGCACCCTGGAAAGGATCTTCACCGGAACCAGGATGTGCTGACATCTCGATCTTGAATTTCTAGCTTCTAAAACTGGGAGAAAAACCTGAAGCAGGTTTTAGAAACTAGAATCCTTCTTCCCCAAAGCAAGCCATGACACCTAGAAAGGTCACTCTTACCTCTTCCCTTCTCCCCTGAAGATCCTCATTGTCCTTCCTCATACCTGGGGCAGGGGGCGGGGGGTGGGGGAGGAACGTTTTGCAGAAACACAGAAAAGAATCTGAACAAACCGGCCTTGCTGAAGATCCCCCCAGATTATTACCGTTAGATCATACCCATTTTGTTCCATTTTACTTTTCCACAAATTAATTTTTCATCAGACTTAGCATAAAATACATAGTTTTCCCTGGGTCTTTGAATATTCATTTCTGGAGGCTCCTGTGTCATATTAACCTTTATAAAAATAAATGTGTTATGCTTTCTCCTGGTAATCTGCCTTTTGTTACAGGGTTGTCGGTCAAGACCTTTGCCATGGGTGAGGAAAAGGTACTTTTTCTTCCCTACACGTGGGTATTTAGTTCCCTGTAATTTTATGCCACGTGTAGATTCTTGTGAACATCACTTCAGTCCAGAAACAGCAGATCCATCATCAGGCCCCTTGTGCCACTTTGTCATAGCCACACCACATGCTTTCCTTGTCAAACTCTGGCAACCATGGATCTGCTTCCCATCTCTAAAATTTTGCCATTTTGAGAAAGTTATATAAATGGAATCATGTACTATGTAACCCATTGAGATTGGTGTTTTTCACTCAAGGTAATTCCCTTGAAATCCAACCAGGTTTTCTCACGCATCAGTAGTTCACCCCTTTTCATTGCTGAGAGGTATTCCACAAGAGTTTCGTTTCAGGATCGCATAAGATACACTATGTTGAAAGCTTAGAATGGTGACATTATATGTGCCTACTGCATAATGGGACATCCTGTAATGGGAGCTGGTGCTTTTCCTCTATGCAGAAACATAATGTAATTTTTAAAAATTGAGTTCAATTCCACATGCAACTTTAGGACAGAAGAGATCAAGTTACCCTGGAGTAAGTGTTCAGTTATGAACGGTATTGGGAGGCTGAATTAAGATGCCTCCCTCTCCTGCAGATCTGAGAAACACTGGCTTCAACAGGGCTTTAAGAAATAGATCAACACAGAATTCCCCAGATGAGAGAGGCAGAGCCAGCTAGGGAGGGAGAGAGAAGGCTGGCTGGGACCTGGGTGAATTTATTAACAACTTCAAGATGAAGTTGTGTCATTCAAAGAAGGTTTGCTGTGCTCAGGGGGCTGTGTATAAATCCCACTGGCAAATACTGGGAGTTTCATTTAGAGCCTCTCTGAGGGGTGGAGAGAACTTTAGCCATGGAGGCAATCTGGCCAGAGAGGCAAAGCCCATCAGGTGAGGCTGATGCATCTTCCTAACCCAGTGACTTTAAACATTGAACACCCCTCCCTCTTCCTGTGTCTATTCCAGGCTCCCCAGGCTATGTGCTGATGATTTGTGGTATCCCCATTGTCTGCCTGCAGGGAGATAATGCAGGAATCATAGGGACTTTGAGCATCCTGTGCTCAGCATGAGTTACTTCTCATTCTAAAATCAAACAATGATGCTCTGAATACAAGTTGGCTCCTTATGCCTACCATGCAGGGGCAATCTTTTCAATCACCATGATAATTACTGGACATTTTGTTGCCATTTATTGAACACTTATTAGGTGTCAGTCTCCCCATGAAGTCCTCTGTGCATATTATTTTGTGTTAATCCCCACTCCAATCCTATGAGGTAGGATTGAGAGAGGGGATTAACAATCCACAGTGTGCAGGTGGCATCACTGGGATTTGAATCTAGGGTGGGTTTGATGCCAGAGTCTGTATTCTTGACCACAAAATGACAGAGATGAGTTACTGTAAGTTAAAAATTGGCATTTGGAGCTTATACTTCAGCTGTAAAAACTTGGCATATGTGGGGTTGCCATTGTGAGAAGGATCAGCTCTTGATGTGCTGGCAAACCAGCATCTGTAAAGTCTGTGACCACAGCCTGAACCAGGGCACATTTGCAGGCTGAAGAGGACAGTAGAAATCATGATAATGTTTTATAACAATGATGGGGGTCATTGTTTAGAATGAGCTCCATTTTAGATGCAACAGACCAACCAGACCGGAATGGATTCGCCCATGCTAAGTGCCATCAAAACCAGACCGGAATGGATTCTCCCATGCTAAGTGCCATGTAATCAAACTGACTCATATGGACCAGTTTTCCAAAAAACAGGAGATTCCCAGCAGCAGTTGGAAGAAGCCCCATATGTCTGAACCAGCATGATACAGAAGTTCCCTCCATTTTGACCTTATAAGGAAAGTAACTTGTAATGCCCAATCTACTTTTTATTCCTGTTTTCAGCCATAAAGGCCATCTCCTTTTCTCAGCTTACAGGATCTTCTTTCTAAAGCTTTAGATGGAATGTTGCCTGACACATGACTCACTAATGAAAGCCAGTTACATCTCTAAACTAAATTGGTGAGAATGCTACTTATTTTTTTTAACAACAGTAATAAGAGGAAGAGTAGAATAGCTAAAACTTAGTAAATGAATATTTGGGTCAAGTGCTGTTCTATGTGCTTTACACATGTTAACTCATTAATCCTTAAAACAAGCCTTTGAGATAAAAACAATGGCACTAGCTGCATTTGGTAGATGAGGAAATGGAGGCACATGGGGGCAAGGTGACTTGGTGACTTGTCCAAGTCATACAGTGGTGAGGAGCAGAGCTGGGATTCAAGCTGGACTGCCTTGGTCCAGAGGGCACATACTTCACTGTGGATCTGTGCCATCCCCTCCATTATTCAGGGCCACCATGGAGGAGCTCTGGGCCTCTTATGCTGGGTGCTGGCCTGGCCATCCTTTGAGGGGAGGGGGACACTGCCAGGCTCTTGTTGCAGAGAAGGAAGACTAGATGCCCTGCAGTGTCTGGGAGGACTTCCAGCTGCCTCTTCTCAGGTGAGGAGGAATCATTTGATCTGTTGAAATGAGTTTGGGCCAGTGAGGGTTACCCAGGTCACAAACTCTGGTTAAGTAGAAGAGGATCTAGTGGGAGCATGAGAACCCTGCTTGGGAAATGGCAAGATCAAGGGCAGAGCTAGGGTCCAGGTAGCAGGAGCTGGCACCAGGCATCTCAACTCAGTGCACCTGGTGGGAATCAGGTTAACTCTCCCTATCTTGTGTCATCTTGGCTAACAGTCAGAATATCTGGGAGTTGGTGGAAAGAGAGCTCATGAGATTGCCCCAGCTTGAGTTCCAGTGCCCCTTTACCCCAATACTGCTAAGCAATGAAGCAACGGCAGAGCATCTTGACTTATAGCCAGTAACCATCCCACCCCACCAAGCAATGGCAGGGCACCTTGACTGACAGCCAGCCTACCCCACTAAGCAATGGCCGGGCACCTTGACTGACAGCCAACATACCCCACTAAGCAATGGCCGGGCACCTTGACTGATAGCCAACCTACCCCACTAAGAAATGGCAGGGCACCTTGACTGACAGCCAGCCTACCCCACTAAGCAATGGCAGGGCACCTTGACTGACAGCCAGCCCAGTGCACTAAGAAATGGCAGGGCACTTGACTTATAGCCAGCCCATCCCACTAAGCAAAGGCAGGGCACCTTGACTTATAGCCAGCCCACCCCACCAAGCAATGGCAGGACACCTGATTTGCAGCCAGCCCACCTGACTAAGCAATAGCAGGACAACTTGACTTGTAGCCAGCTCACCCCACCAGCAATGGCAGGATGCCTTGACATGGAGCCAGCCTACACTACTAGACAATGGCAGGGAACCTTAACATAGAGCCAGCCCACCCCACCAAGCAATGGCAGAATACCTTGACTTATAGCTAGCCCACCCAACTAAGCAGGGCACTTTGACCTCCCGCCAACTCAAGACCATACACAGTGGGAGAGGGGCAATTTCCCCAAAGGGAGATGGGCATTGTGCAAAAAGTAGGGAAATAGATGTTGGGGTAGCCCAACCCAAGCAAATCCCCTAAAGAAGTGTGTGGTCCACAGCCACCATATTGGGTAAAACAGGGGAGGCAAGTGCTTTGGGTTGTGGTTGCAGAAGAGGAGAAACAGTCCCTAACATTCTGCCAATTTACCTGTTAAAAGTCCCGTGTCTCTTCAATGGGTCCTTGCAGTCTCTAGGGAAACTCAATTTCACATAAATGATGGTTAAAACAATAAAACAATTTCATCAAACTTGGGCGTATTACATTTGGCTATCTTTAAAGTAGAAAAAAGTCTGGAATCATCCATTTTCCCTCTCATTACCTTTAATTTCCTTGCCATCATTTTTTTAAAACCAAGTTAAATCCATTAAAAAGTCAATGAAAATGAATGGGTCTTTACTGGACATGTCACACAATGTCCCTTTATGCAGAAATTGCCCGAAAAATTGCCAAAGAATTTACCTCCATAATTGGGATGTCTCTAAAAGTTTAAGAAAGTGCCAGTTTGTCAAAAAGAAAGGTAAAGGGAGATGAAACAAGTTTAAAGGTATTTCAAAAGGAAAAGACTTCAAATGGGAAGTTTCCAAATGATTCCTTTGGTCCTAAGGATAAGATATTTGTGCAGAGTAGTCGGCTGGAGGTGCTGGTCCCTCGACACTGCTGTGTGGAGGTGAGACCTGTGAGTGCTTGAAGAGAGAGAATGCCAGTGTGCATATCTGCATCCAACAAGGACAGGGGCCAACATATTTTATTGGGAGCAGTTGCTTTTAATTTTTGCAAGGCTTTGAAATTACCGAAAATGGGATGCTTTTGCTCATCATGAAATGGCTAAACTTTGCAGTGAAGGTGTTCCAAAGTAATGTTCCCGAAGAGAATGGACGGAGCACCTCCCTGACCTGCCCCTGCAAGTCCTGCTGACTCTTCTGCACAAATATCTTTTCCTGCAGTCTCCTCCCCACTGAGAAATCCAGCAAGGCTGGGACTCAGCAAGTGGCTTAGAGCTGTGAGATATGAGACTTCAAGAATGAATGTTGTGTAAAAAGAACTTTTGGTACATTGGTCCCTGGAAAAACACAGTTCTGCATAACGTTCTATTTTTATAAAATGAATTTTTCTGTGGTCAGTTAAGAGAAACCCATTTGAGCCCTTAGCATTGTGTACATTTGTGTATTCAGATCTCTTGGGAACACTACACAAAAGAAATTCAGATAACTTAGTGAAATTCAGTCTCTTTCAAATATATTGAACAATATACCCTTTGTTCCAAGGAATATACTTTTTGGAAATGCTCTTTTTCCTTTTTTTTTAAGTTTAAGTTCTGGGATACATGTGCAGGATGTGCAGGTGTGTTACATAGGTAAACATGTACCATGGTGGCTTTCTGCACTTATCAACACATCACCTAGGCATTAAGCCTAGCATGCATTAGCTATTTTTCCTGATGCTCTTCCTCCCCGCATGACCCCTCCCCCGATGACAAGCCCCAGTGTGTGTTGTTCCCTTTCCTGGGCCCATGTGTTCTCATTGTCATCTCCCACTTATAAGTGAGAACATGTAGTGTTTGGTTTTCTGTTCCTTCAGCAGTTTGCTGAGGATAATGGTTTCCAGCTCCATCCATGTCTCTGCAAAGGACATAATCTTGTTCCTTTTTATGGCTGCATAGTATTCCTCAGTGTATATATACAACATTTTCTTTATCTAGTCTATCATTGATGGGGATTTCGGTTGACTCCATGTCCTTGCTATTGTGAATAGTGCTGCAAATGAATGTATGTGTGCATGTATCTTTATAATTAATATTCCTCTGTGTCTATACCCAGTAATGGGATTGCTGAGTCAAATGTTGTTTCTGGTTCTAAGTCTTTGAGGAATCGCCACACTATTTTTCACAACGGTTGAACAAATTTATGTTCCGACCAACAGTGTAAAAGCATTCCTATGTCTCCATAGCCTTACCAGCATCTCTTGCTTCTTGACTTTTTAATAGTAGCCATTCTGACTGGTGTGAGATGGTATCTCAGTGGGTTTGATTTGCATTTCTCTAGTGATCAGTGATATTGACATTTCTGTAGTGATCAGTGATGTTGAGCTTTTTTTCATATGTTTGTTGTCTTTTGAGAAGTGTCCGTTCATGTCCTTCACCCACTTTTTAATGGGGTTGTTTTTTTCTTGTAAATTTGTTTAAGTTCCTTGTAGATTCTGTATATTAGCCCTTTGTCAGATGGATAGATTGCAAACTTTCTTGCATTCTATAGGTTATCTGTTCACTCTGATGATAGTTTCTTTTGCTGTGCAGAAGCTCTTTAATTAAATCCCATTTGTCAATTTTTGCTTCTGTTACCAATTGCTTTTGAGGTTTTCATTATGAAAGCTTTGCCTGTGCCTAGGTCCTGAATGGTATTGCCTAGATTTTCTTCTAGGGTTTTTATAGTTTTGGGTTTTACATTTAAGTCTTTAATCCATCTTGAGTTAATTTTTGCATAAGGTGTAAGAAAGGGGTCCAGTTTCAATTTTCTGCATATGGCTTGCCAGTTTTCCCAGCACCACTAATTAAATAGGGAATCCTTTCCTCATTTCTTGTTTTTGTTAGGTTTGTCAAAGATCAGATGGTTGTAGATGTGCAGTTTTATTTCTGAGTTATTCTGTTCCATTGGTCTATGTGTCTGTTCCTGTACTGGTACCATGCTGTTTTGGTTACTATAGACTTGTAGTGTAATATGAAGTTAGTGGCATGATGCCTCCAGCTTTGTTCTTTTTGCTTAGGATTGTCTTGGATGTACAGGCTCCTTTTTGATTCCATATGCATTTTAATGTAGTTTTTTTCTAATTCTGTGAAGAATGTCAATGGTAGTTTAATGGAAATAGCATTGAATCTATAAATTACTTTGGGCAGTGTGGCCATTTTCACAATATTGATTCTTCCTATCCATAAGCATGGAATGTTTTTCTTTTTGTTTGTGTCCTCTCTGATTTCCTTAAGCAGTGGTTTGTAGTTTTCCTTGAAGAAGTCCTTCACTTTCCTTGTTAGCTGTATTCCTAGGTATTTTAAGCTTTTTGTAGCAATTGTGAATGGGAGGTCATTCATGACTTGACTCTTTACTTGTCTATTGTTGTATAGGAATGCTTATGATTTTTGCACATTGATTTTGTATCCTGATACTTTGCTGAAGTTGCTTATCAGTTTAATAAGCTTTTGGGCTGAGATGATGGGGTTTTCTAAATATAGGATCATGTCATCTGCAAATAGTGACAGTTGACTTCCTCTCTTCCTATTTGGATACCCTTTATTTCTTTCTCTTGCCGGATGCCTTGGCCAGAACTTCCAATACTATATTGAATAGGAGTGGTGAGAGAGGGCATCCTTGTATTGTGCCAGTTTTCAAGGGAATGCTTCCAGCTTTTGACCATTCAGTATGATACTGGGTGTGGGTTTGTCATAAATGGCTCTTATTATTTGGAGGTATATTCCTTCAATACCTAGTTTATTAAGAGTTTTTAATATGAAGGGATGTTGAATTTTACTGAAGGCCTTTTCTGCACCTATTGAGATAATCATGTGGTTTTTGTCTTTGGTTCTGTTTATGTGATGAATTACGTTTATCGATTTGTATATGTTGAACTAGCCTTGCATCCTGAGGATGAAGCCAACTTGATTGTGGTAGATGAGCTTTTGGATACGCTGCTGGATTTAGTTTGCCAATATTTTATTTAGGATTTTGCACTGATGTTCATCAGGGATATTGGTCTGAATTTTCTTTTTTTGTTGTATTTTGCCAGGTTTTGGTATCAGGACTATGCTGGTCTCATAAACTCATAAAATGATTTAGGGAGGAGTCCCTCCTTTTCAATTGTTTGGAATAGTTTCAGAAGAAATGGTACCAGCACCTCATTGAACCTCTGGTATAATTCAGCCATAAATCCATCTGGTCCTGGGCTTCTACTGGTTGGCAGGCTATTTATTACTGCCTCAGTTTCAAAACTTGTTTCGGTCTATTCAGGGATTCAACTTCTTCTTGTTTCAGTCATGGGAGGATATATGTGTCCAGGAATTTTTCCATTTCCTCTAGATTTTCTAGTTTATTTGCATAGAGGTGTTTATAGTATTCTTTGATGTTTGTTTGTATTTCTGTGGGGTCAGTAGTGATATCCCCTTTATCATTTTCTATTGTGTCTATTTAATTCTTCTCTCTTTTCTTCTTTATTAACCTAGCTAGTGGTCTATTTTATTAATTTTTTTTTCAAAAAAAAAAAAAGAAAACAACTGGATTAGCTGTTTTCTTGAAGGGTTTTTCATGTATCTGTCTCATACAGTTCCACTCTGATTTTGGTTATTTCTTGTCTTCTGCTAGCTTTGGGGTTTGTTGGCTCTTGGTTGTCTAGTTCTTTTAGCTGTGATGTTAGAATGTCGATTTGAGATCTACTTTTTTGATGTGGGCATTTAGTGCTATAAATTTCCCTCTTAACACTGCTTTAGCTGTGTCCCAGAGATTCTGGTATCTTGTCTCTTTGTTCTCATTGGTTTCAAATAACTTCTTGATTTGGCCTTAATTTAATTATTTACGCAGGAATCATTTAGGAGAAGGTTGTTCAATTTCCATGTAGTTGTGTGGTTTTGGGTGAATTTCTTAATCTTGAGTTCTAATTTGATTGTGTTGTGGTCTGATGGACTGTCATGATTTCAGTTCTTTTGCATTTGCTGAGCGGTGTTTTACTTCCAATTATGTGATCAATTTTAGAGTGACATGTGGTGCCAAGATGAATGTATATTCTATTGTTTTGGGGTGGAGGGTTCTGTAGAAATCTATCAGGTCCACTTGATCTAGAGCTGAGTTCAAGTCCTGAACTTCTTCGTTAATTTTCTGTCTCAATGATCTGGCTAATACTGACATTGGGGTGTTAAAGTCTCCCACAATTATTATGTGGGAGTACAAGTCTCTTTGTAAGTCTCTAAGAACATGTTTTATGAATCTGGGTACTCCTTTATTGGGTGCATATATATTTAGAATAGTTAGCTCTTCTTGTTGAATTGAGCCCTTTACCATTATGTAATTCCCTTCTTTATCTTTTTTGATCTTTGTTGTTTTAAAGTCTGTTTTGTCAGAAACTAGAATTGCAACCTCTGCTTTTTTCTGCTTTCCATTTGCTTGGTAAATTTTTCCCCATCTCTTTATTTTGAGCCTATGTGTATCTATGTGTATTCAAGTGATGGGTCTCTTGAATACAGCACACTGATGGGTCTCAATTCTTTATCCAGCTCACCATTCTGTGTCTTTTAATTGGGACATTTAGCCCATTTACATTTAAGCTTAATATCGTTATGTGTGGATTCGATCCTGTCATCATGATGCTAGCTGGTTATTTTGCACACTTGTGATGTAGTTGCTTCATAGTGTCATTGGTCTGTGTGCTTCAGTGTGCTTCTGTAGTGGGTGGTAACAATTCTTCTTATCTACCTTCTGAAGCCTACTTCTGTCATTTTCATCCATCTCAGCCTCAGCCCAGTTCTGTGCCCTTGATGGAGAGGTGTTGCAATCATATGGAGAAGAGGCACTCTGGTTTTTTGAGTTTTCAGCATTTTTTCATTGATTCTTTCTCATCGTCATGACTTTATTTACCTTTGATCTTTGCGGCTTTGAGGCTTCTGATCTTTGGATCGGGCTTTTTGTGGGGACTTTTTTTGTTGATGCTGTTGTGGTTGTTGCTTTCTGTTTGTTTGCTTTTCTTTTTAACAGTCAGGTCCCTCTTCTGCAGGGTTGCTACAGTTTTCTGGGGGCCCAGTCCAAACCCTATTTGCCTGAGTCTCTCCCACACCTGGAGCTGTCACCCAGTGGAGGCTGCAAAACAACAAAGATGGCTGCCTGCTCCTTCCTCTGGGGGCTCTATCCCAGAGGGGCACCGACCTGATGCCAGCCAGAATGCTTCTGTATAAAGTGTCTAGTGACCACTGTTGGAGGGTCTCACCCAGTCAGGAGGCATGGGATCAGGGACCCACTTAACGAGGCAGTCTGGCTGCCCCTTGGCAGAGGAGGTGTGCTGCCCTGAGGGGAATCCCACTTGTCTGGACTGCCCGGATTCCTCACAGCCAGCAGGGGAAAGACTAAGTTTGCTGATCTATGGAGACTGTGGCAGCCCCTTCCCCCAGGAGTTCCATCCCAGTCCTAGGGAGATCAAAGTTCTGTCCATAAACCCCTGGCCGGATTTGCTGAAATTCCCCCAGGGAGGCCCTGTTGGGTGAGGAGGGATGGGTCTGAGTTCAGCCTAAAGAGGCAGTCTGGCCATGATCTGCCACAACCACTGTGCTGTGCTGTGGGGAATTCCTCCTGGGTCCAAACCACCCAGTCTCCATGGCGCCAGCAGAGGAAAACCACAGACTGGAGCTGCAGTGATGGTGGCCACTCCTCACCCTGGCAACTCAGTAGTCTTGGGCAGTCTCCTGACGAATGGCCTCTGAGAACCTGCACAGCTCTGTGATTGGGACCCAAGGCCCTGGTGGTATGAGCTCACGAGGGGACCTCCTGATCCATGGGTTGCACATATCAGTGGGAAAAGTGTGGTTTCTTGGGTGGGGTAGCACAATCACTTGCCACCTCCCTTGGTTGGGGGTGGGAGGTCCTCTTGCCTTGGGTGGCTCCTGGGTAGGCTGTCACTCCACTCGGCTTTTTCTCACCCTTCGTGGGTCACGCCAACCGCCTAGTCAGTCCCAGTGAGAACGTGGACACCTCAGATGCTGGTGCAGGATTCACTCACTGTTTTTGTTCTGCTTGGTGGGAGTCTCCAACCGTAGCTGTTTCTAGTTGGCCATCTTGGCCCCAGAAATGCTCTTTTTCTAGATTTTGAGTTATCAGTTGGGGCCCCATCTTAAAAAACAAAACAAAACAAAACAAAAACAAGTGGTGCTAATACTTACAGTAGAAGACTTTCTAAAACAGATTTTTCTACTTTAACTTGCCATTTTCTTCAGGCCAGAAAAGCTGAGACCTCAGCACTTTGCAGGAAGGAAATAGGTCTCTAGTGCATCCCGGAGACCCAGGGGACAAAGGGCTCCATGAGTGCACATGGTTTCAATAGGGTGATGTCATGTGGCACAGCAATGTCCCCTGAACCTATGCCGCATTGGTTTTTAACAGTATCATCAAAAAACACATCTACCAGGACTCTTTAGGTTAAAAAACATCCAGCTCAAACTGGATTAGAAAAGGAAGAGGGGAATTAATTGGCTGCAGGCATGGCAGATCCAGGGGCCCCAGATGACATGAGGACTCATCTTGTTCCATTTCTCACTCACTATGTTGGTTTCATTTTCTAAGATGCCTTATACTCAGCAGTTTCTCTCCATGCAATGACGAAAGGTGGCCTTCAGCAGCTCCAGGCACACAGCCTCCCAGCCCAGCACCCTCACCAGAGAAAGCACAGATCCAGCAAACAATTAGAGGATGGCTTCATTTAATTGCATTAGGTTATGTGACCATCTCTGCACTCATTCCCATGATTGGATGTGAAAACTATTCCTAGAACTGTCCTGTGGGTCTGCACCATCCTTACCACATGGTCTGAGAGTAGGGAAGGGGTAAGGTCCCCAAACAAAATGATGACAGCACACCCGAAAGAAGGGGAATGCTTGCTTGGCAGTGAAGAGGTGTCTTTCACATTAAGGCTGAGAAATGGAAAATTAATCGGTGGTCCAAGTGAGGCTCAAGAGGAAATTCTCCCTACTGCCTATTCAATTGGAATTCCCCTGAGGTTGGTGCTCAGTGAAACTTTGTTAAATATGTTAAATGAAATAATTATTCAAGAAAGCAGAAGACAGTAAACTGTCATCTGTAAGGCAAAATTGCAGACTACTGGAGATAGGCACAGTGGCTGACTGCCTTCCACCTGACTGGTTTGAAAATCAAATGATTTGACACATGGGCTCCTTGGAGAGATGAGGCGCCACAGCGTTTGGGCAGAGTTAGGCAAGGTTCCCACAAGATCTGCTGCAACCCAACACTGAAAACCCAGACTGATCCAGCCTTGCTCCCCGTCCTGATGTCTGCCGGCACTACTGGGCAGAGGAAGGGCTCCTGTGTTACAGGCAGCTCCCCCACGGGCCCCTGGGTTGTCCTGACAAAGGAGAGGATGGCACCAGTCGCAGAAGCTGCCTGCCAACGCTCACAGTTGTTCTGGGCAGATAACTCCGTCCTGACAAGCCTGACTTGCCCTAGAGTCTCTCCAAAGCAAGGGCTGTGGCTGCAGGAGGGAGGGACATGGCTGCTCTGGACACCCTCAGGGTATTGTTCTTAAGTGATCTGTGGACAAGCAGATTTGGTTCTTTAAACTCTGCCTTTACCTGTGGGCTGCTATTTCCCGTCCACAGCCCTTCTTCGCCACTGTGGTTCCACTTAGGTGACTGCAGACCTAAAGCCCTACTGGGAGCATTGCATTTTCCAGCTTTCCTTTTCCAGCCTGTAATTGTCTTAAATAATAACACTAGGTGCAGCCGTGAATGGATGGCGTGCAGGCTCCCAGCTCACTAAAAAGTGGGTCCTAAACCATAGCTTTCTTTATGCCAGCTGTGTGTCTTTGGGAGAGAGGCTTACATTTTTGTTCCAATCTTTTTTGTTTTTTGATAAACTTTTTATTTCAGAATAGTTTAGATTTATAGAAAAACTGCCAATACACCACAGAAAGCTCAACTGTCCCCATTATTGACAACCTACATCAGTATGACATATTTGTTATAAATAATCAACATTGATGCATTCTCATTAACTAAGGTCCAAACCTCATGCAGAGTTCCTTATTTTTTCCTCTATAATGTCCCTTTTCTCTTGCAGGTGCCCACCCAGGACCCCACATGACAGCTAGTCATCATGTCTCCTTGAGAACCTCTTGGCTGTGACAGTTTCTCTGACTGTCCTTGTTTTTGATAACCTTGACAGTTTTGAGGAGGTCCGGTCAGGGTTTTTGTGGAATATCCTTCAGTTGGGATTCATCCAATGTCTTTCTCATTGTTAGACAGGGAACATGGGGAGGCCTGTTCTATTTTCTTTTCTGATGGCTGACATGTAGTGAGCATCTACTCTGAGCCAGCACAGTGCTAATCACTGCCCCTGGATGATCTCATTTAATCATTACAAAACAAACACCATGTAGATGTCATGATTAAGCCCATTTTACAGATGTGAAAAGTGAAACACAGCAAGGACTAGTACCTTTGCTAAGGCCTGACAGCTGGGAAGATAGACAGCCGGTGGTGTTAATCGGAGTCTAGACAGAACCAGAGATCAGGGATGCCAAATCCTCCTAAGATGCAGGCTAGAATGGAATCTTGATCATAACAAATTTGCCATCTATTTGTGGCAGGTCTATGAGCTCTAGTTTTAAATTTTGTCAACTCCTACTGGCTTGAGCAAGACGTTTGACTCGAGGCCTGTAGCTTCCTAGGCCTGGCAACCTCTCACCATAGAAGGCTCTCCAAGGCCAGGGAGCCTGGAGCTCTGTGGGCAAGATGGTGTAGATGCAGCAAGCCTGGGCAGGGATGGTCTGACAAGTCCCACCCCAACTATGAAAGGAATTTGCAGGAGAGCTGGAAGGACAGAGGAGTTCGGAATTTAGGTGAGCGTGATGTCTAGTGTGGGAAGAAGGTAGCAGGGGAGGGGAAGCAAGGCAGCCTTGGGCCGTTTCACACAGAGTGGGTGAGCCTGGCCAGTCTGCAGCAGGTATTCAGCCACTGCCCCTGCCCCCAGCCCACTCATCGGCTTGTGACTTCATCGTGCTGTGGGATCCTGCAAACTACATTTCTCCTTTGGGTCCTGACAACAGGCAGGAGGCTGCAGGGCTCCTTTCTGTTTGAGTGCCCCCCAACTGTGGGCTCCAAGCTCTACTTCTTCCAACACCCCAAAGCCAGCCTCGGGGGCCTGTGAGGCTCCTGTACACACTGGGCCATGCCCCCTGCTCTGTCCTCCCAGCTTCTAGGTTCTGATGGCTAACAGTGAACATTTGCCAGTTTAGTGTTGCCCTCAATTCAGTCTTTTTTTTTTTTTTGAGACAGAGTCTCACTGTCACCCAGGCTGGAGTGCAGTGGCGTGATCACGGCTCACTGCAGCCTCCACCACCCAGGTTCAAGTGATCCTCCTGCCACCACCTCCCCAGTAGCTGGGACTACACACAGTCTCACACCACCATGCCTGGCTAATTTTTGTATTTTTTGTAGAGATGGGATTTCACCATGTCACCCAGGCTAACCTGGAACTCCTGGGCTCAAGTGATCCTCCCACCTTGGCCTCCCAAAGTGCTGGGATTACAGGCGTGAGCCACCGCGCCCGGCCAATTCAGTTATTTGTGTACCACCCTGTGGATGGTTTTCAAATCCTATACTGCAAGTCAATTCTTTCTTTTAAATATAAACATTTAAAATTTAAATGTATGGATTTTTAAAAGACACTTCATATTTTTATTATCAGTGAAAAACCAATGTCTTAATTTGGCTTAATTTTTTAAAAATGCATGGCAATTAAACAAGTGTTTGTCCTTGTACTAAAATCTGTCTCCCACCATTCATGATGGAGTAACAGCCTCTGCAAAACCCTGGGGTATTCATTCTAATGGTATTTATTGAGGACCTATGGATGCAAATGCTTTCGTAATTGCTCGGAGGAGTTTTACAAAGGTGACCCAGACCCTGAGCCACAGCAAACCAGGCTTTCAAGCCTTCCTCCCCCTCCTCCTTTCCACTCACAATGACCACTCAGACACGGGGCTTGGAATCCTTTGAAATGCCTGGTGGAGCTGGCTCCGTCCCTAATGGGTATGGCTGGTGTGAGGAACTGGGGACACCGGGGAGAACACAGAGCTGAACTTGAATTACTCACATCACACATTAGCTGAAAACCCCAGAAGTTTAACAGGACGTTATTTATTGTAATTTATGGAAATATATTAGAGAATTTCCCAATGTAACTGAAAAGGTCTAAATGATATTCAAAGGAGAATATTTAATGACATGTTAGAAGGTACTATATTTGAGAGCTGTTTGTTAAAGTGCTCCCAATTTTGACAAACATTTGTAGAAGTGTTTTTTTTTTTTTAAATCTTAAGGGAACAGAAGTAATAATATAGATAAAAACTTTGAGTTATATTTACAAATGACACTGGGAAAAATAAGAAAGCATCTGACGTATTTTCTCTTGTTTGCATAATAAAATCAGGCATCACTAGCTTATGTACATAATTATCAGGACTCATCTTTATAAAACCAATAAAGAATGTTAAATCAAGAATTTTTGTTAGAATTTTAAGTTAAACAGATGGTAAAGACTCACTAGTGCCGATTCATCTAATAAAAATATCTCAGGATAAATTCATCTAATTTCATAAAATCAAAGCAAATAGAGTAAGTGCTTTACCATTTTCTTTTGAGAATATATATGTGTATATGAATATATATGTGTGTGTATATGAATATATATGTGTGTATATGTGTATGTGTGTGTGTATATTGCATTAAGTACATTTACAATGCTGTGAAATCATAATTGCTACCCACTTCCAGAACTTCTTTATCATCCTAAACAGGTTCTGTACCCACTAAACAATAACCCCCATTTTTTCTCTCTCCCCAGCCACTGATCATCTCTATTCTTGTTTCTGTCTCTGTGAATTTGCCAATTTTTTTTGCCTTACGTAAGAGGAACCATACAATATTTGTCTTTTTGTGTCTGTCTTATTCCACTTAGAATATCTCCAAGGTTCATGCATGTTGCAGCATGTATCTGCATTTCATTCATTTTTAGAGTTGAATAATATTCCATTGTGTGGCTATGTCATATTTTGTCGGTCTTTCTGTCTATTGAAGGGCATTTGGGTTGTTTCCACCTTTTGATTACTGTGAATAATACAGCCGTGAATATGGGTATTCAGGTGCCTGTTTGAGTCCCTGCTTTTAATTTTCATGGTTATATCCATAGGAGCGGAATTGCTGTGTCTTATGGTTATTCGATGTTTAACTTTTTGAGGAACCCTTTTGTGATACTTTTATGCCAAACGAATCCTTTGGAAATTGAATTTATCTGTACAGTTATGAGGCACAGTCCTTTTTAAATTTTATTTTAAAATCCAGAAGCATTTGATTACCCACTAATACCTACTGAGCCCCCTCCTGATTGCTAGGCTGGGTTCTAAATGCGGGGACTATGTAGAGAACAAAACACAGCCCTTGTTCTCATGCAACTTATGTTCTAATGTGGGAAACAGAAAGCAAGCATGTGAATCTATGATGTCAGAGAGTAAGAAAGTCCTAAGAGGACACAGAACAGGAGAGGGCGATGGAGAGTCCCCGAGCTCCTGTCATCACTGGGTGGCTGGGGAGGGCTCCTGCAGGGAGGCATTGGAGCAGAAACCTCCACTGAGTGAGGAAGCCATGGTGGGGGAAGCTGGAAGGAAATATTCCTAGCTGGAGGCACAGCAAGTGCAAAGGCTTGGCAGAATCCTAGAGCAGCCGGAAGCCCTGTGGCTGCAGCCCTGTGAGGGAGGGTGATTAGGGGGAAGCTGGCTGGATCACAGAGGGGCTCCTCAGCTGTATCAGTCAGTTCTTACATTGCTATAAAGAAAGACCTGAGGCCAGGCACGGTGGCTCACGCCTGTAATCCCAGCACTTTGGTAGGCTGAGACAGGAGGATCACCTGAGGTCGGGAGTTCAAGACTAGCCTGGCCAACATGGTGAAACCCCATTTCTATTAAAAAATAGAAAAATTAGCTGGGCATGGTGGTGCATGCCTGTGATCCCAGCTACTGGTGGGGTGGGCAGCTGAGGCAGGAGAATCACTTGAACCCAGGAGACGGAGGTTACAGTAAGCCAAGTCACACCATTGCACTCCAGCCTGGGTGACAGAGGGAGACCCTGTCAAAAAAAAAAAAAAAAAAGAAAGAAAGAAAAAAGAAATACCTGAGATTGAGTAATTTGTTTGTTTGTTTGTTTGTTTTGAGACGGAGTCTCACTCTGTCGCCCAGGCTAGAGTGCAGTGGCACAATCTCAGCTCACTGCAACCTCTGCCTCCCGGGTTCAAGCAATTCTCCTGCCTCAGACCTCTGAGTAGCTGGGACTACAGGCGCCCGCCACCATGCCTGGCTAATTTTTTTGTATTTTTAGTAGAGACAGAGTTTCACCATGTTAGCCATGGTGGTCTTGATCTCCTGACCTCGTGATCCGCCCTCCTGGCCTCCCAAAGTGCTGGGATTACAGGCGTGAGCCACCGTGCCTGGCCGAGACTGGGTAATTTATAAGAAGAAAAGTTTCATTGCCTATGGCTCCACAAGCTGTAGAGGAAGCGTGGCAACATCTGCTTCTGAGGAGGTCTCAGGGAGCTTCCAATCACGGTGGAAGGCAAAGTGGGAGCAGGTGTCTTACAGGACAGGAGCAGGACCAAGGGGGTGGGGGAGGTGCGCACACTTAAACAACCAGATATCAGGGGATCTCTCTCACGATCAGACCAGCACCAAGGGGGAGATTAGCCCCCATTATCCAATCACTTCCCACTAGGCCCCAGCTGGGGATTACAGTTCGATATGAGATTTGGGTTGGGACACAGATCCAAACTATATCATCAGCTATGTGAGAACTTTGGGTTTCTGGTTGAGGGCAATGGCAGGCCCTTGCCAGGTTTTGTGCTGGGAGTGAGAGGATCTGGTTTCTATTTTGAAAGGATCCTTCTGCCTGTTGGTGAAAATGGTTGGGGAGGGCAGAGAGTGGAAACAGGGAGGCCCACTTGCTCTCTGTGTGGGACAGCACCCCTGAGAAGGCATTTCTTCCAGGCTTAGGGAGCCAGTGCATGAAGAGCACGTTGAAACCAGCATTTCAATCTGACATTGAGGTTGCTTTCCAGGAAATTACACTCTTTCAATGCCTACATTAGAAGGGCTATGTGGGCCGTTCACCTTGCCTTTTCAATTTCTCACCAAACTCATTGCCCAGTGTACTCCTGTGATTACGCACAAATGAGCAGATGAGGAGCAAATGGCATCCACACCTTTGCCAGCATCTCGGCAGCTGAGTCCTCCCCACAAACAAAAGATGCTAAAGAGGACATCTAGGTCAAGATGCTCCTCTCTAAGCTAGGACCCAGGAAAAATAGTCTGTAAAATTAAGTGAATGCCTTCTTTCTGTGTGCTTCTCTCATCCTGTTTGAAGGAAAACAAATGTGAAAGAAGAATTAAAGAAGAAATCTGAAAGACTTCCCACGCGGAACTCTGGGATGGCAACCAAACCTAACCTCTAACCTTAACATGAAGAGTATCTTGGGTTGTAATAACAAAAACAAAACAAAAAAATTTAGATTTTTAAGTACTTTGTTTATCTAGTTTTACAAACTTAGAAGTTACATGTTCCTTATTAAAATTTATTGGTGGAGGAGAAGAAGAGAATAGAAGAGGAAAATATCAATTGTTCCGTTTTGAGTATATGTTTCTCTTGATTAGTGAAGGGTTATTTCCAAATTTAATGTAAGATGTTGGTGATCTGACGTTTAACATTTGAAGTTACTTAGAGTAACTTATTTCCCCAAATTCAGTAATGCCAAGAAACACAATTAAGCTGATTAACTCCATGGAATGGGCCGTCTGTGCTGTTTAATCCATTTTGGGGTTGGTGACCTCTGACACCACACTTTGGCATCAGTACTGATGACTTCCTACATCTCCTGGCCGTCTCTACACGGGGGAAGTCATGTAACTGCAGAAATAGTGTTTATTTCTCTTACGTGTTAAATCCCATCCCAAATCGACAGTGCAAATTATAATCCAGACAAGATAAAGTGACAACAGTGGACCAGGAGGTCTTGAAAGTTAAAAGGCAAATAAAATCAGCCACTCAGAGAAACGAAGCCAGAGCAAACACAGGCAAAGCTCCGGGAAGGGCAGGAAACAAGTCCAGAGCTAAAGACCTGGCAGGCGGGAGGGTGGAGGTGGGGTTCAGGGGCTTTGCCAAGCAGGTTAACTGAGGGTCTTCGTTTGGGGAGGAGGCTCTTTCCATCTCTCCACAGTGTCAAGTAGGAGTGATATTTGCCTGAGGCCAAAGCGGGTAGTGAGGGCTCCGGGTCACAAAGCCAGTGAGTCAGTGACCTCCAGACAGCCAGGGTGGCTCCCACACCCAGAAAACAAGATCTGTCAGCCAGCAGCAGCTGGCCCTGCCCCTCCCCACAATCTCAGAAAGCAGGCATCAATAAGTGGACCAGGCAGGAAACCAGGGCGTTTAACACATAAAGATAAGCAAATAGTCACACATCAGCAGACACTTGAGGGAAATCAACAGTGGGGTGCATGACTCCAAATGCATCCAACTGAAGAACCAAAACCTAACGAATGGGAATAACCCAGCAAACTGAAGAAAATGGAGCAACTTTAGGTACTTCGGAGAGATTCAAGTATGTAAAGCATCATCTATGATGTAAATGAATCCACCAGAGATCTAAGAAGTTAAAAATGGGATTATTGAAATACTGTATTAAGCTCCATGCATGGGCTGAGTAGCAGAATGGATATAGCTAAAGCTTAAGGGATTCTTCTAGAATGTACCAACATTCTATGTGTAAGATAGATGAGAGAATGTAAGATAGATAAGAGGCATAGAGAATGAATCTCCATGATGGACATCTAGTTAAAGAATGGCAAGGAAGAAAAGCGGGAATGTGGAGAAGGAATTGAAAAGAAAAAATCAGTGAAAATTTTCCAGAGTTACAAAAAGACACGTGTCATCATATTGAAGGTACCCACTGCATTGGGAGCAGGAGAAACGAGGAAAGGCCTACGCTGGACACATTGTGCTGAATTTTCAGAAAACCAAGGCTGAGTAGAATATCAAAAGCTCCCAGAAAGAAAAATGAGGTTTCTTGCAAAGCAACACAGTTCAGATCGGCATTAGACTTCTCACTGCCAGTGTCAGATGCTAGGAGACGATGTGGGACTTGGCAGTTCTGAGGGAAACTGCCTTGCATGTAGGATCTTGTGCTGAGCCGAAATCACATTCAGGTTAGAGAGCAAAATAGAACCCTTGCAGAGATGCCAGGACCCAAAAAGCTTGCCTTCCAGAGATAGTCTGAGGATGACTCAAGTATGTCCTCAAGCACCATGATAGTAAATCCAAAATTAGTACATGTTTGCAACACAATTCAAATAATGCAAACATGTACAAAGTAGAAAGTGAATTTCCTCCTTTTCCTCCCACCCCCAAGATAGCCACTGTTTGTAACATCACAGTGTAGAACACATTCTTCCAGATATTATGTGTGTGTGCGTGTGTGTATGTGTGTAGAACACACATCTTTACAGAAAGACCACATTCTACATGATTTTGGCAAAGCTACTTTTGTAACTGAAAACTTTACTATGGCAAACCGTCCAGTCTCCTTACATGCATAACTTCTGGTTCATGGCAAATTGGTTATTGGTAAATTTCACACAGGTTTCTGTGCCCTAGAGGGCCCTAATTTATTTTACCAGTCCTATTAACAATGTTTACATTGCTTTTATATTTCACTACTAAACGAACACTGCAGTGAATATTCCTTGGATTTTTATCTCTGCATACAAGCTAATATTTATGCGAGATAAACCTCTAGAATTGGAATAATTGCTAGATTAGAGGAAATGGCCAATTAAAAAAGTGATAGATCTTACTAACTCTTCCTCCAACATAATAGTAACTATTTATTATTTATTATTTTTATTTTTTTAAAGACGAGGTCTCACTCTGTTGTCCAGGCTGGTGTGCAGTGGCATGATCACAGGTCACTGCCACCTGGAACTCCCAGGCTCAAGCGATCTTCCCACCGTAGCCTCCCCAGTAGCTACGACTACAGGCCCATGCCACGCCACCGTGCCAGGCTAATTTTTATTTTTAGTAGACACAGGGTCTCACTATGTTGCTCAGGCTGGTCTCAAACTCCTGGACTTAAGTAACCCTCCCACCTCGGCCTCCCAAAGTGCTGGGATTACAGATGTGAGCCACTGTGCCTGGCCCATTTATTCTTCAGATGACCGAGTTGGGCATTCAGCTCATCCAGGGATGGGTGTGTGTGTGTGCTGGGGAACGGGTGTTGGTATCGGAGCTTCTGAATCCTGAAGGTGTTGGACGGGGCTGAACCACAGGGTTGAGCGTCCTGCCTGGGCTGTGAAGTTTCTCCTACAGATGGCGCTGTTGCCTCGCGCCTGTCACTCAGGCCGAGGAGCAGTGGTAATTATAAGACAAAAAGAAATTAAGCAGCACGCAAGCGGGCTGCCGCATTTTTATGTTTATGCCGGGACGACCCAAATCTATGTTTCTTCACCTTCCTGGCTGTACAACTCAGATAACTTTGTGATCCACTCTTCTTCAGAAGGAAGAAAGAAAAGATTCTATTTGACCGTCTTTTTTGAAATCCTTAGAAATTCACCCTTTGAACATAAGTCTTTGAGAACTTCCATCAATGTGCATAGTGAGTGTGTTTCAGGAGAAGAAATAATTTAGATTTTAGCTCAGTATTTTGTTTTTCATTCTATTTCTTCTTCTAAAAACAAAAACAAAAACCTCTCGATCCAAAGGAAACACATGGAGAATGGAGAATTCCACAGCAGCCTTGCAGCATGACGGGCTCGGATGGCCCTGCCTCTGGGCTCCAGGCCCCCAGTGTTTGGTTCCAGGGCTTCTGCCCAGTGGTGATGGGGCTGGGAGACTGGACTCACTGTGTCGGGAGAGCAGTGGGTGTCTCCTGGGCAGGAGAGCCTCATCCCTGTGCGCACCCACGCTGGGGCCTTCTAGGTGTGTGTCCCCGAGTGTGTTCAGTATGTCTCATGTGTTCAAGTGACAGACTCGAGCTGGTAAGGACCTGGAGTTCCTTTCTACCCAGGCAGACATCAGGAATAAAGTGTGAGCTGTTGACATTCAGCCTTCCTGGACTGTAACTACCAGGTTCAGAACATGCTTGGAGTTAGGATTTAAATATAAGTGTCCCCTCCGCCCGTTTGAAACGAGCACAGGCCATGTTGCAGGTCTCTGATTCAGAGTAAAGATGAGCCCGGCTTCCTCTGTGGAGGAGGCCAGAAGCAGGTGCAGAGGGCTCAGCAGAGGCCTTTGCACTCAGAGACTTTCATCTCCTGCCTCTTTTTGGGCCTGGAAGGCACCCGCATGCTCCTCTCAGCACAAAGCTTCCAGGAGGTGGTGACCTTGATTATGAATAATTTAGGAGTAACACAACTCAGCCAGAGAATGCTTTCCCAGACAGCAGACAGGCTGCCACTCTTCCAGGCATCCGTAAATGGGCATCAGATGTAGGAGGACTGGTGGGCACAGCAGCGGAGGGCTTTTTCCTTGGCATTATTAAAAGCTGACATGCTTCTTTGTGTGAGTTGCTTGTTCCACTGACATAGACTTGTTTTGTTGTTACTGTAGCTTTAATGTACACATAAGCAAAGCAAGCTCTTTGGGTACCATGAAAATGTGATGGTGGATATTTCTGTGTGTCTTGAGCGTAAATTGTAAGAAAACCAAACAGATTTTAAAGGGTTTGGGGGGGGATGGTGGGGAGATCTGGGTGTTTGCAGAAGAATGGACTGTGGCTGGGGGTTCTGAACAGGCACTGCCATATGTCCCAGGCCACGTTTAGTGCCCAGTGATTATGGCAAAGGTGGGAACTTGAAGGGGAACCTGGTATCATTATGCTAGAATCTGAGCAGCAGTGGTCCTGGGCTGGACAGAGGAGCCTGGCTCTAGTGGAGGATCTTGGGCAGGGGTTAGGGAGCAAAGGCCTTGGGGTCATGGCCAGAGGTCAAGAGCTAAGTGGTATCTGGGAGCCAAGAAGTCAAGGCAAAGGGCCTCCTGCCAGTGTTTAATGCTGGCCAGAAGCAAATTCAAGGCTTGGGAGGCAGGTCAGCAAAGCAGGAAGGAATGGGCCGGGGAGGACCCAGGTAACAAGAACTTGGTGGAAGCTTAGTGAGAAAGCAAGTGGGGTGGAGAGGGAGGGATTCATATCGCAGGCATCATTTCACGGTCACATGCCATGTGGCATGGGGTATGTGGGAGTCCTCACGTGGGTTTCTCCTGCTGGCAGCAAGGGCTCCATCCTGTGCTCAACCCTGGGGACGCTGGACAGCTTTGAGGAGGTCACAGAACCAGGCCAGTGTTCAAACTCAGGAGCCGAATGTGGAGCCTGTGCTCATATGTGTCGCTAATTCTATTCCTGCTTCCTGTGTCCTGTGAGCTTAAGTGACATGCTCCAGGCAGCGCGGAATCTGGGCGTCTTGATTCCCACCCAGGCGTTTCAGACACCCGAGCCCAGCCTCCTCGACTCAGCCATGCTGCTATGCCTCTGACTGTGGATCCCAGGCCAAAGACAGAGGTTCTAACCCCCTTCTCCCCCAAGGTGGCTACCTTAGTTAACAGCTTTCTTGCCATCTGCCTTTCCCATCTCCACCCACCCCAAGTCCCTTCCTTTCTACCTGTGGAATGTCTACTGGTCTCAGCCTCCTCCCCCGAGTGCCTCTTCCCTTCCAGCTGTCATCAGGACCATGTGACTCCTAGGACTCACTCTCTGCCTGCCCTACCTCCTCCAACTATGTCTGCCACCCACTGCTACCCTCCCCCAATCCATCCTGTCCGTGAATACCAGGGCCTTTCTAAAGCAGTGATGGAAGTTGAACATGCCCTGCTGGAAAGGCAGTGATGGCTTCCCCTTATCCTAACTCTGCAGCCTGGATTTCACTTCCTGTCTGAATCTCATGGTCCAGCTCTTGTGGTGGGAGCTGCCTGGAGCTCCATAGAAGGATTCTAAGGCCAGGTCAGAGCTTCCTGGAGCCTAGGGCCATGATTGATTAGTAATGCCTCCAGGGGCACAGGACAGGTAAGCAGGGGTGTGTTTACCATCAATCTCTCTCTCTGGCAACTTGTGGTCACTTGAGCATACTATATGGTTTTGGGAGCCTGAGTTTTGAATGTCCCTCTCATTTCATAGGATATTTTACCCTCTTTGGGTCACTTTGCAAACTCTTAATTGTCCTTCAAGACTCTTCTCTGCAGAAGTCAATCCTTTGAGGTTTTAACAGACCCCACCAGCCATGCTATAAACCCTTGGCTATCCCTCTGGACCTTCACTTCATGCCCTGTAATCGTGAACATACCCCTCCCCCATCCTTCCCTGCCTGCCGTTTACTGTGGGTTCCTGAAAGCACAGAGGATTTTAGAAATTGCAAATTCCCAGTAGCTGGTACGTAATCAATATTCAAAAATGAGAATTGAGTTTTGGAAATCTACATCCTTTATATCTGCCTTTAAAATCAGCCGAGGAGAGCACGAGTAAATGGAGTTCTTATTTAACTGTATAAATGAATTCTTTTACCTGCTCAACTTTCATGAAAGAGTAAGGCCAAGGAATTAAAATACAAAGATAGCAGGATTCAGTTAAGGAAAAGAAATTAATGTCCAGGTCGCTTCTGAATTAGCTTTGCTTCAGTTTGCACATAGTTACAAAGCTCCTACTGTGTGCTGGACACAGTCATGGATTCCCCTGTGTGTCTACCCTTAGTGTCTTGGATGATGAGAATCAATCTCAGGGTTCCAGTGAGATGGGGATGCCCAGGCATAGGTTTGAGAATTTAATAAGTGCATCAACAGGTGGAGAAATTGATTCACCCCTTCAAGCCTTGACTCGCTGATGTGCAAAGTGAAGGAGACTAAGTCACTCATGGCTCCCATTCATTTACCAACATGCACTCTTTCTCCCCTTGGTAAACATTTTCAATGGATTAGCCTCTTTCATACTTAGAACACCCTTAGTAAGCATTTTCAATGGATTAGCCCCATTCATACTTACAACAAACCCACAGGGAAGGCACTAGGATTATTCCCATTTTATAGACACAGAGGCTGAGGCTCAAGTTGTTAGAGGAGCTGCTATATCCACTGCTTTTTCAGAAGTCAGTTTCTGAGGATCCAATAAAATGCAGCATGGAAAGTAGCTTAGAAAACCACCCAAAGTCATCGTACTTCGTTCACCCTGCAAGTGGCTGTCAGCCAGCTTTCCTTGGTCAGGGATCTGGTCCACAAGTGCTGAACCCAAGGACGGAGCAGCGAGGAGCACAGACAAGTCTGGGCACTGGGGGAACCTGCAGGCCAGTGGGTCCTGTGGGAAACAGATGTTCATCAAATTCACACCAGTTCAGCTCTCACGCCCCCTCTGTCTATTTGCTGTAGTATTTACCACATTCTGCCTTATCATGTACTTAATGCTGTGCACATCTGTCTCCTTTATAAGACAGGAAGTTTTTTGAAACAAGGGCCATATGCTTTTCATCTGTCCTAGTGCCTCGTGTGGTGCTTTGCAGAGCAGTCCGAATATAATTTCAGAAAGAATCAGATGACGAATTTAACTCCATCACTGCAGCCATGGTGTTCAGATACATTCAGGGGTCGCACAGCTTCTTCAGGAATTAAATCAATACCACATACATTCACTAAGCACTGGCTGTGCCAGACTCGAGGGCATACTGGGAGGTGAGTGTCATGTCATCATCCCTGGCCCTGGAAGAGACATCAAATGCTGGGGTTTTTTTGTGTGTGTGAATTTTGAGGCATTGCTCTTTCTGAGCCCTTACATGAATTCTCATCCCAGGCATCCATGCAAAAGCCTCCACTGATTTTGCACATAGCACACTGACAGCTGGATCATGGGTGCCAGATTTTGTAGCTGCTAAGGGGAGGCTGCTGGGAGGGGGAGCAGGGAGGTGGCAGATGATGCAGGGACAGAAGGATGGAGCTGCACCCTGGCTTGCTCCCCGCTCCAGTTGACTGGTACATGTCCCTGCTTCACAGCTCACCCAGATGCAGTCACTTAACTCTGTGGTAGATCTTGCAGCACGACAGATCGGGAGGATCCTAGGCCAGACCCTGGTCTTTCTTCCTGTGCCCCAGAAAATTTGCCATCCCGCAGAACTGCTGGGTGGGGCTGCACACCATGCTGACCAGAGTGAGCGCATGATTCTGAGTCCAAGTTATCAGAATGCAGCCTTGTCTGTGACAGTATTGCTGTGTGACTTTGGGTAAGTTATTTAATTTCCCTGTGCTGCAGTGTCTCATGTGTAAAGTGGGATAGAAGAGTAATCTCACCTTCTGAGGTTATGGAAAGGGACACATAAAGGCATCTGTGCTGTGAGCTTAGCATGGTGCTGGCAGGCATCCCAGGGCTCGGCTCATGCTGGATGCTGCCCTTGCTGTTTTAATCAAGGGCTGTTCAACCCGCTAGCAGCACCAACCAGCCCGTCAACCCCACACCTAGCCTGCTCTCACAACTGCTTGGGGAACTTTTACAAGAGACAAATTTTCTGCTATGCACCCATGATGAAAAAGGAAATAGATGTCCCCGTGCTGATGTGGAACAGTTTCCAAGATACGTAATGAGGAAGCACAGTGCTCTGTAATGTGCAGTCAGCTTCTATTTGTGTAAAATACTGGAGAGATTTACACACATGCTTGTGTGTGCTCAAAATATTTCTCGAAGGATCCACAGGGAACTTGCTACAAAAGGGGCCTTTAGAAAAGAAATAGATGTTTGGGTACTGGGATTGGGGGGGACAACTTTATATATTGTTTGAATTTTACTGTTTTTTTTTTTGAGATGGATTTTCGCTCTTGTCGCCCAGGTTGGAGTGCAATGGCACAATCTCGGCTCACTGCAACCTCCACCTCCCGGTTTCAAGTGATTCTCCTGCCTCAGCCTCTCGAGTAGCTGGGATTACAGGCACATGCCACCACACCTGGCTAATTTTTGTATTTTTAGTAGAGACAAGGTTTCACCATGTTGGCCAGGCTGGTCTTGAACTCCTGACCTCAGATGATCCATCCACCTTGGCCTCCCAAAGTGCTAGGATTGCAGGCATTACTATATTTTGTTTCTTAAATGGCAAAAGAATCCATCTCCATCTGAATACAGATTCCTGGACCCTGTTTCTAGTCTTCTGATTTCATAGTTTTCAAGTGGGATCTGGAAATACATGCCTTCGTGATGTTTCCTAAGTGTTGTATATGATCCACTAGATTTTGGAACGTCTGCTGTAGAGTGAGAAGGACAACCTGGGGGGCCGCTAATCAGCACCACCCCAGCATATAGTGGCCACAGGTTTGTGTCTGCCCAACTGATGTGAGTTGTGGAAGGGAAACGGAGGCAGATGCTTCAGGTTGGCTAATCCTGTATCTGTTTCTAACTCCTTTCTCCCTTTTCTGTCTCCTCTTAGGAGGGTGGAAAGTGAAATACCCACTTTCTCAGACTCCTAGGAGTGGCCATATCTACACACAAGTGTTCTGGGAGGCTGCAGGAAAAGCTTTGGCTTTGGGGAGAAAAATGATATCCAGGGGTGATTGGCTCCAGGACTCCACACAAGCACCCAAGTCTGCGGATGCTCAAGTCCCTGATATAAAACGGCATAGTTTTGCACATAACCTGTGCATATCCTCCTGTCTGCTTTAAATCATCTCTAGGCTACTTATAATGCCTAATACAATGGAAGTGCTATGGAAATAGTTGTTATACTACATTGTTTAGGGAACAATGACAGGAAAAAAGTCTGTACCTGTTCAGTACAGACATGATTATTTTCTCAAATATTTTTGATCTGCCGTTGGTTGAATCCAGGGATGTGGAACCCACAGACATGAAGGGCCAGCTGTATTTAGATGGATTCCTTTCCATTTCCCTCTTATCTTGAACACTTCCATGGTGTCTGGAGCTGTGGCAGCCATTTTGCACTCGTGAAGAAAAGTCCAAGGGAAATTGTGAAGACCTCAGCTGTGGTAGCATTAGACCCCTCAAATGATGCACCAGCCGCCTTCCCAGACTTCTTGTCCTGTAGGTGAAAGGAACCCTTTTTTATTGAGGCCGGTCAAGTTTTCTGTTATTTCCAGCTAAAAGGAACCTAAGATATGGACACTGAACTAGGGATGCGAGAGACTTGGGTTCCAGCGCTGGCTCTGTTTCTGATGGGCTGGGTGGCCTCAGGAAGATTTCTATCCCTTTCTGATCTCCAGTTTAACAACCTATAAAACATGTTGAGGCTGGGAGTGGTGGCTCATGCCTGTAACTTCAACATTCTGGGAGGTCAAGGCGGGCAGATCACTTGAAGCCAGGAGTTTGAGACCAGCCTGGGCAACATGGTGAAATGCCATCTCTACTAAAATACAAAAATTAGCCAGGTATGGTGCTGTGCACCTGTAGTCCCAGCTACTGGGGAGGCTGAGCTGGGAGGATCGCTTGAACCTGGGAACCAGAGGCTGCAGTCAACCGAGGTTGCACCACTGCACTCCAGTCTAGGCAACAGAACTAGACTCTGTCTCAAAAAACAAACAAACAAACAACAACAACAACAAAAACAAACCCATGTTGAACGTTATACCTCGTAATGATGATGTTGAGCAGTTTTTAATGTGCCAGTTGGACATTTGACTGTCTTCTTTTGAGAAATGTCTATTCAGAATTTTTGTCCATTTTAAATTGAACTTTTTTTTTTTGCTATTGAGTTGACTTCCTTACATTTTGGATATTAGCTTATTATCAGGTACATAGTTTGCAAATATTTTCTCACATGCTGTAGGCTGTCTCTCCACTCTGTTGATCGTTTATTTTGTTGTATAGAGCTTTTTAGTTGGATGTAATCCCATTTGCCTGCTTTTGGTTTTGTTTCCTGTACTGTGAGCTCTAATCCAAAAAAATCCTTGCTCAGGCCAATGTCATCAAGAATTTCATGGATGTTTTCTTCTAGTAGTCTTATGGTTTTGGGTCTTATAACACCTAAATCTTTAATCCATTTTTGGTGATTTTTGTATAGGGTGAGAGATAGGGGTCCAATTTCATTCTGCATGTGACTAGCCAGTTTTTCCGGTACTGTGTATTAAAGAGACTGTTCTTTCCCCAGTGGGTGTTCTCAGTACCTTTTTGAAAGGCCATTTAGCTCTAAGCGCATGGAGTTATTTCTGTGTTCTCCACCCTGTTCCACCGGTGTATGTGTGTGTTTCTACTCCTTGGTTTTCAAGACTGTTGAGAGCTTGGAGCCTGGGTGTGCCAGCTTATTCATATCTCACTGTCTTTCTCCCCAAACCCAGTGCCCAGCATATAGCCTGGCACACATGAAAGGCTCAGCCAATTGTTTGGGTTTGATATACATGTTAATATTGGGAGATTGCTGCATACACTTAAGTGCCGATGTTTCAAGCTGGGGAGGCAGAAGTCTGGGGAAAACAACAGGTTGGAACTTCATTGTGACTCGGAACATGTCTGGCTGGCATATGAATCCATCTGCCATGATGGCTTGGATAAAAATAGTCCACATTGGAGGCTTCATTCTATTTGAAGGTACAGATTAACCAATACTATATGACTACTATTTTCAGAAAGCATCTTGCTGAAACTTTGTAATGATGTGTTTAGGCTTTACAGCTTCAAAACATGATCTTCTAGGTGAAGGAAGATAAATAGCTTCAAAGAAAGGTATTCCCCTCCCTTTCCTGCCCTTGGAAAACATAACTAGATGATGAATAAAAATGACTCTGGACCTGTCCATACCACCCATGAAATGTTCCACTTCTTGAGTATTTTATGTAACCAGTGTTAGCCTGGCATAGTGCATTAACACCAAGAGTTTCTTGTGATGTTTTCTGCTGATAATATTTTCCTTACAAGTTCCCTATAAAATCTAAAGCAATAACAACAAAACAGGGCACTTCTATGCTCTTAAAAATGTAATTGTCCGATTTTTTAATTAGGTGGGATGTCCCCGATTTCCCAGGGGAGTCGATGGGACGCAGTGTTTTACGGCTCATCCTTTGGACACCTTAAGTCTGAAGATTGGGTCCAGGTAACAGGGCCAACAAGAAACTCCTGCACCAGGAAGTTCAGGGACACAGGCCAGGAACCCTGGCTCGCACATGGTGGCCGCAGCTCCTTGGTCACAGGATCTTGGGCATCCATCTCTTGCCAGTTTCCCCATCAGTAAAACACAGATGCTGGACTAGATAAAGGTTTCCCAACTCAGCACTACTGACGACTTGGGAAGGATGATTCTTTGTTGAGAGGGGCTGTCCTGTGCCAGTTAAGATGTTTAGCAGCACCCCCAACCTCTACTACCCACTAGATGCTAGTAGGAACCCCCAGTCTGGATAACCGAAAATGTCTTCAACATTGCCAAATGCCCCGGAAGGAGAGGGAAAAACGACCTGCGGTTGATGACCTCCTCGCTGTGGCTGACGTGCTTTGCTGATGCATATGGAGGAGATGGTTCAGAGGATTCACACCGTGCGTTTCCACTTCTCCTGGCTCCTAATTACTCCCAGTGGCTCTGGAGTGGCTCCCCACCCTATGTGCACGTTCCTTCTGAGAGCCTGGAACAAACTTGTCTTTACTCAACTTTACAGTTTTATACGTTTTGTTCACGTATAACTCACATGCAGAAAAGTGCACGTCAAAAGTTTACATCTCAATGACTTTTCACAAAGTGAGCAATCCATGTGGATGTAGCCAGCGCCTAAGCCAAGCTGCAGGACAGGAGCCACGCCCTCTCCTTCTTCTCCTCTGCCCATTAGCCACTAGCCTGACTTTGGAACCATAGATTAGTTTTGTCTGGTTTGTTGAACTTGATACAATGGAGTCATCCTGTATGTGCTATTTATGTGCCTGGCTTCTTTCACTGTACATTACGTTCGTGAGATTCATTCATGCTCTGTGCACTTGCAGCCCATTCAGTCTCGGCGTGGATGGTATTCATTATCTGACTATGCGGCAACTGAATCTTCCATGCCACTGGGGAGGGGCCTTCGGGGCATCTACAGGTTGGGGATTATAAATTGCACTGCTGAGAACATTTGTGTGCATGTCTTTTCATGAATATGTGAATGCATTTCTGTTGAGTATATACTGAAGAGTGGAGTTGACAGGTCATAGGGCATGTACATATTCAGTTTTAAGGGCTGCCAAACAGATACTTCTGGAAATTAATAAGAAAAAGACTGAAAACCCTATAGAAAAATCAATAAAAGAGTTGAACGGTCACATCGCAAAAGAAGATGCTCAGTTGTCCAATAAACACGGAATGGTGGTGCTTCACCACTTTAGTCATCTAGGAATGCACATCGAAACCAGGTCTTTCTACTGTGTCTCCATCAGTGGCTATAAAGAAGGACGAGTTGAAAAGGACATAGAGCAACCAGAAGTTCCATATGCTGATGGTGGGAGTGGAAATTAGTGCAACCACTTTGGAAAACTGGCAATATCTTCTCTGACGTTTGTAAGCCACAGAAAGGCACAGGTAAAAACATTTATGATTTGGAGCAACTAGGTTTTATATAACATAGAAAAATTAAACAAAGGATTTGTGCTTTGCAAAAAGCTACAAGGAGGTCCAGAGCAGGAAGTTATGCAAAACATAGCATTTGCCCCTGACTGGGAGTGCAGGGAAGATGTGGAAGAGCAGAGAGGAAGAGAAGGAGGCTAGGGTTAGGTACCTGCTCAGGAAGGTTGAAGGGAATTCTGGAAGGAGAGGGGCTGGTGTCCTGCTCCTGCTGTCAAACTCTAGAACCTTGTGGGGCTGCTGTGATCCCACAGAGAACCTGAAGAGGGCTCCCAGTTCCCTATGGCCAGTGCAAGCTGCAAGGACATTAGGGAGTATCTCCAAGGCTTGTGGGTGGGGTAGGAAGTGAAAGACTAAGAGATCAGGGGCCAGGACCTTTTCAAGACTGGTGAGGAGGATGCAGGGAGGCCGTGGCAGGGACCACAGGCAGATGCCATGCCAAGGAATGCCCACCAGCCAGAGAGATGGAGTCTAGCACCTGCAGACACATGCAGAGACTGGAGGGGCAGGGGGCTGATGGATCACCACCCTCCTCTGCCACTTCACCCCCAGACAGGGAGAAGGAGCTAGAGGGTAGAGCAATGTAAGGTGATTTGCCCAAACGTGACTAGTGAGTAAGATAAAAAAAATTCACATTTGACTAAAAATTTGGTGGATTAAACTGAATAGGTCCATAGGTGGCAGCTTAAGTGTTCTTCTCTAGGAAGACTGGGGGATTGAGATAAAAGCTCAGTCAATTATAGCAGGCAAAGAAAAATTCACTGTGAGCAGTCGGGCCACCGGCTGTGAATTGCCCACGTCTCCCTTCTACCTGCAGCTCCCAACTGTAACACAGAAGGTCTTCCCTTCTTCCCTCCCTGCTTTCCTTCTTTATAACAAAGACAACCATGAGCTACGGACTGGAGACCCAGCAGGCAAGAACACAAACTCTGCTCTCTCCCTCGCTTCTCTCTCCGGTCTAATGGGAGAAACAGCATAAAAGAGAATGACTACATCACGGAATACTTTTACTGTTGCATGCAAGGAGTGATGCTTTGGAAGTGGTTATTACAAAGAAGGTGTCTCCGAGAAGCTTGGAAAGGATGAGGAGGAGGCAATTGTTCCAAGACAGTGAACACCTGGGAGCAAGCTCCAAGGAGTGGGAGCAGCCTGTGCAAAGGCCCTGGGGCAGGACATGAGTAGGATTTTCCAGGGAGTAAAGGAAGTTGATTGTGGCTCAGTGCTCTGAAGGGAACATGGGCAGGGGCACAGACTGTGCAGCCCAGAGGGAGGGATTTTGGAGAAATAATGGAAAAACCATTGCAGGGATTTCAGCAACAGGAAAAGCAACCTAATTTGTGTGATAGGCTCATTCTTCTTGCTGTGATATAGAGAATGTATTAGAGGAGAAGAGTGGAAGTGAGGGGCCGTTCGGAGGTGGTGCCAGAGCCTGGAAATAATGGTGGCCTAGACTAAGATGATGCACTGGAGAGAATGTGCATGGATTTAAGATCTCTTAGAAGCAGAAATATAATAATCATAACATACACTATTATTATTATAACCACTGGAGAGAATGTGCATGGATTTAAGATCTCTTAGAAGCAGAAATATAATAATCATAAGATACACTATTATCATTATAACCACCACTTGCTGATAACCTACTCTGTGCTGGGCAGTGTGCTTACAGTCTCATATATAATATTCAATTTAACCCCATGCGGTAGATACTCTCTTTATCATCCATGTTTTGTAGATGAAAAAATGGAGCTTCCTAAAAATTACATTGATACAGGGCAGGGGAGCCCCAAATCGGGGCTTAGACCAAAAGGGTTCTTTGCTTCACCCAGGAAAGAATTTGAGGGTAAGCTGGTGGTAGAAGAAAATGCTTTATTGAGATGGCAGTGTTACAGCCCCGTGACTGCTCCCGCAGAACAGGCCACCCCATAGGCGGTGTGCTGAGAGTAGCAGCTCAGGGCAGTTCTGCACTCGTATTTATACCCACTTTTTAATTTAAATTTAATTTAGTTTAATTTTTTGAGACACAGTCTTGCTCTGTTGCCCAGACTGGAGTGCGGTGGTGAGATCTCAGGGTCATAGATAGTTTTTGTAAATGCTAAAGCAATATTCAAATTTGTATTACTTTCAGAGAATAAAGAACAACCAATCCCAACAGCCCTAGTACAGTTTTTCTTTCTTTCTTTCTTTTTTTTTTTCTGGAGATAAGACTTCAGGAACAGGAATGGAAATGTCCTTTCAGAGAATTTCATGTCTAGAAAGTCCCAGAGAGGGTCGAACCTGAAGTTCTTTCTCCCTGAAACCGGAAGGAAAACCTCAGCTTGGGCTTAGGGCCTGCTCTGCCCCTGGAAACATCTCTGTTCTCGCATATATTATATTCCCCACTATGTAATGGCCCCTCACATTAGTCGGGGTGCCTAGAACGTTGTGCCCCTCACCACCTTCCCAGGGGGTCTGCCCCCCAGAATGCCTGGCTTCACTTTCTACCTTTTCTGCAGAGCTTGCCTTGGCAAAGCCATCCACAACGCCTCTCCTTCCACAACTCCCATCCACCCCATTCTCCTCTCCTGCTTTGCCCATGATGATAATCGCTAACATTTATTAAACGGTTACTCTTTATCGAGAGTTTTGAAAGTGCTACCTTGTTGGGCCCTGCCAACCTCCCCAACAAGGTAAGAGTTGTCCTATACATTCTGCTTACAGATATGGAAACTGAGGTTTAGAGAGGTTTCAGGAACTGACCAAGTCAGTCATGCTGGTGAAAAGTAGCCTGGGATTCCAGCCTCCATCTCTTTGGACAGCTGTGTCTCTGTTTCTCCACCTCCTCCTTGAGGTCAGGGCCTCATTGTCTCAGTAACTTCAGCGCTAGCAGAGTGCTGGGTGTGCGGGCACCCAGCACACATTTGCTGAGTTGAATTGAGTGCTAGAGAATGTTCGAGTGCATTGGAATGTTTGAGCTGGGCCAGATGCAAACTCAAGGTGTCCCATTGTCATTACCAGACACGGCGGTTGTACCCTGGTATGACAAAATGCTGCTGCTGCAGCTGATGGCAGGAAATCATGATGGAACACCTATTTTGTGTCAGACCCTGTGGAAAGCAATTCACAAAGTCATCTTCTATGGCCTGAACGTGATCGCCCCAAATTTATATTTTGAATCCTAATCCCTAATGTAATTGGGATTAGTGACTTTATTTTAAAAAGGCCCTGGAGAGACACTTCAGCCCTTCTACCACTTGAGAGCATAGCAAGAAGACAGCTGTCTAGGAACCAGGAAGCCGGCCCTCACTAGACATTGAATCTGTGGCATCTGAATCTTGGACTTCCAGCCCCCACAACTGTGAGAAATGCATATTTTATTTTATTTTGTTTTGTTTTATTGTTATTATTTTTTGAGACGGGGACTCTCTCTGTCACTCAGTCTGGAGTGCAGTGACACGATCATAGTTCACTGCAGCCTCAACCTCTCAGTTTCAAGCTGTCCTCCCTTTTTGGCCTCCCAAAGTTCTGGGATTACAGGCATAAGTCACCATGCTCATCCATTAAATAAATTTTGTGTTGTTTATTTGGACTAAGATATCATCTTATTTTATCCTACGAAGGATCTGTTGTAAGCTTCAGTTAAGTGACTGGCCTGGCCGATGGAGACGAAACCTGGCCATGGGACTTGGGAGATGTGACCGTCAGCATCACTTGCCCCCAAGGACCACCAGAAGGTAGATGAGAGGCAGGGGAGGACTCACCCTCAGAGCCCCAGGAGGAGCCAACCTGGCTGACATCTTGATTTTGGACTTCTGGCCTCCAGAACTGGGAGAGAATGTATTTCTGTTGTTTTAAGATGCCCAATTGGTGGTATTATGTGAAGGCATCTCTAGGAAATGAACACAGAAGCTCAGGCAGGCCCAACTCTCAGTCCATTGGCCTCCTGGTAGGTGAGGCCTGCAGAGTGTCTATCGGACATACGGTAAATGACCTCCAGTTAACATTACGGTCTCCCCACATTATAACCATGGCGTGGCCTTTTCTGCTGATGATTAGTCTAGGCAGAGGTCTTCCCTCGAGATATTCTCTTGGCTGAAAGGAGGAGGATCTGGGAATTCTTCCACCATGACATGAGACATATTTAGCTTCATTGCAAACCTGAGGTTTTATCCTTTGGGAACATGAGGTAGTACCTGTATGCGGAGGTGCGAGGGGGAGTGGGGCAGCCCAGAGAACCACCTGTGTCTTTGCATTGCCTGGGGGAGAAGGCCTAGGCTTGGGGGTTCAGCTGGGTCTTTGGCTAAACAGTATGATGGAGGAGGGCAAGGGTGTCAGTGTCAGCCAGGCCCACTCTGAGTCCGGGCTGCTGGGCCGAGGGCAAGCTATCTAATGTTGCTCAGTCTTTGCACCTGGGAAGTGGGCCTGGAGTTCAGGCAGATAAAGCACTTAACACAGAGCCTAGAATAGGGAAGCAAAACAAAACATACATATATACATATGTGTGTGTGTATGTATATGGTATAAGTGTTTATTAAAATTCACTTTAATTATAAAAGTTACACTGTTTATTTCATCCTGAAGATTTAAATTTTTGAAAGGAGATCATATAAAAAGAAAAGAAAGAAAAAGAAGTACATATAAAACAAATTAGAAATAAACATATAGAAGTACATTCAGCCCTCTGCAATCCACAAATACTGCATTGCGGATTCCATCACCCTCAGATCAAATATGTTAGAAAAAGTAGCAAATATAGCAATTAAAAAATGATACAAATAAAAAGAAATAAAATGTAACAATCATTCACATAGCATTTAAGTTGGATTAGGTATTATAAGTAATTTAGAGATGATTTAAGGTGTATGGGAGGATGTGCATAGGTTATATGCAAATATCATGCTAGTTCGTCCGCAGAAGGTCCTGGAACCAATCCCCCTTGGATACCAGGAGATGACTGTAAACAGAAAGAATATTTAGTGTATAGTTTTTGCATATCCTCTCTTTGCTGATACATGTCTTTACTTAAAAATTGGACTTTATTATACAAAATGTTTTCGAACCCTTTTATTTTTTTATTTTATTATTATTATACTTTAAGTTTTAGGGTACATGTGTACAACGTGCAGGTTAGTTACATATGTATACATGTGCCATGCTGGTGTGCTGCACCCATTAACTCGCCATTTAGCATTAGGTATATCTCCTAATGCTATCCCTCCCCTCTCCCCCCACCCCACAACAGTCCCTAGAGTGTGATGTTCCCCTTCCTGTATCCATGTGTTCTCATTGTTCAATTCCCACCTATGAGTGAGAATATGCGGTGTTTGGTTTTTTGTCCTTGCGATAGTTTACTGAGAATGATGATTTCCAATTTCATCCATGTCCCTACAAAGGACATGAACTCATCATTTTTTATGGCTGCATAGTATTCCATGGGGTATATGTGCCACATTTTCTTCATCCAGTCTATCATTGTTGGACATTTGGGTTGGTTCCAAGTCTTTGCTATTGTGAATAGTGCCACAATAAACATACGTGTGCATGTGTCTTTATAGCAGCATGATTTATAGTCCTTTGGGTATATACCCAGTAATGGGATGGCTGGGTCAAATGGTATTTCTAGTTCTAGATCCCTGAGGAATCGCCACACTGACTTCCACAATGGTTGAACTAGTTTACAGTCCCACCAACAGTGTCAAAGTGTTCCTATTTCTCCACATCCTCTCCAGCACCTGTTGTTTCCTGACTTTTTAATGATTGCCATTATAACTGGTGTGAGTTGGTATCTCATTGTGGTTTTGATTTGCATTTCTCTGATGGCCAGTGATGGTGAGCATTTTTTCATGTGTTTTTTGGTTGCATACATGTCTTCTTTTGAGAAGTGTCTGTTCATATCCTTCGCCCACTTTTTGATGGGGTTGTTTGTTTTTTTCTTGTAAATTTGTTGGAGTTCATTGTAGATTCTGGATATTAGCCCTTTGTCAGATGAGTAGGTTGTGAAAATTTTCTCCCATTTTGTAGGTTGCCTGTTCACTCTGATGGTAGTTTCTTTTGCTGTGCAGAAGCTCTTGAGTTTAATTAGATCCCATTTGTCAATTTTGGCTTTTGTTGCCATTGCTTTTGGTGTTTTAGACATGAAGTCCTTGCCCATGCCTATGTCCTGAATGATAATGCCTAGGTTTTCTTCTAGGGTTTTTATGGTTTTAGGTCTAACGTTTAAGTCTTTAATCCATCTTGAATTAATTTTTGTATAAGGTGTAAGGAAGGGATCCAGTTTCAGCTTTCTACATATGGCTAGCCAGTTTTCCCAGCACCATTTATTAAATAGGGAATCCTTTCCCCATTGCTTGTTTTTCTCAGGTTTGTCAAATATCAGATAGTTGTAGATATGTGGTGTTATTTCTGAGGGCTCTGTTCTGTTCCATTGATCTATATCTCTGTTTTGGTACCAGTACCATGCTGTTTTGGTTACTGTAGCCTTGTAGTATAGTTTGAAGTCAGGTAGCATGATGCCTCCAGCTTTGTTCTTTTGGCTAAGGATTGACTTGGCGATGCAGGCTCTTTTTTGGTGCCATATGAACTTTAAAGTAGTTTTTTCCAATTCTGTGAAGAAAGTCATTGGTAGCTTGATGGGGATGGCATTGAATCTATAAATTACCTTGGGCAGTATGGCCATTTTCACGATATTGATTCTTCCTACCCATGAGCATGGAATGTTCTTCCATTTGTTTGTATCCTCTTTTATTTCCTTGAGCAGTGGTTTGTAGTTCTCCTTGAAGAGGTCCTTCACGTCCCTTGTAAGTGGGATTCCAATTTTACACCTCTATGCAAATAAACTAGAAAATCTAGAAGAAATGGATAAATTCCTCGACACATACACCCTCCCAAGACTAAACCAGGAAGAAGTTGAATCTCTGAATAGACCAATAACAAGCTCCGAAATTGTGGCAATAATCAATAGCTTACCAACCAAAAAGAGTCCAGGACCAGATGGATTCACAGCTGAATTCTACCAGAGGTACAAGGAGGAACTGGTACCATTCCTTCTGAAATTATTCCAATCAATAGAAAAAGAGAGAATCCTCCCTAACTCATTTTATGAGGCCAGCATCATCCTGATACCAAAGCTGGGCAGAGACACAACCAAAAAAGAGAATTTTAGACCAATATCCTTGATGAACATTGATGCAAAAATCCTCAATAAAATACTGGCAAACCTAATCCAGCAGCACATCAAAAAGCTTATCCACCATGATCAAGTGGGCTTCAACCCTGCGATGCAAGACTGGTTCAATGTATGCAAATCAATAAATGTAATCCAGCATATAAACAGAACCAAAGATAAAAACCACATGATTATCTCAATAGATGCAGAAAAGGCCTTTGACAAAATTCAACAACACTTCATGCTAAAAACTCTCAATAAATTAGGTATTGATGGGACGTATCTCAAAAAATAAGAGCTATCTATGACAAACCGACAGCCGATATCATACTGAATGGCCAAACCTGGAAGCATTCCCTTTGAAAACTGGCACAAGACAGGGATGCCCTCTCTCACCACTCCTATTCAACATAGTGTTGGAAGTTCTGGCCAGGGCAATTAGGCAGGAGAAGGAAATAAAGGGTATTCTATTAGGAAAAGAAGAAGTCAAATTGTCCCTGTTTGCAGATGACATGATTGTATATCTAGAAAACCCCGTTGACTCAGCCCAAAATCTCCTTAAGCTGATAAGCAACTTCAGCAAAGTCTCAGGATACAAAATCAATGTACAAAAATCACAAGCATTCTTATACACCAATAACAGACAGAGAGCCAAATCATGAGTGAACTCCCATTCACAATTGCTTTGAACCCTTTTCATTTAACAATAGATGGTGAATGCTTTTCTGTGTGGTTAAATATTCATCTTCAATATTCTATTGAATGGTTCATTGTGTTCTGTGTAAGAATTTTCGTGGGGCTTTGAATGGCACCTACAGACACAGGGGAAGAAATAGGGTTTTGTGATGACAAAGTGTGAGGAAATTGTCTACACAGAGATGGGACAGGAAGCAGGCTGCTTGCAAACTCCCAGAGGCTTCTGTGAGATGTGCGGCTGCGGGGACACCCACTCTCCTCCAAAGGGGCTCTTCCGATTCACAACCCCAGCACGGCCTTCCCGGCAGAATACTGGCAGATTACACATTTTGCCAATCTGAATGTGTGGGAATTCTATCCTACTGTTTTCATTTGCATTTCCTTTATTACTCAAGAAGTTGAACATATTTTCCATTTGCTCCTCCCATTTCCTCTTCTACGATTTGTCAATTTTTTTTTATCGGTTTGAATGGATTTCTTTTATTATTTTATAGGACTACTTTATATATTCTAGATAGGATTTCCTTGCCAGTTATATGCCTTGCAAAGACATTGTTTTGTCAGATTGGAACTTATCATTTAATGTGGTTTATAGTGTCTTTTGTCAAAGAAAAATTTACTGTTTAAAATAGTTAAATTGGTCAATATTTTCTTTTTCTTTTTCTTTTTTTTGAAACAGGGTCTCACTCTGTTGTCCAGGCTGGTGTGCAGTGGTATGATCACAGCTTATGGCAGCTTCAATCATAAGGGCTCAAGCAATCCTCTGTCCTTAGCCTCCTGGGTAGCTGGGACTACAGGCATGACCATCATGTCTGGCTAATTTTTTTTCTTTTGGTAGAAATGGGGTCTGGCTGTGTTGCCCAAGCTGGTCTTGAACTCCTGGGCTCAAGCAGTCCTCCTGCCTTGGGCTCCCAAAGTGCTGAGATTACAGGTGTGAGCCACTGTGTCTGGCCCCTTTCTTTATTGGTGTCTTATATACTTTGGGTGTCTTAAGAAGTACATACCTACTGCAACACTGTGGAGACACTCCCCCCGTATTATACCTTAGTAATACACTGGTAAGCACTCATACTGAGTAGCTCTGTGACTTGGGGAAAGATCTCTGTCTGGACTGAGATTTCTTGGTTTATAAAATGGGGGTAATAAAGGTACCTGCTTTGTTAATTTGTTTGACAGATTAACAGAGTTAACCTATGTCAAGTCCTTAAAAGTGCCTGGCGCCTGACATTCACTCAAGAAAAGTTAGATGGTTATCATTGTCCTAAAAGTCTTAGTTTTCCTTCTAGTATTTTTGCCTTAAAATTCATCTGGAGTTTGTTTGTACACAAGGTATGGATTTAATGTAATTGTTTCCCTATGACTAGCTTACTGCCCCAGCATCAGGTATTGAACGATCCATGAATTCACCACTAGTATTCAAGGCTACTTCTATTCCATATCAGGGTTCCAGATATTAATTTCTGTGCTACCCTGTTCCAAGGTCCTAATTTTTTATCCCCAGGACGAAAATGCATGTTTAATTTCATATAGACTTAATAGCCGATAACCGAGTGGTCAGTATTCCCTTGTACATTTTTCTCCAAAACTGTCTTAATCATTCTTCATGTAACTTACCTATGTGGATTACAGGAGCTGCTCGTCAACTTCCCTGAAAACCCCGAGACCAACACTCGACCACTGAACTCTCTCTCCTAGACATACCACATTAGGACATTTGTTTACCTGCCATTTTGTTTGTTTAATAAGGTTTTATTTTGGAAAATGCTCAGTTTGATGAACTTTCGTATGTGTCTTCACTGGCAGCAGGGGCAGGTCTCTGTGTTGGTGGCTCAGGTGCCTTGGGCTGTGTTATGAAAGTAGCTTGACTGGTCCTTTTCACAGGGTTCCTGGACCTCACTGGAGCCAGAGAACTTCAAAACTCAGGTACTCAGAGATAATCCTTGCATTTCTGAGCATGTTGGGGACTTCCTCACAGGACAGGCTGTCTGTGGCTTTGGTGACAAGATCAGGCTGTTGGGTAAGTTCTTTCTGGGCTTGCCCCAACGTGTCTGCCGAATTTCTGGCATCTTTCTGCTTTTCATCTTCTCATCTTCCTCTTTTTTGGTGTTATTACAGCTCTAATTTTAACTGCATTTAGGTGGATAGATTCTATCTCAAAATTTCTGTCTTCTAACTTTACCAGTTTATATCTACTGTGATTACTGAGTTTAGTTCTACTATGTTATTTTGTGGTTTTTATTTATTGTCTTTTAAAAAATATTTTTTCTCCTCTTTTTAGTCTTCTATTACAGACTGAATAATTATTCAAAGTTCATTTATTCCCTGATTTCTCTGTATTGGTATGAAAAGTCCACATTTTATTACAATTATTTTTATGGCCAACTTGAAATTTATAACATGCACACTTGATTTAATGAATTATAGAGTTAATGAACATTTTTATCATTTTTATCCTCCCCCCAAAAACATGAAGGCATTAAAACTTTTTTTTTTCTTTTTTTGAGATGGAGTCTCGCTCTGTTGCCCAGGCTGGAGTGCAGTGGTGTGATTTCCACTCACTGCAGCCTCCGCCTCACAGGTTCAAGCCATTCTCCTGCCTCAGCCTCCCAAGTAGCTGGGATTACAGGTATCCGCCACCCTCCCCAGCTAATTTTTTTTTTTTTTTTTTTTTTAGTAGAGATGGTGTTTCATGGCCAGGCTGGCCTCAAACTCCTGACCTCAGGTGATTCACCCACCTTGGCCTCCCAAAGTGCTGGGATTACAGGCATCAGCCACTGTGCCTGGCCCTAAACTTTTAAATTTGATTACTGATTCTATTTTCTAAGATATATTATTTTAGTATTACACTTTCGCCATATTTTTAACATCTGTAAATTAGTAATTATCAATATTATTTTTATAATTAATGAACATTAAATTCCCCACGTGTTTACTGATAGTGGGGTTGCAGCTGTCTCTTGACTCTCCCTCTTTGATATTTGTTTCTTATTAGTCAAAAACTTCTTTTAATAGTTCTTTCACTTTGGGTCTGTGAGTGGTGAATTTTTCAGTCTTTGTCTGAAAATGTCTTAATTTTTGCCTTCACTCTTAAACAACGGCTTATTTTAATATCAAGTTTTAGATTTTTTTCTCATAGTCCGTAAAGGTACTGTTCCATTCTTGTGTGGTCTTTATTATCACTGAGAAGTTGATTGCTATTCTCATTATTCTTCCTTTGTAGAGAACTACTTGTCCTTCTGGCTGCTTCAAAGTTTTCCTCTTTGTCTTTGGTAATCTTCATTTCACTGGGACGCATCTAGGAATGGGTATATATTTCATATGTTTTCAACAGAGGATTTATTGGTATCTTCAATTTTGAAAAACTCAAAATGATTTCGTTTTGAAGATTGCCTTTCTTCCATCTGTGTTATCTTCTCCTGTAACTTGTTTTGACTATGCATTGGCCTTCTCATTCTGTTGTTTATGTTTTGAAATTCTTGCCACGACTTCCATCTTCTAAATTTCTGTTGCATGACTAGTGATTTATTCAGCTCTGCTCTCCAGCTATGTCTAATATCTGTTGAGTTTTACATATTAGTGACTGTATTTTTCATTTCTAGATTTTTAAAAATTAAATCCAGCATTTCTTTCTTTCATAGTATTTTGTTCTTTCATAATGGAGTATCTTAATTCTTTACTCCCTTTAATTCTTCTATTTTTCCAAGTTCTTGGATAGATCAGTTATCTTTGTTGTGTATGCTGGTTCTGTGTTACAATGCAGCTTTTCTTCATCTAGGTTAGAATTTTTAATTTTCATTTTATCTTCAGCTGATGAGGTTATGTATTGTGACAGTTTTATGTAACTTTGGTTACAAAAACTCGTCCCTATAGACCAATTTTCCTCAGCCTGAATGCAAATGTTATGTTCATTTTGGTTTGGAATTTCTGCCCCGTAGATGAAGTGCAAACTTGAACTCTGTATACTGGATGGTGTAGAGTTGGGTTAGAATTTCCAGCAAGGCTTGGCTTCTTTATTCAGAGCCAAGCAGTGCCAGGCCTCTTGCTGTTTACCTGTGCTGGTGGAAGTTCACTTGCTTAAGTGATATGTGTGAGGAAGTTCAAGGCTTCATTTCAGGTTGCCCTTCAATTACATACTCCTCCCACAAACAGCTCATAAGTATGATTTTACAGTTTTCTTGTTAACCCTAAATGAGTGGTTGTCAACTGAGGGCAATTTTGCCCCCCAGGAGACATTTTGTAATGTCTGGAGACATTTTTGGTTATCCTCACCAAAAATGGAGAGGGTGCTACTGGCAACTAGTGGGTGCAGGCTGAGCACTGCTGAACATCCTTCAATGCCTAGGATACCCCTCCCCTCAACCACACACACCACCCAAAGAGTGACCTGGCATGGCATATCAATTGTACAAGGCTGAGCAGCCCTGCTCTAGACCAGAAGCCCACTGAGGACAGGGACTTGGTCATACTGGTGCAACTCTGTATCCTCTTTGCCCATTTTACTGCTTGGTAACTAGTACTCAGTAAATTTTGCAATGTGTCAAACAAGCATTAACCTTCAAACCTGTTATTGCCAATGTGACAGGTTGAATATAGTATCTTGTTTTAATTTTTATTTACTGAATTACTGGAGAGGCAAAGCTTTCTGGTTTTTACATGTTTATTGATCATGATCACCTGTATTTCTTCTTTTGTGAACCAACCCTTTTTTTCCTTTGCTTACATGAATGTACTAATGCCTGTTCAACTATCTATTAATATAGTTGGGGTTATGAATAGTAATGAGATTAATTGAGAAAAAACCCATGGATACTACATAACACTGGACAAATAAAGACCTTATTATCATTTTATGCTGCCCAAGCAGCCTGCCCTTAGGAAAAAGTCCAAGGTGCTTTTATACAGGCTGCTCACTGCACAAGAGGGCAAGGGGAGTGCCAAAATGCAGCCAGCACTCTGCCCTCTCAGATGCCAAAAGGTCACCATGTGGGTGTGCCTGGAGCAGAGCCTCCTATCTCTGTTTACATTCGCCTTTCAACAGTGTGATAGCTGAGCATATCTTGATACTTTTCAAAACGCATTCATACATGTGGTTTATTTTGGTCCTTACATAACCCCGTAAGAGGTGCTTGGGGTGGCTCTTTCTGGCAGGTGAGGATCCAAGCTGGTTGCACCTCGGAGACACTGGCAGTTTCAGAGGGCAGATACTTGGATGCTGCTTCTGCACCCCTGCACTGTGTCACTTCCCCGGGGCCTAGCATTAGAGGAGTCTCGGGGGGAACCTCTGCTGGGTGAGCTTCCTTTCAGCACGCAGAACCTAAGCTTCACATGGACCGATGGAACTGCATTTGTGAAAGGAGAGGACCTTTATTCTCAAAGAGATCAACCTCACCTGAATGTAAGCAGGTCTTGGGGAACTCCTGCGGTTCTCTCTTTTCAAGGTTATCCATGAGACGCAATCCAGCAACACAAGAGTTAACCACATCTACATGACCCTCGGAACCTTTGGGAGTGATGGACCCCTAAGAATCTCATGAAAACTGTGGACCAGGAAAATATACCTGCTTTCAGGGGCTTCAGGGTCCCTGGAGAGTCTGTTCAGGCCTCTCTGGGCTCCAGGAGTCCTTGGTTAAAAGCTGCAACCTATACGAAATTGGATTTTCATGGTTATGTCAAGGGATGCCAGAAATCAATGTAAAATTACCCAGGTGGCCCAAGTGCCTGCAGATACCAAGTTCTGTGCTCTTCCCACTTCTGCATCTTTGCATCTTTGCACATGCTGTGTCTTTCAAGGGAAATGCACCTGCCTGTTTTGAAGACTAGTATTGACAGCTCAGATGTCACTGTCTCTATCACGGATCTCCCTGGGGGCAGGGTTGAGCATCACTTTCCAATTCCCACAGCCCTTCCTTCACATCCTTTTCACTGTACTCAGAGTTCTAGTTATTTGCTTATATATTTGTTTTTCCAAGTAGACCGTGGGATGCTTACTAGCAGGAATCATGTCTTAGTTTTCTTGGCTTGCATTTGTTAGCCTCTTTTTGCAGCCTGGAATATAGTTACATAACAAGTGTTGCAAAAATGGCAAAGTGCAATAAAGCATGGGGTTTTCATCAATTAAAAGGGTATAAGGAGCTAGGAGATTCGTATAAGTGACCCTTATGTCTATGTATTGGGACAACATTATATGTACCTGTTGGGCAGGTATCCAATGTCTAGTCAGCACAGATGATTTGTGACACTTCTTAAAAAAATCATTTCCTTCAAATACTGTAGACTTCTCTCAAATCAAACTCTACAAACTCTAGTTCAAGAAGCACCAGCCAACCTGTTCCCTGACAGATGGGTGTGGCTTGAGCTTGGGCAATGTCAGCTTCTGTAGGCGCCCACATGGGACAAATGGCCCATGTCTGGGACAGTGCCCAGCATCTGGAGCTATGTTGGCCCTTTGAAGATTCATCTCAATGTCCCTGAACTGCCGGGAAGGAAACAGCAATGGTGTTAAGTTGTCTGGTATGAATTACTGCTGCAAATAAATCTGACAAACCAACGGTCATGGTGAGAAGAATTGCCTCAGATACACACTGTCAGCCTGCTGGGTTAACCTCCATCTTCAAGTGGGAGGAAAAACAAACATAACTACCTCTAAGAACAGAAGAAAAAAATCCTTCACTTGAGGTCTCTGTCCAAATGCTATGACTCAATGGTTCTATCCAGACTTATCACCCTGGGGACCCTGGAGAGATCCATTTCCTGTAAGAGAGAAAGAGAACTGAATTCCAGCCATTCCTTCCCCACCACCTCCTGCTCCTCTTCCTTACTGGCACCATTCATCTATAGGATAGTGTAGCCTTTTCTTGCTCATCTTTCTTTCCCATGCCGTAAAATATTCACTAAAACATTTGTTCATAGCTGCATAGCATGCCTTTGAATGGAGGTGCCCTAATTTGGATACCACTCCTTTATTCTTGGGCTCCTAAGTTTTTTTCTCAATATTCGCCATTATAACTATCACATCTCTGACATCCTTGTTTTTAATTTGTCTTCATCTGAGATTATTTCTCAGGATACTTTCCTGCAAGTTTGCTATAATAACATCAAATTACTCTCCATGGCGAAATCTACTAATTTATGCTCCCTGGCCCGATGGGTTTTCCATTCCACCTTTCCTTGATCACCAAACATCATTACAGCTTTCAAAATATCTCCCAAGCTTCTAAGTGAGAAATGGAATGTTTCTATAGAATTCATTCCACTTCTGGTAACTTCAAACATTTGTGTCTTCTTATGTGATGACCTAATCACATCTTTTAACCATCTTTTTATTGAGATGCTTCTCACTTTCTTATTTAGAAGATCTCTTTGGGTATTAAGAATATTATACACATATAATGCAGATATTTTCTCCAAGTTATTTCTTCCCTTTTGACCCTGCGATCATTCATACTCATGGATTCTATTTTGGTGCAAGCCACAAGTAGGGATCCAACTTTGTTTTATTATAAGTGATCTCACATCTGTTGAATTAACCACTTAGTGTTAATTTAAAAAATAATTTTACTATTATTTTAACTGACACATTATAATTATATACAGTTGTGGAGTACAATTTGATGTTTGGGTATATGTATACAACATAGGATGATTCAATCAGCCAAATTAACATATCTGTCACCTTGTGTCATTCATTTTTAATGTCATTCTTATCACACACCATTCATGGGTTTGCTTCTAAATTTTGAATCTGTCCTGGTGATATTTGTGATTATTTCTGGATAATAAGAGACTATTTTAATTTACTGTTCATATTTTGTTAAGACAATCCACCTCTGCCCTTCCCCTCCCTCCCTTTCTCCCTCTTTTGTTTTATCCCTCCCTCTCTTTCTCTCTCTCTCTTTCATAACTTTTTGGCTGATTTTATCCATTTTTTCTCCTTGAAAAATTTTAAAATCATATTGTTAAGATTCAAAAAGCCTTACATAAGAACTTTCATTGGAATTTCACTAAATTTATCATTTAAAGTTTGATATTTTTACTACATCAGACCTTCTCACTTAAGACTATGATGCCCTCTCCATTTCTTCATTGTCTTTTATATTTCTCAGTACAGTGCTATAATATTTTTATGAAGTCCTGTACATTTCTTTTTGAGATTAGCCTAAAGTATGTTACATTTTTGTGGCCATTATACCTGGAATCTTTATTTTATTTTTTTAACTGGTTATTGTGGGTAAAGACACGCATTGATTTACTATTTATTAATAGGTCATTTAATGAACCCTTGTTAGTATCTCAGTAGCTCTTCTGTTTTCCAGATAGACTTTTTTCTGTATGATAGTAGTAATCATCGTCTCTATTTTTCTAACAGATCATTTTTGGATGCTTAATTACTCTTGATAGAACAATGACAAATACAAAGCTTATGGGGATTCTTGCCTTTATATAGACAATAATGGTATGCTTCAAGTGGTACTGCCTAAAGATAGTTAGTCTTTACCATGACAGCAGTTTTCTTCTGATTTGAGTTTATTACGAAAATGTGTCAGAAAAGAATGTTGAATATTATCAGATGCCTTTCTATGCCTACATCCATGTAGAAGGTGATGACAGGATTTTCCCATTTAACCTCTAATAAGACGCATTATTCTAGTTATATAAGTACTTCTGTCAGTATTCCTTTTATCTTTAACTTTTCTTTATCACTTTATGCTGGAGTGTCTTTTAGACATATATAATTGGATATATATGTACCTGTAGGAGATATTTTATCATCTGATAGAAAGTTTAACACATTTACATTTTTGTTGCAATGGATATGATATACTTGATCTTCTGCTTGTCATTCTATTTCTGTATTCTGTATTTATGCCTCTTTTTTTCTTTGCTGTATGGATTATATTGCCTTTAATCATTTTTTAGTAATCTTGAAGACATATGTCCATTTTTATGGCCATGAATAGTTACCTTTAAGTGTTAAGAAAACACCTAAACTTCTGTTTATCTGTAGTTATCAACATAAAGAAGAATAAATATCCATTATATCCCCTTCACATAATACAAGGGACACACAGTTAAGAATGTTTTGGCTAAACAAACAAACAACAACAACAACAAAAACAAAGCTGTGCTCAATGTATCTTAAATAATTAAAGGCTTATTTCTCTAAAATGACAAGAAATCTGAACATAGTTCTTGGCATTGGTTTAGTAGATCAACAATATAAGAGTCATCATCTTTGCAAATCTCTTCCTCATGGTAATAAAATGGCTGCTCCAGCTCCAGACATCATATTGACATTCAAGGCAGTAAGAATAAGGGAAGATCTGTGCCAGCCATTTCTATCCCAGGACCCAATACCTAGAAGACTTCACTTAACATCTCATTGGCCAGAACTCTGGCACATGTCCCTCCCCACAAACACAGAGGGCACTCAGAGAGGGAGCATCTCTTCTGCCTGGATGGTATAGGTGAAAAGGAAGGTGTGCCAGCCTCAGGAGAATTAGCACCTGTGAGCTCCTCCCACTTCAATGTCCTCTGCAGGGACTTTCCTGAAAAATAAATATTTTCCTTTACAAATTATAGCATTGCATTATCAGTTAAACTGAAGGATAATAAAGCATTTTCCCAGTGCATAGTAGGTAGTTCAAAAACATTAGTCAAACCATTTTTTCAGCTTATTCATGAATCGCCTACTTTTGAATGGCTCTGCTTAAATTGCCAAATTCTGTATCTTTTATTATATGATCTCATTTTTTATCTGCGTTCCATTCCAACATGATTGCCTTTTTCTATTCCAAGTAATAACAAAATACATTTTCTTTCAAATAATTTGTATTGAGTTATCTATGAAAAAAGCTCCTTCAATGAAAAATAGACATAAATGCTGTCACAGCATCAGGAATAAGTAAGCAGATATCTACCTGTATGGTATTGCTCTCTGATCTAATGCTTTTGTATTTAGATACTTGATCTGTAGTTTAGTTAACTCATTTATGGCTTTAGAGAATTTCTGGTTTAGTACGGAGATTTCAGGGGAATTCCAGTTGCAGAGTGTTGACTGAGATGGTCTTTTTGCTTTTCTCATACCACTTACAGTATGACTACTTGTATAATGAAATATGCTTTCTTCAAGGCTGTATGTTTCCCTGCAAAGTCTGGCATGCTTAGATTTATTTGTGTTGGAAAGTTTATGCAATTATATACACAGTTGTAACTTAAATAGACATGAATCCACTGAAGTTAGTTTTAGAAATTATCGAAAATTAATGCATTTTTGTGGTGCTTTAGAAAGTACTTAAAATTCTGGCTCTTTGGGTTCAAACCCTGGGTCTTCCACCATAAGATATATAGCTTGAGCTAGGCAGTCATTCTTTTTGGGCCTTATTTTATAAAATTTATAAATTTTGATAAATTCACTTACAAAATCAAGTTGGTATATTATAGGATTATTGTGAATATTAGGAGTCATATGAAAAGGCTCAGAATACTGAATGAATACAGTCATTTTAACCTTGGTAAGTGTCTTCTTTCTTGGTAAATCTTCAACTCAAGTTCGGATGAACAGGAAAAATGAAAGCTTTAACTCTGGGGAAATTCCATCATGCTCAGCTCTGCTTCCTCAAGCACTGCAGCAGGAACTCTATTTCTTTTCACTGCACACTGTCCAGGTGCATTTGTACCAAATAAAATGGTCATGGTGCCCCTCATAGCCATTGTCTTGTAGCTGGTAGAGCACTTCCTAAAAGACCAGGTGTAAGGAACAGCATGGGTATCTTGTGTGCCTGGTGAGGAGTGCCTATGAGATCTGGGATGGACACTACCCAAGAACAGCCCAACCTGAGTGGACTGGCATGATGGGTTCTGCTCAGCAGGGAGTGGGAACCTAAATATCAGACGGGGTCACCCCGCCTCTTGAGTTCTTGACAAAATTATCTCAAGAACAGATAAGAAACCTGATGCCCTCCCCCTATCTCCACCAGTTCCCAGGGCTGCTAGTTCTTGACTCCAGCCTCCAGCTTCTACCCAGTTGACAGTTTTTGCGGCCCTGCAGCATTCCTGCCTATGCTGCTCAGGTTTGTATCACTTGGGCCTGGGTGTAGGACTCAGTCTCTTTCCTCAATGATCACAACACAACTTCCTCCAGGCTGTCATGAAGGCAACTTCTTCACAATTCAGCGTCCTGGCTATCTGCAGCTGAGTACAAACCATACAAAATATAGTGGCCGAAAACATCAACAACTGTTAATGTTGCTCATGAATCTCCAAGATGCTTCACTCATATGGCTGGAGAATTGGGGCTGGGAGTCAGACAGGGCTGTTAGTCAGGGCCTTGATTCTTCTTCAGGCAGATGTCTCCTCTCTGTGGGGCTGCTTGGGCTCCCTCACAGCATGGGGGCTGGGTTCTAAGAACGGAGATTCCAAGACACAGAAAGCAGAAGTGCAAGTGTCAGGGGTCTAGACGTGGACTCAGAAGCCAGCAGAGCCAGCATCACTTGCTCTTTATTCTGCTGGCCGGGCAGCCAGAGAGCCTGCACAGGTTCGTGGAGGACCCTAACTCTCAGTAGGTCGCAAATGAACTTGACATCATCGCTAGTTTACTACATTTAGGAAGTCACGGGGAGATTTTACAGCTCTGCATCCTGCCAACTGCCAACTGAATGTCAGACATTCTGAGTCTCAGAAGTCCCTCAGTGAACCATCCTGTCTGTGTGGCCACCCCTGGCCCTCTCTTTTCTCCCATTTTCAGCCCATCGCTCTTCTGTCTCTCTCACCTCCGTGTTTCTGTTCCCTTCTCATGCACAGCAATTTCATGAGCATTTTCACTCCTTCATGTCCATTCACCAAATTTCAGGGTCTCACCTACCCATGTGGCTTTGTAAGATATTTTTTCTAAACAAAGACATATTTCTCCTTAAGAAAAGATAGTTACCAGCTCTTGGAATAACATTTTTTTACTACCTTGCTACAAAGAACATGTAATTAACTAAATTAATCAAACTGAATCATGACCTGATATCCCCTAGGTCCTATGCTAAGGTCTGAATGTTTGCATTCCCTGAAAAATTGTATGTTGAAACCTACCCGCCAATGTGATGGTATTTGGCGGTGGGGTCTCTGGGAGGTGATTAGAAATTAGAGCCTTCTTAAAAGAGGTCCCAGATAGCCCCCTTGTACCTGCCACCATGTGAGGTTACAGAGAGGAGGCAAGTGTGTGAGCCAGAAGCCAGGGCCCTCACCAGACGCTGCTTCTGCCACAGCTCTGATAGTGCGTTGCCAGCTTGCAGCCTGGGAGAAATGACTTTCTGTTGGTTATGAGCCACCCAGGCTACAGTGCAGCCTGGGTGGACAAAGATGATTCTGCACTGCTCTGCCCTTCCTCTCTATCAATCCTCCCCATATCCTCTCTGCTCCAGACGTGCCTGGCTTCCCTGTCTTCCTCCAGGACTCCAGGCACATGCTACTCTGCCCCTGCATGACCACAAGGCCCCATCTCTCCCTTTGTTCTTGATTTTGTTTTAATGCCAGCTCATTGCCGAGGCTGTTACTGGACATTTAACATGGTTTTACCCCACCCCAGGACCCTGTCTCTCCAGCGCGTAGTTGTATTTGATCCCCAGCCTTTGTTACTGTACAGCGTGCTGGTGATGCATTGATTCGGTGGTGCTGTCTGTTTCCTGTGTGAGCAGGGGCTTTGCCTGCTTTAACAGCATCTTCAGCACCTGGAACAGTGCCTGGTGCACAGTAGGTGCTCACTAAATATTCAGAGAGTGAGTCTTACAGGGATGAACAAAAATATATTGGGAATTGGCCAGTAAGGGTTGCAAAGACAAATGTGGTGACCTATAATAGCTCCAGCTTTCCTGGGACTGAAGCATTTCCAAGGATGCAAGACTTCAAATGTTGAACCCAGGAAAGTCTCAGGCAAACCAGGACAAGTGGGTCACCCTAATGAGAACCCGCAAATGTCCTCAGAGAAATCAGGGTGATGTGGCAATGAGAGGAGGGTCTGGAGGGAAAGCCTGAGGGTGGTTGTCCCATCTTGCATTTGGTCTGGACAGATCTAGGCTTCAATTCATAGCCACCTGCATCCTTGCCACGACTTAAGGCTGATCACACAGCCCAGCATCACAGTCTAACAATGAAGGATGTGGCAGGTTGTTGTCTTGGAAGAAGGACGTGATTTCCAATTTATCTGAGCTGCTTGGAGCCCATGCTGCTTTACAGCATTGTTCAGAACTGATGAGGACTCTGTCAACTCTCCTTTCTCTCTCTTCCTAAGCACTCTGCAGTGATATCTTCAAGCTCCTGGCTTCGCAGGGTGCAGCACACATCACAGACTCCTAACAAAATGCAAAACACAGAGCAGGCATGGCAGCTACACGAAAGGAGCGCTTCCTTTGAGGACTGCCCACCATGCGGGGCTGCGGTCACAGCACCGCCCCTGCTCTCTGAACCTGGCGGCAGCAAGAAAACATGACGTCCTGTCCTGGCTCGCCTCTGATCAGAGTTGGAGGGATCTGACCGAGCCCTCTCGTTCTGTTGGGCAGCGACGTAGGGAACAAACCTAAGAAAACTTGAATGGAAACTGCGAAACTACAGAGAGAAGACATGTGCAAAGCAAGCTTCTTGAAGACTTGTGAGCAGGGAAGACCCTGGCACCTTTTTGAACTGCTTGGCTTAGGAAGATTTGCTTTGGCACAGCTTCTGCCAGAGCCGAGCAGGCTCCTGTATCGCCTGCTGGACCTGTGCCTTTTGGGCCGTGTGATTTGGCTCCACGATCCAGAGGCAGATTTTCAGACCGTGCAATAAGACAAAGCGACATCATCAATGCCAAGCCATGGTCTGCCCTGAGCCATGGCATCGTTTCCGCTGAGCGAGCTGCCTTCCAAGGAGGATGCTGTCTGCTGTGCAGTGCTTACATCTGCTGTCACCAGCCGGCTCAGGGGTGACAACCAGTCACATTCCAGTGACTTCGTTCCATGTCCCTCCAAACATCTTTGGAGTGAAAGGGTGTCTCCAATTATATGCTCTCTTTTTCCTTTCCAAACCAAGACGATGTTCGGTAATTAATGGCATATTTTGAATATGCCAGGGAGATGTGCATTTTACTCCAAGGAAGAGTAAAACAACAGCACATGTAAATACAAACCTGAAGCCGGGACTCCTTCCACACCAGCAGTCGGTAGACTTGCCATAAAGGAGTGGAGATTATTTTGCCCTGCTGAGAAAAATCCCTTTTGTTCAAGGGGGAGAAAAGTTTTTGACAGTATGTGCTGCTGCAGAAGCATCTCGGCAAATCCTTTATTAAAATTTATTTCTTGTCTTTTATTAATGAGATTTGGTTCGGGGAGACTATCTTGTGGAATAATTAAACCCCTGCCTTTCAAGCCAATTTTCAACAGTAGGCTGGGATTTGGCGATGGGTGACTCAGCAGCAAAGAGGACAGGAAACAGTCAAGAGACAAACAGAGCAGATGCGCGCCGGGGTCCACATTTCCCCTGCCGGTGGTCCCTGCCCTAGCATCTCTATGTTGTCCCAGCTAAGAATATGGTCTTTGGAGTCCTACTAACGTGGATTTGAATCTGATCTCTACCCCTTCCTCCTGTGTGACCTTGAGAAAGCCTCAGTTTTTCCATCTGTAAAATGGAGAAATTGTTACGGGGGAATCAAATGAGATAATCCTTGCAGAGTCCAGCACACAGCCACCTACACGTGATAAGTCTCAGCGCAGACATCCTTTCAAGTGGTGTTGCTGATAGATAAAGTCTCTCTGAGATCGTCGATCTCCAGTCTTCTGAGGCCATGGCTTGACCATGCTGCCCTTCTACTGTAGAACGAATGTTTTCCTGCAGATCCAAGCTCTCACTATGTTTAATCAAATTTAATCCATAGAATATTCACAACAACATTATTCATAATAACGCAAAAGTGGAAACAACCCAAACACACATGAACTAATGAATGGATAAACAAATGTAGTATATCCATACATACTATATATGGGATACTATTATCTGGTGATAAAAAGGAATAAAGTTCTGATACCTACTACAACATGGGTGAACCTTAAAACATCATGCTAAATGAAAGAAGCCAGACAAAAAAGGCCACATACTATATGACTCCTTTCATATGAAATGTCCAGAATAGAGCAGTCTGTAGAGACAGAAAGCAGATTAGTGGTTGACAAAGAGCTAGGGAAAGTGGGAATGGAGAATAATTGCTGATAGCTATGAGCTTCCATTTTAGAATGATGAAAGCATCCTAAAATTAGATTATGAGGATGCTTACACAACTGTGTCAATATAACAGAAAGTATTAAATTGCATATTTTGAACAAGTAAACACTTGTGTTGTGTAAATGAAATCTTAAAGCCATTAGTATAGCTGATGATGAATACTTGTCCTTCAGTGTCCATTTGTACACATAGAGTGCCATGTTCACTTTTATATAGAATGCATGCATTTATGTATATTGTATACAATGTAGGCATTTGTAGGCGTGGCTGTTTTGTTTTCACTTGCATGGACTACCGAGTCTGAGGGCAGGACCTTTGTGTGCTTAGAAATTCTTGATTGATCTGTGGGTCCCACCCACAGATGGAGGCCAATTTTAACTTGTCATCTGCTCAGAAGCAAGACAGAAAATTATCAAAGAGACTTGCACCATGAATACTTATTCAGGATAGATTAAGACAGTGGCTTCCAAATGCTAATCTGTGGATTGGTAGCATTTTTAGTGATGAAGTGTCTAAAAATTAGAACCAACTAATTAATAGTATTGTCTCAATATGAATTTATTAGTTTTGATAGCCATACTATGATTATGTAAGATGTCATCATTACAGGAAGCCAGGTAAAGGATATATAGAAACTCTCTATTTTTGCAACTTTTCTGTAAATATACTTTTTTTCTACAATAAAAGTTTACGTACACAATCTACCCCCCAAAAAATCCAAAAACCCAAACTAACAACAGTGACAAAGACAAAGACAGAAAGACCTTGGCAGAAACTTAAAATAAAAAACTCTCTTCTATTCTAAAATGATCATCTTGACATTGGTAATGTTAAATGTTCCTTTTATGGAGAGGCATTAAATGGAATTTGCATTTATTCTTTTCCAACTTGACAACATAAAAGGTGACAATTCTATGTCTCCAGAGTTGTAGCAGGTGCTGTCAGATTCTGGCCCTGTCCTCAGCCAGCACTCTTCCCCTGCATGGGTGGGATTCTCTAAAGAGTGCTGTCTACACTGTCTCCCAGAGGTGCCCAGGGAGTCTGTGCCCCAGTGGCCCACAGAGGTAACGTCAAACTCTCTGCTGGGCACCCTATTGACTCCTTCCCTCCTCTGCCTTGCTTCCCCAGCCCTACTGGTGTTTGCCAGGGTTACCTCCTACTAAAATATCTGCCCTTGGATTCCTAGCCTTGGTCTGTTCCTGGGCTACCCAAATTAAGACATTTGTGGTTTGTGAAGTTGAGAATATGGGACTATTGACTAAAGCTTGAACTGAAATATGGAATACCATGTTTATGTGTCATTTCCAGGATGGCCATTAGTACAGACCAGGAGTGGTGCTAGACCCTGGGCATGGGGACTCGATTCCTCAGGTTGTCACAACAAAGTGTCAACAACTGAGTGACTTACAACAATGGAAATTTATTATACCATCTCACAGTTCTGGAGGGTAGAAGCTGGAAATCCAGGTGTGGGCAGGGCCATGCTCTCTTGGAAAGCTCTAGGGGAGGATCCTTCCTTGCCTGTTCTAGCTCCTGGTGTTTGATGGCAACTCATGGCTTTCCTTGGCTTGCAGCTGTGTGGACTGTCTCTGTCTCTGTGGTCACACAGTGTTTCCATACATCCCTCTGGGCTTCCCTCTTCATATAAGGACACTAGTTGTATTGGATTAAGAGCCCACTCTACTCTGACCTCATTGTAGCTTAACTAATTACATATGCAACAGTCCTGCTTCCAAATAAGGCCCCATTCTGAGGTCCCAGGAAGGACAGGGATCTTTGAGGGACATGATTCTATCCAATGCAGGATGTAAAGAGGAAGATATAGACAAGACCCTGCCTCAGGGCGCTTATAGACAAATGGGTGTGTATGCATGTGTGTGAATATTAACTAAACAAACAGAAGCCAATGAATAATTACAAAGATATAGACTTTTTAAAAAGGATACTCTGAGCTCACATGAGAAAGCAAACTGGCCCAGCCTGAAGAGGTGGAGGCGAGAAAGTCCACGAACCTAGGTGAAGGAGAGGAGCAGCCCTGGGTGGACATCAGCAGGTGTTCACCTCCCACCTGAGGCCAGGCACTCTGTTCTCACTGGCTGTGCATTGAAATGATTTTAAAGGCCCTGGAAGGGCTGGGAGACAGGGAGAGAGAAGGGGCAGAAAGAAGAGAGCATGTGGAGTTTAGCAGGTGCACTGCATGGAGGATGGAGAAACACCCAGTTCAGTGACCTACGTACAGCAAGATCAGCAAGATCTTCTAGGAGCTTCCAGGAGACACGCCCCACCCCACAGATGGACTTAGTTCTATGAACACGGGGTCCAAGGAGGACCCATAGACATCTGGGGATGCTAACGTAGGGTGGCCTCTGCAGAGCCCTTGCTGCATCTGGTGTAGGTTGGCTCAGAGAGAAAGATGTCCAGAGTGGAGGTGAGGGGAGTGGAGAGAGGAATGGGAGGGGTAAAAGGGCAAGGGACCTGGAGAGAAAAGGAAGAGAGTGAGGAGAGAGGGAGATGGATGGATGGATGGATGGATGGATGGATGGATGGATGGATGGATGGATGGGAAAGGAGAAGAAAAGGTAGAAGGCTGCATGTAGAACATCTCTCTACAGACAAAGAAGAGGGGAAGGAAGAGTGAGGAGAGAGGAGGGGAAAAAGAACTGAGGCAAGGGGAGAGAGAGAGGGTAAAGGAGGGAAAGATAGATATGGAGAGAGAAATGGAGACCTAGAGACAGAGACAGAGGTGGAGAGAGATGGAGAAAGGGAGCAGTAGGGAGAGGGAGATTTCTTTCAAGAAAGCAGAGTGTGCTCCCTATCTGGAGCCTGAAGAATGGCTCTCCTCCTCCTGCTTTCTTCCTCCCACCCTTTCACCTCCCTTTTCTCTCTGGAACATTCCCTGAGGTCCCCTAATGCACTTAACTATTGCCTTGCTAACCAAGGCCTACACTTGCTGGCTGAAAACCACATCAGTGGTTTCACCTGGAAAAACCACGTTCAGCATTCAGCTTCCAACAATAAGTGGCATAAGTAATAGCATCGGACCCCCCTTTGCTGGAGGGGCCTCCTGACAATTCGTTCTCTCTGAGATGTTGAGACTGATTGCCTGGAAAAGACAATGAAATCACATGGGAAGTCCTATTATTGGGGTGAACCGCGTGACTCACTGGCTGCACAACGATGCACGGGGCATGGGGAGTTAGATTTGGGACTCTCTGGGAAGCATTAGATATGAAATTACTTTGCATGATGCAGCTCAGACATTAACAGTGCAATGCTCGGGACTACATGATTCAGTGAGAAAATATAAATGGAAAATTACTGGAGCTGAAATTTTATTGCAAAGTTATTTATCTTTGTTATTACTTTCTGAATCCTTTTGTGCTTTTTGTTCACAGCGATGGATAGAGGCACTCTTACTTACACTTTAAGTAGAGATTAGGAGGGGAAAATATTCCTCGCTGTACCACAAAATACAGATTAAGTCTCAGCTCAGGCCTCTGATTTCGCCTATTACAATGAAATGTCTAGAAACTGAAATAATAACAATAAAAAAGTTTTGTAGTCTTTTCCGCAGACAGTTCACATGGCTTCCTATTGATGCCATTTAGCCTTTCTTATTAGAATATTAATGGCAAAAATAGAGCTCTGACGGAGACGTGCCTGGGATTTCATAATTGCACAGACTCCAGCTTGTAACTCAGGTATTCAGAAGACAGGGCTGGGAATTTTGTTGAATCAGACCCATAAGATAACACCAAAATCAATAATCTAAATAGCCACCCTTTTCTTTTTCAAAGAGCTCCATTATGTTTAGGATCTCACCAATATTCTCTTCTTTGATTATTTTTAAAAACTATATGGTTTTTATTAAAAGAAAAACTAATTTTGCTTGTAAAATAAAAATATGCATTGCAAAATATATGTATACATAAACATACACATTTAAGAGTTTTAACAAAAGATTTTCTGTTTTTACATTCATTATCATGCAAGAATTTGCTGCTGTATTCAGAGAGAAAGAAATAAGGGTTTTCCTTTTCTCTTCTCTGGTTTTTACAGTCATGCCATGAGGGCCCGGAGAGTGTGTCACTGTCGTGACAATAGAGTGCAGGGCCTTTCAAAGGGAGGTCTGTGGGCCAGCAGCACCCAAGGTAACCCTGGGGAGCTTGTCAGAAGAATTCAAAATGTGCGTCCTCAGCCCCCACCCTGGACCTGTGTGGCAGGGCCCGGGAATCTGTGTTTTAACAATGAGTTCAAGGTGGACGTGCTTGGATACAGAGGCCTTTTCACTGGTAGATGTTGCCACTGGGTGGGAATTAGGATGTTGTGTCTGGAGTCAAATTGTCTGGGTTCAAACCTCAGCCCCACCACTCTGTCCCTTAACTCTGCGGTATCAGGTAAGTTATTTTTTCACTTATTTATTTATTTATTTATTTGAGACAGAGTTTCTCTCTTGTTGCCCAGGCTGGAGTGCAATGGTGCCGTCTCAGCTCACTGCAACCTCTGCCTCCCGGATTCAAGTGATTCTCCTGCCTAAGCCTCCCAAGTAGCTGGGATTACAGGTGCCTGCCACCACTTCCAGCTAATTTTTGTATTTTTAGTAGAGATGGGGTTTCACCATGTTGGCCAGGCTGGTCTTGAACTCTTGACCTCAGGTGATCCACCTGCCTCAGCCTCTCAAAGTGCTGGGATTACAGGCGTGAGCCACTGCTCACTTGCCTATCTTAAAATAATGCCTTGGCAGTGGGGTGAGGTGCAGTGGGGGACATTTTGGGGTGCTTGCAAGTGTGTATCCTCATTCTCTGTTAATCTCAGAGGGCTGTCCTCCCAAGCACCCCACCAGCAAGATGGGTCTGAGGATACCTGTGAGAAGTAATTCAACACATCTTTCACATATGGGCCAATTTGCTGGTCTAAGTTAAATCGGAATGACAAGGACACCAGCTTGGAGAGTGAGTTCTAAAGCCCCAGGAATTAGGTGAAATCTTGAGCTGGGGTGAAGCAAGGCAGGTGGGATGGGGAGAGATGGCTGGCTTCTGCAGGAGTGAGGCTAAGGGAGGAAGGCAGGGCTGCCCGGCAGCCCGCATGTTCCAGAAGAGGCCACGCGAGATGTCCGTCCCACACGGGGCTTCTAGCACCTTGCACTCCCTCAAAGGGCGGTGTCTCATGTCCCCTCTGTTAGGCTCTGGGTGGGCTTTTGTGACAGCTTTGATAATGTTCTGGAAGAGATGCTGCTGGGCTTCTGGGCTCCCGGGACCCCTTAGAGAAAGTGGTGCAGCTTCTTGTTGGCTCTGTCTCTCTCCGAACACGCCCCTTTTGGAGCCCTCTGGAAAGGAAGACACTGAGCAACCAAATAACATATTTTGACACTAATTTCCTGAGACCACTTTTCCTTTTTCTTTTTTCTTTTTTTTTCTTTGAGATGGAGAGTCTAGCTCTGTTGCCCAGGCAGGACTGCAGTGGCACAATCTCCGTTCATTGCAAGCTCCGCCTCCCAGGTTAGTGCCATTCTCCTGCCTCAGCCTCCCGAGTAGCTGGGACTACAGGCACCCACCATCACGCCCAGCTAATTTTTTGTATTTTTACAGAGATGGAGTTTCACCGTGTTAGCCGGGATGGTCTCGATCTCCTGACGTCGTGATCTGCCCACCTCGGCCTCCCAAAGTGCTGGGATTACAGGCTTGAGCCACCACGTCCATCCTCAGACCGTTTTTCTAGAGATGGTGAAATTGCCGGTGCAATGAATCAAGCAATAGATAAAAATATTGGTCCACTGTTTGGGGAGAATGGTAGGATGTTCTCTGGCTGAGCTCTCTCTTTCCTTCTCTCTCTCTCTCTCTCTTCCTTTCCTTCTCCTTTCTCACTCTCTCTTCTCCCCATTCCCACTCTCTCCACTAGGTTCTCTTCTCTCTCTGTCTCCCTCTCACCCTCTTTGTCACTGGGCTCTCTTTACGTGTTGTTTTTCTAGAGAAGTAATCCCAATGTAAGGTATATTGAGAAGTTTTCAAGGGTTTTCCTCTCAGAACCCTGTTCATGGGGTCCAGCAGGGCATGCACCCCAAGAGTCTTAATTCTTGGAATTTTAAATACTAACATTTGGGGATGAAGGTCTTGTTTCTGTGCTATCAAACAAATAATATTTCTGTGAACACACACAGACGCATGCCCACACACACACACGCCCCACTCCAGTACTTACATGCACGTCCACCTTCTTCCAGGAGGAGGAAAGGAAAGGGGAGGAAGCTTTTTCTCCATTGCCCAAGTTCTTTGATATTTATATTAGTCTGTTCTCATGCTGCTATAAAGAACTGCCCAAGACGGGATAATTCATAAAGGAAAAAGGTGTAATTGACTCACAGTTCCGCATGGCTGGGGAGGCCTCAGGACACTTAACAATCACAGTGGAATGTACCTCTTCACAGGGCGGCAGGAGAGAGAATGAGTGCTGAGCAAAGGGGGAAGCCCCTTATAAAATCATTATATGAGAACTCACTCACCATCACAACAACAGCATGAGGGAAACCAGCCCCATGATTGAATTATCTCTACCTGGTCCCTCCCTTGACATGAGGGGATTATTACAATTCAAGGTGAGATTTGGGTGGGGACACAGAGCTAAACCACATCAATATTGATTTCTTATTTACTGATTTTTGAAATTCCTAGAATTCATCTGGGCCTTGTACTGTCTTTTGGTGCAGGTTTAACCACAGTCTTGACAGTGTTAGGAAAAGTCTCCTGATGCCATGGACTCAGCCTTGCAAAAATGGTCTCCTCTGTATTTTATCCAGTTCTTTAGAGTAGGTAGGGAATTTTATTGATTGAAACATCTTTATAAAAAGACTCTTCTCCTTCCAACCCTCCCCTGAAACACATTTCTTTCTCTTGAAATTTCATAAATTCCTGGTTATATTTAGTAATAATAGCAAGAAAAGCAGTGATGATAGCAGTATAGTTGTAGTAATTGATCCATGTGCTAAAATTTTATGATGTGCCATGTTTTTCTTTAACATGTATAAACTCACTGATTCTTTGGGAAGTCACTCAGTGGGTTTGGGATGAGGCTAACTGCCCTTGTCTTCCCATCAGGGGAGCTGTCACTCAGACAAGTTCAATCAGCACAGGCCATCCCCTGGCCTTGGGATTTGTGTAAGGATGAGAATGAGACCCCAAACGCCCCATAAGAATAGATCGTGTGGGTGGGGTGGGAGAAAAGGTCTGCTGTGAGATCAGAACTGTAAACTTCATGGAAGCAGGGGCTTTGTGCTTGTCACTCCTTCTTACGGAGAAAGACTGTCTGGACATGGTGATCTCCAAGAAAGCAATCCAGGAAACAAGGGAGGGGACATGTCAAGAACATTTGAACACAGAGTCAGCCTCGCTTCATTTCCACATGTCTCATGAAATTCCATTTACATGAGCTAGCATTTTTTCTGTGATTCAGATTGAGTTCAGTTTTGTCATTTGCAATCAGAGTCCTGGTAATACCATTACTATGGCCATTTCGTTGATAGCAAGCTACAGCTGACAGAGCCGAGGTCGTCTCCTCCAGGTCCCAGAGCTGCTATGTGGCTGAGTTGCAGTTCAGAGCCAGGGTGACTCAGCTTGCAAGCCTGTGCTCCTCACCTCCGTGGCATGCTTCTCCCAGGCTGGCACTGAATCACCAGAAGGACTCCTTAAGACATGGATTGGGGATCAACCCCAGAGGTCCTGAATCAGCAGGTCTGGGGAGGAGACTGAGAATTGACCTTTCTATCAAGTTCCCCAGTGATGCTGATGTTTCTGGTGTGCATACCACGTTCTGGAACCTCCGCTCCCTGCTCTACTGCCTTCTGGATGGAGCCCTAGAGCTGAGCTCCCAGCTGTGGGCATGGCAGGTACTGAGGAGTGTTGCTTTAGGGTAATGTGTTAACAGTCTAAGAAGGTGCGTGGTGAGTAGGCTGACCACTTCTCTCTCTTATTGAACAAAACATTGCTAAGCCCTGGATTTTCTCAGCTGTAAATCACTGAAATCTGAATAAAATTACCCCTACAATGAGTCAATCAATAGATTAAAATATTGGCCCAGTGTTCAGGAAGGACTGAAGGATGCTTATTGAGCTATCTCTTTCCTTATCTCTCTCTTTTCTCCCCACCCACACTCCCTCCCCAACGTTCTCTTCTCCATCTTTCTCCCTGTCCCCCTCTCCTTTGCTGGGCTCCCTTTATGCATTGCTCTTACTCTGTACCAGCACAGGTGGGCTCTTGGCATGTGACAGGGCAGCCAGTCAGGCAGCTCCATGCTGTGGGGTGATCTTCTCTGGCAGCTCCGACAGACACATGTGCAAGAGGAGACTCTGAATAACTGGGCCTTGGCTTGGACCCACCTCAGTCATGCTGTGGGCAGAGGGTGGCTGTGTCACCAGAAAAAAGGAGAGGGCTGGAGAAACATGATGGAAAGACAAACAGCAAAAAGATTTTCCTGGATCATCCTGGCCCAATGTAACCATGAGTCATTAAGACTGGAGGAAGGTGGAAGAGTGCTCAGAGGGTTGAGACAGGAAAGGAAGGACAAGAGATTCAAAGCATGAAGAGACTCAGCACTGCTGGCCGGGATGATGGAGGATGATGGAGGAAGGGGGCTACAAGCCAAGAAGTGTAGGCTCCCTTTAGACACTGGGCAGGGCCCACAGCTGACATCAAGGAGACAGGACTTCAGTCTTGCAACAGCGTGGAACTGTGTTCCACTCACGCGGTGAGCAGGCAAGGAAGCAGGTTCTCTCCAGAGCCTCTAGAGAGAAACCACAGCCCTAAGACACCTTGATTTTAGCCCTGTGAGATCTATGCCGGCCCTCTTACTGCCACAGGGTGAGATAGGAAATTGGTGTTTCAGTCACTGAATTTGTGGCAATGGGTTATAGCAACAATGGAAAACTACGGAAGAACCAAATACCCCAGCTGGATCAGATGAAGAGAGATAAGCCCTGTTGCAAACCCTGGCTCATTGCCTCACCTGCAGGGTCCGTCATCCTCCCTGAGGTGCAGTTTCCTTGCCTTTAAGATAGAAATAACAGCACAACCAACCTCCCAGGTTGCTCTTTTAATTGAATAACATTATTCTTGTAAGGCACCCAGCACATACTAGCTGTTCAATAATTGTTAAATTATGAAGAAGAACCAAGAGAAAAAAAGAGAGAGAAAGAAGCTCCTTTCATATTTTTTGGACTTTTAAAAATAAACTGGGTCAAAAAGAAATACAGCTTGAATATATGTTGCAGACTAACTCAGTTTTGAAGTCTTTTGAGAGCTTTTATATTTTCATCTCTATAAAATTGTAGAGTGCTGAAAATACTCTGAAATACATTAAAATTTCATTAGAAGGTGCTGTATGGGGCCACACCTTATTTTTCTTGAAAGGAAAGGAATGTGAAGGGGAGGGAACCAGAAACACATCATTTCAAAATTCCACTTCCAAATGCATCTATTTTGTGACATTTAAAATTGCAAACAGATTCAAATGCCTTGGCTATAGTGTCACAGCAAAGTTGAAAACCAAGCACATTAACATGGAATTATTTCTGTATTAAAAGGTTAACCTTGTTGGTGCTCAAATGTGCTTGCTTCCCATTTCATATGGCTGGGTGTGTGGTTTTGCTCTTGCATTACATTTTCCTATCACACAAAACAGCCTTGACCCAACTATTTTATTTTTGCTCGACTTCCCTCTCTTTTAGGATGGACATAAAACCTTGGAGTCTTGGGGTTGGAGTCCTGTATCCACCATCTACCAGGTGGGGCCGTGGGCTGGTTATTCAGCCTCTGTGATTCTCTGTGCTGGCACCTGTAAAGTGGAGACAACAGTGGAACTATCTGACTGATTGGGTGGTTGGAGGATGGGACAAGAGAACCCCGAGAATGCACTTGGCAGAGTAGCCCCTGAAACTCACAGGCTATAAGTGTTCTCATCGCCTCCACTCACCCTCTTAACAGTTCTAGTGCCGAGTATCCAACCCAGGCTGATGTTTATTCACTCCAGCGTCGTGTAAGTGAGTATCATTCAAGGTCTCTGGATCTTATCAGCCTGTCTTTTACTTCTCAGCTCCTAGGTGCTCTGCCCATTGATTTGTTGCTGCTATTCTAGGAGGGTGTGCATTCAAAAATATTTATCATTCTTCCCCTGCCACCCTACCACCCATGCCTTGACTATCCAGGGATGAGGGTTTATTCTCAAATCATTGGTCGGGGCCAAGCCCACACACATGCGGTATGGAATCGTCCTTTAATCATTGGATTATTAACAGAAAATCATTTTCTAACTCACTATTACAATAACAATAATTATTGCAATTGAATTGCAATTCAAGGTGTCTTCCAGTGTTTCAATGGTTATTTTTATTTTGCAGTTACCAGTATTGCTAATAACTCATAAGGGGTTACAGTCATTACCCACTTCTATTAGCTTCAAGGCATCTGCAGCAGATGCAGGGAGGCAGGAGTTCTTGCGGGGCAGAGGGGCTTTAGCAATCCCCTTGTCTGAGTCTCATCCAGGGAGTCAGCTTCTGCTTGATTCCTGTACTCGTCCCCCTGCCACTTCCACCTGTCCGAGGCTTCTGAGGAACTGTCGGGTATGGAGGCACCTCACACCGGCCAGGACGTTCTGTCTGACTTGACATCTGCCCTTTGTTCTGAGGGGCCAAGGTCAGGCAGCGGAAGGAGAGCTGGCTGCCTGAAGCTCTGTACAGGGAGGCTGAGCCTACTTCAGACCACCTCTCTCCAAAGCTGAGGCCACTTAAGATGTGAACACGGAAAACCTGCAAGAACTTTTCTCAGGGGATGTGGGGTCTCTGAGTTGGGATTTCTCTTGAGATAAGGATTTGAGTGACTGAAGGAAACACCAGTTAGAGAGTGAGGAAGGGAGACAGGGAGGGAAGGAGGTTGCATCCTTGAAGGTGCATCCTCAAGCTATATTCCATGAGGCAACTGACCCCGCTTGCAGCCTTTGTGGCACCATGAGGGATGTGGAGAAAATGTCTCTGCACTGTCCTGGGGGAGGTGTGGGAAAGCAAGGGCTCATCTGCAGCCTCCACCCATCCTGGGCCAAGGCTGCTCCCATTACCAATTCTGGACTCAGACAGAGCTGCGAGTGCCCCCCAGGTAGCAGCCTTCCATGTTTCGAGGAGGCTCCTCACCCTTCTCCAGCCAGCTCCTTTCTTCAGCCTGATGCTTGGGGCTCCTGGCAACTTGAGGTCCAACCTCCTGGCTGTAGTGGTGGCAGTGACAGAGAGAGGGCTTAACAGAATCTCCGTGTAGGAAAGAATCTTAAAGGGTGAGCATTAGGTATGTAAAGGGAGGGTGTTTACTGCAAACTGCATGTGCACTGATGCCCATGTATGTCTGCAGCCACTGTCATTCCTGCCTGGAGAGAGCTCAGGAGACAGATGGTCAAGGCAGAAGTCGGTCTGTGGCTGAGTCAGTACCTCAGGTGGGAAGAAGCTGATGGAATCCTTCCTGGGCAGCTCCTGCCCCTCTCCAGCCTAAGTGTAAGCTATTTGGAGCCCTGGCACTGGCTAGGGGGGGTTCATTTTCTCCTCACCTCCATCTGGAGCTCCCTGAAAATGCTGACAGGAAGGTGCAGGATATTGCAGTCCCTGCTGAGCTGGGGCAGCCCAGTGTGGCCTCTCCAAGTGGAGTTCCAGGCTGCCGTGCAGTCAGGTGGGAGAGGAAGTCTAGGTGGACGGATGGGGCCATGGCTTCGAGCTGGTGGACAGGCACCTGGTAAGAACTCCAATCAGGACACTCAGAAATTTCTGGGGCCACTTTGAGGATCTTCATTTCATCAATCAGGCCAGTAGGTAGATACTAGTGGAGGGTGTCTACCCACCACCAGGGGGTCAACCTACACATTAGGAAACACAGGGAAAGTCCAGTTGATGGCCAGGCTATAGAGTAACAAGCCTCAAGATTAAGGAATTGTTTCATATTAAAAGGAGACTAAAGAGACATGAGAACTAAATGCACCAAGTGATCTTGGACTGGATCCTGTGCAGGAAAAAAATCCTATCAAGGACATTATTGGGACAATTGACAAAACTGGAATACGATCTATCATTTAGATTTTTGTATTAATATTGTATTTTCTGAAGCTAGTGACTGTGCTGCAAATATGTAATAGGTCTTGTTCTTAGAGTGTAGACACCGAACATCATGGAGAAATGGGCACAGTGGATGCCACCTGCCTAAAAGTGACTCCAAAACACAAGCTTGCACACACACACGTGCACACACATGGAAAACTTGGCAAAATGTTAAAAATTAGTGAATCTGGGTAAAAGGTATATTGGAGACCTTTGTACTATTCTTGCAAATTCTTTTATAACTTTGAAAATAATTTCAAAATAAAACATTTCTCAAAAAGGTATTTGGAAGGCCGGGCGCGGTGGCTCATGCCTGTAATCCCAGCACTTTGGGAGGCCAATGCGGGCGGATCACCAGGTCAGGAGATTGAGACCATCCTGGCTAACATGGTGAAATCCCGTCTCTACTAAAAATACAAAAAATTAGCCGGGTGTGGTGGTGGGCACCTGTAGTCCCAGCTACTCAGGAGGCTGAGGCAGAAGAATGGCGTGAACCGGGGAGGCAGAGCTTTCAGTGAGCCGAGATGGCGCCACTGCACTCCAGCCTGGGTGACAGAGCGAGACTCTGTCTCAGAAAAAAAAAAAAAAAAAAAAAAAAAGATATTTTGAATTTATGTTTAGTTACAACTTAGGCCAGAATAGCACACCCATAGGTACACACACAGGATTGTCTCCCTGAAGGTAAACAACCCCCTGCCCCCATTACTCCTATCCCCACCCCACCCCCTCACCCAGCGTGGTTCATGGAGCACCCAGGCAACCCCCCTGCAGATGCCAGAATTCAGGTGCATCCACTCTGGAACTCTGATTTGGGACTTATGCTCGAAACAGCCAGTTGTGTTTTTTTCTGTCTTTGTCCTCTTATTCCACATGACCTCTTTTGCTGTTTGCTCTGAAGCTGACCCTTACTGAGCCCCAAGGCCCTTCCAAGTGAATCATGACTGTGTCACATGGCCTGTATTTTAAGCCAGATTCTTCCTAACATACTCGCAAAATTGGGTGAAAATTTATCCAGTCCCTTTGGCATGATGTCATGAAAGAAACTTAATTTTTTTGCTAGAGTGAGCCTGTCAGGCAGGGGCAAGGAGGTTACAGGAAGGGTATGGCTCACCCACAGACCCTCCTGGGGAAGCCAATATCCAAAACGCCCAGGCACAGGAGCTGTTGGGTCACTCTCATCAGAGAGAGGGATGGACAGGGGGCCAAGCACTCACCCTCAGACCCAGAGACATTGCCCCGAGGCACCTTTATGTTAGAAAACGACAGGAAATAGAACAGTGCCACACAGGCAAAGCGTCTGTCCATTGTGATCAAATCAGGTGCAAAGTAAAAGAAATGAGAGGACCCCGTGATGTTGCTGGGGTCTTCCTTTCTCAGTATCTCCTTGACGCTGAGGTCCAGGAGGGGCTGGGTCTGGCTGGAAGAAGGATTTGCAGGAGAAGGAAATCTACCCCCAACCCCCAGAGGAAAGAGGGTGCTCCCCGTGGTGCAGAGTGGCAGCAGCTGGAATTTGGGCAGGCAGTGTAAGGCTGCTGCAGACACAGAAATTGAAAACACACAAGGACACTCCCAGGGATTCATAAACACATCAGCCAGGTGTCCTCTCCACAGCCCATTTGCAGCCGGCAGAACAACCCTCCCAATTTGCAGGGAGTAGCTTCATAGGGACCCTGGAGAGAATGTTGTGCTTCAGCGAGTTCACGTAAAATGATCTCTGACGGTGTTGAGGAAAGGTGAGCAGGACACTGGCCACCCTATATTAGGTTTGTAAAATTTTAATAATATTCCTTTTAATTTGTGAAGTCAATATTTTCTTTTCTCTGTGCTGGGAAAGGCTGTGCCGTGCGGGCCGACTCAGGGTCCTCTCCTCGCCGGGAGGCCATGGCCTCTTACGTCTTATTCACTGGCTTCCTGGCAGACTCATAATGAGCCCACGGACCTGCTGTGGAATGAAGCCAAAGCTGTGAGTGTGTCTGGGCAACTTATTTTCCTCTCCCAGTGACAGGGAACATTGGTCTCTCAGTCACTCATGGATTCAGCAGATACTTTGGAGCAGCTGTTATGGACCAGATGCTCACAGCTCTCACGTCACTAGGTACTGAGGTGAGAGCTGTGAGCAAAATGGCAAAGTCCCCACCCTGGGGGGCTCCCGTTCTAGCCAGGAGATGCACACGAATTAAGGGAGCAGACAGCCCCACGGGGTGTGCTGGGAGATGCCAGCTATGATGATGAAGCTGCTCAGGGCCGGAGGGGGTGGCTGGAGATTAGGTGGGGCAAGGTCTTCGGGAAAACTGCAAGGCCCCCTGAGCCCAGGGGACAGGTGCCTTCAGATGAATTAGGGGTCAGGGAGTGGCAGCAGTGGAGGAGGAGCTGGGACGTGGGAAACAGTGGGAGAAGCACAGCCTGTGGGGCTCAGGAAGGGTTTTGGGCTGCATCTGACTGACGGGAGAAGTGGGTTTGGAGATAGGGAAATGACATGGTCAGAGCCATGTTTTTATAAGGAGCTTCTGATGGTGAGCAGAGATGGGGTCTGGGGTCAAGGACAGAAGCAGAGGGATGAGGCACTCAGTATCAAGGCCAGTCAAAGCATTAGAATGGCCCTACTTGAATTCAGTGTCTGTGATCCTCAATGGCTGCCCAGACTGAGCTGTGCGAGGCAGAGTGTCCCTGTTCCTTGTCTGTCCCCATGAGTGGTCACGGTATTGGTGACAGCGGGAAGCAGCCAACACTTAGGGGGTACTCTTGCTGGGCTAGACCAATGCTTCTCAACAAGGGGGATTCTTCTCCACAGCGGACATTCAGCAACGTCTGGGGGCATTGTCATTGGCACATTTGGGGGTTGTGCTTCTGGCATCTAGTGGGTGCAAGCCAGGGATGGCGCTCAGCATCCTACAGGGCACAAGATGACCCCACCTCAGAGTAGCGTCTGACACAGAAAGTCCCTAGCGCTGAGGCTGAGAAATCTTGGGCCAGAACAGGATAAAAGCTACATGTGCTTTGCTTCATTTCATCCTAGGAGAACCCTGTCAGGAATTATGATTCTCATTGTGTAGTTGGGGAAACTGAGACACAGAAGGCTGAGCTGTCTGACGTGACGCAGCTGGGGAGTGGCCGAGCTGGGATTGGAGTCCAGGTCTGTCTGACTCTGGAATCTGTGCCTTTAACTGATGCAGAAATTCAGAACATCCATGCTGAGGCATAGCAGGGGTCCAGCATACACGGGGCCTCAAGTGCATAAAGAACCCTCTCTTTGTTTTGAGAGGCAAGTTCGTCAGGACCTCCAAAAGGTTGCCTCCCATCTTCCCCTGCTCCAAACTGTTTGGCAATCCCCTTGGTTTGTTCAGCCTCCCCAGAGTCATCAAAACATTGACACCGCTGTCCTGTTACTCATCAAAAATGCACCCTGCCACACCAGCAAGCCAGGGGTTAAGGCATCTCAAGGTGAGGGTGGAGGAGACTAAGTTCAGCAGAGGGTGAGTGGCTCTGTGGGAGCCGTGCCCGGACATGAAAGAGGTGGGATTCCAAATATGAAAAACACCTTCCTCCTGCCCCAGGCCCCTTTCTTATGAGAATCCAACAGGCAGCCAGTGGTTTCCAGCATGGGGATTCCTGGACCACGTCATGTGGTAGGTGACCTCTGAAGGCTCACTGCACCTGCTGTATCTATTGGGTGTGTGTGTGTGTGTGTTTGAGTTGATGACTATTTATAGGAATTCAATTCAGCAGACATGTGGATGCTTACCACATGCACTGCCTCCACTTGCTTTTGCCTGTGTGCACCTGCTCATGCAACATCTTCATGGCAAAGCCAGGGGCACATGCACCAGGGGTAGTGCAGGATCCAATGGTGCCATCTGCACTCAGCAGACTTTCCAGGAGAGAAGATTGACTGAGCACTCAGCCATCAATGTCAGCCTGTAGTGGAAGACTCTAGGGCAAAAATTCTTTTATGGGCATCGCAGCACAATTCTTCATTGAACGCTGTGAACTACACAAGTGGGAAGGTGGATGAAGAGCTAATTCACTGAAACAAGGTGAGACCCCATGGACCAACAAAAATGTGGAATCAAGGCTGCTACTGTTAGGACTTTCAGCTGCTTAATGATATATATTCCTTCTCCTGTTATAGATGAGACACCCAAGAATGTTCCCTCCCCAACTCAGAATCCTTTGCAAAACCACCAGGATCTTGGACAAAGAGGTAGTGAAGATTTTCTGCAATTAAAAAAAAGAAAGAAAGAGACTTGGAATGAATCTATTTTTGCCACTTCAAGCGTGGGTTCACCTGACCCATAATTGCCATGTTCCTGCTCATTTTGCCTCTCCGCCCCCAACTATTGATTTGATTTGGGAGATAAATATGCTGCGGTGTTATTTAGAGTCAACCTGCCTCTGAGTGTGGGTTAGGGGAGTGGGGAAGAGAGAAGGTGGTACTGAGCAGAATTTTAATCAGGTTTTAGTGGTCTCTACCTGCTCATGTAACTAATCAAATACTCCTGTCCCGAGGGCAGAAACTCACACAATGCATTTCCATTAAAAAATTACTCTTTAATCAACTTCCTCCTACTCAGGGCCATCTGAGGGGCAGGAGGATCAGGCATTCTTGCCAAGGTCATCCTGATTGTGGAAGCTTGCCAGGACACAGTCCCATCTCTGGAACAAAGTCTTCTTTGTGTGTGGTGAGATGGTGTTGGTGTCTTTTGGTTTTATTAACCTAGGGACTATTTACCCATCTCACTATTTCCCTTGCATATGTCTAAAAGGCAAAATTAGGAAAGGGCTAGGTGGTCTCTGAATCCTCTCCTCTGTATCTCCCTAAAAGAGGTGCCTGTTTCTGTCAAGACCATTTGGTGGCTGGAGATGCCCACAGCAGATAGCTACTTACTCAGCTATTCCCGTGCGTGTGTGTGTGTGTGTGTGTGTGTGTGTGTGTGTGTGTGTGTGTGTGTTGCGGAGGTCTTCATATTTGAAAAAATATTTTCTTTATATATGACAATACTTGATTCCAACAAATTATATCATAATGCTGGAAGTCCAGGCAACCTGTTAAGCCAGAGTGGCAGATCCATTATGTGGCCTGGGAATCAGTGTGGACCCTTTCAGTGACCCTGAAATCCTAAGTGTAGATTACACACCCTGCTTTCACGCTGAAGTGCTGCAATATGACCCAAAAGGAAGAAATAAAATCTCTCAGTTGTTGTTGCTAAGAATTCCTATTACCAAGAAAATCCATGCATGCAGTATAAACTGTTGGTTTTCTTAGAGGACAAAAATCAGGGTTAAGCCTGGGTTTTGGCCTCCTACAAAAACATAAGGCAGCAATGAGGAAAGATGTGATCCTTTACTGAAAGAAAACAAATACACAGGATCATAGGAAAGGTTTCACAGCTAGATTTTTTTTTTTTTGGAGACAGAGTCGAGCTCTGTTGCCTAGCTGGAGTGCAGTGGCAAAATTTCAGCTCACTGCAACCTCCACCTCCCAGGTTCAAGTGATTCTCCTGTCTCAGCCTCCCAAGTAGCTGGGATTACAGGTACCTACCACCACACCTGGATAATTTTTGTATTTTTAGTAGAGATGAGGTTTCACCATGTTGTCCAAGCTGGTCTCAAACTCCTCGCCTCAAGTGATCTGCCTGCCTTGGCCTCTCAAAATGCTGGGATTACAGGTGTGAGCCACTGTGCCTGGCTGGCTTCATAGCTAGATTTTGGATGCTAGAGTCTGTGGAAATTTTGTCTTCTCTCTCTGTCTCTCTCTCACCCTTCTGAATACCTGCCCCATTTTCTTTACTTTTCGAAAATGTTTCTGTTGCTTATCTATCTTGCTCATGCTTTTCAGTTGCAAATGGTAGAATCTGTCCTAGCTAGTAGCTAGTTTCAACATAAAGGGAATTCCTTAAAGGGCCTTGGTTAGCTCACAGCATCCCTAGGAAAGTCAGTGACTTGGGCTTGAGGTCTATGCACCCAGGAACACTAGCCCTCACTGAGCTGCTTCCTTCAGGGTCCAGGATGCCCACTGCCCCTGCTGTCTCTGAAGCTTGCTGTGGGGCAGGCTGATGCTATTGGTGTAGCCCTAGACACAGGTCCCTGCAGTTAGGACAGATACCTGACCTGGTCCCACGTGTCCTTATTCTTTGCCAGAGCTTGGAAGCAAGGAAGACAGATACATCAGGAAGGTGCCCAGGCAGTCTGCAGCTGATGGTCCTCTATCCACTTCATAATCTTTACTGTGTGCCAGTGAACAAGAGCCCCAGGTGCCCACCCTCCTCAGGGACAGTTCTGTGTGAAGGATAGACCAAACCAAGCAAGCAGACAAATACATCACAGTAATTGTATGAGGAGGAAAATCAGCAAGGAAACCAGCAGTCAGTGTGCAGAGAGCTGTTCCCCAGATGGAGTCAAGGAAGTCTTCCTGCAGAGGTGACGTGATTGAGACGGGAGTTGGGGAAGGTGCACTGGAAGCTGGGTGGGTCTCAGAGGGCAGCCTCGTGGTTTATTCGGCTTGGCTATGTGTGCCAGGCATGGCCGAGGGCATTGAAGGAAGGGTGCCTCACTGCAGAGGAGCAGGAAGCTCCAGTGCCTGCAGGCTCCTGGGATGGAGTCAGGACATGTGCGTGTCGGGATGTGATTCTGGTGAAGCATTTGAGCCCTACCACCCCAAAACCTGAGTTCAAGAGCTCACCCGCTACATATGAGCAGTGTGGACTTGTGAAAATTAACCTCTCTTATCCTTGGCTTTCTTTTTGATACAATGGAGTTGATGAAAAGCATCAGCTTCGGAGGATTGGAGGAAAGGCACCTAGAGTGCTAATGACAGGGCCTGGCACACAGCAGGAGCTCAACCAATGCTCAGCGCTGAGAAGGGACTCACTGTGCTTAGCAATATTGCTGCCGGAAAGCCAGATTGTCCCTTCAGGATCCATCAATGCTGAGGGCAAGGAGAGAAAAGTATTTGGGATTTTCTTTTATGGGTCTCTTCTTTCATTTTCATTTTCATTTTCATGTATCTCAATTTTTGTTGACTGTATTCACCACTACTTCTTGACTGTTTTTTAAGTTCTAGGCACTTTTCACAAACATCTATTTAATCCTTAGTTCTCTATGAATTATATAGCTATTTGTGAAATCCTATTGGTGGAATCCTGCCACCTTTGTGAGTGTGAGTGTGTGTGTAATTTATGTATCATAGAGTTTAAGTAAATTGTTAAATATTACACAGCTATTGAGTGGTGTAGCTGGGGTTTGAACCAAAATCTACCTGGCTCCAAGTTCCTTCTCCTGACTGATATTAGGTTATTGGGCATCACGAGGTGAGAGCATCTAAAAAGTCTTGTGTGTTTAGATCCTTCCTGGATTTCTCAGGGACTTGTTTCTGTTGACCAACAGGTGTTAGGAGGTAGAAGGAAATGCATGTAAAGTACCGGCCTGCAACTGCTGCTTCTGGCAGAAGAGCTGAGCTTCACCCATCTCTGCCATTAGATAAAGGATGTGGTTGCTATTGCCCAAGAGTCTTCTTCTTGGAAATAATGCCGAAAAAAAAAAAAGAAAAAAGCAATTCCTTGCAAATCCAGCAGTCACTAAAAACACAGAGAACTAGGTTTTTAGGATGGTCAAAAGCCACCCACCTAGTCCATTATATTTGTTTCCTGTTCATTTCTTTTACTTTCTTCTATCTCCATAATCTTTATTTCCCCATGTCACAAGATTCTCATCTAACTCTCTATTTAACATACCAATGCTCCTTGAGGACGCCGTTATCTATTGTTACTTACGGTGCACATTCATTAGCACTTGCCAGAGAGGGGCTGTGTACTGTCATTTCTGCGCCTGCCTTTGCAGGTTTTAGATTAATCCCTGATGTGGTCATGTTCATTGGGATAATTTTATCAAGATTTTCTTTCTCTTGCTTTATTACTTGCTTTCTTGGTTACTTTATTAAATTTTAAAATGTCTTATTAAAGTTACTTCTTTCATTGTGACAAAAGTATAACTTTTCCAACTTTGCTCTAAAAACTTGTGGAACAAACTCTTAATAGCACCCCCTCTGACCCAGGGACACGGGGCAGGACTAGGGTGGGAGCGTGGTGGGGAAGAACAGCTCTTACTTTTTAGTCTAAATGTTTCTTTATGGCTTCAATTATTTATAACCATCACAGACTATTTTAATGAATTGTTTTAAGTAATAAATAAGACTTGTAGATCTGATAATATTATTTTTATAACCTTTTTTTTAATCAGGCCATGCTCTTCAAGATGCAGAGGTATAAGAAGTCCTTTGTGAAATAACTTTTAAGAACTGTGCATTAAAAAGATGGCTAATGCCAATCCCAGCACTTTGGGAGGCCGAGGTGGGTAGATCACGAGGTCAGGAGTTCAAGACCAGCCTGGCCAACATGGTGAGACCCCGTCTCTACTAAAAATGCAAAAATTAGCTGGGCACGGTGGCGTGCACCTGTAATCCCAGCTACTCAGGAGGCTGAGGCAGGAGAATTGCTTAACTGGGACCCTGGAGGTGGAGGTTGCAGTGAGCCAAGATCACGCCCCTGCACTTCAGCCTGGGCTACAGAGCGAGACTCTGTTAAAAAAAAAAGAAAAAAAAAAAAAAAACAAGGAAAAGAAAAGAAACTAGTGTGAATAGGAGAGCTTCACTGAATCCAGGGATATGGCTTAATAGAGATTTTTAAGGCCACTTGACCTAACTATAGTTTGCAGCTCAAATAGAAGTTTCACTGGGTTCTGTTATTGGATTATCCAGTGGGGCAGAGGTAGAGCTGCCAGCTCCCAAATTAACACTGTAGATTGGCATCTACTACAGGCAAATGACTTCCAACTTGGCCATCACTGAAAACCATATGGAAAGACAATTTACAAAATCTCTGGAGGCTTTTTGGTGACTTAGTGATTGGCCTCTTGGAAATGGACAGAGCAAGGAGACAGAACAAACCTGAATATTTGGTGGCTGCAGCTCTTTTAGTCTTCACAATCCATTAAGTCCTCACCTGGGTAGGCGTCTACCTGTTACAGGTGGGCAGGTAAGCCTGCTCGCTGGCCATGGAGGCAGGACACCTCTGGATGGAAAATGAGCCTGTCTCGGAGAGCGACCCCTGGTGGATGGGGACCTTTCCTGCACTTCACAAACATCACTAAAGGTGAATCCCATTCCCCTCCTCTCTCTACCTCCTTCTCTCTGGGCTCGTCTCTGTTTCCAGTCATCTAAACAGAAAGGAATCCTTAAAGATACAGTAGTCAAAACATTGTAAGCCCTCTCCTACCCCCCGTCCACTCCCCACACTCACACATCAGATGTGGGTTTCTTAAATATAAATCTAAAATTAATGCATTCAAGCCTGGTTCCTTGGGGGAAAGCTGAAATAACCAGCAAATGTCAAAATGTTTTCTTTAAATATCTAAATGAGTGGAAAATAAAACAGTATAATTTCCCTAGGAATTACCTGGCCACTCGTCTTTTCCATAGACATGATACGTCCCCTTATTTCTCCCTAGGGTGAATCCAGTTGGGAGTATTTTATACTGCAGATCTCGGGTGCTTAGAGGGAGACACCATTAGTTTAATAAGAGAAGGTCCTGAGTCTGAGGGTCCTAAAGGTGGCCCCCATAAACTCTAGGCAAACTGCTTAGCCATGGTCTCATGAATATCACATCTTTCTATAGGTCCGGAAGAGACCTGGCAACACCTCCAGAAATGGCCACCTTCTTTGGGTAGTACCAGTTAACCTCTAGAATCTAGTATAACTCGAAATCTTTATTGGAATTATCCAAGCCATTACCCTGCTCGCTGTATTAGCTCTGCCCTCGAGCGCTTTTGACTAAGTATCAGGGGAATGAAGAGCTTTGTCAATTGGAACCCAAGCCTCCCGATCTTAATTAGAGATGTGCCAAAGTACCTGAATTTAATGGGGGAGGTTGGCAGACAGTTCTCTCTCCACCCCTCTTGCATTTAATGACTTCATTACTGATTACTGTCCACAGCAATGCAGAAATTAAATATGCTTTGCAGAAAAGCAAAAAGGTTGAAATGCAGTTGCTTTTGCGTAGCAAGTTCCATGCCTAGCTTTGCACTGTTTGCAAAACGGGGAGAGCCAAGATGTTAGCATGCCTCCCCCACACATACCCTGCCACAGCGCAGCTCAGCCCAGCAGTCTGGCCTCTTAGGCCCGGGAGGGGCCCATATGGAAGGTGGGGAGAATGAATTATTCATGTGCTCACTCCCATCCACAGATAATTCAATATTCTGCTCTCAATAATCTTTGCCAGCGTTATCTGTATTCATTCTCTCGTTCTGTAAAGGAGACTGCTAAGTAATTGTTAAATATCTTTCCTGCTCCCTGAATAAATTGGAGATACAGAAAAATAATAGGGATATGATTGCAACATATTCATTTGGTCATGTTTGCCCTGATTTAGTGGGGCACAGCAGACAGCTCCAGCATTCCAGAACTATTGCCATACACCGAGAAGAGTCAAAGTCACATTTTTTTCCAACAATTTTTCTCAGACATTGATGCTCCTTAAAGCTCCCTCATAACCCATCACCCTGTGGTGGGGACACCAATTCTTAGCGTCCAGGTGTCTTTTCCACTGAAGAGACATTCACGTGAAAATTCTGACAGTTTTCTTCTTTTATTTAAGCTAGACGTTTCCATTTGAGACAAGAACATTTTAACCATTACATCCATAGGCTTTGTATGGTGAATTTGCAGGTTCAGTATTTCCCAGGCCAAGCAACAGTTTGTGCATATAGTAAATACAGCTGGAGGAAACTGTGTTTATAACACTTAGTTAGAAGGAGTAAATAGCCCTGGGTACTGATAAGAAAGGTAAAATGTATCCAGAGCTGCTGCAGAAGACAGAGGCAGAGGAAATGGTGGAAATGGTGACCCTGTTTGTAGGAAAATCACCTAGAAAACAAACAGTTGCTTTAGCCTTTACACAGGCAGAAAACTTTCAAGGAGAATGACTTCGACCCAGGAGGATGGGCTTTGACCTTGTTCCTAAAGGATCCAAGCCCTGGCTAAACTTGGGGTGGGGGACCGGCTCCAGGATGAGAGGTCTGTGTCACTTTCCCTTTCTCTATGAGCTTGTGAGCCAATCCGGAAGACACTGGGTGCTTTGGAAAAGAGCTCTCTGGGTTTGGGGGATCTGCTGGGGCTTACAGGTGGAGAATGGGGGGGGACCAGCAGCAGGTTAGGGTGAAGATGGCCTCAGAGCGTGGCGGGCTTCTGATAGCCCCCTCCATCCATGTTGCATCTCCAGTGTCATCAAGGTTGTTTACTGAGCTCCTGCTTGCAGTTGGCCTTGTGCTATAAAAAATACACTTAGACACTTAACACTTCTCTTCCTGAGAGCTTAGTCTATGACAACAGGGTCACAGATATTTATAAGCACATGTATCTATTAAATAAATATCTGCTGAGGCTAGTCTCTCTTGCTATGAAATCCTTTCTCTGCCTTTATTCTCCTGCCTTTTTTTGTCACGTTCAACTGGTCTTTGGTGCAAATTCTTCTGAGTACCATGTGGTGGCGCTGCGCGGTGCTGCTCTGCTTTCTTGGTCCAGGGACTCTCCCGAAGTACAGGGTGCTTTGGTGTAAAGGGTTTTCTCACCAGGGTGATTGTGCTCCCTGCCCCGGCCCCTATGGAACGTTTGTCAAAGTCTGGAAACATTTTGGTTGTCACGACGTGGGAGAGATTGCTACTGCATACAGTGGGTAGAGCCCTGGACTGCACCGTGGGTGCACGAACATCGCGTGTGCACAGCACAGCATCCCCTCCCCAAGAATCTTCCAGTCCCAGAAGTCAGCAGTGTGGTGGCCTAGATGCCCTCATTGATAATGGGGCTGCCCCTTCAGGCGTTGCTGGGTTGAAGACCGGCCTGTCACTTGCTAGTAGCAGGTTCTTTAACTTCTGTGTGACTCCTTGCCTCATCTGAAAAACATGTACCTAGGGCTCCTCCTTATGGTTTGTGGGGGTTGATGAAATCATGCTTGTGAGTACATAGCAGAGATATTATTCCTGGATCCTGTAAACATGCAGGCCCAGCTGGCATCATTGTTGTTCTTATTTGGCTTTTAAACATCCAAGCTGTATGTGCTTCAATATAACCTCTCTGCTGCTTGTTGCCTCCTCTGCTCAAGAACCCTCAGTGGCTCCCCACTTTACCCACTTGCAATGGGCACCACTTCCTGTTTGCCAGGGAAAGCACCTGGTAGCTTGGCCCCCACTGCCCGTTGTTTGATGCTTCTGAGCCAACTGTCAGCTGCTCAACTTCCTCCAAGGAAGTTGCCAATGCTTCAGAACTTCTGTTGGTCCTATTCAGTATGGGGGGCTGCGGTTTAGAGAGATTCAGTGCGTGCAGAGGCCTCCTCACCTGGCATCAGTGGGGAGGCCTTCACTCATCTCTCTCCTGTGTCTACACAGCCCCACCTGACCATCACAGCGAGCCTTGCTTCTTCTGTGTTCCCGGGTGGGGTGGGGTGTGGTGCATGGAGGGCCCCTCCTTCCCTCCCCTGAGTCCTTCCCTGATGGAGACAGCTGCTTCTCTCCTTGTGGAAATACACTCTGGTTGGCGGGGGCGGGGGGGGGAGTGGGTTTAAGGAACAACTTATCAAGTGATACTGGTGACCCTCAGGAGGTCTGGTGTTGCTACCTACTTGGAAATGAGCTCCAGGAAAGAGGAAAATAGCCTCTGTTATCTGACACTTGGAATCTGCTTAAAAGGCTGCCTATTCCCAAAGACTTCCCCATTGTGCAGTTGCCCCTTCATTTGCTGCAGCTAAGGGGCCTGCCATGCCTCTGCTACCTTCCCGGTGACAGGGAAGCGGGGCTCTAGGTGGTGAGCCCAGCCCCAGCCCATCAGAGCCCCCAGCTCTTCCCCTGGTAAATTCTGTCAGGTCCTCTGTCTTGGGTCACCCATCAGCTCCTTCCATGGGCCTTACATGAGCATCTGACAAAAAGGCACCTTTTCCCAGTCATTCTGCGTCATGTTACCTGGTTCTGGTTTCTCTATATTGTTGTCACCATCTGAGATGAACTCACTGATTCATCCCCTTGTGATTCCTGTGAGCTCTGCATGGGAACAGGACGATTTCTATTTGGTTTATTCATCAGACTATCCAAAGGGCTCAGCTGAGGACCTGGCATGCCACAGGTGCTCAATAAGTATACACTGAATGCACTTGAATATGGCAAAGGCTCTCCTCCTGCCCCATGGAGAGGGAAGAGATGATGGAAAGTGAGACGGAGCAGGGGAAAGGCTGGGCTCTTGACCTCATCATCTCTCTTCGTGAAGGCCCCCCTTGATTGAGGCTGGGACCAGGGCAGGCTGTCATGGATGTGGCATGGTGACACCCACGAGGTTGATGGATTCTTCTCAGATTCTGCAGTGCCAAGGTCTCTGTCGAAGGTTACACTAGTATTCTGAGGGACGGGAGTCATTCTTAACTAGACAGGTGTGCCCATCAGTCCATGGCTCTGGGTGAACATTTGTTGTGTTCAGAAGTCTGGACCACAGGCCACATGGAGCAGCAATGCTGCCACCAGACATGGCTGGGAAAACAGTCTATGGAAACTGGCAAAGGACATAGACTGTGGGCATTAAAGGTGAAAGATTACCCCAGGCCCCCACTCCATGTGGATGTCCAACCCACAGCTCCTCCATGTGCTGTGAGAAAGAACCCCTGTCATTTCAATCTACAAGGTGGATTGTGAGTAGCCTGTGGGGTCTCAGCGCTGGTAAGAACATCAAGTCTTCATTCCCTGCCTCTGGACAACCTCAGCCCCTGCACCTTGCACCTTGCTTCTTAACTGACCTTTGGTGCAAACTGATCCTCCCACCTGCATCCTGTCTGACCAGAGCCCAGTGACCCAGAAGGTGCCCAGTCCCTGGAGCCTGCTGTCACATTCTCCAGAAGGCATCCCATTCCTATTGGCTGCAACAGGGTTTGTTTAGAAGAGAACTTGTCCAAGCGGGATTGTGAGTGGGCCTCTAACATTGATGCTTCTGAAACGCCACAGCGTTTCTACTTTATTCTTAAGTGTGAGTGTCGGTGGCATTAGCAGGGTTTAAAATCAAGGTGAAATGTTTAAAAAGGGTGAAATGTTGGAGCAGGCTGCAGAAAAGTCTTAGAATTTGGGCTCACACAGACCCTGTTTGAATCCTGGACCCACCATTTACCAGCTCTGTGACTTTGGGCAACTTTCATCACTTCTCTGAGTCCGTGTTTTCCACCTATAACATGTGGATAAAACAAGTATTTCACAAGGCTCTTAGCTGCAAATTACATGGAGTGTGGCTGTTTCTGCCTGCCCAAAATTCCTTTCTTCTCTGCTAAAAGGGCCCCTCCTTGCTGTGAGGAGTACATTTCACTTGGTTCAATATCCTGACCTTCCCCTAGAGATAGGCAATGATCTGCCTTGACTGAACCAATCAGCTCAGGTATGTACATGTGACTAGGTTGAATCAGTCAGCTCAGGGACACACATGACCAATTCAAACCAAGCAGCTCAGGGGTGCACACATGACCAACTAAAGCCAATCAGCTCAGAGATATACATATGACAAGCCCAAACCAAACAACTCAGGACGGCACACGTGACCAGGATGAACTAATCAATGCAGGGATGCCCACATGACTGGACCTAACCAATCAGCTCAGGGATAGGCACATGACCAGGTTGAACCAATCAGCTCAGAGATGTACACATGGCCAGGTCAATCAGGATTCCCCCTAAATTGTCCCCTGGTGACCATCAAGCCTACTAGGAGGGAGGGCTGGAGCCAGGGATGTTCTTAGAACACATAGACTGGGACCTCCCTGGAGTCCCTGAACTTTGCAGGTATATAAGCCAGTGTATTTCCTCTCCGCCATGCTAGTCTGAATTGAGCATTTTGGCTATTGCAGCCAGGAAAGCATTGTGTGGTGCAGGGCATGGCGGGTGTGCAAGGATGGGAGTGGGCCCAAGGCTCTAGAAGAAGAAATGTCATTTTCTCTTCACTGCACACAGGCATTGGAGCAACTGGCTGGAGATGGGCTGAATGGCCCTTCACAGTCACTCCTAAAGGTCACCCACTCCTTAAACATCTGGGAGAAACCAAAGGTGCCTCTGTGAAGCCTCAGCTCTTAGCCACTTAGTGGGATGCAGACTCTCATCCTTGAAATGGACACTGAGCAAAATGTATGTCCTTGGTGCAGCTCCAAGAGAGATCTCCTTCTCACCTGGTAATGCCCCAGTAGCCAATAGAGGCTAATGAAAATGCGCTTTCGTTCCCAATTCCTCATGTAATTCATTTCTTCTCAGCAACGTAGAGCATGGTATCATCTTCATGGATTGCAGGTGAAGAAAAATTTTGCCTTTCCTGAAAAGAGACTTTGATCCTCATATGCGTATGATCAAATCTTGATGTAACTTGAGTCAACATTTTAGGGTCCAGGTGTATTGAGTCCCTAGAAGCCCTCGTCTTGGAGGCAGGAGCTGTCTTTCTGATGGGCTACATAAAAGTTAAGCTAGTTAAGGCCCTTGTTAAATAAGTGACAATTGGTAAACTCTGAATTTCAGGAGCCTAAGTAAATTGAGTGTGGCACATAAGGGCTCACATGGAGTCTAGTTTCATAGGGCTTGACAGCTGAGCATCACATAAATAGGACTGACAGTTTGAAGCCATGAATTATTCCTGCATAATGACGTTCTTCGAGACTAAGACAAAAGCTGTCATTACTTCATTACTCTGCTGTGTCTTATTTATTCGGGGACTGCTCTGCGGAAACCATGAGAAAACATTTTCTTTATCCCCCATACAGGATTGCCTCCATCAGGCAAAAATGGCCTGCTTCCAATCAAAGCACTCACAAATCAATTATCCCCAGAGTCATGAAAATTCCTGGAGGTCACTGCAGACTGAACTGGAGAGGGAAATCTGATTTGTCTCTCCTCGGTTCATTAGCTCGGAGTGTTTGGACCTTCACAGTATCCTTGCTGGAGGGTCTTCAACCTTTTCCCAAGAAGTCACTACTTCTGATTTCCCTGAAGTCTTATGACTGTTGATGAGAAAAGTCAGAGGCCGGCACGCTGAGGACACCTTCTCTAGGTCATTTCGGGGACCTTCAGAGAGGACATTCTGGCAGTGAGGAGCATCTTGGAGATTTACCTGTTGGTGCAGGTGGTAGCCACCCCTCTGGGATCCTGGACTGTAGATGTGGTTCCTGGCTCCTTGTTACTTCCAGTGATCTCAGTGTGTGGAGGGAAGTGGCAGGCATACACCCAGGCTGTGCACTTGCCAGTGAAGCAGATGAAGAACTTTGGGGGAGTGTTTTAAGAAGACCAGTGGACAGTGTTTGGGTTTCCTCAGAAGCCTAGTACGGGGCTTAGGAGAACAGGGGCTGCAAGCAGACTGGCTAGGTTCCCACCTCTGCTTTTCACTAACTAGGTGACTGGGCAAGTAACTAGGCTGCCCTGTGTCTCAGTCTCATCTATAAATAGGTTGTTGTGAAGATCAAATAATTTAACACTCATAAGATGCTTAGCACAACACCTGGTACACAGTCAGAAAGGGCAGCCTTTATTTTTATTATTATTGTTTTGAGATGGATTCTTGCTCTGTCATCCAGGCTGGAGTGCAGTGGCTCGATCTTGGCTCACTGCAACCTTCACCTCCCGGGTTCAAGTGATTCTCCTGTGCCTCCTGAGTAGCTGGGATTATAGGCGTGTGCCACCATTCCTGGCTATTTTTTTTATATTTTTAGTAGAGATGGGGTTTCACCATGTTGGCCAGGCTGGTCTTGAACTCCTGACCTCAAGTGATCCACCTGCCTCAGCCTCCCAAAGTGCTGGGATTACAGGCATGAGCCACCGCGCCCAGCCAGTGTTTAGTTTTTAATATGTCATTGGACTGTCATATTGGATTGAAATCTTGACAAAGGAGTATAAAAGAACTAACATATTAGAAACATATCATTGTTGATAGGCACTTAAAATGAATATACATTGTACCTCCAATAGAAATGCAAGTCCATGGAAAATTGCTACTTGGGCCAGGCGCTGTGGCTCATGCCTGTAATCCCAGCACTTTGGGAGGCCGAGGCAGGTGGATCATGAGGTCAGGAGTTTGAGACCAGCCTTGCCAACATGGTGAAACCCTGTCTCTATTAAAACTACAAAAAATAGTTAGCTGGATGTGGTGGTGCATGCCTGTAATCCCAGCTACTTGAGAGGCTAAGGCAGGAGAATCGCTTGAACCTAGGAGGTGGAGGCTGTAGTGAGCCCGGGATTGCAGCACTGCACTCCAGCCTGGGCAACGGAGCAAAACTCTGTATCAAAAAAAAAGTGAATAAATAAATAATTGCTACTCGATGTCCCTACATTTTGCACTACCCTCCATATCTCCAGGAACAATCATTTGCATAAAGTAGGGTCCTTTTCATGAGTGACCCCTTGCTCCAGAGAGATATTGCTCAGCAATTCTTAATCCAAACTGGCCCAACCTCTCTCTCATGGAGGGTCCAGAGAGGGAAGGGTGAACGAATCTTGCAGATATTTTGCAACTGAATAGCTTTGTGATCTGTATGTGATCTAACAAACTTGGTGGTTTATCAGAATCATTGCAGTGACAGAATCTAGAATGCTGGATTTAATGAAAACCACGATAGGGACACAGCACTGATTTCTTTTATTATTATTATTATTATTATACTTTAAGTTTTAGGGTACATGTGCACAATGTGCAGGTTAGTTACATATGTATACATGTGCCGTGCTGGTGTGCTGCACCCATTAACTTGTCATTTAGCATTAGGTATATCTCCTAATGCTATCCCTCCCCGCTTCCCCCACCCCACAACAGTCCCCAGAGTGTGATGTTCCCCTTCCTGTGTCCATGTGTTCTCTTTGTTCAATTCCCATCTATGAGTGAGAACATGCGGTGTTTGGTTTTTTGTCCTTGCGATAGTTTACTGAGAATGATGATTTCCAATTTCATCCATGTCCCTACAAAGGACATGAACTCATCATTTTTTATGGCTGCATAGTATTCCATGGTGTATATGTGCCACATTTTCTTAATCCAGTCTAACATTGTTGGACATTTGGGTTGGTTCCAAGTCTTTGCTATTGTGAATAGTGCCACAATAAACATACGTGTGCATGTGTCTTTATAGCAGCATGATTTCTTTTAGAGACAGGTTCCACAATGCCCCTTGAGGGCTGGCTAGTAATGACATGCAGAATCGGTTTATCTTCTGTTGGAAGGGAGAAGCCTGGAGCACCATGAACTTTTTAAAAAACACTTTTCTCAAGAAGCAAGATGCTGGCTGGGGTGCAGTAGTGCATGTAAGTTTAGACATCAGAGATTTAGGCTGATCATGGTTAAAACTTACCTGATTCTCAGTCCTGCTTAGTATGAACTTCACAAAGGTTAGTACCTTAAGAATTGCTGACACATTTATTACAGTTTCAAAGCTACAACCAAAATCCCAGGAACACAGGATTGCAGTGACCTACATAATCTGGGCTCAAATACCTGCAAGGCATTCTGAAGAGACAGAGAACACCAGAACAAGGGAGAATTGGGAGTGGAGGTGGATGCTGAAATTCCAGTATAAAAATCTACTCTGGCTGAGGAATAAGATAAAATATAAGTGATTTAGGAAAATTATCCGAGACAAATGAGAGGTGAACTATGGAAGGGGGTATAAATCAAGATAATAATTTCCATATTTGCTATTTCTTTTACTTTTTGCAGAAGAAATGCAATATAGTCACTACTCAGGAATTTTGACTGAGGTTGGACATTGTTTAGAAATGGGAACAAATTTGAAGGATAGGATGGAGGGAAGGAAAATATTTTTTATTGCTTTCAATATAGTGGCTTTCATAAAGCTGAAAGTCTCCCCTGGAAGAAGACCTCAGGGGCCCTTTCCTGAACAGGTAAGAATGGTTTATAATTAACATATTAATTGGCAGGTGCTTCTGAAATGCTGGAGGATGCTTGAGAAAGGACTTGAGTAGTTCCAGCATTACCTTTTCCAAATTGTTCTTGTCATAAATTGACTCAGCCAACCCTCTCCTTTATACAAAGGTTAACTTCCCGTCCAGCAGGTGTGGGTTATCACAGTCTAAATGTGGCAGTTTCTGTGTAATATTTGCCTCTGGGTGCCCCTGTGAAAACAGCTAAAAATAGGGACTTTTGGAGAGAGAAGTCTATCGGGAAAGCTAAGGACTGCAGGTGACCTTGAAGCCATGAGGAGAAGTCCCTGCTTTTTGGAAGAGGCAGCCGGAACCTGTGAGACTGCTACTGAAGCTCGGTACGTTATCTATACCGGCATCTAACTGCTGCCAGCCACTAAGAAATGTTTTCTTGCTAAAAACAAAAAAGAAAAAGAAAAATAACATTATCTGCAGTAGCAATCTACAGTTTACTCAGCCCTTTTGCATATATGATCCCCATACACCCTTTGAGATAAAGAGAACAGATTTTGTTACCTTGAGAAAGGCTGAGTGATATGGCTGAGGTCTGAGTCAGAATTCAAACTCAGGCCTTCTAGCTCTGTCTAATGCCTAGAATTTCTCTCCTGGGACATCATTTATTCCTGTTTTTTTTCCAGTCATTTGGGGGGCACCACATCCTGTAGACAGTGGTTCTTGCTAGAGAAGCCCCCCAACATCCAAACTAGAAAAAATAGAAATTAAGAAAGAGGGTTCACATAACAGAAGAATGCTTCTCCCTCTTCTCAAAAGAATTGCCATTGAGTTTCTTTAAACAAGAGAGCATGTTGCCAATGTGATTTGGTTAACTATCACAGAGGATGTCCTTCTCGGAATGTGTCCATTTGATAGACAGGGATACATCTGAGAAAGCAAACCCCACGCTGTTCAGGGGACCTCCTTCACACCCTCTTAGCCTTCTCTGCCTGGGCAGCTCAGGCCAGATGGCTCTGGGGGGTCTCCCCTCATCCTGCGCCTGGTTCCTGGCCTGCTCCCACTGCTGGCTGGGCTTCAGGCATGTGCCCGTGCCCTTCCATGGGGCGTGTTAATAAATGGCATGGTTGGCAAGCCCTAGGGTGGACTCGCTGCTCCTTCCTGGCCTTCAGCAGCTTTCTTTCAAAAGAGCAGACAAAGGTGTTTCTGAAAGTCTGAGCATGAATTAACTCTTCTTGTTGAGCTGCAAACTTCCCTATTGGCTCAGCAGCCCTCTCCTCTTACACAAACACATGCCTGAGTACTTGTGTGCGTACACACACACACACACACACACAGGCTTCTCTCAAGTAGACATGCATGCACATACACGCACACAGACACAGGCTTCTCTCAAGTAGACATGCACGCGCACACACACACACACACACACAGGCTTCTCTCAAATAGACATGCATGCACATACACGCACACAGACACAGGCTTCTCTCAAGTAGACATGCACGCGCGCACACACACACACAGGCTTCTCTCAAGTAGACGTGCGCGTGCGTACACACACACCCACACACCCACACACACACACCAGCCCATCTTCTTAGTTGCCTGACTCAATCTGAGACCCTTATGGCGAGTCTTCCTGTCAGCAATGCTGCTTCCCACATCAATATTCAGCCTCCTATTCATGTGGATGTGGATGGTTCCCCTAAGGGCATCCTTCTTTGTTCAATCTATGGCAGTGGTTTCCAACTGCGAGCAATTTTATCGTCTTCCCATGGGATACCTGGCAATGTCTGGAGACCTGTTTGGCTGTCACAACTGGGAGGGGTGGTGTTGCTGTCATCCGGTGGGTGGGAGCCACGGATGCTGCTAAATCCCCTATAATGCAGAAGATAGCCTCCCACAGCCAGGTGTCAATGGTACTGAAGTTGAAAAGCCCTGGTCTCTAGGGGAAGATGGCATAAAGATGAAATGGTCAACAATTCATTTTTGTAAGGAACCCTGGCCCCTGGCCTAGAAGTTTTGGATAGCACTGGAATCTGTCTTTGGAAAATTCGAAAAGGAGAAATATGTCCAAACTCACAGAATGATGCCCATGCATCATATAAATCTTGCCTTTTTAGGAACAATGATGACAAGGACAGCAACGGACATTTTTCCTTTTAATTACAAAGTGTGGCTAGTAAGCAGGGCACCATAACTTCTAAATTACAGTCCTCCACGGGGCTCATTCCCCGAGCAGCCAGGCAGAGGAAGGACACCTTGTCTGATGATGTGCTGATCATGTTTGAGTTACAGGCAAGGAGAATGATCTGGTCTTTGCTGAAACACTTTTCCTCCTGTTATTAAGATATTGCATTGAAAAAAGACACTTGCAGTGTTTGGTGCTATTAATAATTCTCCATTTGTGACATCACCTACATCCCCAGAGAAACAGAGTTTCAATTACTGCATTACAACAAAACTCTTGCAAGATTGGGCTGATAGATGGAGATATTAAAATGGAGAGGCTGAGAGTGTCTGCCTATGTAGGGGCTGTGAGGGGGGCACTGTAATTTAATATCGAGATGGCATTTGAACAGGAGAGCAAGAGTCATCATCACAAGAAGCAGAAGTGTCTTTAGCTTGTAACAGTATTAAATATAATTTGCCACTGAATGCACCAGCTATATTTAGCTGGATATTGAAAAGGGTAGAAGAAGGATATGTTTAAATAAGGTTTGGGACAGCTTGTCGTATACAAACTCATCACACTTGTGGTACACATATCTCTACAAGTTAGGGGGGAAGAAGCTTCCATCTAATGGTTCCCTTAAATGGTGGTTTCTGCCCCTTTTCTGTCTCAGAAATCCTGAACACAGCAGTTCTCATTAACACAGATTTTAATGGGAGATATTTGTCTGCACTGCTCTGTCGTTTCTACTTGCATGAGGGTGCCATTTACAAGTGTAATAGCATCTTTGAGCTTTTTAATTAAAAATTAATTAGGAGATTTAAGAACAGACTCATTGGGGGTTACTGTACAATAACATGTTTACAAAATGAGGTCTGGGCTTTTTGTTCCAGCTAAGTGTTTCAATCAATTCTGTGTCTATTAAATGTAATTATGTATGATGCTTCCTCAAAATTATAATGTAGCATTTAAAAAGCAGCTGGGAAAAGTCTATAATTTTAAGTTTGGAATTAGGGTAACTATTAAAATGCAAATAAAGGCAACTGTAGTTGGTTGACTGCGGAGTGGGAGGTAACAGTTAAAAACAAAGTTTCAGCCAGAGAGAGTTCATCTAGAATGCCTGCCTGTGGGTTTCACCTTTCTTCTCACTCCTGCTGGATCTTCCCCTGGGGAATGTGAGGGAAGCAAGATTGCAGTGATACCAAATGTTAAGAACCGTAAGTGGAAAGGATTAACAGTCTTGCACATTTCCTTGCTAGGTATTTAAGCACATATTACTTTTTAATGAGAGGTATTAATTGATTAAATATTTGCTTTAGATTTTGGTCCTTTAAACATATATGTTTCCCAATACTCTTCATTTTCTCGGTTCAGAAACAGCACTTTTAGACACTTTGGAGACAGCTTCCATATGCATTTTTTTCTGTGTGCGTTTCCTTAATGGGTAATCATTTGATGAGAGATTTTAATGTGTGTGGAGGCAGAGATTTAAGATCTGGAATGTCTGAGTACTCTCTATCCCATTCATTAATGAAGGTCTGCAGCAGTGTCTTCAGTTTGCACAGCATATTGAGTCCCACCTACCTGATAACTTCCTGGACAGAACTGGGTTATATCAAAAAATTATGTAAAGTAATTAAAAAGCAGTGCTTCTCAAAGAAGATGCCAGGGTCTGTTACTGCAGCCAGCTCCCTCCTCCCTAGTCTGTGATGGGCACAGAAGAGGTCAGTTCGCATCTAACTAGAGCAGACTTCAAGAAGCTTGCTGTGGTGGGACTCCCCAGTGGATGGTAAAATGATAACCAGGTAAGAGTGATCTTTGAGCAACAAAGGAAATAGACCCAGGCTCTTTCTAAGCATACGAGGCACAGAATTTACACTTGCTGGTGCTGATGGAAGGGCCATTTCAAGATGGCGCCCTCTCCTTGCCTAATGGGACCTACAGCCCAATGATGCCTTGTATTTTTAAGTAGAGGGAAATCTCTCTTTAGGGATAGCTCCTGAACTGCAGTGTGTCAATATGTTTCTGATTTGAGTGTGTTGCTGTAGATCACTTTGTAGACATAATCGTTAGGCAGGCACTCTATATACTGAAGAATTCAACTCTTCCCCAGATTTTTTTTTTTACCTTTTGCCATTATCGTTCTCAATGGGAGATGTGCTGGGAGATCTGTAAACAATGGTGTGTCAATGCCCTAATGTGGCTCCTGGTCATTGGTGTGGCCATGGGTGGTGCAAGAGGCAGCTGGTTGTTCATCTTTCCATGATCCCTCATGTCTCCACAATGCATACACCCGGAGTCCCCCCAAGACAAAGGGAGGTTTCTTGTCTTGCTCCACAGCATGACCATGACTTATCTACCATGAGTAGGTAAGTCCTTTAGCGGGATTCTAGTAGGGGAAAAATACAATATTTCTCTTGCTATGTCCATATAATATTTATTTATTTATTGGAGATAGAGTCTCGTTCTGTCATCCAGGCTGGAAAGCAGTGGCATGATCTCGGCCCACTGCAACCTCCACCTCCCAAGTTCAGGCAATTCTCCCACCTGAACCTCCTGAGTAACTGGGATTACAGGTGTCTGCCACCATGCCCGGCTATTTTTTTTTTTTTTGTATTTTTAGTAGAGATGGGGTTTCACCATGTTGGCCAGGTTCATCTTGAGCTCCTGACCTCAAGTGATCCACGCGCTTCAGCCTCCCAAAGTGTTGGGATTACAGGGGTGAGCCACCGCACCCAGCCAATATAGTATTTTAAGGTTATAAAAATGGTCTAACTTACTGTCATGGCTTTGTGGGACCTAATTAATTTATTGGAGCTATCCTTTTTTGTCTATTTTCTCAAGAGTAGAGTTAAAAATTTAAATTCAAATTCAAATTTTTATGGCATTTCCTCCACTGTGCTGCTTGACTACCAGATGTCAATTATGAAATTATATTTATCATATATACCTGAATAGAAGAAGCATTTTTCTAAAAATCATCCCTCAGAAAAGGAGAATACCTTTAGGTTTGCGTTTTTAAATGTTTCTCCTTTCATATGGCTCTCTTTTTATTTTAAAGAACAATGTTTTGATTCTGGAAGACACATTTGGCTGAGACAATCTCTTTCAGTTCCAGCTTTGGGTGCTTATAGAGGGCACATGTCAAAATTGGGACTGAAATTTTTTCTTAAAGTAATAAAAATTAGCACAGATTTGGTGAATATTCCCTGGGGGCAGGACTTTACATTTTGAAACATTGAGGGTTATTGCACATGGCTTTGAAGAACCACTTTAAAAAGCAACATGGCCAGCAGTCCTCTGGAGATAACTGATGTGCACCTGCAAGAAAAACAAATGAAAAACACACTCTCCTTGTGTTCTATGAATGAGGACTTGGATGAGGAATCAGTTTCCATTCATACATGGAGTCAAAAAGTACCTAATCGCAAAAATCTGAGAAGTAAGACAAGATGCTGTACTCTGGAAAACCACATTGGTCATTCACTAAGTGACCCCAGCGATGGCACCGATGTCAAAGATGCAAGAGAAGAGCCTGAGTAAAACTGTCTCATCAGGAATGAGATGGACAAAGCGATGTTTCCAAGTCCATATTTTCTATATCACTGAAATATGCTATATGTCCAAACAACTTCAATGTTATTAATAGGCATTATTAATATTATTTTGTAACCTTTATTTTAAGTTTATGGGTACATGTACAGGTTTGTTATATAGGTAAAATTGTGTCATGGGGTTTTGTTGTACAGATTATTTCATCACCCAGGCATTAAGCCTAATACCCACTAGTTATTTTTCCTGATCCTCTCCCTCCTCCCACCCTCTACCCTCCAACAGGCCCCAGTGTGTGTTGTTCCCTTCTATGTGTCTGTGTGTTCTCATTATTTAGATCCCACTTATAAGTGAGAACATGCGATATTTGGTTTTCTGTTTCTGCATTTGTTTGCTGAGGTTAATGGCATCTAGCTCCTTCCATATTCCTGCAAAGGACATGATCTCGTCCTTTTTTATGGCTGTGTAGTATTCTGTGGTGTATATGTGCCACATGTTCTTCATCCAGTCTATCACTGATGGGCATTGAGGTTGATTCTGTGTCTTTGCTACTGTGAATAGTGCTGCAAGGAACATAAGTGTGTGCATGTGTCCTTGCAATAGAACAGTTTATATTCCTTTGGGTACATACTCAGTAATGGGATTGCTGGGTTGATAGACTTCTTCATCTTGTCCCAGGAGCTTTCTCCATGGAGGGTGATCATAGTCTCTTTGAGAGAATTTCAAATTGAGGAAACAGGGAATCACTTTATATTTGAGCACAAGTGTGGGTGTGTTTGTTTTGCTTTTTAAACATGAAATCAGGATCAATGATTGGAAATTATTAGTGGAGGTTGAAGGAACTCATCACTGATAAACACCTGCTGCTTGTGTATTGCCAGATAATGCACAAAATTTGGATTTAATCAACAAATCTTTGAGTGCGTGTTAATGCACTTGTTCTCAATGTCTAATGAACAGCAGACTTGCCTGTGTAGTTTATTAAAAATACAAATTTCTGCTTGTCATATTCCAGCAGCTGGGATGGAATCAGGAGTCTGAATTTTGATCATGCACTCCACTATAGCTGTGATGGAGGGTGACTGAGGGCCATACTTTGAGAAACACTGGTCCTGTCGTGAAGAAGGGCCTCACAAGGAAGCAGCCATCATTCTGAGACCTGAGGAAGCATCCAGGGAGGACATCCATGCATGAAGATCCAGCATTAAGAAAAAGCATGGACAACAGAATGCCACACAGCAGGGAAAATGGAGGAACTGGATTTATGTGTGCAGGGTGAAGAAGTAACTTTACCCAAAGGGAGATCTGGCCTATGTCCTTGGCTACTGGGAGTGATCTCTAGGTTCCTGGAATGTTCTTCCCTCTAGGAGTGTCCAATGTTTGCAGTCTAAACATGTGATTCATGATGAGGCCTTCAGGACATGCCACATCAGTCCCAACCTCTGGAGGAATTGGAGAACAAAGATACCAGCCTGACCTTGCAGGAGAGACAGGAGACCAAGGGCCAGCCACACAGACACCGATGGCTCTGGCGAGCGTCCCTGGCTGGCAACACGCTGGAGTGTCCTCATGCATCCTACCCGGGAGGAGGTAACACCAGCCAGGCCTTTGTGGGGATTGATTAATGGGACCAGAAGCTTCCCCGTGGGACCCCTCCTAGACCTGCCCTAGCTGTCCCTCTTTTTGTCTGGTTCTAATTTGTGTCATTTTACTGTAATAAAACTGTAATTATAAATACAACATTTTCCTGAGTTCCATGAGTCACTCTTGTGAATTATCCATCCTGAGGGGGTTGTGGAAACCTCCAATTTTGTAGCCAGATGACCAGAAATGAGAGTGACCCTGCAGACCCCTGGACATGTGTCAGAAATCTTGGCTGGGTTGGCCATCTGGAGAGCTGAGCCCCTAACCCTGAGTTTGACTAAGTCCTCTGCGATATTTCAACCTGAGTGAGTCTCAGGAACACAGACTAAAAGAAAGAAATAAGTTTCACAAAATTGAGATACCATTTGTGCCAATTTTGAAAGAGGATAAAAGAATTCCATGTACTTCTTTGTATTGTATGTATTAACGTATATACATATAATTCATATTCTAACACTCCACATATATTTACATACATGTAAAGTGCATAGGTAAACACATATACAATTTATATATAAATCAATGTATTCATTTATATTTACATACAAAGTTTTAATATGGGAACAGAAGGATACCCACCAATTTCACAATAGTGGCTGCTTCTGGGGTCAGGATAAGAAAGTCAAATGACAAGCTGTTAATGTTTGTTAATTATGGGTGATGATGGGTGATGATTATTGGATGTTTGCACTATTGATAGCCCATATGTTTTTGCTCTTTAAAATTAATACTTATTATAATGGAGATGGAGATAGTGGCTTTTTTTTTTTTGAGACAGAGTTTCACTCTTTGCTGCTCAAGCTGTAGTGCAGTGGCGCAATCTTGGCTCACTGCAACCTCTGCCTCCCAGGTTCAAGCAATTCTCCTGTCTCAGCCTCCTGAGTAGCTGGGATTTCAAGTGCCTGCCACCATGCCTAGCTAATTTTTGTATTTTTAGTAGAGATGGGGTTTCACCATGTTGGCCAGGCTGGTCTTGAACTCCTGACCTCAGGCACCTACTTTGGCCTCCTAAAGTGCTGGGATTACAGGCGTGAGCCACTGTGCCCAGCCTCGATAGTGGCATTTTCAAGCACTGTGAGGAGACCTTTGAGGCTGGAGCTTGGGCAGGAATAGGAGAGCCCTGAGGGCAGGGAAGCCAGAGAAGTAGTGGCTAGCTACCTGGGTGAGTGGATATGCTAGCAAATGTGGATGCTTTTCATGTCCTAGGACAACTTCTCCCAGGACATCCACATCAGGAGGGGTTTTCTAACTATTAAACCTGCAGAAGAAGGAGTCAGGAGCTGCCCATCTTTGGAAGTGCCTAGCAGTGGCTGGAGGACCTGGGATGCCCTGAGGGAGAGTCAGCCAGGTAGGATGCCTGCCAGGCAGCTGTGAGCCTGAGACTTTCCTTCCACGCAGAGCAGATTCCAGAGCCCCCCAAGCAGGAGCTGCCACATGGCTGCATGGATCTTTCACCTTCTCAGACTGTTCCCCCATTACTTGGGAAGGCATAATTCTTGTGGTTGAATAGGAATGAGGTGAATGACAGAGGCCCCAGAAGCCACCTAAGATTGGAGGGCCCCACCCTCCTGCTGGGAACGCCTACAAGGCCCTTTCCCCATCCTTCCAGCCCTGCTGACTTGCTTCTTGGGTGACTCCATGGTTTTTTGCCTCAGTCTAATTATGCTCAACAGTGGCACACATCAGTAAAATCCCCATCTGGCTCTCACATCACAAAAGACTGTATACGCCTTGAAAATTAATCTGTGCTGAGTTGAGCACATGCTGCTAAATCACAGGTCCCCAAAGAGTCAAGGTGACATGGCAGGAAGGGGGAAGACCAGCCATCAGAACCCTCAGCACCATAGGGCTACATTTTACCTTTAGTTGGGAAGAAACTGAAGGCATGCTTTCTGATTTATCTTGAAGTTCAGAGGAAATGAGGGAGGTCTGGAAACACACATTGAGACCAACCCTGTGCCAGGCACTGTGTAAGAGGCACTTCCCCCAGAAGGCATTATTGCCCAGCAATTTACACTTCGTTTCTGTTTGATTTAGTTGATTACCCTGTGAAATAGACCACAAGTCACAGATTCACTGTCTAAGAATCTGCAGGCCTTGTAAGCCCCCAAAATACTTCATGGGACAATGTCAGGCACATGTGGAACTGGCGCTCCCAAGTTCAGAACCTCCCTATGCCTTTCCTGACCTCATAAAAGATTTACAGGGGAGAGAAAACCCCAGGCAGGACAAGAAGTTTGTGGAAGCCTGGATTCCAGAACAGAGATAAATCTGATGTCAAAAAAAGGTGTTTTAAATTTTTTTCAGTGAGCGGGTGGGCAGGTGTTACTTTCTGAGTAAATGCTTTTTGAGAATCTGTGATGCCTGATTCCTGAGCTGAATATTAGAGAAACAGTGCTGGTCTACATATGGGGAAATATATTTCTAAAAGTGTGGAATTGTTCTCATTTATAAAACGCTCATATCTGATAGTTCAGGATTTTTTGCTTTTTAGGGTTTCACTAAAATTTAAGGTTACTAAGGATAAGAATTCTAGTTAGCACATAATTCTGTATTCAAAATGTTCCAAAAGGTGTGTTATTAGTGAGAGAAAAAACAATTTTGTGTAATTTAGAAGTTATCTAAAAGTTAATTCAAATTATGGACTTTAAAAAGGGGTTATTTATGAAACAAGATAGGAAGGAACCAGCAAGTAGTGGGGAGAGATGTGAAGAACATTATGTGTATGAAGATGTGTTTTTGGTAGGAAAGGTTGTAGAGACAATAACTTTGCATGAGAAAGGATCTTGTATGGTAAATGCTTGTCCTAAAGTAAAATGCCTGGTTGTTTAAAACGAGGGATGTTTAGGACAAGTCAGAAAGTCCAAGCATGTCATAGATGGTCTGTGTAAGTCATGAAGCGGACTTGTGTAGGAAAAGTAGAATATACATTTGATGAGTCATGAGAATGTGGATTTTTGCCTAAGTTTAGTTAAACGATTGTTTTAAGTGAGATAGGAAAAATCTAGAGGCTTGAACAAGTTGTGGAAGGTTTATTAAAAATTCATTGTAAAAGAGATTCTGTGTGTGAACATATTGGCTAAAGTTAAAGAGGAAGACTGGTAATTATACTTCACCCATATGCTAACTTGCAAAGGATACAAGTTTTTGCTAGTACTAGTAGACAACTTTATTGTTTATCGGCTGGGTTGAAACTTACCTTACCGGAACAGAGAAGGCTAATGAAGTTATAAAGATTCTCTTAAAGGAAATAATCCCTCAGTGTGGGGTACCCTAAAGCCTCCAAAGTGATAACAGCCAGTCTTTTGTCGCCCAGAAAGCTTAAGGGGTTGCTAAGGCTCCCACTTTGTGGAATGTACCTTCATTTCAATAAATCTGTGGTTTTGTTGCTTCATTCTTTTATTGCTTTGTTTGTGCATTTTGTCCAATACTTTGTTCAAAACGCCAATGACTTGGACAACTTGTAGTCAAGACCCTCCACTGTTAATGGGAGGAGGATTGGAGGGAGAGAGAGGAAAGGAGGAGGCAGTTAAGGAGGAGGAGGAGGCATGGACAGAGGGAGAGAAGGAGGAAGAAAGCTGAGAGACAGAGAGTGAAGAAGTGGAGGTGGAAGGAGGGAGGAAGGAGGAGAGAGAAGAATAAAGGAAAGAGTGAATGAGTCACTGTTTCTGGGTTGTGGGATTGGCTGTGGTTGTGGCTTTCCTGTCTCCCTGTCTCTGGCCCCTTAGGCCAGCCACCGGATTCCTGGCCCCAATATATTTGCAGCACTGGTCCTAGGAACTTCTTACTGAAGTCCATTCCAGAAGTTCTCCCTCTGACCCCACTCTCTACTTCTGTGGCCCCCAGTTGGGTCCTGCTTCTGGCCTGGGATTTCACATTTAGATCTTTTGTCCAGTGACTAAACCTCAGCATGGCCCAGCAACTGGTGGCCTGGTATCTCTCTAGGAGCAATGCCCATCCCGGCTGCTCCTGTTCTGGAGGATTAGGCAGCCACTGACCTGTTCCACTGGGGCCAACTTTGGGGTCTTTACAGCAGCACTGTGCTCTCAGGTTTCTGGAAGAGGGTATTTCAGCAGAGATATCAGAATCAGCCAGCAGTACCTACCCATGCTTTCCATCCAATAAGCCATCACCTTCCAATTACCGTAATGCTTGTAAGTGTAAGAAAAGGCTCATTCTGGTGACAAATGTGGCCCTGCACTCTGTGTCCCTTGAAGGATTAAAAAGGTGTTTCAAATTCTAGTTATGAATTCTGTCAATAATTCTAATAAAAACTTGCAATAATTAAATTAGAAGTAGAATATAGCTTTTTTTAACATAAAAGGAGAAACAATTTGCTAAGTCAATTAAAAAAAAATGTAACTGCTTGCCTTATGTATTTATGAAATAGAAACTCATTTTCCCATCCGATTTTAGCTTGTTATTTCATGTTGGGTAATAGATACCTTCTGATAAGAACAATACCCTCCGATGGAAATGTGAGTATTGTCTTATCCTCAAGTTCTCTTCAGACCCAGATCAAAGATTTAAAAAGTTCATTAAGGTTTGAATATTTCACTCAACTGACTCAGGCTAATTACAGACGGTGTGGTGGTTTGACAGCTAACTCCATAGTTCCCCACCTTTCTGTGTCCTTTTTATTTTTTATTATTCTTACCTAAATGCTGCCTACCCTTTACAAATAATTCGAACATCTCCTCCGGAAAGCCTCCAGGGATTGCCTCTGGATGGATGGAGCTTTGCAGCTGGTCACCACTTGCCCTTCAACCTCCTGTCGACAGGGTTGTCCTCAGGATGGGTCAGGAAGGAAAACATTCTCCATGTCTGTCACCCACCTTCTGTCACCCACCCCCTGTTATTAGGCTGTTCTTACATTGTTGTAAAGAATACTGGAGACTGGGTAATTATAAAGAAAAAAGTTTAATCAGCTCATGGTTCTGCAGGCTTTACAGGAAGCATGGTGCTGGCATTTACTTGGCTTCTAGGGAGGCCTCAGGAAGCTGATGATCATCTCAGAAGGTGAAGGGGGAGTAAGCACATCACATCATGAATGTAGGAGCAAGAGAGAGAGAGAGTTGGCAGGGAGGTGCCACACACTTTTAAATGATGAGGTCTCACAAGAACTCAGTCACTATCATGAATATAGCACTAAGCCAGAAGGGATTTGCCTCCATGATCCAAACACCTCCCACCAGGCCCCACCTCCAGCATCAGGTATTCCAATTCAACATGAGAGTTCAGCAGGGATAAATATCCAAACAACATCATTTCTCCCCTGGCCCCTCCCAAATCTCATGTCCTTCTCACATGGCAAAATACAGTCATGCCTTCCCAATAGTCTCCCAAACTATTAACTTGTTCCAGCATTAACTGAAAACTCCAAAGCCCAAAATCTTATCTGAGACAAGGCAAGCCCCTTCCACCTATGAGCTGGTAAAATCAAAACCAAGTAATTTATTTCCAGGATACAATGAGGGTATAGATATTGAGTAAACATTGCCATTATAAAAGGAAGAAATCAGCCAAACTGTGTGGTGCTTCAGGCACCACAGAAGTCTGAAACTCAGCAGGGCAGTTATTAAATCTTAGAGCTCCAAAATAATCTCTCTTTTTTGACTCCACAGTCTGCATTCAGAGCACACTGGTGCAGGGGATAGGTTCCCATAGTCTTGGGCAGCTCCACTCCTGTGGCCTTTTCATGGATCAGCCCTGACTACTGCTCTCACAGATTGAATGCCTGTGATTTTTCCAGGTGCATGGTGCAAGTGGCTGGTGGATCTACCATTCTGGGGTCTGGAGTATGGTGGCCTCTCTCCCATAGTTACACTTGGCAGTACCCCAGTGGGGACGCTGTGTGGGGGCTCCAACCCCACATTTTCCCACCACACTGCCCTAGTAGAGGTTACTGTGAGGGCTCTGCCCCTGAAGCAGGCTTCTGCCTGGGCACCCAGGTTTTCTCATACATCCTCTGAAATCTAGGCAGAGGCTGTCAAGCCTTCACTCTTGCACTCTGTGTGCCCACAGACTTAACACCACGTGAAAGCCACCAAAGCTTACAGCTTGTACTCTCCCGAGTAGCAGCCCAAGCTGTATCTGGGGCCCTTTGAGCCATGACTGACGCCATGACTGGAGCCAGAGCAGCTGGAATGCAGGGAGCACTGTCCTGAGGCTGCGCAGGGTAGTGGGGGCACTGGTCTGGCCTGAGAAATCATTCTTTTCTCTTAGGCCTCTGGGCCTGTCATGGTAGGGGGGCTGCCTGGGTGTTTTCTGAAATATCTTTGAGGCCTTTTCCCCATTATGTTGGATATTAACACTTTGCTCCCTTTTAGTTATGAGTAAATTTCTCTATCAAGTGGTTGCTCTACAACCAATTAAATTTCTTTCCTGAAAAAAAAGCTTTTTCTTTCTTGGCTTCATGGCCAGGATGCAAATTTTCCAAACTGTTATGCTCTGCTTCCTATTTAAATATAAATTCCAACTTTAAGTTATTTCTTTGCTCCCATGCCTGAGCTTAGGCTGTTAGAAGCAGCCAGGCTAATTCTTGAATGATTTGCTGCTGAGAAATTTCTTCTGCCAGATACCTTAGGTCTCACTCTCAAGCTCAAAAGTCAACAGATTCCTAGGGAATGAACCCAATGCAGGCAAGTTCTTTGCTAAGGCATAACATGTATGACCTTTGCTCAAATTCGCAATAAATTCCTCATTTCCATCTGAGACCTCCTCAGCCCGGACTTCACTGTCCATATCACTGTCAGCATTTTGGTGATAACCATTTAACCAATCTCTAAGAAGTTCCAGACTTTCTTTAATCTTTCTGTCTTTTTCTGAGTTCTCCAAGTTCTTGCAGCATATGCTTATTACCCAGTTTCAAAGCTGCCTTCAAAATTTCAGTTATCTTTATAACAATACCTGACTCCTCAGTACCAATTTTCTGTATCAGGCCATTCTGGCATTGCTATAAAGAAAGATCTGAGATTGGATAATTTATAAAGAAAATAGGTTTAATAGGCTCATGGTTCTGCAGCCTGTACAGGAAGCATGGTGCTGGCATTTGCTTGGCTTCTAGTGAGATCTCAGGAAGCTTACAATCATGGCAGAAGGTGAAGGGGGAGCAGGCACATCATATGGTGAAGGCAGGAGCAAGAGAGAGGCAGAGTGGTGGGGAGGTGCCACACAGTTTAAACAACCAGATGTCATGAGAACTCACTTACTATCACAAAGACAGCACCAAGCCATGCGGGATCCATGCCTATGACCCAAACACTCCCAGCAGGCCCTGCCTCCAGCACTGGGGATTACAATTCAATATGCAGTTTGGGTGGGGACAAATATTCAAATTTATCAGCCCCTTCACAAGAAATCCATTTCGAAGAACTGACTAGGTCCCCTCCCCCTAGGCTTGAGATGGGCTGGGCTATCCTGTGCCAGTTTCAGGCCCCAGCTTGGGTTTGGGATGAGGACAATGGGTAGAAAGACAGGAGAAGTGGAGGGAGACAGGTGGGTCTGAGTAATTGAGTGAAAAGTGATTATGGAATATTTGGTCACTGGAAAACAAAGAGAGACAGAGAGAGGATCAGAAACGGGAGATAACTAATGATGCAAGGCACTAGGTTTGGGAGAATCATGTGGGATTGGAAGCTTGAGAGGAAAATGTTGGGAGAGGGAGATGGATAGAAGGAATTTGAGGGCAGCTACAGGGTGTGGGAGAGACCAAGAGTGAGTGGAATAGGGATTTAGAAATAGAAGTCTTACTGTGGGTTATAAATTGCATTCTCTTTGATGTTCTTTGAGAGACTCCAACAAAAAATGGAAATGATCTAAATTTTTTTGAGCATTCAGAGGTGTGATTGTGTGAGCCTGTTTCTTTATGTGACTCCACGCAGAGACTGGGCCCCGTGATGAGCCCTCCCCTGTCTGGATTCACGCTGTTGTTCACGTGGTGCCTTGTGTGCATAGCATCTGGAGTCAGAAGACCTGGCACTTGAAAGCTGGATGCAAGACGTTGCAAAAGTTACTTAGCTTCTTTAAGCCTCAGTTTCCTTAACTGTAAAATGGACACACTAATAATAGCTTTCTTTATTTTATTTTATTTTTTATTTATTTATTATTATTATACTTTAGGTTTTATGGTATATGTGCGCAATGTGCAGGTTAGTTACATATGTATACATGTGCCGTGCTGGTGCGCTGCACCCACTAACTCGTCATCTAGCATTAGGTATATCTCCCATTGCTATCCCTCCTCCCTGCCCCCACCCCACAGCAGTCCCCAAAGTGTGATGTTCCCCTTCCTGTGTCCATGTGTTCTCATTGTTCAATTCCCACCTATGAGTGAGAATATGCGGTGTTTGGTTTTTTGTCCTTGCGATAGTTTACTGAGAATGATGATTTCCAATTTCTTCCATGTCCCTACAAAGGACATGAACTCACCATTTTTTGTGGCTGCATAGTATTCCATGGTGTATATGTGCCACATTTTCTTCATCCAGTCTATCATTGTTGGACATTTGGGTTGGTTCCAAGTCTTTACTATTGCGAATAATGCCACAATAAACATGCGTGTGCATGTGTCTTTATAGCAGCATGATTTATAGCCCTTTGGGTATATACCCAGTAATGGGATGGCTGGGTCAAATGGAATTTCTAGTTCTAGATCCCTGAGGAATCACCACACTGACTTCCACAAGGGTTGAACTAGTTTACAGTCCCACCAACAGTGTAAAAGTGTTCCTATTTCTCCACATCCTCTCCAGCACCTGTTGTTTCCTGACTTTTTAATGATCACCATTCTAACTGGTGTGAGATGGTATCTCATTGTGGTTTTGATTTGCATTTCTCTGATGGCCAGTGATGGTGAGCATTTTTTCATGTGTTTTTTGGTTGCATACATGTCTTCTTTTGAGAAGTGTCTGTTCATATCCTTCGCCCACTTTTTGATGGGGTTGTTTGTTTTTTTTCTTGTAAATTTGTTGGAGTTCATTGTAGATTCTGGATATTAGCCCTTTGTCAGATGAGTAGGTTGTGAAAATTTTCTCCCATTTTGTAGGTTGCCTGTTCACTCTGATGGTAGTTTCTTTTGCTGTGCAGAAGCTCTTTAGTTTAATTAGATCCCATTTGTCAATTTTGGCTTTTGTTGCCATTGCTTTTGGTGTTTTAGACATGAAGTCCTTGCCCATGCCTATGTCCTGAATGGTAATGCCTAGGTTTTCTTCTAGGGTTTTTATGGTTTTAGGTCTAACGTTTAAGTCTTTAATCCATCTTGAATTGATTTTTGTATAAGGTGTAAGGAAGGGATCCAGTTTCAGCTTTCTACATATGGCTAGCCAGTTTTCCCAGCACCATTTATTAAATAGGGAATCCTTTCCCCATTGCTTGTTTTTCTCAGGTTTGTCAAAGATCAGATAGTTGTAGATATGTGGTGTTATTTCTGAGGGCTCTGTTCTGTTCCATTGATCTATATCTCTGTTTTGGTACCAGTACCATGCTGTTTTGGTTACTGTAGCCTTGTAGTATAGTTTGAAGTCAGGTAGTGTGATGCCTCCAGCTTTGTTCTTTTGGCTTAGGATTGACTTGGCGATGTGGCTCTTTTTTGGTTCCATATGAACTTTAAAGTAGTTTTTTCCAATTCTGTGAAGAAAGTCATTGGTAGCTTGATGAGGATGGCATTGAATCTGTAAATTACCTTGGGCAGTATGGCCATTTTCACGATATTGATTCTTCCTACCCATGAGCATGGAATGTTCTTCCATTTGTTTGTATCCTCTTTTATTTCCTTGAGTAGTGGTTTGTAGTTCTCCTTGAAGAGGTCCTTCACATCCCTTGTAAGTTGGATTCCTAGGTATTTTATTCTCTTTGAAGCAATTGTGAATGGGAGTTCACTCATGATTTGGCTCTCTGTTTGTCTGTTATTGGTGTATAAGAATGCTTGTGATTTTTGTGCATTGATTTTGTATCCTGAGACTTTGCTGAAGTTGCTTATCAGCTTAAGGAGATTTTGGGCTAAGACAATGGGGTTTTCTAGATATACAATCATGTCGTCTGCAGACAGGGACAATTTGACTTCCTCTTTTCCTAATTGAATACCCTTTATTTCCTTCTCCTGCCTAATTGCCCTGGCCAGAACTTCCAACACTACGTTGAATAGAAGTGGTGAGAGAGGGCATCCCTGTCTTGTGCCATTTTTCAAAGGGAATGCTTCCAGTTTTTGCCCATTCAGTATGATATTGGCTGTGGGTTTGTCATAGGTAGCTCTTATTATTTTGAGATACATCCCATCAATACCTAATTTATTGAGAGTTTTTAGCATGAAGCGTTGTTGAATTTTGTCAAAGGCCTTTTCTGCATCTATTGAGATAATCATGTGGTTTTGGTCTTTGGTTCTGTTTATATGCTGGATTACATTTATTGATTTGCATATATTGAACCAGCCTTGCATCCCAGGGATGAAGCCCACTTGGTCATGGTGGATAAGCTTTTTGATGAGTTGGTGGATTTGGTTTGCCAGTATTTTATTGAGGATTTTTGCATCAATGTTCATCAAGGATATTGGTCTAAAATTCTGTTTTTTGGTTGTGTCTCTGCAATGCTTTGGTATCAGGATGATGCTGGCCTCATAAAATGAGTTAGGGAGGATTCCCTCTTTTTCTATTGATTGGAATAGTTTCAGAAGGAATGGTACCAGTTCCTCCTTGTACCTCTGGTAGAATTCGGCTGTGAATCCATCTGGTCCTGGACTTTTTTTGGTTGGTAAGCTATTGATTATTGCCACAATTTCGGAGCCTGTTATTGGTCTATTCAGAGATTCAACTTCTTCCTGGTTTAGTCTTTGGAGGGTGTATGTGTTGAGGAATTTATCCATTTCTTCTAGATTTTCTAGTTTATTTGCATAGAGGTGTTTGTAGTATTCTCTGATGGTAGTTTGTATTTCTGTGGGATCGGTGGTGATATCCCCTTTATCATTTTTTATTGCATCTATTTGATTCTTCTCTCTTTTTTTCTTTATTAATCTTGCTAGCGGTCTGTCAATTTTGTTGATCCTTTCAAAAAACAAGCTTCTGGATTCATTAATTTTTTGAAGGGTTTTTTGTGTCTCTATTTCCTTCAGTTCTGCTCTGATTTTAGTTATTTCTTGCCTTCTGCTAGCTTTTGAATGTGTTTGCTCTTGCTTTTCTAGTTCTTTTAATTGTGATGTTAGGGTGTCAATTTTGGATCTTTCCTGCTTTCTCTTATGGGCATTTAGTGCTATAAGTTTCTCTCTACACACTGCTTTGAATGCATCCCAGAGATTCTTGTATGTTGTATCTTGGTTCTCGTTGGTTTCAAATAACATTTTTATTTCTGCCTTCATTTTGTTATGTACCCAGTAGTCATTCAGGAGCAGGTTGTTCAGTTTCCATGTAGTTGAGCGGTTTTGAGTGGGATTCTTAATCCTGAGTTCTAGCTTGATTGCACTGTGATCTGAGAGATAGTTTGTTATAATTTCTGTTCTTTTACATTTACTGAGGATAGCTTTACTTCCAAGTATGTGGTCAATTTTGGAATAGGTGTGGTGTGGTGCTGAAAAAAATGTATATTCTGTTGATTTGGGGTGGAGAGTTCTGTAGATGTCTGTTAGGTCCGCTTGGTGCAGAGCTGAGTTCAATTCCTGGGTATCCTTGTTGACTTTCTGTCTTGTTGATCTGTCTAATGTTGACAGTGGGGTGTTAAAGTCTCCCATTATTAAAGTGTGGGAGTCTAAGTCTCTTTGTAGGTCACTCAGGACTTGCTTTATGAATCTGGATGCTCCTGTATTGGGTGCATATATATTTAGGATAGTTAGCTCTTCTTGTTGAATTGATCCCTTTACCATTATGTAATGGCCTTCTTTGTCTCTTTTGATCTTTGTTGTTTTAAAGTCTGTTTTATCAGAGACTAGGATTGCAACCCCTGCCTTTTTTTGTTTTCCATTTGCTTGGTAGATCTTCTTCCATCCTTTTATTTTGAGCCTATGTGTGTCTCTGCACATGAGATGGGTTTCCTGAATACAGCACACTGATGGGTCTTGAGTCTTTATCCAATTTGCCAGTCTGTGTCTTTTAATTGGAGCATTTAGTCCATTTACATTTAAAGTTAATATTGTTATGTGTGAATTTGATCCTGTCATTATGATGTTAGCTGGTTATTTTGCTCGTTAGTTGATGCAGTCTTTTCCTAGTCTCGATGGTCTTTACATTTTGGCATGATTTTGCAGCAGCTAGTACCGGTTGTGCCTTTCCATGTTTAGCACTTCCTTCAGGAGCTCTTTTAGGGCAGGCCTGGTGGTGAGAAAATCTCTCAGCATTTGCTTGTCTGTAAAGTATTTTATTTCTCCTTCACTTATGAAGCTTAGTTTGGCTGGATATGAAATTCTGGGTTGAAAATTCTTTTCTTTAAGAATGTTGAATATTGGCCCCCACTCTCTTCTGGCTTGTAGGGTTTCTGCCGAGAGATCCGCTGTTAGTCTGATGGGCTTCCCTTTGAGGGTAACCCGACCTTTCTCTCTGGCTGCCCTTAACATTTTTTCCTTCATTTCAACTTTGGTGAATCTGACAATTATGTGTCTTGGAGTTGCTCTTCTCGAGGAGTATCTTTGTGGTGTTCTCTGTATTTCCTGAATCTGAATGTTGGCCTGCCTTGCTAGATTGGGGAAGTTCTCCTGGATAATATCCTGCAGAGTGTTTTCCAACTTGATTCCATTCTCCCCGTCACTTTCAGGTACACCAATCAGACGTAGATTTGGTCTTTTCACATAGTCCCACATTTCTCGGAGGCTTTGCTCATTTCTTTTTATTCTTTTTTCTCTAAACTTCCCTTCTCGCTTCATTTCATTCATTTCATCTTCCATTGCTGATACCCTTTCTTCCATTTGATCGCATCGGCTCCTGAGGCTTCTGCATTTTTCATGTAGTTCTCGAGCCTTGGCTTTCAGCTCCATCAGCTCCTTTAAGCACTTCTCTGTATTGGTTATTCTAGTTATACATTCTTCTAAATTTTTTTCAAAGTTTTCAACTTGTTTGCCTTTGGTTTGAATATCCTCCCGTAGCTCGGAGTAATTTGATCGTCTGAAGCCTTCTTCTCTCAGCTCGTCAAAGTCATTCTCCGTCCAGCTTTGTTCCGTTGCTGGTGAGGAACTGCATTCCTTTGGAGGAGGAGGAAAGGCACTCTGCTTTTTAGAGTTTCCAGTTTTTCTGCTCTGTTTTTTCCCCATCTTTGTGGTTTTATCTACTTTTGGTCTTTGATGATGGTAATGTACAGATGGGTTTTTGGTGTGGATGTCCTTTCTGTTTGTTAGTTTTCCTTCTAACAGACAGGACCCTCAGCTGCAGGTCTGTTGGAGTACCTGGCTGGCCGTGTGAGGTGTCAGTCTGCCCCTGCTGGGGGGTGCCTCCCAGTTAGGCTGCTCGGGGGTCAGGGGTCAGGGACCCACTTGAGGAGGCAGTCTGCCCATTCTCAGATCTCCAGCTGCATGCTGGGAGAACCACTGCTCTCCTCAAAGCTGTCAGACAGGGACATTTAAGTCTGCAGAGGTTACTGCTGTCTTTTTGTTTGTCTGTGCCCTGCCCCCAGAGGTGGAGCCTACAGAGGCAGGCAGGCCTCCTTGAGCTGTGGTGGGCTCCACCCAGTTCGAGCTTCCCGGCTGCTTTGTTTACTTAAGCGAGCCTGGGCAATGGTGGGCGCCCCTCCCCCAGCCTCGCTGCTGCCTTGCTGTTTGATCTCAGACTGCTGTGCTAGCAATCAGCAAGACTCCGTGGGCGTAGGACCCTCTGAGCCAGGTGTGGGCTATAATCTGCTGGTGCACCGTTTCCTAAGCCCATCGGAAAAGCACAGTATTCGGGTGGGAGTGGCCCGATTTTCCAGGTGCCGCCTGTCACCCCTGGAAAGGGAACTCCCTGACCCCTTGCATTTCCCGAGTGAGGCAATGCCTCGCCCCTGCTTTGGCTGGCGCACGGTGCGCTCACCCACTGACCTGTGCCCACTGTCTGGCACACCCTAGTGAGATGAACACGGTACCTCAGATGGAAATGCAGAAATCACCCATCTTCTGCATCGCTCACGCTGGGAGCTGTAGACCGGAGCTGTTCCTATTCGGCCATCTTGGCTCCTCCCCCCCCAATAATAGCTTTCTAATAGGGCTGTCCTCAAAGCAAACTGAGATAATTAGATGTGAAGATGCAAGGTTAGGCTTATCTCACTGTAAGCAATTAATTATTAATAGATCCTTATTTCTTTGCTTTTTTTTTCATTCATCCCCTGATATGGTTTGGCTGTGTCCCTACCCAAATCTCACCTTGAATTGTAATCACCATAATCCCCACATGTTAAGGGCAGGACCAGGTGGAGGTAATTGAATCATGGAGGTGGTTTCCCCCAGGCTGTTCTCATGATGAGTGAGTCTCACGATCTGATGGTTTTATAAACATCTGGCATTTCCCCTGCTTGCACTTCTTCTTCCTGCTGCCTTGTGAAGAAGATGTCTTACTTCCTCTTTGCCTTTCAGCATGATTGTGAGTTTCTTGAGGCCTCCCAAGCCTTGCTGAACTGTGAGTCAATTAAACCTCTTTCCTTTATAAATTACCCAGTCTCGGGCATGTCTTTATTAGCAGCGTGAAAATAGACTAATACATCTCTTCATGTTACATCTTACAACCCCAGCTTTTGTGTTTGCTCTTTGTAGAAAGGACTGTGTCCTCTTAGCCCACCCAGGATGGCATACATTTCTGGAGCTCCAGGAGGCCATCTGGGGTGAGTCTACCCCATAACCCAAGTGGGCTCTTTCACGTGCTGCCCCAAGAGGGACAGCCTGTCATGACCCAGGCACAGATATGTGTGCCCTGACACCCAGCCTGTTCCCCTGAAGGGGTTTCTGTGTGCTCTGTGCTAAGCCTTGTCTGAGTTTCTTGACCCTGGCTGTGAGTCTCCTGAGCGAGGCATGAGGGTTTGGCCTGTTTGCTTAACCCCTAGAAAGAGGACATGTACAAGTGGGCTTTCACCGAACGTCCCTGAGCAGAATCAGAATCATACATTCATAATCACATTTAATTCCTCAACAACAAAAGAGACACATTTGTCTCAGGGCTAAGTACTAAAAAATGCATGGAGCAGGGAAAAATCATCAACAAAAATTTAACTGAATGCCCATGACTAATGATTTATTTAAGGTGTTCTGGCTTGATTACAGCTGGCTGTGTTTGAAAACAACCAGCTTGTGTGGGAGGCAGAGTAGGGGGCAGCTGTAGGTCAGCCTCGGCCTGACTGGTGGACTGAGGCCCCCATCTACAAGCCAGGCAACTTGGGCAGCTCCCCCTCTGTGTGTGAGGCACTGAGGTGTTGTGTGCAAAATGACTGGCACCAAGCTAGTGCTCAGTAAACGTCACATACTGTTACCATTTTTTGCTGTAGTCAGGAGTGTTAACGCCATTTGCTCCTCCTGAAAATCTTAATTTTTTGTACTCCAAAATGACAGATAAATATTTTATTTGTTTGATACTGAGTGTTCTGCATCTGACATCCTAATGAACGCTGAACATATTTCCATTCACTAATGGTGTTAAAAGAACCACAGGCTTGGTTTTGCAAAAAGATGTATCTTTGCAACCAACAGACTTACCCATTACTGCAGAGATGAGAGGACTTTCTGCTGTTTGAATGTATGCATTAACCAAAAATACAGAAGCGGGTGTGACCTTGAATATTAGCATTGGAACAACAGGTGGTCATGGACAAAAAGTCTTACCCACAGCTAGGGGCAAAGGGCATGCTACGATCATTTCATTGAACATAGTATCACAAGCATGCACATTGTCACATTGTCACATGGAAGCTATTTGAAGAGGGAAAAGTGGGGACGAGGGTACAATGACTTGGACCAGAGACCCCACAATCTATGGGAAGGCCTAAAATTGTGAGGTAGACACAAATGCCTTCTCCTTCTGGCTGTTTTAAGATAAGCAACCTGAAAAGCACACATATTGACTGAGCTCTATCCAATAATTATGAAAAATACAGACCAAAACACCACAAGGAAAAAGAAAGTGATCAGAGGTGTGGTGGTTGGTGAGTGTTTGGCTTCTCTACCTGTTCATCTCAAAGCCCACTGCTGGTAATTGCTGCTGCCTCTTTGATACCAGACAAGGAATAAGGGCCAGGCCTGATGCTCAGAAGAAGCCAAGGTGGCCTCTCTTACCCAAAGGTAAAGAGCATGGGTGTGAGCCCTCTTGTGCAAGGTGCTTTGCAAAGCATGACTTTGCATATCTATTCTAGTTTTATCTTTGCAATAACCTGTGGGATGGAAAACACTGTCACCCATTTCACAGATGTAAAAAATGAGGCCCAGGAGGGGTAAGATTCTCACAATCACACAGTGTCAAAGTTTCAGCCTCTGGAAGGGCTTGTTCCTCCTTGTGTTGGTCTGAAATCTGATTTCCCAAACTTCTGCCCACAGTCCAGGCTTCCTACTTGCTCAGCACATGCCTGACCTATCCTGGGGGACAGATCTTTAGGTGGCCAAAGATGGCACTCACTTCCCTGCAGCAGTTTCCTTCCATCATTGCCACATCCTTCAAGCATCCTTCATGCATCTTTCCCACAGCCTGGCTTTGAGTCTCTCCAACATTTTATTTTAAATCTACCTCCAGCTGATTGATATCACTCTGCAAAATTTAGTATTTAGAACCTCATGCCACACCACGACCTGGTTTTAAAACACCTGAATTAAGTTTACAATGATCAACTGTATTAACTCCGTCGCTAGGGTTCTCTTATTGCAAGCTAAGTTTGTGCCAGCCTTGTCAGTAGCCAATAATAGCATGAACTTACACGGAGATCCTTGTGCATTCACTGGGTCACAGAGCGCTGTTGGGTACCTCCTACACACCAGGTCTTGGTCTCTAGGATATAACGGTGAGCAGCAGAAAATTCAGATGCAGAGCAGTAGGCAGGGCAGAAAGGAATGAAACAATCAAACTAGTGCGTGTCAGGTTGCCACTCTGTGTGCTGTGAAGGGAAGGACGTGGTGCGCTCATTGTGTAAACAGGCAGGCCTGGCATGGTTTGAATGGGGATGGTGAGAAGACACTCCCCTAAGGAAGTGGCATTTAATCTGATAGGTAATGAATGAGAATAAAGTGGATGAAGTGGTCAGGTGAGGTGGCTCACACCTGTAATCCTAGCACTTTGGGAGGCTGGGGTGGGTGGATAGCTTGAGCCCAGGAGTTTCAGACCAGCCTGGGAAACATGGTGAAACCCTTTTTCTACTAAAAATATGTAAAACTAGCTGGGTGTGGTGATGTACGCCTGCAGTCCAACTACTCAGGTGGCGGAGATGGGAGGACAACTTGAGCCCAGGAGGTCAAGGCTGCAGTGAGCTGTAATCGTGCCACTGCACTCCAGCCTGGGTGACAGGAATGAGACTCTGCCTCAAAAACAAAACAAAACAAAACAAAACAAAAAAACCTGGGAAGAGGCAGGAGATATAGAGGGTGGAGTGTAATAGGAGAGAGTGTTCCAGGAAGCAGCTATAGCATGTGCAAAGGTCCTGAGGCAGGGAGGAGCTTCGTGGTGAAGGACATAAAGGGAGAATGGCTGATGTTCAGAGAATGAGCATGTTCTGAGTCAGGGACAGAGAAGCTGGCCCCAGGGCAGCCATGCAGCAGCTTGTCAGACATGGCGGGGGGTTGGGCCTTTATTCTGAGAGTAATAAGAAGTCATTGAAGAATTTTAGGCAGAGGAATGAAATGATGAGGCTGCAGCTTGAAAAGCTCCCTTTGCCTGCTAGGTGTAGAGGGGAAACTCACAGGGCAAGAAAGCTGGTAGAAAGGCTACCGAAGCAGGGGAGGGGAGAATTGATGGGGTCTGCGAGGGAGGTGTGAGTGTTGACTGATGGAAGATCTGGGGCATGAGCTCCTTTTCAGGATGGAGTCCACAGGCTGGCCCCAGCAGTTACCTTGCAAGCTGGAGTAAAGTCTTTGGACCAGGTGCTCTCTTGGGTGGAAACAAGACCCACCAGCAATGGTCCTACTGGTTCACCACCTTTCTCCACTTGGAAATCAGCTAGTAAGGCAGGATTGCCCCCTTTGACATGCATGGGCCACCTTCATCAGTGGTTAAGAAGAAAAGGTAACACTGGGACCTGAACTCACATTATTTAAAATGGGAAGTTTGAGGGGAGGCTTCATGTCAAACGGAGCAATATTTGTTGTAAATGGTGCATGCGCTGAATATGGCAGAAGGAATTTTTTGATGTTGGCTATTTCTTTGAACTCTGAAGAGCCCTACCTTTCACTGGCTTCTGTCTAGCAAGCCACCCTTTCAGTGTCCCAAGCACACCTTAGATCAAAGCCCGCTGCACCCAGGCCTTTTTTATGTTCCTTTTGCACAGGTGAGATGAAAGTTCTTGGGAATGGGGATGTCATTCCATGAGCCAGACGAGAAATGGGGGGATGAACATCTGCAGGAGGGTCCACAGCACAGTCCCCAGGAAGAAAGCAGCTGTCCCCTTCTCTCTCCAGTGACCAGCATTTCACCAGGGGAGAATTTGGGCTCAAAGTTTTCCTGTTTGGGGTGGGACACAGAATCCCAGGCCAACCTTTCAAGGGCGTAACATTGTCAATTTCTTAACCCTATTTGTCACACTCATATGGATGCCATAATTAGTTATTTAATTATGATGTGTAAAACCAGAAGTTAACGAGGATAAAATGATGAAATTTAATCATTTTGCCACCCCAATGTAATGAGCTTTCATCCTGGACTCAGATATTGGGGTTGGAAATCAGATTCTTGTAAAACGACTCTCTGTGGGCTGACTTCAAAATGCGGGGAGTGTCTATGATGTGGTTCCTGTGTCCCTTCTGAGGGATGGAGGGAGGCAGAATTAGAACAACAAAACAGTGAGCACAGGCAAAGAGGGGGAGGTGGCTGGTTGTCCCTCTGTGCCTGGCGCTGCTCCAAGGACATGACTCCCACGACCGGCAGTGAGCAGTCAATTCTGTAATGGGCACCATCACCCCGGTGAGGAATAAGAGGCTGAGATGCAGACAGGCGCGGTGGCTCACGCCTGTAATCCTAGTACTTTGGGAGGCCGAGGCCGGCGGATCATGCGGTCAGGAGATCGAGAACATCCTGGCTAACACGGTGAAACCCCGTCTCTACTAAAAAATACAAAAAATTAGCTGGGCGTGGTGGCGGGCACCTATAATCCCAGCTCCTCTGGAGGCTGAGGCAGGAGAATGGCGTGAACCCGGGAGGCAGAGCTTGCAGTGAGCCGAGATCGCGCCACTGCACTCCAGCCTGGGCCACAGAGCGAGACTCTGGCTCAAAAAAAAAAAAAAAAAAAAAAAGAGGTTAAGATGCCAAGTAGCTTGTCAAAAATCACATGGCTGGAAAGCTGTGGAGGCAGGCGTGCGGTCTGGTTCTGCATCCCAGCTTTTAGAAGCTCTGTTGAGCTTGCATGGAGTAAAAAGTTGCTCCGGGACACCTGCTATCAGGAAGCCAAAACTGCACAGACATGCTCCTTCAACCAGCACACACGGCAAAACTCAGGCCACTTTGGCTGCTTTTACTTGTTCTCTATAAAATGTTTGTACTTTACAACAGCGGTCCCCGACCTTTTCGGCACCAGGGACTGGTTTCTTGGAAGACTTTTTTTTTTTTTTTTTTTTTTTCTTTTTTCCGTGGACCAGGGCAGGGGGATAGTTTGGGATGATTCAAGCACATTACATTTATTGTACACTTTATTTCTATTATTATATTGTAATATATCAAGAAATCTACACAGCTCACCATAATGTAGAATCAGTGGGAGCCCTGAGCTTGTTGTCCTTTAACTAGACGGTCTTAGCTGGGGGTGATTGAAGACGGTAACAGATTGTCAGGCATTAGATTCTCATAGGGAGTGTGCAACCTAGATCCCTCGCATGTGTAGTTTGTACTCTAGTTCATGCTCCTATGAGAATCTAGTGCTGCTGTTGTTCTGGCAGAAGGTGGAGCTCAGGCGGGAATGTGAGCCATGGGGAGTGGCTGTAAACACAGATGAAGCATGGCCTGCCCGCCTGCCACTCACCTCCTGCTGTGCAGCCCCGGCTTTATAAAGAACCTTACACTTACTTCACTGTAAACACAATTTGAAATTCTCATTCTTTTAAAATACTTAGTTCTCATACTTTAAGATATGTAAGTTTGACAAGTGATCAACTTTTGAAAAAGCAGCATTTAGGTGTTTGGAAATAAATGGCATGACTGCAAGGTATTTAGCCAATGCTGTTTCTTAGTGATGCCTGTGGAAATAGCTATGTTAGATTGTAACTGTTTCCCGTGTCTGCTGTAACAAATTACAACAAACTTGGTGGCTTAGTGCAATAGAAACTCACTCTCCCACTGTTCTGGGGCCAGAAGTCCAAAGTCAAGGTGTCGGTGGGGCCACACTCACTCCTGAGGCTCTGGGGGAGGGATTTTCCTCACCTTTCCTAGCTTCTGGTGGCTCCTGGAGATCCTTGGCTGTAGTCACCCCTCCCATCTCTGCCTCTGCCTTCACATTACCGCCTCCTCTGTGTGTTGATGTCTTCTCCTCTCTGATCTTGTAAAGGACATTTGTCATTGGATGTAGGGGCCACCCAGGTCATCCACGATGATGACATTGCCAGACCCTTAACTTCATCTGCAGAGACCCTCTCCCACATAAGGTCACATTCACAGGTGCTGGGATGTGAACAGACCTTTTCTTGGCTGGGGGAGGGGGCAGCATTCAACCTACTGCTGAGATCATTTGTTCAAAGCACTTAGAACAATGACATCAATAAGAGCTCAAGGAATACTGGTGGTTGCTATTAATATAATAGTAATGATTATTATTTCCTAGGGTAGGGTTTGGGAAGCCTCTAGGCCTTTTGGTTAAAACTGAACTGATGAGCACAGAGAGTCAGTGCAACAGGTGGGGGAAAGCCCTGGGAGCCGGGCGGTCCCTGCTCCCACCAGTAAGGCTGCCTGTCCGAGGGGAGGCCCGGGGACTCCAGCCTTGTCCCCCAACAGCACAGCAAGAACACTGGTTTCTTGCTGGGGACTGCAGTGTCTGCCTTTTGAGTTTCCTTGGAGCAGATGTTCTGAGAGTTCAGTGTTTTCCCTGCTGAGAAGCCCAGGGCTCTGACCCTTCCAACATGCTCCTGAGATTCCTAAACACAGCGCTGATTGGAACCTGACCTCTTCACAGTACAGAGGATCCTTGCGGGTTCCTGCTCTTTAGTAAAAACACAGCTCGCCTCTCATTTTCCACCTGGAGCTCCTCACCGGCAAGCCCTGGTGGAGCTGCTTTGAGGATGGACCAGAGCCTCATTCTGTGATGCTGTCCTTTCTGCATCCACGGATTCACTGCACTGGCCACACACGTGCTCGGCTGCCGGGGGACCAGGAATGCAGGGTGCGGGCTCCTGACCCGTGTTTCTTAAATCTGCTCATTGGCCCCTCGCCCAGTGCTTCTCACGCTTTCAAGGAACACACACCCTTTCAAGGGTCTTGTGTGTGCCAGGCACCCTGAACAGGCCCAGCCCTGCACTTAATGAGCCACTCACGAATCAGAGGACAGGATGGTGAAGTGACAGGCAGTCACACTGCTTGCAAGGGAGTGACATTTGGGGACAGGAAGCTGTAGGGTCCATGAAGAAACTCCACTGTAGATTGTAGGGTCGGAGGAAGCCGAGGGCTGAAGGATGAGTATCACCTGGAGAGAAGAAGAGGTTTCCATTGACCTGGAGAGAGGAAGAGGTTTCCATTGGCAAGTGGTACTGGATTCCTCTTTGCTGTGGGAGCTGCCTGGGTGTTGTAGGATATTGAGTTTAGGCAAAGCCCTGGAGGCAGCAGATAGCAGGTGTGTCTGTAACTATGGGACCCCAGGGAGGTTGGCGCCCCGTGGGCAGCCTGGGGAGCATAAGAGGAGGCTGTAGGAGCAAACAAGCAGGCAGGATCCTGGAGGGCCCATAGGCACTGAGGAATGTGGGCTACGTGTTTGGAGCAGGAAAGCCACATATTCCGAGCAGCCTTTTACAATGCCCCACCTGCTGTACTGGGACTTTATCACTCCATGCTGGGCTCAGATTAACACCAGTGAAAAACATCTCAAGATCTGCTCCTGTGTGGTTTCTCCTGGTCAGTCACACAAGAACCAGCCCTGCAGCTTTCTCTACTGGCCCGTGGCACAGACTCCAGAGTGGCCGCCACACTCGCCATGGATGGGCCCTGCAGCTTCTGTGCCATCACTTCCCCGAGCTCACTCACACCTTGCACCCAAGCACCGGGCCACCCAGCACTGTCCACACTGTGCAGTCATGTGCTTCCCAAGAGTTGGTTATATTTGTTCCCAAACCTGTTTACTCCAGTCGTACTTGCTAGCGTAAATACACCCTGCAATTAAATATTACATAAAACAATGACATCTGAGTGCAAATAAGAAGGCCGTTGTTTCTATAAATAAACATTGAATTTTTGGAAAGACTCAAACAAGGCAAGGTACTAACACTTTCTTCAAATTTTTTTTCTATGAAACAGCAATAAAGCACTGAGGGAAAAATAAGTCAAAATTCCAGCTGATGGCTATACCAGCTGCTGCTTCAAATTCTCTTCATGTTCTCTCGCCAGGCTAAACAAACTGGAGGTGTCTTCATGGGTGTGGTGCATGCGAGGCCCAGAGCAGAGGGCAAAGGGTTTATCTTTTTGTTTTTTTGTTTTGTTTTCTCAAAGGTTGGTAAATGTACACCTGCAGGCATGTTTGACTGTTTTATGTCACAATATTTAAGATGCATCATCTTTAGCAGTGTCTCCTGTTGTATTGGGTAAGAGGGTGTGGGCTGAGAATGTTTGTGGTCGGAAGAAGAGGGCACCCCTAAGAGCTCAGGGTGGCTCTGAGCTCCATCCATGTCTTGGTCTGTAAACTGGAACACCAGTGACAGTTTCTACCTATGAGACAGCCGTGTGGAAAGGTCTCAGCCATGCCTGGCACATGCTCAGCACCCCACCATTAGATGTTGAGAGAACAGAAAAGTATATAAGAGAAGTGAACATTTATTCCTCTAGGAAACAAGCAAATTACCTATATATATAATATATGTTAGATATAAATCAGATATATATAATATATATTAGATATTATATCTAATATATGATATATAATTATATATAATTTATATATTTACATATATTATATATAGCTATATAATTATATAATTTTATATAACTATATATAACATAATTATAAATATATAATAATTACATATAAATATATGTATGTATTATATATTATGCATGTATGTTATATATAATACATACATAAAATTATATAATATATACATATTATATATAAAATTATGTATAATATAGGTGTATAAGTATTATATACATATTTTATATATATATAATTTTTTCTTTTTTCTTTATTCCTTAGAGGATACCTCCACAGATGACTTACGTTTCAGTCAATTTTAAAAAATAATCCTGAAACAATGGGAACTCACTTCCCGAGGGAGAAAAGGAAGAGTAGACAGAACAAGTCATATGCTGTGATTGGCAAGCCTATGAGGTGTCTGAAAGGTCCCCAGGATGACTGACAATTGGCCTCTTGAAATTAAACAACCATATCCTGCCACCTGGGCACTCATGCACCAAGGCATGGGTATATTTTGCATGCAAGGCCTGCCCTACCAAGTGTCTAGTAAGAAGGCATTATCTTTTAAAAGATAAAATACAGCTCAGGTAGATTAACTTTTTTAAGCTCCTTCTGTGATAATATGTATATATATGTAGTATTGAAATGAATGAGGGATTTACAGAAGCACATAAAGGGGCACATTTTCCTAGTGCGTCATTGACATTTAATGCAAAGGAGTGCACCCTGGTGGAGGAATGCAGGTGAAAAGTGCTGGTTTCCCCTCTTTGGGTGACTTTTTCTTGCCTTTTTGAAAGCAACTGAGTTTGGAAAAGGAGCTATGGGGTCTCCAAAGTGGCCGGACCTCCTCTCTGAGTATGAAGGGGATGCTGCTGACAGCACTGTCAGGCTGTTGACCATTACTCTGCATCTGGTGTGGAGGGTAGGGTGCAAAAGGCCAACTGTTGCTGAGTGGAGTGGACACTCAGTCCAATTAGAGCTCTCTGAGAATCTGTTTGCAGCCAACTCGCAAAGCCAGCTGGTAGAGTCTGTGCAGAATGATTCTTAAAGTGATTGATCCTCTAGAGGGAAATGTGATTTCAGTGACCACATTTAGGGTTTGGGTAATATTGACAACATTTTATATATGATTGTGATGATGTCATTTCTTGCCATTCTTAAAAAGGACTTAGAGACACTGGCTGTGCCACTTAGCTAGGGCGTCCCTCCCGTCTCCCTAACTGCACCCATCTCTCACTTTGAAGTTCATATCTCAGAGCAAGATCACACACTACTCCACCTGTTGTCATCCACAGATGCTCTGGTCCCTCCCCTTATACGTGAAGGGGATTGTAGCCACCTCCCTGCACTTTCTTCATATAACTCCTGCTATATTCTTGGTGATTTCTGCGTCTTTTTGAATGATCTTTTCAATATCCCGAGTTCTCAGTTTTGTGACCTCCTATCCTCCAAAGATATTGTATTTTTCCTTATCTCAGTCACTCAGTCCCATGGGTCACATTCTAGACTATGGATTCTCAACCTTGGGGAGCTTTAGAAAATTCCACTCTGCATGCTGTGCCCCAGATCTATTAGAGCACAGTCTATTGGGATATGAGCCGGGCATCAGCATTTTAAAACTCCCCAGTTTACTTCATTGAGTAGCTATGGTCACGAATCACTTCTCCTCACTGCATCCCCATTGGAGCTGGATGTCCAGTGTCCCTCTCTCCAAACTACACCTACTCCTTTTCCAGCTCCCTCAACTCCAATTCATCAATTTCATCATGACCTACATTCTTCTCACCCTTTTCAGCTGTCAGTCCCCTTTGCATCCTCACTTCCTTCCTCATCTAGTTTAGACTCCATCATGCAATATTAAGATCAGTCCCACAAAGACACTCTCAGCTGTCTCTCACCTCTGTTGATGCCATTAATATGGCAAGGTCTAAGCAGGTGAAATCCAACCTCCCACTTATTTCTTCCTGCACCCAGGCAGGTAAATATGTACACACACACACACACACACACACACGCACACACCACTCAATGTTTGTTTTTATTTTAAATGCAAAACCACAGATGAGTCATGAGTCCTTGGTTCTGCCCATTAAGCCCATATTATTCCCTAAGTCTGCCCATTGTCCACTGTCTGAGATGACGACTTCACACCTCTTCCCCTTCTCGAGCCATTTACCCCTTGTCTACTGCATCTATTTCTAGCTCTTGACCTTGTTTCCTATTTCACTAAGAAACAAACGCTCATAATTGCCACATATCCCATCAACACATCCACCCGTCACACTCCTCTGAGCCCCAAGACTCTGCCTCCTTGTCCCCAAGACCCTCAGAGACCAGATCTCCATGTGCGCACTGGCATCTATGCCTCCTGTCTTCTCCAGCACAGCACCTCAGGGGGTTTGTCTTCTGCATGTCTCAGCATTGTGCTTCCTTCATCCCTTAAAATACGCAGAAACATCTCTTAACTCAACAAACGTGCACCAGAAAATCTCCCTTGGTTTCAATGCCCCTTTTCTCATCGCCCAATTTCTCTACACCCCTTTACAATGAAACACGTGGAAAGTGATCTCAGTATTCATCGCCTCCCCTTTCTCTCCTCCCAGTCTCTCAGGGATTTCTATGGTCACGCTTTTATCCCCACCCTGCGAGATCTCCGATGCCTTTTGCATTGCAAAATTTAGTGATCCACTCTCAAAAGCACTGACCAGTTAATATTGCATTCCCCTTCTTGACTTTCTCAACCTGGCTTGGAGGCATGATTTTTCTCTTCTGTAAATTTTCCTTCTAAGTCCGTGGCTAGTACTTCTTTTTTTTATTATTATTATTATTATTATTATTATTATTATTATACTTTAGGTTTTATGGTACATGTGCGCAATGTGCAGGTAAGTTACATATGTATACATGTGCCATGCTAGTGCGCTGCACCCACCAACTCGTCATCTAGCATTAGGTATATCTCTCAATGCTATCCCTCCCCCCTCCCCCCTCCCCACAACAGTCATCAGAGAAATGCAAATCAAAACCACAATGAGATACCATCTGACACCAGTTAGAATGGCAATCATTAAAAAGTCAGGAAACAACAGGTGCTGGAGAGGATGTGGAGAAATAGGAACACTTTTACACTGTTGGTGGGATTGTAAACTAGTTCAACCCTTGTGGAAGTCAGTGTGGCAATTCCTCAGGGATCTAGAACTAGAAATTCCATTCGACCCAGCCATCCCATTACTGGGTATATACCCAAAGGACTATAAATCATGCTGCTATAAAGACACATGCACACGTATGTTTATTGCCGCATTATTCACAATAGCAAAGACTTGGAACCAACCCAAATGTCCAACAATGATAGACTGGATTAAGAAAATGTGGCACATATACACCATGGAATACTATGCAGCCATAAAAAATGATGAGTTCATGTCCTTTGTAGGGACATGGATGAAATTGGAAATCATCATTCTCAGTAAACTATCGCAAGAACAAAAAACCAAACACCGCATATTCTCACTCATAGGTGGGAATTGAACAATGAGAACACATGGACACAGGAAGGGGAACATCACACTTCGTGGCTAGTACTTCTAAGATGTTACTTCCTTTTGTTGAATCTCTCTCATCTCTCTGCCACTAAATGTTAGAATACCCTGGGGCTCGGTCTGTGGGCCTCCTCTCCATCTGCATGCACTCTCTTGGTGATCTTCTAGTCTCCACATTTAAATGCTCTCTACTTCTCTGCTTGGATGTCTAGAGGCCATTTCAAAGCTGACATGTCTAGAGTGGAACTCCCACCCCAAACTTTCTCTCCTAAAGTCTTTCCTATCTTAAAATGTTCTAGGAAATTTAAGCCCTGTCCTTTCAGGTCCTCCAGCCAGAAATATGATTCATCTTCAACTCATTCTTCTCTGACACCTCACACTGAATCCATCACAATGCCACTCAGCTCAACCTTCAATATATGTTGAGAATTCAACCTGCGTGATGTCTAGCCTGCATGTGGCCTTCTGCCCTGGCCTGGAAAATGGATTTCCTGTTCCTGCTCCTGCCCTACTGCCACCTCATTGCCTATACAGTAGCCAGAGTGAATCTGTTAAAAGGTAGACGGGGCTAGGTGTGGTGGCTCATGCCTGTAATCCTGGCACTTTGGGAGGCCAAGGCAGGTGGATCACTTGAGGCCAGGAGTTTGAGGCCGGCCTGACTAACATGGCAAAACCCCGTCTCTTCTAAAAATATAAAAATTAGCTGGGCATGGTGGCACATACCTGTAATCCCAGCTACTTGGGAGGTTGAGGCAGGAGAATCGCTTGAACCCAGGAGGCGGAGGTTGCAGTGAGCCGAGATTGCACCACTGCACTCCAGCCTGGGCGACAGAGTGAGATTCCATCTCAAAAAAAAAAGAGTAGACGAGATCACATCACTCTGCTTCTAACCCTTCAGTGGCTCTTTTCTCACTCAGCTGGACACATGAAAATATAAGTGAAGGACCTTGTAAGCCATGCCAAAGGGCAGGCTCTTGAGGCTGGAGAACTACAGAGCAAGGCAAGATGAAAGACAATGAGAATAATAATGAAAGGAACAGGTCATGCGGCCAGCAAGCAGGTGCTGAAGGTTCCAGCCTCGTCCCTCTGATATCAGAGCATGTGCTTTATTCAGTTCACTCTATTGCCAGCCAGGGAAAACTTCTTAGGGCAGGGTCACAGTGCAGTGGGGCTTTGAAGGTCACAAAGGTGGGTTGGTTGTAGGGGAGAGAGAGTAGCATGGCAGATGAAGAAAATCGCATTGAGCCCATTCTAGCCTAGAAGAAACCAACACATCAAAAATACAGAGAGTGGCTGGAATAGCCAAAGGCTAGGAATGACCTCTGGTTATTGCTATTTTGTGCCAGGACCTCTGCACTCAGCCCGTGAATGGGGTGAAGGTGAGGGACCGAGACTTTCAATGCAAAGGTATTGTTGCTCTTAAAGAGCTTACTGTTTGGAAAACTTGCCAAAAACCTCCAAGAAGGTTCTGAACTGGTAGGTGTCAACCTTGCAACAAACAGTTTGGTTCAAGGCAAGTCTTGTACAAGAGGACTCATTGATACCAGAGGCCAAGGCAGGAGGATGGCAGGTGTTCAAGACTAGCCTGGGCAACAAAGTGAGACCCAGTCTCTACAAAAATAAAAAATAAAAAAATTAGCTGGGCATGATGGCATGCTTCTGTAGTTCCAGCTTCTGGAGAGGCTGAGGCAGGAGGAGCGCTTGAGCTGGGAGGTCAAGGCTACAGTGAATGAGCTATGATCACATCATTGCACTCCAGCCTAAATGACAGAGCAAGACCCTGTCTCAAAAAGATAAAATAATTTGGAGACAATATCTGGCTTTCTTCATACTTAGCCCAAGGCAACTCAAGTGTTACATTTAAGGCCATCTCGGATTTCATTTGCATCTTTTTTTTTTTTTCTATCTCCGTACTTCTGGATTCCTTTGAATCTAGCATTAAGCCAGGAGTCTAGATTATTGATTATTGGTTATTTCACTCATTCCCACATCTTAATTGGGAGCTCTTATGTGCAAGGCAGTTAGCCGTTGGAGGTTGGGAGCCAGACAAGCTCCTGATTTTTACTGAATTCCCCCACACTGAGAGTCCCAATACCAAGTCTCTGGAATAATCCTTCTGATGCAGTCATCCAAAATCTGTCTTCACAAGGGTTTCTGCAAGGCTTCCCTCTGCAGCTTCCTCACATCTCGGCTGTATGTTGTCTGTGTGAGGGGAACAGGAGATTTGTGACAGGCATCAAAATTATCAGAGATGCTCACTCAGAGCCTTAGAAATGCATAGACAGTTCCTGATGCATAGATAGCATTGATATTTTCACTGCTTCATTTTTACTGCAACAAATATGAACAACAATTAAATCCATTTTTGTGGGATAATTGCCTGCAACCTGATATCCTTGTAAGACAGATTCTGCAACTTCAGTCATGTGGATTACACAGCACTATTTAAAACCTTCCCGTTACCAGATAAAGTAGAGGGAAGAAGGAAAGAGCCAATCCATGGCCGAGTCCATTCCTAGATTGTCCAGGCTTTTGTGTCTGTTATTAAGCCCTTCAAAAGTACACTGCTTCTCTGGAGAGAAAATATATTTACATAGTTCCCAATCACTTCACCAGAGCAGCGGTGGCCTCAAGATAAACCTCCCAGCACCAGGGAAGAGGGGATTACACACACCACAACGAAGTCCAATTATATTGAAAACTAACAGCCAAATGTCTCTGCCCCTGCAGTTCCTAGAGTGTGAAGAGAGACGGAACAAACGGAAGAAAAAAATTGTTGTAGTGCCTTAATGATGAGTGTGTGAGAAGCAGCCAGTTCCCTGTTCCCGCCGTTCATCTTCTGTGTGTCGGTCCCTAACGAGGATTGTCAAGATCTGGCGATTCTCCAGTTCCCTCGTCGTGTCCTCTTTCCCTTGTTCAAAGCACTGTGAGCCTCTCTTGCTTGGTTCCAGTTGCCTTGGAATGTGTTTTGGAAGAAATGTCCTGGATAGTCTCCAGGCTTCTTTATATTCTTTCTTTTTAGTAATTAACTTTGTATTGAGTTCTCCCACCAAAATGAACAGCCAGGCCTTCCTTCCAGATAGAAATTGTGGCAAGAAACAAATGGGAGTTGAAATAAATAACATCATGTTGCTTGATAAATGTATTTGCAGTAGCAACAGAGACTGCCACCCAAGGAGTTCTAATTACGAATCTGACCTGGTAGAGCCAATGCCACAGTTGCTACAGAAAATAAATAGGCTAAGCAGGGCCTGGGTTTGGTTATTTCCATAGATTTGTCCTGAAAATGTTAATCAAAGCAAACCAGAAGGAGAGGGGAGCCAGGGTTATTCTGATAGTGCTAAAAAAATTAAGTTCCCGGCCGGGCATGGTGGCTCACACCTGTAATCCCAGCACTTTGGGAGGCCAAGGTGGGTGGATCACCAGGTCAAGAGATTGAGACCATCTTGGACAACATGGTGAAACCCCATCTCTACTAAAAATACAAAGACTAGCTGGCATGGTGGCGAGCACCTGTAGTCCCAGCTACTCGAGAGGCTGAGACAGGAGAATTGCTTGAACCCGGGAGGCTGAGTTGGCAGTGAACAGAGATTGCGCCACTGCACTCCAGCCTAGCGACAGAGTGAGACTCCGTCTCAAAAATCAAGTTTCCATTAGCCCTTTGCAGTCTAGTCATAGTTCTTTCTCTCTTCCTCCCTCACTCTTTCTTTATGGAAACTATGCCTACCTGTGTATTTTTTTGTGAAATATGATTTCACACTTTAGCTTATAAAAGAGGTTTTGCCAGGTGTGATCACTCACGCCTGTAATCCCAGCACTTTGGGAGGCTGAGGTGGGTAGATAACTTGAGCACAGGAGTTGGAGATCAGCCTGGGCAGCATGGCAAAACCCTGTCTTTAATAAAAATACAAAAATTATCTGGGCATGGTGGCAGGCACCTGTAGTCCCAGATACTCAGGAGGCTGAAGCAAGAGAATCACTTGAACCTGGGAGGTGGAGGTTGCAGTGAGCTGAGATCACACCACTGCACTCCAGCCTGGGCGACAGAGTGAGACTCTGTTCTCAAAATAAATAAAAGGGGTTTTAAAATTTGTTGTTGGGGGCGGGGAGGATTGGTAAAGGCTAGGAAATTCATTTAAAAAGAAGACCCAATGTTTGTCATGGCATCTTCAACTTCCACCCTCAGGGATGGAGGGAGATATGCACTTGGCCTTTTCTAGTTGGACAGGTGTGCAGGTGAAGGCAGGGCTCCTGGGGGCTTTAATCGGCCAGGGTTTGCCTGGTGCACACTGCTACGAAGGTGAAAAGACGCAGGATAGGGATCTCCTGTAGGTGGTAAAGGGATGGGTCAGGTGTAAGTCATCACACGCTCCTAAGCCCTGAGCAAATCACCCAGGATCCAGTGGAGATGACATTGTCATGACAATTCTGACCTTCCTTCTGCCTTCCACGCACCAGGTAGAGGGGTAGGGTGACTGTCAGAGTTCACTCATGACACAGAGCCCCTCTGCTGGGTCAAGCAGGAAGGGATTCAGGACCGGGAAATCAGATGCTTACGGGTCATTGTTGAAAGTGCTGAGGAGGGGCTCTGGCTGGCTCCGGGTTTTCTCGAGCACTGTGTAGCAAGCCTGCCAGGACAGCACTGACTGCCACAGCCAGGATGGTTCAGAAGGCTGGAGATCAGGAGTCTGCCACTGGAGTCGGCACGCCTGCTTTTCAGCTGTGATCCCAGAAGAGGAAGCGGCTGCCTCTGAGGCCTCAGGCTCAGTAGTCTATCTTCACCCCAATGCGTGCAGGTCAGAATGTGGCTGAACAGCAGCCTAGGGTCCTGCCCTGCTGCCATTGGGAACAGGAAAACAGCCAAAGCAGGAGGTGACCCTACCTACCCCTCCACCTCCAGCTTGGGCCCAATTTGCATCCTGAGTCCCTGCACGGGGGCCTGCCAGGGGAGACTTCACATGCACAGGTGATACAGGTGGAGGCGAATGGAGGAGGCTGCCTGGATGCGGGGCCTGTCCACCCCTTCCACCCCACACAGTATCTGATTCTGGTGTGGGTCCTCTCCTCGTCTTTCTCTTCACACACACACACACACGAGAAACACCCAGCCTCACACGTCTGATGCTGCCCCACACGTGTCGCCAACATCAGCCTTTGTCCAGCCTCAACCAATTTCCTCCCCGAGGATTTGGCCACATCCACTGGCACTTCATTTCTTCCCTACAATTTTGCTATGTCTAAGTATTGTCTCTATTATGATCTAGTTTTTGTCTCCTTAGTTGACTTTTTAAGCTGAAATAGTTATTTCAAAAGGAACCAGTTAGTCAGATGGAAAGCTAGTGTCATTTGTATTAATAGGAGATAACAGGAATGATTAATACAATAAAAAGGGAATATATCTTTATGAAATATTAATTATCAAAGGCTCTGAGTCCAAGGACTGTGCTCTTTATTGAAAAGATAAATGAGTAAAGTGAGGTGTCAAAGATACATTATTCTGAAACTGAGCCTTTTTCATCAGATGGATCAAAAAGCAATTACAGTTGAGCCTTGAACAACAGGGGTCTTGACCTGCATGGATCCCCCTACATGCTGATGATCTTCTACCTCCGCCACCCCAGAGACAGCAAGACCACCTCCACTTCCTCCTCAGTCTACTCAATGCAAAGACCATGAGGATGAAGACCCTATGACAATCCACTTCCACTTAAGAGTGGAATAGGAACAGAGAAAATCTATATGAACAGAGAAAATCTATATGAATAGAGAAAATGAATAGAGAATATGAATTGAGAAAATCCATTTTCTCTTATTTTCTTAACATTTTCTGTTTTCTAGCTTACTGTATTGCAAGAATACAGGATACATATAACATATAAAATATGTTTTAATCAACTGTTGGTTATTGGTATGACTTCCAGCCAAAAGTAGGCTATTAGTAGTTAAACTTTTGGGGAGTCAACAGTTATTTGTGGATTTCCACTTGTGCAGGGGGCGGTGGGGCAGTTGGTCCCCTAATCTCCCACAGTGTTCAAGAGTCAAGTGTGTGAAAGGATAATACACATTGCTGTGCCTGCCAGCTGAGATTATACAGGACAACACTAGTCATCAGCTCATACTTTTTCATTTCTCATTTAATTTTTCACACTATCCTGGAATACATATTATTCCCAGTTTAAGATGGGGAAGTTGAGATGCAAGAAGAAATTGGACAGGGTTCCAGATTGAGGAAGTGGGGGTGCTGGATCTGCACCCAGCTTCTTGACCTGAGTTCTGGGGGCTCCACATGACTCAGAAGGGGGCAACCATGTGTCAAAGCCCTCAGCTCCCAGCATTAGACTCATGCTTAGGACATGCAGCTTTCACCCCTATTTGATCAGGAGAGGGTTTCTTCTGTAATGTTTCCCATATTCTGAGATCTCAAGGCAGTTTACCTCAAGGGATATGGTGATGGCTCTTTTCAATCTCTGGGTTGGTTTTCTTTTTTTTTTTTTTTTCTAATGACCTTCTTTCATTTCATATATTTATTTTCATTTAGATTCTATTTCAGTTATTTATTTATTTATTATTATTATTATACTTTAAGTTTTAGGGTACATGTGTACAATGTGCAGGTTAGTTACATATGTATACATGTGCCATGCTGGTGTGCTGCACCCACTAACTCGTCATCTAGCATTAGGTATATTTCCTAATGCTATCCCTCCCCACTCCCCCCACCCCACAACAGTCCCCAGAGTGTGATGTTCCCCTTCCTGTGTCCATGTGTTCTCATTGTTAAATTCCCACCTATGAGTGAGAACATGTGGTGTTTGGTTTTTTGTCCTTGCAATAGTTTACTGAGAATGATGATTTCCAATTTCATCCATGTCCCTACAAAGGACATGAACTCATCATTTTTTATGGCTGCATAGTATTCCATGGTGTATATGTGCCACATTTTCTTCATCCAGTCTATCATTGTTGGACATGTGGGCTGGTTCCAAGTCTTTGCTATTGTGAATAGTGCCGCAATAAACATACGAGTGCATGTGTCTTTATAGCAGCATGATTTATAGTCCTTTGGGTATATACCCAGTAATGGGATGGCTGGGTCAAATGGAATTTCTAGTTCTAGATCCCTGAGGAATCGCCACACTGACTTCCACAAGGGTTGAACTAGTTTACAGTCCCACCAACAGTGTAAAAGTGTTCCTATTTCTCCACATCCTCTCCAGCACCTGTTGTTTCCTGACTTTTTAATGATTGCCATTCTAACTGGTGTGAGATGGTATCTCATTGTGGTTTTGATTTGCATTTCTCTGATGGCCAGTGATGATGAGCATTTTTTCATGTGTGTTTTGGCTGCATAAATGTCTTCTTTTGAGAAGTGTCTGTTCATATCCTTTGCCCACTTTTTGATGGGGTTGTTTGTTTTTTTCTTGTAAATTTGTTTGAGTTCATTGTAGATTCTGGATATTAGCCCTTTGTCAGATGAGTAGGTTGTGAAAATTTTCTCCCATTTTGTAGGTTGCCTGTTCACTCTGATGGTAGTTTCTTTTGCTGTGCAGAAGCTCTTTAGTTTAATTAGATCCCATTTGTCAATTTTGGCTTTTGTTGCCATTGCTTTTGGTGTTTTAGACATGAAGTCCTTGCCCATGCCTATGTCCTGAATGGTAATGCCTAGGTTTTCTTCTAGGGTTTTTATTGTTGGTTTTCTAACACTAAAGACCACATGGCCAGGTGCAGTGGCTCACGCCTGTAATCCCAGCACTTTGGGAGGCCGAGGTGGGCAGATCACCAGAGGTCAGGAGTTCAAGACCAGCCTGACCAACATGGAGAAGCCCGTCTCTACTAAAAATACAAAATTAGCCAGGTGTGGTGGTGCATGCCTGTAATTCCAGCTACTTGGGAGGCTGAGGCAGGAGAATTGCTTGAACCGGGGAGTCAGAGATTGCAGTGAGCCGAGATGGCACCATTGCACTCCAGCCTGGGCAGCAAGAGTGAAACTCCATCTCAAAAAAAAAAAGAGAGAACACAGAAAGCATGGATGAGTGGAGCCTACACTGCAGAGATCTGTTGGATTTTTCTGGGAAGGGCTTTGCCTTCATAAACATTTTCCTTTCTCAAGTGTCAGGTACAGGGAATCAAAGCGGCACATGCTGACCTTTCTCCACAAAACGGAGCCTCCCTGCCCCAGGGCCATCTGTCTCCATTGATGCACGGCAGCTAGAAAGATGAGGACTCAGACCTGGGAAGTCTCTCAGAGCAGCTCTCTGGCAGGCCTGTGGCTCCTTTTTAATTGCTCAGCGGTAAAAATTATAGAGGAGAATAGAATGTCTGCCCTGGAAGTTGGACGATTTTCTTACTAGTAACCTGAAGATGTGACCTGGTGCACTCTGCAGAAAGAGAGGAGAGCTGTAAGTCTGTCACCTGTGAACATCTGGCAGAGGTTATTATGCATGCAAATTTTATGCATGAAATTTAAAGATGGAGGCAGACACCACCCCCCGCCAACTTTTATGACCTGTGGATAAGTTATGAGTGAGTTATGCATCTGACTAACGTAGGGGCAGACCCGGGAGCGTCTGTCTGGGTATTTCCAGCTAGCTGTGTCTCTGGTTCTGAGCAGGAGGATTGATACCCCTCCAGGCTCTGCTCTACATCTTTCCCTTCCTACCACCTTCCCTCCCTCCCTCCTTCTTTCATTCAGCAAATGTTGAAAATGCAGCCACAATGTACCAGGTGCTATGCTGTACACCAGAGATACAACCCCCCACAGGAGAGACCTGGTTTCTGCTTCCAGCTGGCAACATAGCATGCTAGTTGAGGATGTAGACCTGGAGTCCAGGCGTCTCAGTCCCAGTTCTGCATCCATGACTTCTTCCTACCTGTGCAAACTTGGGTAAGTTACCTGGCTCCATTCTGCCCCATCTGGAAGTAGAATTGTGCTCAGCTTCTAGGCTGTGTTTGTGAGGACAGGAGGTACATACACTTAAGGGAAGCAGGCGTAATTCCAGGAAAACTAGGAGTATGCGTGTTGGGGTCTTTTTCCTCCCCAGTTTTGGGGCTGTGTGGGAGGAGAAGATGGAACTGGGACCCACCCACTTTGTCTAAGCCTCAAGGGGAGAACTGTGTGATGGAGGGCAAAATGTATAAATGGATGCAGCAAGGGGGCCTGGGGCTTTTTATCTGAGAAGTTTCTGCAAACAATGAAAGTGCGACCAAAGTCAAATGGGTCCCTCCATGATCCTTTGTGGTCAGTCTGTTTAGCTCAGTTCTCTGCCTGTGGCAGAGCATAGGGGAGCAGGATCCATCATCCACAGGAAGGACACAAGGACCAGGCAGGGTGGCCGTGCTGCAGCTGATCTTCAGGCGGGAGCCTGGCCCCCACGTAAACTAGAGAGAGAGGTGCCCAGAGATGCTGCCGCAGTTATCCAGGCAGGTGAGGCAGCAGGAGGCAGGAGAGATTTGACTGGCGAGGACCAAAGCTCAGGGGCCACAAACACACAATACCTGTACCTAGAATGAGACAGAGCTTGGTCCTACCACCAGCCAGTGAGGCTTTTGACTTGCCCTCTGCCCTGTCTTCTTTCAGGTCCAATGTCATCTTCTCAGTGAGGGCATTTCTGGGCACCCTATTCACCATCGCACACCCTGCGCCCACTCTCTTCTCTACTCTGCTTTCCCCTTTAGCTGTGGTCACACCAAATGTATTATGCATTTTAATTCTTTATATTGTCCACTGGGGTTCTACCTATGAGGATCCAGGTAGGAGTTCTCACCGTCTTGCTCACAGTACCTGGCACAGGGTAAGCCCCTGACAAATCATTCTTAAATAAATGGATGGATGGGTGAATGAAGAGTGGGTGTCCTGATCAAGTTTGCTCACACATTAGGCTTATAACCTCTTTTGACAGGGGCATCTGTCACTCTGATGGCCCTGAAAATATCTCATAATTTGTCTTTCCAATTTTCCCTATAATGTATTTTCTTAAAGTAAACTTCAGTCAGAGTAAATTTCCTATAGAATTAAATGTGAAAAATCCTAGTGCTTTGTACCAGGTCAGAATTAACTTTCATAAAGCTGACCTTGGAGCTGTCCCTTTTCACATCTTTTTTTCAGGGAACCATGAGTAAAAGTATAAAGACATTTAAAAAATGTCCCTTAAGGAAAAGAGATGCTAAAGTATTCTGTAGTCTACATTAGACAGAAGAAATTGAGCCAGGACCTTGGGTTAGAAATTCTTATCTGTATATGTATTTACTCCTTTGCTTAATCATTCTCTCAGTCAACACATATTTTGTACTCCCTAGGTGCTAGTTGTGATATGAAGTATAGGCAGTGATGAGTAAGCTGTGCTCTTGGACTGAATGCTTTGAAGGTCAAGGAGGACAATGGTGGGGGAGAGGACATTGGCTGTAGACAACAGGGAGTTGCAGGTGGTCTTCTGGTGGGCCTCTGTGTGAGTCCACTGAGAGTCAAGGCAAAGATGTAAAGAGTGATGAAGGTATGAACAGAAAGAATTGAGGTAGCTAGGGGAGGATACATTTTTGAGAAGTTTGGAGGTGAAGAGAAGTCAAGGGTTGTATTGGGAGGAAAGAGCAGGGTTGAAGTTTGGGAACTGAAGTGATTATGAATATGTTGTAAGTATGTGGGGTGTAGCTAATGGAGGGAAGAGCTGATGATGCGGGGAAGCCACTAACCCACTAAATCCCTTTCCCGCATCACAGGCCCTGCTGAAAGGGTTGACAATGAAGACTCTCAGGCCACCGTAACTCATGGAGAAGCCCTGAGCATCTGGTCTGCTTGTAAGAGAGGGAATGTGCTGGTATCAGGGCTGGATGGGATCTCATTTTCCTCCTATCAAGGTGCCCTTACCCCTGGTATCGTGGAGAAGTTTGTAGCCACGGGCATGCCATCCAATGGAGGCAGCCTCTACACTTGTGCCCTGAAAAATCCAAAGCAAAATAAGTCATTTGGCAAATACACATGGGTGCCTGAAACAAGCCAAAAGACTTCCTCCCACATGATCAGAGTTCAGGCTGTGCAAGCCACATTAATGATAATGAGAAGGAACCAGGTCATCTGGTTCCTGATGCTCAGTCCTGGCAGCCTCTTAGATGGAACAGGGGCCAGACTCAGTTCTGGCAGCCTCTTAGATGGAACAGGGGCCAGACACTGGCTAGAGAGCTCTTACCTAGAGTTATTGGTCTGTGCATTGAGACACGGGGCATCTCCTGATGGCCTGAGTGGGATGAGGACATCAGCTGAGGAGCAGTGGTGCTGCTCTGCAGCTTCAGCTCACGTGTTGTCCCAGCCACACAGCGCCGGAAGAAACCTGCCTGAAATGTGATCAAGTGAGTGCTCAGGAGTGGGGAGGTCACACGTGCTGCATTTTGATGCTGACTTTTTATATTCAAAGCAATTTGCCCAAGTGAGCTCAGTCCAAGTATTGCATTACCTGATGGTTTATGAATAAAATGCCTGGATGTACAACTTAGTTGTCTCAAATTCAGCGAAGTTGTTGTAGTCTAAGTGATGGGGGTTGGGGGGTGTTCAGTAGAGGTCTGAAATCCTGAAATCTGGGATTACAGTGATTCTCATAGGGAGATTTCAGGCACTTTTCTGTCATCCACTACCTGCCCTTCTGCTACTGCCGGGTCTAGTTATCTTTATCTCCTCTGAGATCTGGGTTCTACATTCACTTGTTTCCTCATTTATTCATTAACAATATCGATTTCTTAGCCAAGGATGGTGGTGCACACCTGTACTTCCAGCTACTCAGGAGGCTGAGGTGGGAGGATTGAAAATCCATCCATCTATCCTCAAACCCATCCTGCTATCCATCCATCCATCCATCCTCCCATAATCCACCTTCCCATCCATTTGTCCTTCCTTCCTTTCTTCCTTCCTTCCTTCCTTCCTTCTACCCATCCATCCTCCCATTCATCCTCCCATCCATCTACCCAGCCATCTATCCTCCCATCCTCCATCCATCCTTGCATCCATCCATCCATCCATCCATCCATCCATCCATCCATCCATCCATCCTCCCATCCTCCCATCCTCCCATCCTCCCATCCATTCTCCCATCCATCTATCCTCCCATCCATCCACCTTCCCACCCATCCACCCTCCCATCCATCCACCCTCCCATCCATCCACCCTCCCATCCATCCATCCTCTGATTCATCCATCCTCCCAGCCATCCATCCATCCACCCTCCCATCCATCCATCCTCCCATCCATCCACCCTTCCATCCATCATCCACCCACCCTTCCATCCATCCACCCTCCCATCCATCCACCCTCCCATTCATCTGTCCATCCATCCCTCCATCCATCCCTCCATACTCCCATCCATCCATCCATCCATCCATCCATCCATCCACCCACCCTCCCATCTATCCACCCTCGCATCCATCCATCTTCCTATCCATCCGTCCATCCATCCTCCCATCCATCCTCCCATCCATCCATCCTTCCATCCAACCTCCCATCCATCCATCCATCCTCCCATCCATCTACCCTCCCATCCATCTACCCTCCCATCCATCCATCCTCTCATCCACCGTCCCATCCATCCACCCTCCCATCCATCCATCCATCCATCCATCCATCCATCCATCCATCCATCCATCCATCCATCCATCCTCCCATCCTCCCATGCGTACATCTCTCCTGCCATCTATCCATACATCCATTGCTCCATCCTCCCATCCATCCTCCCATCCATTCATCCATCCATCCTGTCATCCATCCTTCCATTGATCCATCCATCCATCCATCCATCCAACCTGCAGGAGCCCAGGAGTTCAAGGCTGCCGTGAGTTATAATTGTGCCACTGCACTACAGCTTCAGCGACAGAGAAACCATCTCCAAAAATGAAAAAAAGAATATATTGATTTCACGCAAGTTACATAGATTCCATGTTGAATAAAACTGGATGTGGTTCTTTCCTGTCTTTAAGGAGCATAAATCTAATAGGAAGGACAGATAATTTTTAAAAAATATATCAATGTGTGTAAAATTTCAACAGGAATAAGCCCCAAGGAGGTGTGGTACCTGGGGCTATAAGAGTAGCTAATAGTAGAATTTGGGATAGTCTTGGGGAAGGAGCGGGCAGAGAAGGCTTCCTGGAGAGGTGATGATTGCTTTGAGAGTGGAGAGAAGGAACCAGTGTTCTTGGAAAAGAGAGTGGCCTGAGCGAAGGACCTGTGGCAGGAGGGAGTGTAGAATTCAAGGAACTGGGAGGAGGTCCTTGTGGCTAGGAATATGCAGAGTAAGGGGAAAAAGGCAAGAAATAAGCCTGGAGAGTGGGGAGGGCCACAGCACACGAGGCCTTCCCTGTCCACCTTGCCCACATGCCCCAGACACACTGAGGAGCTGGATTTGGTCATTGTTCTTATGACTGCTGTGTTCCCAGATTTCCCCTTCATATTCTGGCAACATCCACCAGAGCCAGCTCCTGTGTCCCTGATGTGATTACTCCTGACTCCTTCCCCTCCTGACATCTGCCCCAGGTGCCCACACCTCTACCGATGATGCCTCAGCCTGGCCCTTTGGCTTTCTGACCACGGACCCCTCCCACTCCCTCTCCACCTCTCTGCTTCCCACTTCCCTTGTTTCCAGCTGCTCCTTTCCCTGTGAGCCATATTGGTTCCAGCCCCAGCCTCTGCAATAGTTTTCCCAAATGAAATGAATCCGAGGACCATGTAGGATGTAAGCCCCGTCACCATGGTGTTGGTCAGTGAATACCTCTTTACTGTCTATTTCCCCATTCAGTGCCTGTCTCCCCATCAGAATGAAAGCTGCAAGAGGACAGAGTCCTTCCCAGGGCCCAGCACAAAGCTTAACATGCAGAACATGCACCATAAATGATATCTAACCATGACCCTCCCCTCCCCCAAACTGCCCCATGGAGCCCAGTCCCACAAAGCCTGAGACAAAGGAGCTGCTTTTCACACAGACAAACACAGACAGACTGATGGACTGGCTGGAGGACCCGGGGATGGTGAGAAACAGGCTCCAAAAGCTTTCTGGCTGCCAGTATTTAACACACAGAGCTATTTTCAGATGCTAGTCACAGACATTTTGAACTGCATTAGAATAAACAGAATTCTGAATTATCTTCTCAGCACTACATGAAAGAACTGTCTATCACCCAAAAGGAAAAGAGGGAATGATGAATTTCTAAGGTAAAAATTCTGGAAGAAGGTGGAAAAAATCCAATCCACAGGCAGTTCTGGAATCTTCTCACACAACAGGTGGTCTCCCACCCTCCAGTCCCCTAACTCCTGTGATTAGGAGAAAGTGGAAAGCTGTCAGCTAGACTGGGCTCAGGCTGGGGATCTGGGCTCTTGGAAATGTATATTTATTTGCTCATACTAATGGTCAGCAGGCCAGGATAAATGGGGCTGGGGCATTAATGCAGAGCCCTGTAAATCATGCATGAAGAGGAAGACCATGCCCAGCACCGAGGGGCCAGCCAGCCGAGGAGGCTGCATGAAATATTCAGCAGCTAGCCAGACTCAGGCCTGCTCCCAATCCCCACGTCCAGACCTCTGAGGATGTGATTTTTGCAGAAGATTTAAAAGAACCTCAAATGCCTTATCCTTGTGTTCCCTAAGTCTCCTATCAAAGCTGGTTCCTGCTGAGTGGTGTCTCTGTGTTCCGCCTCTGGGGTGTTGGTCATGAGGACCCCACACTGATGGTTCCCCTCCCCCGTGCCACTGCAGCACTGCTCACCCTTCCAGCCCGGCAGCAGGCTGTGGTTTCCCTCCCCGTCAAACACAGGGCCCTTGTACATGCTTTCCTGCTTCAGGAAGGTCCCTGCCTGGCTCACCTTGCTCTCCTTCTCTTCTTTAGGTCTCAGCTTGGATGCTACCTCTCCAGAGAGACCTTTGTTGCACCCCCCCACCCCTAAGTTGGCCTTCTGTGCAGTTCTCTAGCTCTGTCCTCTGTCCTCTTTCATGCCCTATCACAGCTGTGCTCATTTTGGGGGCATGCTGTCACTGGCTCTTTGCTGTCCTCCTTTACCAGAATTAATCTCCATGCTAGAAGAGGCTCTGTGGGCTCTTCCTCGCTGCACTGCAAAGCAGCATCTGGCATATGGCAGGACTCAGCACAAAGTCAAGGAGTGAAAAACAGGTGCCTCTCAGCAGGCATGGGGTGAGCCTGGAGGTTCATCCCTGGACTCTACATCTCCTCTGCAGAAAATGTTCTGATCCTTGGATATGATCTTCGGGTTCCCTATCCGTGAAGTCTGTACAACCAATAAACCAGGCAATGACTCAATGAATAGGAATAGTAGGGTTTTGTTCCTGATCCATTCTAACTGCAGTGGCCAAGTTAACATATGGCAATGTGCTTTTTCAGGACAAACAAACAATGATGGATTCATACCCAAGCTGAGAGGGGTGAACTTTAATGCCATCCAGCTTCCCTCCCAGTACAACAGGGCCCTCTGGCTTTGTGTAGGTGCTTGTGGATAGATATCTCATTTCCTTCCAAGGTAGCTGGTTCCACTCCCAGCAACAGCTCAGGCTGCCTCCCAGCCCAGCTATCCTGCAGGTTCCAGCCCCACAGCACGTGTGCCTCTGTGTCCTCTAGCCAGTAGGCTTTCTACTTTCAGAATCTCAGCTTCTCCCCCAAAATGCTGGATTTCTTATGGAGATTTTCCTGGATAAGATGAGCAATTGGGCTGACCATTGGACTATGTGTATTGATGCAGTTAATGTATGCACCCAGAGAGGGAGAGGCCCTGGTGCTTCCATTCTGATGTACTCTTGGAGAAAGCCATTGAAGAACTGTGGTCAGCAGGTGCTCCAGGAGTTTCAGCGCCATCGGCTTAGTGGGGCTCCATGGCCCTGTGTATGCATTTCCGTGTCCTGCAGCCAGAGCGTCAGCTCACTGCATTCATTCAATAGCTCCTGAGTTCCCGCTGCATGCCAGATACTGTGTGTGTGGCGGTGGGGGGTGACTTTTTATCAAGCAAAGTCAAACCACACATGCCCCCTGCCTTTTAAGAGTTCAAGATCTGTAGCACAGCCAGCCATGGGGACTAGGGACTCCAGCACCGTGAGCTGTAGTGGATGTACACAGAGCGCCCTGTGGGCAGGCACAGGTGGCAGCTAATTCCAGCTGGGCTTGCTTGGGGATTCCTTATGTGACACCCACTGTAGACCCAGCCTGCAGCTGTTTTCTTCAGTGGTCACTTCCGCCTGATGAAGGAAGGCCATGCGCTCTTGTGCGAAAGGCTGCTCTTTGCTCCTGGTCCAGGCCTGCTCGGACTCCATCTCGTTCTTGGCGTGGCTTTGAGATGATGCTCATCAGGCTCCCTGAGCTGCTCAGGGATAGGCCACTGTGAGAATTCTGCTTTGATTTTCAAGCAGCTGAGAAACCAGAGGCATGGTGAATCCCCCCAGCCCTCCCCTCAGAATAAGCTATCTGTCCGGTGAGAGCAGTCACTCCTCCTGTTCTTTGAGGACAAGACCAGCAAAAGACTTGAGTCACCATTTCCAAAGAAAAACAAGGAGAATGCAAATTTCTCGGCTTAAAAATATATACAAAGGGACTGATTCTATATAACTCTCTGGAGTAAGAAGAGCTGTGACTTCTATTGGCTGGTGCTGTTTAGAGAAGGATCGCTGTGCTGAAGTTGAAAAAGAATGTATTCAGCTTTGATATTTGGAGAAAGTGTCCCAACCATCATGTATTTCTGCCTGGTTTTCTTTCAGAATGCACCAGCTGGAGTCAACATTAAAGGGCCCCTTTCCCATTTGCTGTGGAAGATGTTTAATTGGAAGTCTCTCCCTGCCCCTTGGTAAGCCTCATTTCTGCATATTAGCTTTACACATGAGTTCTGGGGTGACTGGTCAAGACGGGAGTCTGTGTGTAATTAGACCAGACCGAGGAAGAAGAAGGAAGTTTGCTGGCGGAGAAGATGGGAGTCTCTGTATCGCCTTTAATCACTCTTCCTGCTTGTCTTTCATCACAGCCATGGAGACAGAGTGCCAATGCATGCTGTCTCCTCGCGGGGCCCTTCAGTCCATCTCCACTCACCACCCAGCCCTCACTGTCACCTGTCTGACCCCATTGGCCTTGCTCTTCTTTTTGGAACATGATAACCTCCCTCCAGCCGCCCCGGCACAGTCTCAGGACATTTGCATGTGTTGTGGCCCCTGTACACTGTTTCCTCAGCTCCTGGCCTGCTTGTTCCCTTCCCATTATCCTTGTCTCTGCTTAAGCATCAGCTCCTCAGAGGTCCTCCTGACCAGCCCATTGCAAGTACCCTTTCCCCTTCCTCCTTGTGGTTCTGTTGCTCCCTCCACCTTGCAGTTCTGCAGCTTCCCGTGAACGTGCTTGTTTACATGCTGACTATCATGTCCCCCATCTGGCTGTTCACCCCTTGACGCCAGCACCAGCTTTCTTTCTGGCTGCGTTGCTGCCTGTGCCTGCAGTGGTGGCTCCGTAAGCATCTGCTGAACAAACGCATGGATGAGTGAGCCCTTTCAGATCCAGGCTGTGTGGGGCTCAAAATTAAAGAAAACAACATACAAAATGACACATACAAAATTAGTTAGGAATGGGGTTTATTTAAATTCTTAAAAGCTGCTACATTTCTGTACATCACAAAACTATACAGTATTGAATATTTTAATAGTTACCTGATTTTATTTTACATTTTCCTACATTTTTCTCTTGTATACATTTTGCCTTTTCATATGACAAAAATGTTTGGTATTGCTTTTAACAGGACAGAAAGATAATTCCTCTAGTGTGGTCAGATAAAGCTTTTTTTTAAAAGTTATGGATAGTTGGTGGCATACAACGTGCAGATGGACACACAGACAGACTCATGTGGCATTGGGTAAGGTTTTGTCCTATAGACACAAGAATTTTTATGGATTCTTTTTCTTTCTTTTTTTGAGACAGTCTTGCTCTGTCACCCAGCCTGGAGTGCAGTGGAGCAATATCAGCTCACTGCAACCTCTACCTCCAGGGTTCAAGTGATTCTTGTGCCTCAGCCACCCAAGTAGCTGAATAGCTGGGATTACAGGTGTACACACCACACCCAGCTAATTTTTGCATGTGTAGTAGTGGCAGGATTTCACCATGTTGGCCAGCCTGGTCTCAAAATCTTGGCCTCAAGTGATCCACCCGCCTCGGCCTCCCAAAATGCTGGGATTACAGGCATGAGCCACTGCACCTGTCCTTAGATTCTTTTTCATCCCATAAAAAAAAAAAGGTTCATTTACATTTGCGTATATGCATTACAAATTATTCCTTACAAGAGAGAACATTTATTTTGACTAGGTAATAATGAGAACTGAATCCTCTCCTGATAATAGCATGTCTGATGATAAGAAGATTTTTGTTAGACTGGCTTCTGGCTCCATACATTTCAAACCTTGCTCCTTTTCCTCTTCCACCAGACCCTCTGGTGCTGGGCACCAATGAGAAGCTCATCTGGCCCCGGGATCCTGGCAGGACACTGGAAGCATTATTGCCATGGGCAACAGGGTTGTTCCTGGAAACATCACTGACCCAGGACACCTAGCACAATGGCACTCGATGTGAAAGTGGCTTCATACAAATCTGCCACTCAAGCCTAAATAAGTGCATTCCAGAAGAGCCACAGCCTCTCTAACAGCTCCTGAGGTGAGGGAAACCCTAGGGATGGGAAGCCGGAGCAGAAAGATGGTGGCCTAAAGTCAACTGCAGTGAAAATCTCTCCCCATCAGCAAGTTTTGCAAAGCTATGGCCACAGGAACACATGACTAGGGCCCCTCCTAGTCTTGGAAGGAGCCCCCATGAAAATGAGGGCCTCACAGTGAATCCACCTCTGATCCTACTTCACCTGCAGTCAGATAAGAAGAGATTTCAATCAGCTAAAGACACCCTATCTCCTCTCTCCAACCCCTGTGACCCCAGGAGCTCCTGCCTTGTCACTGTGTCTGTCCCCAAACCAACCACATCTGAATCAAGCCCCTTTCTCTCCCTAGTGGTCACCATCTGGGCTGTGATGGGCGGCTCCCACTCTTGCCTTAGAATATGACTGGAGAGGTGACTTCTCATCACATGGTGAATATGTTCACCCCATGGTGCTTTCCACCCAAGCTGACCATCGCTTGACATTTTGGTGTAGTTGCTAGCTCCGTGCCATCTTTGGCAATGTGACCCTGAAGCAGCTGTCCCCAGTGTGCATTTGGAGGATTTCATATAATTATGAATAGGATGCAAATTTTATAGCCCTAGTGAAGGGAAACACCCCTGGCGAGGCTTCCCGGGGCCAGAGAGAGGACTCCAGTGAGGGAGATGGTGGCAGGGCCATTCTTTGTGTCCTGCTTTTTTTTTTTTTTTTTTTTGATATCCTCTTTATGTCCTGAGAGCTATGTGCAGATGAGGAAAAATGACATGCAATGCATTTTTGCCTGCCACAATGACTTTGCAATCATAGCAAGCAAAATATTCTAAACAGTAAGTGAATCGAGGAAGATGTACTGCCAAGTCAGGAAGAAAAAATCCACCTGTTCAGTGATTTCAGGAACTGCTGTAGAAAATCACCAGTGAGTATCAGTTTCTGCAAGAGAATCGCATGCAGGCTTTGCTTCTCATCGGAATCCCCCAGCTGGTGACTTTGTTGACTGAGAGTCTGGGGGAGAGGGCAGGGAATGGATTTATTCTCTGCTAGGTTTTTAACAGTCATGAAGGGCTGTGGTCCTAACGGGCACTGCTCAAACCTTAGTGTGCATCGGAATTATCTGGATAAGGCTAGGCACAGTGGCTCAAGCCTGTAATCACAGCACTTTGGGAGGCTGAGGCGCATGGATCACCTGAGGTCAGAAGTTCGAGACCAGCCTGGCTTTTTTAGTAGAGAAACCCTATGTCTATTAAAAAGTACAAAATTTAGCCAGGTGTGGTGGTGAGTGCCTGTAATCCCAGCTACTTGGGAGGCTGAGGCAGGACAGTCACTTGAATCTAGGAGGCAGAGGTTGCAGTGAACTGAGATCGCGCCATTGTGCTCCAGCCTGGGCAACAAGAGCGAAACTCTATCTCAAAAAAAAAAAAAAAAAAAAATTACCTGGGGAGCCTGTGAACATGCAGAGTGCTGGGCCCCATGCCAGAGATACTGATTCAGCCTGTCTGGGGTGGGCCAGAGATTCTGCATTCTGTCTAAGGAGCTCCCAGGTGAGGCACATTTGCAGACCACAGTCTGGAGGTTTGAGAACTTGGAAGACCATGGCTGGCATATCTTGAGTCTCTGCCTTGGTATCCTTTGCCAAGCAGAGAAATGCACTGTTTATGTTTTTCAGGAGCTCAGGAAGAAGAATGCAACCCATGCAGATGTAGGGGCTGGATTCTTTCTATGACTCAGTGGGAGTCTCAGCCACAAGAAGTGCCCCGGGTTGGCCCTGAAATCCACAATGGCTTGCTGGGCTGGAGGCCACCAGGTGATGGGACCCAAGAGAGGAATGAATTATTTATCTGGACTCCTCACAGAGAACAATGCCCTGCAAATGCTCCCCCCCACCCCCACCCACCATGCTGGGTGGAATTCATAGTCAACCTAACCACCAGCTTAGCATCTTCTTTCCCAGATCTTGCCCCTCCAACCATATCGAACTTTGAGGAGCAATTAGGGAATCGCTTGACATCTTCCCTGAGAGCTCTTGGGTCACAAAAGCTAATTAACCTTCCTTTTGCCTTCCAAACTAAGTAACAACTTCCAGAGCCAAGTCTTCTGGAACAAAACAGGAAGGAAGAAAGAAACTAAGAAAGAAGCACTGTCTCTGATTTTTTTTTTTAAATGAAGGTTAACATATAATTTTTAAAATAAACTCCATGGAAAGGAGGTTGTGGGGTTCAAAACCCCTGGGAGCAGTTCCAGCAGTGCCAGGATGATCTCAATGGCAGCTCTCTGCTCATCTTCGAGGTCTACTTTGTCCAGCAGCTAACTCTTGTGGGTGGAAACATAGTGGCTTCTTGTTCTCTGGGAAGTTCTGGATGGGAACTTGATGTGGGAAGTCGTGAGGTACCCTGAACTTGGAGGTGGGGCTCATTGGCACCACAGTGATGGTCCCATCTGTGCCATGTAGACTTGACCAAGCAACTCAAGGTGTCCTTAATGTCCCAGACTGAGAGAGGACTTGCTGGCCTCCACCTTGGAATATTGTTGACTTTCAGTGCATGACGCAAGTCCTCTCCTTCAACACTCCTCTCTAAGACACACAGTCAAACACTTAAGGACTTGGGCTTGCGGAGGGTGTAGATCTGAGCTCAGATTCCCATTCTGACACTTACTGGCTACGTGACCTACACTGTGATTCCCAAACGCCCCCATATCCACACACCACTGTGTCACACTGCACTAGCTACCCGGAGCTGCCATAACACATTACCACTAACCAGATGGCCTAAAACCAGAGGAATTCATTCTCTTGTAGTTCTGGGGGTCACAAAACTTTTTTTTTATTTGTTTGAGATGGAGATTCGCTCTTGTTGCCCAGGCTGGAGTGCAACGGCATGATCTTGGCTTACCGCAACCTCTGCCTCCTGGGTTCAAGCGATTCTCCTGCCTCAGCCTTCTGCGTAGCTGGGATTACAGGCATGCGCCACCACGCCCAGCTAATTTTGTATTTTTAGCAGAGACAGGGTTTCTCCATTTTGGTCAGGCTGGTCTCAAACTCCCAACCTCAGGTGATCCGCCCCCCTTGGCCTCCCTAAGTGCTGGGAGTACAGGTGTGAGCCGCCACACCTGGCCCTGGGGGTCAGATATCTTAAATCAAGGTATCAACAGGACTAAGCTCCCCAAAAGCTCCAGGAAAGGATAATTCTTGGCCTCTCTCCTGGCTTCTGGTGGCTGCAGCAATCCTTGGGGTTCCTTGGCTTATGGATGCATCACTCCATACTCTGCTTCCGTCCTCACTTGACCTTCTCACCTACCTTCCTTTACATCGTCTTCCTTCTGAGATGCTCTGTGTCCAAATTTGCTTCTTCGTAAAAGGATGCCAGTCATTGGATCAGAGACCACCTTAATCCAGGATGACTTCATCTTAACTAAATTACATCTGCAAAGATTCTATTTCTAAATAAACCCACATTCTGAGGTTCTGGGTGGGCATGCTATTTGGCAGGGCAAAGTCAACACAGGACACTCATTTTCAGGATTTGTCGCATGGTTTGAGGAAGCTGATGGTGACATCTCTTCTTAAATCTGTTTTCAGGAAAATCATGCTGGTGGCCTTCAAGTGGCCATGGTGGGGGCATTGACCCAGGGAAATCCACATTTCCCAACACATGCTGGACACCTGAGGACTCCAGAGCTACTATCTGCTCATATCTGCTTAACATTAAAAAAAAAAACAAAACTCACATTTTTAAGTGAAAAGTTTTACTGGCAGATTTGCTTAACTCAATTTGCAAAGATACCTTAGACCAGGGGTCAGCAAACTACATTCCACAGAACGAAGCTGCCCATTACTTGTCTTTTTTTTTTTTTTTTTTTTTTTTTTTTGAGATGAAGTCTCGCTCTTGTTGCCCAGGCTGGAATGCAGTGGTGTGATCTCAGCTCACTGCAACCTCCACCTCCCTGGTTCAAGCAATTCCCCTGCCTGACCCTCCCAAGTAGCTGGGATTACAGGCACACGCCACCATGCCCAGCTGACGTTTTTGTATTTTTAGTAGAGATGGGGTTTCACCATGTTGGCCAGACTGGTCTCAAACTCCTGACCTCAGGTGATCCACTGCCTCAGCCTCCCAAAGTGCTGGGATTACAGGCGTGATCCTAAGTACAGTTTTATAGGACAACCATGCTCATTCACTTCTGTATCGTCCACGGCTGCTCTACAGCAGCAGAGTTTAGTGGTCAGGACAGAACCGGCACAACCTGCACAACCTGCAAAGGCCGAATATTTACTGCTCTCCGGCTCTTTAGAGAAAGTTTGCAACTCCTACTTTAGACTGATGCTTCTCCAATGCTAACGCGTCAGTCACCAAATCACCTGCATCTGGTCCCAGCCTCCAACCATAAACCACAGCTGAATGGAAACTTGGTAGCGCTTGCCTTCAATAGCAGATGCTGTAAGAGGAAAGCAAGGTGACCAAGAAAACATTGCAAAACTCTGGGCAGAATCTGGGGCCTGAAGACTCTGAGTCAGAGGCCTCTTTTTGCTCTAAACACATATTAGCAAGAGTCCAAGAGGCATCAAAGATGAGTTAGCAGCAAAATGAGGCTTTGTCCTTCATGTAGAAAGGATTAAACGATAATTGAAAGTGCAATAACTTTCACCCCGTGGGATTCAGTGATGTTCAGTGCTGTGATTATGTCCAACCTCAAATCTTGCTGTCCCAAGTGGGACAGCCCAAACATAGGGAGCCACTGCACTAAGATGTTATGATTTATTAAGATAATAAAGCTAGTGGGATGACAAATGTTTCATTTTTCCCCCACGTGTTTCCCCCAAAGGACCGTCTGCTTTTGCATGTGATTTGACTACCTGCTGAGGACCTAGCATGGTATATCAGCAAACTGGAAAAGTGACTGAAGTGATTGTTTATCATCTTGTACCAAGTTACACCACTTTAAGCTTTAACTCCACAGCTCTTGCATTATTTTAAAACCGTCTGGCAGATCTCTAAAACTAATGGTACAAACCACTCTGTGATACATTAAAATACATCCCACTCTGTCATACTGCAAACAAGTAGCTGCTCCCCAGTCTTTGAAAAAGTACTTTCAAGATAAAATATGTACTCATGGGTTCTGCAGGTTTTTAAAAAGTCTTGAATCTTCACAGATTTACTGGCGGGGGGAAGGGGTGTTTCATGTAAAATGTGTTTTTCCTTGACATTTAGAGGTCTTGCAAAGTGGTTTATTATAGATCTTGTGGACATCTTGCTATTTAATTAAATTTCAGAAATATATTCTCTGCACTCATAAGAAGGAATATGAAGAGTGTATTTGTTCACTGTCTATTTATTATTCTTTTTCTGTTTCTAACACAAAATTATCAGTTCGAAATAAGTCATCAGAGGCACTTAAAAGTTTCCAGGGTCAGAAATCTAATTAACCTCAGCAACTCTGCTTAAAATGTTGAATAATATAAGACAAGTCCTTACAGGAATCTTTGGTAATATTCAGTCTTGGTGATATATTTACAACTGTTTTTTAAAAACTGACCTTCAATGTCTATTTTCAAAAGACGTGAGGGAATGGAAAGCAGATTGAGAAACAAGTCACTTGTGAGGTCTCATCCAACACATTTCAGTAAATTATTGCTGGATATAAGCAGCTGAATTTGTAAACGATTTCATTACCTTACATTTTATAGAGAAAACTAAGAGTAAGTTCACAGTAAATGAACCTCTAGTCTGAAAATAGCTCTTTCTCCTCATTTAAACCTGAGATCAGAAGGATACAACACAAATGTGTTCAACCCAACACATTTTGAGATAAATACATTTCACAACTGTCTTATTGGTGGATTTGCTTAGCACAGTTTGGGTATTTGTTACCCTCTGATGAATTCAGAGGAGTTTTTCAGAGGATAACATTGCATGTTTGCAATAAGTTTGCATGTTTGCATGTTGCGTGCAATAAGTTTGCATGCTCACAATAAGTTTGCATGTCCTTTAGTGCTATCTTTTATTTTTCTGTTAGGGATTCTGGTTTGCAGTAGAACAATTTCCTCCTGCAGCCTCATTCAAAGTACCATCAGGATTCAACCTGTTTCTCTCCATGAAACTGTTTGTTTTGCTCCTAACTTATCAGAATAAGAGCTCACGAGATCAGCAGCTGACGGAAATTGTCAGAACAGGAGCTGCTGGCACCCGTGTAGAAAGCACAGAAAATATGAACAGTTGGTGGGCAAGGTTCTTGGGCACAGAAAAGGGCACAGAGCAGGCAATGGGAGGAGGCCCCTCCGGGCAAGTCACCTGGGAAGGTTGGTTACAGGTGAGAGGAATTGGCACAGCAGATAGGAAGGTGGTGGGCAGGCAGGTAGGTGGGCACCTTGCCCATAAGAGCTGGAAACCTTGGCCAGGCTCAGTGGCTCATGCCTGTAATTCCAGCACTCTGGGAGGCTGAGGTGGGCAGATCACCTGAGATCAGGAGTTTGAGACCAGCCTTGCCAACATGGTGAAACCCCGTCTCTACTAAAAATACAAAAAATTAGCTGAGTGTGGTGGTGGGTGCCTGTAATCCCAGCTACTTGGGCAGCTGAGGCAGGAGAATGACTTGAACCTGGGAGGCAGAGATTGGAGTGAGCCAAGATTTCACCATTGCACTCCAGCCTGGGCAACCAGAGTGAAATTACATCTCAAAAAATAATAAATAAATAAATAGCTGGAAACCTTGAGGGGAGGCAAGACTGAGAAGGGAGAGCCCAGGGCAGATATTAATGTCCAGTGGGCTGACTGGGTGAGAAGTGAGGAAGTGGAGGCCAGAGCCCAGGGAAAGAGGGGAGGGAAAGTGCTGATCCTGGGGCCACTGGGCACCAGGCCCGTGTTAGTTTCCTGTGGCTCCTGTAAAAAATGACCGCAAGCTCAGTGGCATCAAAGAGTGCGGATTTAGTATCTTATAGTTCCAGAAATGGGAAGTGGGAAATAGGCATCCCTGGCTAGAATCAAGGTGTTGTCAGAGCTGTGATCCTCTTGGAGGCCCTAAAGGAGAATCCGTCCTGGCGTTTCTGGCTCTGAGGGGCTGCCCACATTCCTTGGGTCGCAGCCCTACCCTCCATTCCTAAAGCCCGCAACCCTGGGAAGAGACCTGCTGCTGCTGTCTTCCACTTATAAGGACCTGTGACCACACTGGACGCCCCTAGACAGTCCAGGATATGCTCCTCATCTCCAAAATCAGCTTAACAAACGGAAATCCTTCTGTAACCCTAAGCCCTCTGTTACATGTATAGTGATGTATCCACAAGATGTGGGTGTTAGGCTCTAGGTATCTTTGGAGCCATTATTCCGTCTTCTACACAGCAGTGCAGAACAAAGGCTTATTACTCATGGGGAATTTGCAAGATCTGGTACCAAACAGGATGTGGCTGGAGGCACCATTGACCCTTGGTTCTGCTGTGTCACACACCACCTGCAAATCTAGTGTCATAAAACAACTGTTTTGTTATGTGCACAGAATCTCTGAGTCAAGCATTCAGCCAGAGTGTGGCAGGGACACTGTGTTCCTGCTCCATGAGATCTGAGGCCTCAGCTAGGAAGATTCACACATGGGGGTGGCTCCATGGCTGGGGGCTGGAGACGTCTGAAGTCACCTTGTCTGTGTGTCTGGTAGTGGATGCTGGCTATTGCCTGGGACCTTGATGGGAATTTCTGGCTCGCAGCTGGGACAGCTACAGCCAGCCTCTCCACCTGACCTTGGTGTCCTCACAATATGGCCACTTCTGGGAAGTGGAGCTTCCGGTGCCATGGCTGAGGGCTCCAAAGGCCTCTAGCCACAGAGGTGGAATCCGCATTGCCTCAGAGGTCACACCACAGCATTTCTGCCACATTCTGTTGGTTTTAAGAAAGTTACCATCCCATCCCCTCCACCTCCCTAATTCACAGCGAGGAATATTAGATTTCATCTCCTAATGAAGGAGTGGCATGGACTGAGAAGAGCCTGCAGGATGGGAGAAGCTGAGGCATCCGTTTTCAGAAACACAATCTGCCACATTCTTTTAAGATCCTGGCAAGGCCAGTCCTCAGCAGGAATGCAGTGGTGGTTTCCAGCTCAACCCTTATTCTGGGGTTGCCAGATGTAGCAAGGAAAAGTACAAGACATCCAGTTAAATTTGAATTTCATATGAACAATGATTTAAAGTATAATTATGCCTATGCGATATTTGGGATATACTTATGCTAAAAATTTTGTTGTTTATCTGACATTTAATTTTCACTGGGCTTTTTTACATCGTATCAGGCAACCCTACTCCATGCAGAATGCCCACTTAAAAATATGTTGATCATCATCCCTGGACGTGAGGGAGGAGAAAGGGTAACAAGGAGGCAGCTTTTAAGAGGAAACTCCCGCAGAGGGAGGCCAAAAGACCCAGACCCCAGGTGGTTAAACTTGTTTATTCCTTGGCCCACTTCCTTAGAGCCAATGTGATCCGTTTCCACTTTCCACAGTGTAAAAATACCTCCCAGCCTTCTGGTAATTAATGGGAAGTATAGAACCCATTCTTCTGATGAGCTTTCAATTAGCCTGCGTCTAATTTTCAAATGCTCATGAATAAATGATTAACTTGGATCTGCAACAAAAATCAAAGACCTCACCTGCTTATAAACAGAACGGTTTGAGAGATTACATCATCATCATTTTCATAGACTGTACCATCATTGCCTTCCTTATGACCCAGAAAACAAGAATCGTCAGCCTTTACTGAGCATATTCTCTGGCAGACACCATCATGGGCTCCTTAGTCTCTTGAAAAACTCACTGGCTAGTTTCTATTATTTTCTGAACCACACAAACCAGCGGATGGGTGGGTGACCAGCCCATGGTCCCACAGCCAGAAAGCAGCAGAGCAGGAAGGATTCAGTCTGGGTCCCCCAGCCCAGGTCCTTAGATCTTCCATAGGAATCACTTTTGTTCCTACATTTCTTCAAGCGCATAGCCTTTTTGCCTTGTGAGGTTAGAAAAGTGAACTAGTGTGCACTAGCATTGGGGTGAATAGGTCCCTCTGGCTGCTACAGTACCATGAATATTGTCCCCCCAAATATATCTGAGTCCTAATCCCTGGTAATCCTGAACGTGACCTCGTTTTGGAAATAGGACCTTTGAAGATGCCATCAAGGGCCTCCAGATGAGATCATCCTGGATTTAGAGTGAGATGTAATCTCCTTAGGGCTTTAGGTCTCTTTGCTGTCCTTATAAGAGAAAGGAGGGGACGTTTAGAGGCACTGACAGAGAAGAAAGCCATGTGGACACGGAGGCAGATTGGAGTGATATTTCTACAGGTCAAGGAATGCCAAGGTTTGCTGGCAGCCACCAGCACCCAGGAACAAGCCATGGAAGGGATGTTCCCTCAACGCCCCCAGAAGGAACCAACCCTGGTTTCAGATTCCTGGCCCCCAGAACTGCAAGGCCATGGATTTCTGTTTTTGTTAAGCCATCACCTTGTGGCCCTTTGTCACGGTAGCCACAGGACCGTGGAGGCTGTCTCTCTCTCAGGCCTACCAGCTGCTCTGCTCCATCCCTATGATCCCCAAAACCAAAGCCCCCATGTTTCTTTTCATCACAGAAAACACACTGCTTTAGCTTCTCCTCCTTGTATGTGAGATGCAAATGGTGATTTGTGATTCTGTGTGTGCCTCTGCCTGCCCACCTGGCGCTGGGGAAAAAACAAATCATGTCACCAGCACCCCTACTGGGGTCTTCAGAGGGAAATTTAGAGTAACATGAAGTCTTTGTGCTTTTCTTAGTCATATAATAAAAATTACAGTTTTTATAACTCGAGTGACTAAAGCACTTAAATCACCTCCAGGAGTGAGCTGGCCAGCCACTTGTCAGTGTGGCTCCTGAGAGAAAGCTGAAGGGGGCATGTGTCTAGAAGGATGAGAAATCATTTGTTAAGTAAGAAGCTCACTGAGTTTAAATCAAAACTCAGCACCTCTGGTTTTAGGCAAACTTTTAAAAGTCTTACAGTTCCTGTTTTCCTGTGTGCAAATACCCCTAGGAAAGGGTAGAAGCAGAACTGAATTTTGCTGGTTTGCTTCTTTCTTAGGGTAAATTCTGCTATGTCTCCTCCAGCCCTGGCCAAACTTCAAATATGAGGAAAATAAACATTGTCATATATCAACTGGCCAGTTCCCAGCAATTCCTGCCTGCGTGCCAGAGCAAGGGGAGGTCTGGTGCTGTGTCCTGTGGTAACTACCTGCGGAGCCAGCTGAACTCATTTTCCCCTGAACTTCAGAAAGTGCCAGAATCACCCCAGAGCACTTGAGTACTTGCCCTGTGAAGACAGCAAGGAAATGGGAGAGGATTTGAAGGATTTGCTTAAGAGTGGCTTTGAAGACCTCCAACAGGGCGAGAGAGCCAGCTCAGCACAGAGCCAGCCTAGAGAAGGAGCATTTTTCTAGTGGGCTCATCTTTAATTTACAACTATGGCACAAAGGAAGGAGCAGCTGTGGAGACCAGGGCATTGGTGAAATGAAAGCATATCGTTTCCCTCCATCTTCCCCACCCTGGGGAGGCCAGGGTTTCTCCAAGGCAGACACTCTCTAAGTGAAATCTGTGGAATTTTGGAAACAAGATAAAAGGCATACTCGACTGCATTGCACATGCTCACTGGGGAGCCCGGCACACACGGTTCAGACTGGCTGGGTCTGCGTTGCACATGCTCACCGTGGAGCCCGGCACGCAGGGTTCAGACTCGCTGGGTTTGCATTGCACATGCTCACCGTGGAGCCCGGCACGCAGGGTTCAGACTCTCTGGGTTTGCATTGCACATTCTCACTGAGGAGCCCAGCACTCATGGTTCAGACTCGCTGGGTTTGGGTTCGTGGACTTCATTTTCTTTCATGCTGCTGCTTACCCAGTGGGTGTAGACAGCAAGAAAATGAAGAAAATGAGCCCAAGGCCCCTTGCCATGGCTGTGCCAGTAACTCACTTTTAACCTGCGCAAGTTCTGATTTATTCTAAGCCACCCACCTTCATCAGTGAAATGGAGATAATGGGGATAATGCTTTACTGGGTAGTTTGGAAGATCAAATAAGGTCGTGTGGGTCAAGATAATAGCATTGACTGTCATTGATTGAGTGCCTGCCGCGCCTGGGCACCATGCTAAGTGCTTTGCAGGCAGGGCACTGATTTGCTCCCACTTTACATTGGAGGGTAGGGAGGCACAGAAAGGCAAGGAAACCCACTCAAGGTCATTTGGCACAGTAAGGAGCCAGGACTCCAACCCATATTTAAGCTAGTGCTCTAACTCGTTACTCATTTTTATAAAGCACTAGATCGTAAATATTTTCAACTTGCCAGGTCTGAGTGGAAAACACAAACTCAATGAAAATGCTTTTTCTATTCTGTCACTCACAACAATCAACACAGAAGACCTCTGTGATCAAATGTGGCAGGGAGGGGTTTCCCATACACACAAAGCAAGCAATCAATTCTGCGGCAGGCCCAAGCTGGGTGTCCTTTAATGCAATTCCATGGAGATAGCACCAGGTCCCACAGGTTGAGGGCTGAGTCCCTGAGACTGCTTCCCACCCAATTTCAGTGCCAATCAAAAGCCCCGGGTTGTTTTACCAGGGCTTCTGCCCGAGGGGCTGTAAATCGGAGTTCCCAAAAGCCCTTCCTTGGACTTAGTGAATTTGCTAGAGTGACTCACAGAACTTATGTTTAACAGTTTATTACAAAGCATATTTCAAAGGATACAAATAAACAGCCAGATGTAGAAACACGTAGGGTGAGGTCTGGAAGGGTCTGAGTGCAGGAGCTTCTGTCTCCATGGATTTGGGATGCACCAGCTGTCTGGATATGGATGAATTCTTGTTCACCTTCCTGCCTCCTGGAAGCTCCCCCAACCCTGTTCTCTTGGACTTTTTATAGAGACTTCCTTGATAGGCAACCACGTAGAAATGTGACTGGACAAAAGGATCTGGTCTAATACTAATGGGCCGAGTGGGGAACTCCAGTAAAGCCTGTCTGTTCAGATTCTTCTTGGCCTCCCTGTGCAGCATTCTTTCCTCCAGAGTGTGGGAAAGAACCCATTCTGAAATGGGCCTCTTGTGACCTATAATTAGACAAAATAGGTCAGAAAATATTTTTATTGCTAGTTCCCAAACAGAGAGGCAGGGGAAGATTCCTGCTTTGGGGAGAAAAGGAAGCAAGTGAAAGGAGAGAAGGGGAAGATCAGAGTGACAGATTCTGTTTCTAGGCTTGTTCCTGAGGCCTAAAGCACACAAGGCAGTAACAAAGGCTATGGGAGTTATGAGCCATGAATGAAAACCTCTCTCTCTCTCTCTACATATACATATATATATATATACACACACATACATACACACACACACATATGTATATATAGATATTTTATACGTTTTATATATCTATATATAACCTAATATCACCACAGGTCTCTCTTGTATCTACTCAACTACTCAACTCTGCCATCTTGGCACAAAAGCAGCCATAGACAATCAATGAACAAATGGGTGTGGCTGTTTTCCAAGACAATTTTATTTACAAGACAGGCCGTAGGATGGGGAGGGGCTGCAGAATGGGTGAAGGGTCTGTCTTTGTCCCTTTGGGCTGCTATAACAAAATACTATAACCTGTGTGGCTTGTAAACAATGGGGGTTTATTTCTCACAGTTCTGGAGTCTGCCAAGTCCAAGATCAAGATGGCGGCAGATTCGGTGTCTGGAGGCCCCACTTTCTGGCTCATAGATGATGCTGCATGTGTCCTTTGCATGGGGGAAGGGGAGAACTGCGGCCTCTGTAGCCCCTCATAAGGGCACCCATTCCATGACTGAATCGCCTCCCAAAGGCCCCACCTCCTAATATCATCACACTGAGGATGAGGGTTCAGTGTATGAATTTCAGAGGAACATGAGCATTGAGTCCATAAGAGGGTTTTATTTGGAGTGTTGGAAGTGCCTGGAACTAGATAGAGGGGTACAATTGTACTAAGCGCCACTGGATTGCTGGCTTTAGGATGGTTAATGTTATATGAATTTCACTTCAATAAATTATTTTTAAAAATCAGGCAATAGACTCAATTTGGCCCACAAGCCATAATTTACTAAACCCAGCAAGCTATCCCTTGTCCCAAACTAAGTTAGATGTAGATATTTGAGAGAAGTTAGAGATCAAGTCTTTATCAGCTGCCAGCACCTTAAGTTGATTGATTCCATATAGACAGAGGCTCTTGAGTCAGGCAGGAGAGATCAACAGTCTGGGTGTTCAGTGCCAGCCTGACTGGGTTTGCACCATGGCTGTGCCAAGTGCTAGCGGAGTCATCCCAGGCAAATCATTCAGTATCTCTGTTTCATTTTGGAGGTCTTTAAGATGGGGACAATAGGGATTCGTTCCTTATGGAGTTAAAAGGATCAGCTGAGTTAATACAGGTGAATTATCCAGACAGAGCCCAATGCATAAGTATCTCACCTAAGAGTTTGCAATCACTTTAATGTTAATAAATGAAGGGGCTTTCCTTATCCATGAGCTGCTGCTTGCTAACATGAGAGCTCCCCCAGGCAGCCCTGTGTTTTCAGAGTTGGCACAAGCAAGCCATGGGTCGGTATCATAACAAAGGCAGTCAGGGCAGCTTGAGGCAGATGTGACTTCTTCCCAGGAGCCGGCAGGTGCTGTGAGCAAAGCCCAGGCCTGATAACTCCTGTTTCTCATGAGGTAGAGCTACACACATGGCCTGAATTTCTCCATTCTTCAGGGCTCATAGCCCCTATAAGTGCCCAGCTGGCAGTGGAAGAGGCTTCATCTTGGCCGCAGAAGGTTGGCCTTTCCCTGGGTGTGGGTCAGGGCTCAGGAAAGAAACTGACCATGAACTGACACTGGTGATGAAGAGTTTGATAAGGAGGTATTTTCCAGATGTAGGCAGGTTGAAAGAACCCTGGGCTGGTAATAGTGGAGGAACCACTCCTGCCCAGTGCCTGTAGGAGCAAGGAGGTTAGCAGTTATGGCAACTGAGAGAGGGGATCTGTGAGGAGCCACAGCTGCATGGAACCAGCCACCCGATGGAAATGGGGGCTTCAGAAGGACAAGGCCAACCTACCGCACTGGAGCAGAGAGAAAACCAGAGGAACAAATGCCTCAACCATTCTTCATTCTCAGATGTGTTCTCCCTTGAGGGGCCAAAGCTGAACAGCAGCCACTCTAGGCTGAGACCATCTCCACAGCAACCATTTCAACCAACAGTTGAAGGTTCAACAAAAGTCCTAGGGAAGGCTCTGGTTGTCCAGGATGGAGTCTTCACTGTTGCCAGTGGGAGAAAGCATTCTGATTGTCTAATCCTTGTGTGCAAAGACAAGAAAGAGAAGCTCAGAGGCCCAAGAATAAAGGAAGAGCAACAGGCGGCAGAGGATGATTGTATCTGCTGACATCTGCCACACTCATTTTTTCTCAGAAAGAGGCCGTTCCAGCCTTCCCTGGATCACCAGCATTTTGCAATGACCTTCCGCAGGAGCCTACAGATCTCCCTGTTTCTCCCACCCACTCTTTCTTCTCCTCTCTTCTTCTATTTCTTAAAGAACAGACTGTTTCTTAGAGCAGTTTTAGATTCACAACAATATTGAGTGGAAGATACAGAGATTCCCCATATATATACCCTGTTCCCACACGTGCACAGCCTCCTCCATTATCAGTATCCTTCGCTAAAGCAGTGCATTTGTTACTATTGATAATCCTACATTGACAGGTCATTATCACCCAAAGTCCATAGTCTACATAGGGCTTACTCTTGGTGGTAGACCTTCTATAGTTCTTGACAAATGTATAATGAAATGCATCCACCATTACAGTGTCATGCAGAGCAGTTTCACTGCCCTAAAAATCCTTAGTGTGCCACCTATGCATACTGCCCTTCCTCTAAACCCTGGCAACCACTGATCCTTTTTCTGTCTCCAAAAAGTTTTGCCTTTTCCAGAATGCCACATAATTGGAGTAATACAGTATGTAGCATTTTTGATTGGCTTCTCTTGCTTAGTAATATGAGTTTAAATTTCTTCCAAGGCTGGGTGCAGTGGCGCACACCTGTAATCCCAGCACTTTGGGAGGCTGAGGCGGACAGATCACCTGAGGTTAGGAGTTTGGGACCAGCCTGGCCAACATGGTGAAACCCCGTCTCTACTAGAAACACAAAAATTAGTCAGGCATGGTGGCACGTGCCTGTAGTCCCAGCTACCTGGGAGGCTGAGGCAGGAGAATCGCTTGAACCTGGGAGGTGGAGGTTGCAGTGAGCCAAGATTGTGCCACTGCACTCCAGCCTAGGTGACAGAGTGAAACTCCATCTCAAAAAAAAAAAAAAAAAAAAAAAAAGTTTCTTCCAAACACTAACTCCATTGCCTGAATGCACTACTGTTTGTTTATCCATTCACCAACTGAAGAACATCACAGTCGCTTCTGAGTTCTGTCAATAATGAATGAAGATGTTATGAACATCCATATGCAGGTTTTTGTGTGGTCATACATTTTTATTTCATTTAGGTCATTACCAAAGATTGAGGTTGCTGGATTTTATGGTAAGATTACAGTACTCCCTTATCCCGGGTGGACATGTCCCAAGACCCACAGCAGATGACTAAAACTGCATGAATTTCTTTTTCCTTTTTCACAATTTTGTGAATAGAAGATTCGTTTTTACCGCAGGTCTTAGCAACCTCAGCATACTATATTTTTTCTGTCCTTATTAAGTCTAGAGCTTTCCTGTTTTCACTTAAAGCACTTTATGTCTTCTCTTTGGCATATCTGAATTGCCAGCATCAATAATCTTGCCCTTTGGGCCCACTCTTAAGTAAAATAAGGGTTACTTGAACACAAGCGCTGTGAGGCTGTGACAGTCAATCTGATTACTGAGACAGCCACTAAGTAGCTGAGGGGCAAGTAGCATAGGCAGTGTGGAGACCCCAGACAAGGGATGGTTCACATCCCAGGTGGGACAGAGCAGGACAGCCAGAGATTTCATCATGCTGTGAAGAATGGGGTGCAATTTAAAACTTATGAATTGTTTATCTGGGGAATTTTCCATTTATTATTTTCACACCATGGTTGACTGAAACAGCAGAAAGTGAAACTGTGGACAAAGGAGACTATTGTGTGTTTAGCTTTGTAAGAAATTGCAAAAATGTCTTCCAAAGCAGCTGAACTCTTTTGCATTCCTACCAGCAGTGAATGGGAGTTCCTGTTGCTCCACTTCTTTGCCAGCATTTGGTGTCATCAGTGTCCTGGGTTTTGGGCACTCTAGTAGGTGTGTAGCATCCTTGTATTTATCTATCCTAAATGTGGATTAAGTGCCTCTCCTAGTTTCTCAAAATAGGATTAAAATCATGCTATTTTGGTATTTATCACAACTTCATGGAAAGGTGGGAGGGACAGGAAGAAGTTGAAGGAAGGCTAAGATTTTAAGCCAAGTTCCATCATAGGAGTCGGTCTCCATGAGACGTGCTTCTCCTAAACCCTCAACCAGACACCAGGTTTCTACACCAACTCTCCAGGACTGTATCCCACCTCCCACCTGCCATCAACGGAAGCATCTTGAATCCTAACTCCTACTATGGGTCTGACCACTTTAAATATTTGGGAAACAACAGAAAGACCTCTCCAGCCTGAGCCCAATACACACAAACTCAAATACCAATCCCAGCTCCCGAGACACACCACCAACTCCAGGTGAATTCTGTCCACAGAGCTGACAGCTCTTCAGATGACCGTGCAGCATGATTTCACTTCTCACTGATCAGAATCTCTCCATTCCTCAGCAGGGTTTGGGATTCCTCTTTGCCAAATCAAAAGGCTCATTGAAGTGCTTTGTGATTTTTTCTTTTTGGTTAATTTTTTTCTGAAATAAAGGACTGATATTCCTCCTAAGGACGGACTCAAAAATTTCTGCAAGCTTAAAAATAGCAGCGTGTCTCCCTTCATACCCATCAAGTATTCAAAAATATGGGGTTGAGTCTCAGAATATCCAGTTTACACAAGGAAATATTAAAATTAAATTATTGTGAAAATCTATTTTCTGCTGGAAAGAACTGACCTGTGATGTGGCATGATATTTTCTGGAAAAGCATCTCAATTTTGCCTGTTCATAGGGAATCACAGCTGGACCTCAGAGGTCTACAGGTCAGGAGCTCTGTTGGTTTGGCAAAATGCATTCTCTGTTCTTCCACCCATGTCTGGAGATGCATTATAATTAGTCCCTCCTGGGTTCTGTTCTCTATTTTTCTGATTTTTTAAAAAGTACTTTTTAATAGATGAGCTCTCTCTGCCACCCCCAGTCAAGACTTTGCAGTTTCTGTAATCACAGAGGTAGGAAATCGAAACAACAGAGGAGATTTGGCTCTGAGCTTCTGTGTGTGTCCCTAGCGGTGGGGGACATTTTGCCCGACAGATTTAATTGGTACCTTTGTGTTCTGAAGATAATGCTACTCCATTATCTGCTATTGTAATAAACATTTTATGATTTCAGAGAAAACCTTGTGTGTGTGTGTGTGTGTGTGTGTGTGTGTGTGTGTGTGTGTGTGTGCCTCTGCACAGATTGGTTCCTCTTCCCCTTCATTTGGGAATGTTTACCACATCTTCTGGAACTGCTGATTTCAGTCAGGAAACCAATTGCAATCAATATGGGCATTAAGTATCGATCCAAGAGGCAGAGCAGTCCATGAAAGGGACCAGCCAGCAGCTGCTTCTCTATGCAGTGTTCCCTTGGACTCTGAGTCATCCCCTGGGCCATCAGGATCCCCATTCCACATCCCATGAGGCCTGGGGGCCACAGGCCTGAAAAGACTGAATAACTTCAGATCTCTCTGGTTCTGCTGAATACAGTAGGAGCTCACATCCTCAGGGGATGTGCATACCCTGAACTGTTTTTTCAAAAGCACATTTGTCCTGTGTGCCTCTGCACACTGTCTTCAGAGTTGTAGGTGCCAGGAGACATCTGGCCAGGACTAAAGAACTCACTGACTTACAAAGAACAGTTATGAAAACAATGGTGAAGGGTCCTTGTTGGAGCATTATTGATTGTTGCTGCGCCCATGACTGAGTAGAGCATCAACGAGGCAGTGAAGAGCCATGTGGAGGCTGATTCCAATGTAATTGCTGTCCAAACGACACGAGCCCCCACACAGTTTTCACTATAGGTGGCTGATTTTGGAGCACAACAGTTTGAAAGGACTGAGAAGGAAAGATCCACAGACATAAGATATTTTCCACGTGATTTCAAAGGGGTTCTACCTTTCCTGAAGCCTCACTTTGGACCTGAAGTTCAGAGCTCTTATTCTCTTAAATCTGCTCTGAAAACAAACATGCTTATTTATCCCCTGATTTATTTAACAAATACCAATTGAGAGTGTATTAGGTACCAGGCATTGAGGACACCTGAGTGAACAAAACAGATGGATCCTGTCCTTTGGGAGATTACAGTTTGTTGAGAGAGAACACACTATAAAACAATAATGAACAAGTAGAGAGTTATAAAATGCACAAGGGCTATAAATAAGCCCAAATCATTACTAACAGAGATGAACTGGCGCTGACATGGGAGGTCATTTACTCAGAATGTTAGTCCAGAAAGATCTCTGTGAGGAGGTTGCATTTAAGCCAGGCAGAGAGAGGATGAGGAGAAGGGTCCTGAGGTTGGGAGGAACTGGGATGGTCCAGCACGGAGTAGAGTCCGGTGCGGTTCTTCCCAGGGATCCGAGGGGAGAAGGAGAAGAGGTGAACAGAATCAAATTGTGCAGAGTCCTGCCCTGGGATCCGAGGGGAGAAGGGGAAGAGATGAACAGAACCAAATCGTGCAGAGTCCTGCAGGACAGATGGGGGTTTGGGATTTTCTTCTAAGTTTGATAAGAAGCTAAGTATGGATGTGACATATGGCCCATTTTAGGTTTAAGACTCCTCTTCAGCTGTAGTGGAGTGAGCTAGACGGGGCAGGAGTGGGGGAAGCTAACTAGTGCAGTTATCCTGGTGAGGGCTGATGGCAGGCTGGGCTCAGATGGTTGCGGTGGTGATACCAGCGGGCTAGGGGAGGTCTTCAAATGCCAGGGAGACCTCGACCCCAGCCAGTGTCAAGGCTCTTGATGCTGTCATGTGAAGGAATTCGAGGATGAGTTGGAAAAACTAGAGATTTATTGCGAAGAGAAAAGCTTGCACTCAAGACGGGAGTGCAGGAATACTCGAGAGAGTCACACCCGAGGCAACTTGGGATTTCCATCTTTATGGGTTTCTCTAACTGAGGGGTGGAATATTCATGAAAATTCCTAGAAAAATGTAAAGGTTTCTCAAAACTGTAGTGCTACCCGTTTTTCCACCAAACATGTGTGTTCCCAGAATTGTCCTGGCACTGATGGGTGTGTGACTTAGAATGTTCATGAGCATATAATGAGGTCCTAGGTGAAACCTAGGTCAAATCCAGTGCCACGTTGGGTCCAATCGTCTTAGCCAGCGTGGCCCACATCCTGTTGTTTAGGGTCTCATTGGCCCCTCTGTTCTGCAGCTATTTCAGCAGTTTCCTTTTGCTAATCATGCGACACTACTGCCTGGAAATTTCTAGTCTCTGGTGACCACCTGAGCACCCTGTATTATTCCTGTCTCAGTGGGGATGGAGAGAGGTAAAGCAATTTGGGGTACATAAGTGGTGTGCTGGTAAGCCAGCTCTCTGGAATAAACATAGCCCTTAGTATTAGGGTTTGCCGATTTCCATGGTGTAAATACCCCCACCACGGGCTGACCCCTAGTCACCAGTGTGAGGTCATGGCTGAGGAGGGAGGCCTCATGTACAGTCCAGCTGCTTCCCCCCTGCTGGCTGGGAGGAGAAACCTGAGGCCCATGCATTGACCAGTCTCCCACTCTTTGGTTTGAGTCATTGAGGATGGCAGTTCCTTCAGTTGGGAAGGTACAAGACTGCAAGGGGCACAGATTTGTGGGTGGTTCAGAGGACCTGCAAAGAAAGGCTGTCTGGAGCTCCTGCCCTCACAGGTGTCTCCACCAGCCCCACAGGGGTCTCTCCCCTTGGACACCTCTTGCACAGGTGTTGGTTCTACCTGATTAGTCTCTTATCACAAGCACATGGCCCTGCTCACATAGTTATGCAGAGATCTGTGCAGTAAGTTGTAGCAACAAGAGTGCTGGGCTGGAAATCCAGAGATCAGGAAACTGGGACTGGTGGAAGATATGCTCGGGGTTACCTGAACGCTGAACTGCTCAAATGCAGGCCTTCTGACCCGAAAGGGCCCACCTTCTCCTCTAGGTCCAGCTGCTAAATTTGCTAATTCTTAAAAATCTATTCAAAACAAAACATAAAAACTAACCAGATATTTTTCTCGTTTTTTTTCCCTCTGCCCCTGTTTTTCTACTGAATTATTATGCAAGAGGAGAAGTAGCCTGTGCTGAAAAATGCATAAATATTTCCTCTATAGTAAGGGGGAGAAGTAATGAACCTCAGCGTAAACCCTGCAACATACAGAGACAGTAGCAAATGTGTTCATTTAGAAATTACGCAGGTAGTGTGCTTTGAGCTTTTGTTCTGTGTTAATCCTTCAGGCGCTGGTTAAACCAAGGCGTTGTACGCGCGGTGGACCTTGATCTGAGCCCTGCTGAGATCAAAGGCTCAATCCAGAAAGCTTTCTGCTGATTTTCTTGTGTCTTCTACCATCTCCAAGCACTCTGAGAGCAATTTCAGAGCAACTGTCAAAGCTGGCAGATGATATTTATATCAGGATGCTGTTTGTACTTATTTATTTAACATCTGATGGTGGCAGCCAACCTGCCCATTAGACAGTATTAATAAAATGCACAATGTTAACAAGGTATACAGGAGACTTTTCACTTATCCTTATCCACTTAACCCAAGACAGAGCTTTTAATCTGCATTCAGGTAAAGCAAGAGGTTAAGAAGAAGCAAGAAGCTGGGCGTAGTGGCTCATGTGTGCAATTTCAGCACTTTGGGAGGCTGAGGCTGGAGGATCACTTGAGGGCAGGAGTGAGACCAGCCTGAGCAACATAGAGAGACCCTGTCTCTATAAAAAATACAAAAAAGAAAAAAAAGCTGGATATGGTGGTGTGCGCCTGTAGCTGGTGTGTCCCCAGCTACTTGGGAGGCTGAGACGGGAGGATCATTTGAGTCCAGGATGTTGAGGGTGCAGTGAGCTCTGAATGCACCACTGCACTCCAGCATGGGTGCCAGACCAAGATCTTGTTTCAAAAAAAAAAGAAAAGCAAGAACTCAAGAACTCTGGGATCAGATGGATCCAGGTTTGAATCCCAGCTCAGGTTCTTATTCACTGCTCGGTTTCTGCAGGTTTCTTAAACTCTCAGAGTGTTTGTGTTCCTGTCTGAAGTGAGAGTCATCTTAGAGCCATGTCACAGAGCTGTTCTGAAGATTACAAGTCCAGGTTTAACCATATTAATGATGGTCATTATCATGATTATTATATTTATATTCATCACCTAAGTCCAACAGATATGGGCTAAGAGCCCAGTTCTGCCTTTTACTCACTGGTCACCTTTGTCCCAGCATTCTCCAAGGTTGTTTGAGTGCACCCCAGATGTTGCCTCAAGCCCCCTAGCTCCCATCAGCTCTGAAATTTCTGCACACCCTGGGGATTTACTTCCTTACAGTCCACTTCAAGGCTGGATTTCTCTTTTCCAAATCTCACTTGCTCTTGTCTCTCTCTTCTGACTTAAATGTGAAATCAGGCTCTTGTCATCTGATTATACACACTCACTCACTCACTCACAAAACATCTGTGTGTGTCATAGGCTTTACTGACAAGGGAGGGAGTTGGAGGCCTTTCCCATATGAGACCTAGGTGCCTGACAATTAAAGCACCTCTGCTCTGAAAAGCCTTGGGGCCCTTCCACCTTGGCACTTGCATTTCCTATCTTTCTCCTTAACCCCTCCCCTCTCTCCTCTCCATCTCTGTGGTCCCAGAGCCTATTCCTACATGGAATTCCAAGACCTCTAGAAAGACATGGCAATTCAGAGGCAAGAGCAGGGAGGCTTTCCTCTGGCCCCTTCATTATCCAATCTGAGAACCTTTGACGGACTAGCTACACAAAAACCAACCAGGGTAAATTCCTTACCCACCTCTCTAACCTCTCCCTGATGGCACTAGGAGGTCCCACCAAATATTTGGAATCTTTAACGGATGAAAAACAGAGATGTTAGACGTTCATCCAAAAGGATTGGTCAGGCACGGTGGCTCACACCTGTAATCCCAGCACTTTGGGAGGCTGAGGCGGGAAGATGGCTTGAACTCAGGAGTTCAAAACCAGCCTGGGCAATATGGCAAAACCTACAAAAAATACAAAAATCTACAAAAAATACAAAAAGTTAGCCAGGCATGGTGGTGCGTGCTGTAGTCCAGGCTACTTGGGAGGCTTGAGCCCAGGAGGTTGAGGCTGCAGTGAACCATGATGGTGTGACTGCACTTCCAGCCTGGGTGAGAGAGTGAGACCCTGTCTCAGTAAATAAATAAATAAATAAGCATTGCATTAAAAAGGGGTGCTTTCTATTTAGCACTATTATGTCCCAGGTAAGAAGGATTCCTGTCCTAGAACCTGAATCTGTACAACTGCAGCCAAACCCTCTTCCCAAAGGACCTCATTGAAAGGCAGAAGTCAAGAAGTGGTTATCACTTTAAGAGTTAAAAGAGAAAGGTACTATTAATTTTCCATTTTTAGCCATGAAATCTGTAGCTGTATGCTCATGAGAAGTATTATTTTAACCTTTGTATTTCTCTTTACATTACTTTGTGGAGACAAAATTAAAAGTTAAAAATTGATACCTGACATCAAAAGCTCAGCATGCTGAAGGGTACAAGCCATGAAAAGAAAAAAAAGAAGAAGAAATGGTGGCCTTTGAAGACTTTGCGAATAGAAACATTGAAGAGTTTTCATTGTCTACAAAGATCTATGTCAGAGAAATAGCCTAGAAAGATATGTGGCAGGGAAGGAGAAAATAAGAGTTGAGTACTTTGGCATGAGACCTTACAATTAACATAAAACATCTGAAAAGGTTTCCAGAAACTAATCAAGACAGTACACAATGAGGTACACCTGCCAGCTTACCATATTTCTTTTCTATTTATAAATTGTGGATTCTTTCCCTGTATCTCTAATAGTAATGAAACATTTTACCTTAGCTCGTCTTCCCTGCTTCAGTGACACCCTCTGCTGTGCCATGACCCAGCTAGCCTTAGTCCACAGTGGGTCCAGGGAGGTGATCACCCATGTGCTTATGAAGGTAAAAAATTCCTGTTCAGGTCTCACCAAGAAGCCCTAAGAACAAGGAGAGATAAACTTAAGAATACTGCATGCCTCTTTTCTGATTATAAGAAACATCTCTGTAAATAAATCATGACTATAAAAATATACACAAGATAAGTATTGTGTTGGAAGGAAATATATCCATCAAGTAAAAAAAATTAGTAGATCAAAGGAGTGAAAATAATAACTAGCATTTATTGTATGTTTACAATGTAGCAGGCACTTTACTTAAACTGTTTCTTTTCTTTTGTACAATGACCACTTTAAGTACTAGAATTTCTATTCCCATTCTACACACAAGGACAGTGGGGCCAAGAGATCTGAGTGGGGGCCCAAGGACTGCCAGTGCAGAGTCCTGGCCTCCAGCAGGGGTTTCAGAGGCTGCCCTGTTGCAGTGACAAAGCTAGGGCCCCCATAGAAAACAGACCCTCTTCTCCTCCCTTTCCTGATCAGTCACCACATATATAGGTGACAAGAACTTTCTTCTTTCTCTCTTTCTTTCTTTCTTTTCTTCTTTCTTTCCTTCCTTCCTTTTCTTTCTTTCTTTTCTTTTCTTCTTTCTTTCTTTCCTTGCTTCCTTCCTTCCTTCTTTCTTTCCTTCCTTCCATCCTTCTTTTCTTTCTTTTCTTTCTTTCTCTCTTTCTTCTTTTTTCCTTTCTTTCTTTCTTCTTTTTCCTTCCTTCCTTCCTTCTTTCTTTCTTTCTTTCTTTCTTTCTTTCTTTCTTTCTTTCTTTCTTTCTTTCTTTCTTTCTTTCTTTCTTTCTTTCTTTCTCTCTCTCTCTCTCTCTCTCTCTTTCTTTCTCTTTTTTTTTTTCAAGACAGAGTCTTTCTCTGTCACCCAGGCTGGAGTGCAGTGGTGTGATCTTGGCTCATTGCAACCTCCACCTCCTGGGTTTAAGCAATTCTTCTGCCTCAGCCTCTGGAGTAGCTGGGATTACAGGTGCACGCCACCATGCCTGGCTAAATATTTTTTGTATTTTTGGTAGAGATGGGGTTTCACCGTATTGTCCAGGCTGGTCTCGAACTCCTGACCTTGTGATCTGCCTGCCTCGGCCTCCCAAAGTGTTGGGATTACAGGCATGAGCCACCGCGCCCAGCAACAAGAACTTTCTAAACTCACCTCTTTGTTTATTTTCACCCATTGCTTTCCAATGTGAAAAGTGCAGTTTTGTGGAAGTTCAAACAAGCCAGGCAGCTGAAGCCTCCCTGGGGAGACCTGACCTTCTGCACTCAGGCAAGGCCAATTAAGATGCTTTTACTCTTTCTGGGCTTGTCTTTATTCTTCTAAATAATAAATACTCATGTCCCTCTATTGTGATAAATCTCCCCTTTATGATCAAGCACCTCAGTGCTGTTTGAGTGATGGATTTGTCAAAATTCCTTGAGGGCTGGCCTCTGCCGCTGCAGGCTTGCAGCCCCCACCCCCATCTGTTTTACTTTAGAACTGCAACAGCAGAGCATTCTGCTGACCTCTGGCATATCAGGTGGTTCCTTGTGCATTGAGGTGCTGCAGTCTGCACTGGGCCCTGGGGCTCCTTCCCCAGATAACACCGAGGCTCTTCAGGCTGGGGCCTGCCAGTGTCGGGACTTCAGCCTGGCCACAACGGGTGCCCTCACTTCCTTAGGACCTGGACACCACATAGCTAGCTTTTTATTTCTCAATTTATTTTTATTGGATATTAACAAATTATAATTGTATATATTTATGAGATTATATTTATAATTACATATATTACGAGATACAAAGTGATGTCATGACATGTGTATGCCATGTGGAATGCTTGAATTAAGTTCACTAACATATCCATCACTTCAAATGTGTATTTTCTCCTTTCGCCTCACTGAAACATCCTTTCGCCTCTCACTGAAACATTGCATCCTCGACCATCATCTTCCTATTCCCCCATGCTTCAGCCCCTGGTAACCACTATTCTGTTCTCTGCTCCTATGTGTTTTGATTGTTTTAGGTTCCACATAGAAGGGAGGTCATGCAGTGTTTTTTCTTTTTGTACCTGGCTTATTCCTCTTAGTATAAGGTCTTCCAGGTTCATCTGTATTTCCAGAAGTGACATAAATTCCTCCTGTCAGCCCAACTCGTGCAGGTGGGTCAGCATTTGTGTCCACAAGGCCCTCTCTTATGAGATACCTGAGATTTTCAATGCTAAGAGCAGGATGAGTACCATCAGAAAATATGGCTCAGAATCCAGGAAACCTTCTACATAGAAGAAAAAGTAGATAAGCAAGAAGGTATCTTCACTTTGACAAAAAAAGCCTGCTGGGTCCTTGAAAGTGCCCACATCCAGAACAAACATAGGCCCTGAATGGAAATAAGAATTGACTTAAGGAGAGAAACTCTTCCCACTGCCTCCCAGCATGAAGACATGAACACTTAGGTTGAGCTCCAAATACATTTTTAAAAATATAGAACAAACACACACACCTCTCTGTGCTTTATATTTTGTCCAAGAACACGATGGAAAGGCGTTCTGCAGGTTCCAGTTTTCTTTGGACCCATTTGAGCAGTTCTGTGACAGTGGGTTTGCGAAAAGCTTCAGTTCTTTTATGTCGTGGACCACTTAGGGTCCATCCCCTCTTCTCCATGAGAAAAGGAGCATAGAGAAGCCTACTTTAGCCAGCTGAGATTGACTCACCTGCACTTAAGACTCACCTCCACTGCAGCATTGGAGACTTGCCTAAGAATATAACTAGCATGTATAAATACAAACACAAACACGCACACACAATATGTAAATATATTAAGACGACTGACTAGACTGGGTGTGGTGATGCATGCCTGTAGTTATAGTTGCTTAGGAGGCTGAGGTGGAAGGACCCTTTGAGCCTATGAAGTTGAGACTACAGTGAGCTGTGATCACACCACTGCACTCCAGCTTGGATGACAGAGTGAGACCCTGTCTCTAAAGAAAATGTCAGTTATAGCACAGAAAGTCCTGTGTCCTGGGAAATCTCACAGTCCCGGGCAAACTGGGGTAGTTGGTCACCCCAGTGTCTGCATTTCTAGAATAGACAAGCTTCATCTCCCTGCTCCTACTTCCTGGAGGCTGGCACCCACTGAGGCTAGAAGGAGATCTTCTAGTTGTGTGATCAAGCCCGAGATGGAGAGACGTTCTTTGGGCATCACAGGGAGAAGGATGTGCATGAGATCTCACTGTCTTTAGATGTTTTGCCCTGAAGCTGCATCACTACGAGGCCCTTGGTTTAAGTCACTGTCTTTTCCCTACTCCATCCAGTAGCGAACCCAGAGATACAGCGTGAAGACTGACAGCTGTGTAGAGGTTGCCCAGAGGGCGCTGGTCCTCATTCTGCCTCCTTACTGGATGTAGTCTGAACACAAGAGTCCAGGCTCAACAGTGGCTGAAGCTCTTCATTCAAGACTGAATCTCTGAGCAACCTGGCAGCACTTAGAGGGGAGAACCTGGCTTGGGCCATGGACAGAGACTGCAGCTAAATTCCAAGGGAGGACTGAGGAGCAAGGAAGCAAGAGGGCCCAGGGAAGGGAGGGGTCCAGAGGGAAGCGTGACAGGCACTGACCATGCTGTTGCCATCCCTGCAGGGACCCAGAGAAGGGCAGGTGCTGTGCTGGGCTCTGAGAGATCCCTCACTGCAGAGTAGATGTGGGAAGAAATCTACTTGGACTGTGAGGTAACATTGGGATGGGTGGCAAGGGCCAGGAAAGGGCCACATCTTCCTTCTAGGTCAGCCTTTCATTTATTCATCATTGATGGAGTACCTACCATACACCAGGAACCATTCTAGGTATTGAAGCTATAAATATAGCAGGGCTGAGTAACATCCTCATATTCACATGCGCATAGAATACTGAAAGCCCTCATTTTCTTTATATCAAGGAATGAAAACTCTGAGCCTTCATCCTTCCTGGCAAGAGGAAAACACAACCTCATTTGTTTTGAGGAATTACCCCCCATCCGCAGGCCCCACAGAAGTTGCAGGGTTTTAGGCAGCACCAGGCATTGAGGAGGCTGCCCTGGCCATTGCCATCAGGCAAAGGTGCCTGTGTGCCAGGGTAAGACCAGAGAGGTCCAGGGGCTCTGCTGCAAGTGCTGTCCTGGGCTCCAGGAATCACTGGCCAGGAGCTCTGGGATGCAAGGCAGATGTGCCATACAGGTGTGTCCTAAGTTGTAGCCAGAGCTGGGGTCTCTGCTGCTTATGGATCCTCTTATCCCATCCTCCTCATCTATCTGCTCCTAGGAGGCACTCTTTTCCTCCAGTCCTGCAGATTCGACTCCATTCCAGCTTTCCAACATCATCTCCTCGTGTTCTTCCCACCCTCTGCCCACTTCTAATGTCTGCCAAGTTCTTTCCTGTTTCAAGGTTTTTGCACTTTCTATTCCCTGTGCTATCAATGTTCTTTCCTGGATTTTGCATGGCTGTGTCAGCCTAACTTTGGCCTCATTTCAATTGCCATCTTTACAGAAGGGCCTTCCGTGGTTAGTGGTCCTCATCCTTCATCACTTTCTATTCTACACCCTGTTTGCTTTTCTTCGTCATAAAATATTGCATCTTACTGTATCATGGTGACTTGTTTATCGCATGTCTCTCCTAGAAGAATGTAGGAAAATGTAGGCAAACTTTGTCTTGTTCACCACTGAATCCCTGGTGATCTTTCCAGCCTCTGGCACATAGTAGATGCTCAATAAATACCTGTTGAATGAAGGACGAATGAATTCAGAAAGTCTGGCTGCTCCCACACTAGGTACAATATGCTTGGGGTTCCTAACTCCTGACTCTGAAGCGTCCCTGTGAGTAGAGTTGACTGACTAAAGAAGTAGTCTGTTTTATTTTGTTTCTGGATCTCATAGAATACATCTATTTCTATCTTAATTAAAAAAATAAGAAGAGACAATAAAATGCGCTGTTACAGATTGGATGGGTAAAACAATTGGCTTGACAGTAATCTAGGAATTTAATTATAGCAAAATATGCCCATGGAATATACATACTCAGGAAGAAAGAGTTTAAGAGCTTCAATAAATCATTATTTTTAAAACAGAAGAAGCCTTTGTAATCGTCCAGTTACTGCTGATGAGGCCATAAAGAATCTCTAAGCAGCCTCCATGCCATGCATCATGGGCTGTAATGTGCAGGCACCTCTTTAGAATGGAAAGCTGCCTGGGAAAAGGCTAAATCGTGTGGTTATTTGTCTCAAATGGAAAACAATGACTCAAAGTATGGGGGAGCTGGTTAGCGAAGTTCTTTCATGACTGACCACGTGGTCCTGCATATCTTTGACCAGGGCCCTAAGGAGCAAGGGGGAAGGGCAAGAACTGGCAGGAAGTGGTTGCAGCCCCAGTTGGCAGTCACCTGGGTAGACAGGTTCTGGGAGCTCACCAAGCACAGCAGGTCTGGCTGCTCTTCCTCCAGGTTTGGGAGGGCTGTGGGCATCCTTCTGGGGCCCACTCTCCTGGGGATGGGTGCAGATACAGAGTGGCTCTGCAGGCCTTCCTGTTCTGGCACCTCCTTCATCTGTCAGCTCCCCAGAGAGGCCTCCTGCCTGTCTACCTAAAGAACTTTCCATTCTTGCCCCTCCTCACCACCTACCCATCGCCGTCTTCAATCTTCTTCAGAGCCTTTATCCCCATCGGAAAGTGCCCTATTGAATGATTTTCTTTGTTGCACTGCCAGGTCTCCAGTAGAATGCAAACTCCCTGAGGTCTGCTGCGCTCCCACCAGTACCTTGGACAGTGCTGAACTCGCAGTAATTGTGTGTTAGCGAATGAACAAGTGGGCAAGGATGGAATGCTCCACCTGATCCTGAAACCGAACATTCATCCACACCAGTCTGCTCCTTAAGGAAGTGTAAGTGCTCATGACATTGATGAGTTCCCAGTGAGTGGGGGCTCTGACCCCACCCTGAATCTGCAGAAGGGTCCATGGATTTAAGTCATTATTTATTTTTAATATTTATTTATTTATTGAGACAGGGTCTTACTCTGTCACCCAGGCTGGAGAGCAGTGGTGCAATAACGGCTCACTGCAGACTCAACCTCCTGGGCTCAGTGGATCCTTCAACCTCAGCCTCCTGGATAGCCGGGACCACAGGTGCATGCCAGAATGCCCAGGAAATTTTTGTATATTTGTATAGAGTTTCACCATGTTGCCCAGGCTGGAATTTTTAATCCTTTAAACATTTGCTTGGAGCCCAGTCCTCTGATAAAGCTCTTACCATCTACACACACACACACACACACACACGTGAAACACAGACATGTATACATGTAACACACATTATTAACAGTGGAGTAACCATTAGTGTGGATTGCTAAACCTTTCATTAAAGAGTGCAGTAATCATTAGTGTGGATTGCTAAACCTGTCTGGCTTTCTGGCTCTTGTGCATATGGTAGGATTATACTTCTGGTGTTCTCACCACCCCCACCCCATGGCTGGATGGGTTTATGTAACCAACCCTAGCTAAAGAGTTGTGAGTGGATTGACATGTGTTACTTTCATGGCTGAGCACATCCTTCCGGTGTGAGAACTGAAAAAGTTCTGCCCTTCTTTGCTGCCTGGAGCAACAAGGCTCTGCCCACTCAGCCTGTGACCTGCTTGGGTGAGAGTCCCCTGCAGGTCCTGCAGGAGGTGCAGTCCTTTCACTCAAATGATGATGGGCATGTTGCTTAGAGGAGAAATAAACCTTTGCTGTTTGGAGCCACTGTGGTTAGGAAGCTGTTTGTTACTATAGCATAGCCTCACCCACCCTGACTAATAAAAAATATTGTTTTCTTCTTTATGCAAAAATAAAATATAACATAAACATTTTAATATGACAGAAACTTGTTGAACTCACCCAAATTCTTACTACTAAGAGGTTAGTAATGTTTCAGAGTATGTCCCTCTATTCTTCCAGGGTGTGTGTGTGTGTATGGGTATGTAGAGAGAGGAAAAGGTACGTCTGTTTAGATGTGTGGACATAAATATCATAAGAGACAAAGAAAGAGGCCTCTGTATCTATGCACCTGACTCTGACTTTATCATTGTGGCCAGTCCTTAGATTTCCAAGTTTCTAGCCTGTCAAGTAAGTGAATTTGAGCCCAAGGCGGGGTCTTGATACACCCAAGGTCTTGGAGTTTAAGAGCAGAGCTGCCTGAGACAAAAAAACAAGTCTTTGTTCTTCCAGAAAGGCTCTCTCCACCATGACTCACCATTCTCTTTATTTCTTTGTTTCTTCTGATAATGGAGGATTTTTCTTTTTATGCTTGGAGCAGGGCCCAGGAAGGTATTTCAAATATCATCCGTTCTTTTGAGGCACTAGTCATTTTATGCCAGTCTTTGCACCCTTCTTTCCCTCTGATTCCCTGGGTTTTGTGTTTATCCTCAGGCTATTTTGTTCTTCTTTAGGTTGGAATAATTTCCCAGGGCTCAGGTACTTCTCCTTGGGTTAAACCCAGCTTTTTTCAAAATGTTGCTTAAGGACCATGGGCAAAAGCATTGCCTGGGTTTCTTTTTGAGCCTTCAGATGCCTGAGCCATCTTCAGACCTGCTGAGTTAAAATACCAGGGCTGGGGCCCGGGACCCAGGCATGCTTAACTCCAGGAGGAGTTTCTTATGCACCCTGGAGTTGAGGCCCATGGAATGGGCAGTAGTGTGATAATAAGCCCTGTAAGTGATTATTAAACCTCCACAGTCCTGGGCTCAACTTTGATCACCCGTATGGTGATGCTGTCATTTTGTGATTAGAGAGTATGAAGGTCAAGTTGGAACTTCAGCAGTTTCAAAGAAACTCAAGTTTAGGAGGGATGATAAGAATGTGTTTGTTCCTCTGTTCATGATCTTAGATAGGACTGGCAAGAGTAAGTCCCTTCCCTTGCATTGGACATCTGTGCTTGCCTGGCACCTGTACCTGGGAAATGGAATGTGTGTTTTGCTTTTATGGAACCATCCTTCTCCTGTTTTTAGTCCAGGAGGTTTGAGAGAGGCTGACTCCATCCCTATCCATAAGAGAACCTCCCTGGACCTGGCCTAGACAGCCAGTTTTTCCTGTTTCTTTGACTATAGTAATTTGTTCAGGGATGGGCATGATTTTTCAAGCAAAGAAGACTTGAGACTTGTGCTTAGGGGACTCCTTTTTTGGGAAAGAGCTCTCTCTTTGCCGGAACAACAAGCTGATCAGAGATGAGCCTGTTGCTGCTAGTGGCCACCAGAATAAAGGGGGAAATTGTCCCAGAATAAAGTCAATGGGAATGAATGTAAATTGAATGATGACATTGGGGCACCTGTATTTGGCCTGGTCCTAGGTCGTTGGGTTATGGGAGTCAATTGTTTTCTTGTTTTTAATAGGCCAATTTGTATCAGGTTTCTGTCACAACCAAAAGAGCCCTGGCTGATGCATCTTGAGTCTCACTCCCCAATCTGGGTTTCACAAATTGCTTGTGATGCTGGCCTGGTGCTCAGAGCTGATGGTAGTATTCCTAAAAGGTGATTGGCAGCCCTGCAGGTAGTGTTCCTGTGACACTGGGCCAAGTGACTCACGATGCCCAACGCGTTCACCAGGGATCGTCTCACGCAGGTGGTTGGTTTGACTCAGCAGATGATGCCACCAGTCTCACCCTGAGCCAAAACTCAGAACAGCTGGTCGCCCCATCTCCTGTTGCTTCCCAAGGATGCAGAGAACTCTACTTGGAGACCCTTCAAGGTCTGTTCAGAGGTTCTGCCATTCATTTTCTGCCAACCACTCTGGCCCCGGTTCCAGCAAATGGCTGGCTGCACCTCCCCTCACAGGCCCTCATGTGGAAATAGGACCAGGAAGCTGCCTGCTTGGGTTTTAGTTTTGTCTTTTTTTATAAAAATAGAGCAAATCAAATATGTTGCAAGGAATTCCAGTGTGTGAATGATAAAACAGAAAACTCTTCCTGCAAAACATACAGAGCGTTGTGGTTCCAACAGGCTGGGAAACACAGGTTGCAACAGAGTAGATTTTTGTGCTGCAGGGACAACGTGGTGCTGCTAACACACATGGGCTATGACTTGACCAGGCAGGGGTGCTGCTAACACACATGGGCTATGACTTGACCAGGCAGGGGTGCTGCTAACACACATGGGCCATGACTTGACCAGGCAGGGGTGCTGCTAACACACATGGGCTATGACTTGACCAGGCAGGGGTGCTGGCAGCTTTTGCCAACCCGACTTGCCCATAGGACCTTGGCTTGGAGAGCATCTCTGGGGATTACATGTTCTGCAGAGTGCTCCTTGGGAATGTCTCAAGGATGAAGATGCAAAAGGATCTTCTCCCCTCCCTGGGGTGCATCTGTAGCCCTGGAAAGTCCAGTGTGAGAATCGGGGTTCCATTGTTTACCTTGCTTATCTGCCAGCTTCAGGAGGGCAGATGCCTGCCTGCCTCACTTGCCGCTCTGTCTCCAGCACCTGCCACGATGCCGATGCATGGTTGGCACTGGATGGATGCCTGTTGAAAGAGGCAATGAACGGTGTATGGATGAGGCCGCATGTGCTTAGCATGGAAGCGAGGTGAACTGATGCAGCAGGCAAGCTTTCCATGGCCTCTGAAGGGCCGTGGTGTGAAGGGAGGGATTAGTTATACTCCTTGTGGCTTTAGAAACCAGAAGTGAGGTCCATGGGTGGGCTTGTCGTAGAAGAGGAAGTCAGCTCAGGAGAAAATAGGCTTTTCTAGCAGTTGGTAGCAGCTCAACAAGCAATGCGCTGCCTCCAGAGCTGGGAACATATGAGGATTATTTTAGAAGGATTTGTGCCTCAGATTTAGGCTTGCCCACTATTGTTTTTGATGGTAAGTCTGAGTCTACAATCATGTTGAGATAGCCATGTGTTCTTTCCCTGTACCTTCTTAATATACGATCTAAGCTGTTTCTGAAAGTTATTGGCATTGAACTCCATGTTTATTGAGTCGACTTCAAATATTTGAAGGTGTTGGTAATGTTTGTTATTTGCCCCGAGAAGCCCTGAATCCATACTACTGGGTACAGTTTGGTTTTCTTTCATAAATTCAACATATATAAAAATAAGATAATACAATAAAGTGATTGAAGAAAAAAAGTGCTTTCATTTTCAGCAGTTCATTTACAGAGTGGCTGCTTTCTTGGTGATGCTGAGTTTTAGGGTGTGTCTCCCAGAAGCACAACCTGATGAGAGGATGCCTGTGCAAGGGCTTTATCAAGAAAGCGATCCCTGGGGAGACTGGCAGGAGGGAGTAAGAACAGCACGAGGATGGGGGGAAGCAAGCAGGGTGTGATCTCAGGTGAAGCCACGCAGACACAGAGCAGGCTTCCCTGATGCCACAGGTGGATTCTGGAGTCTAAAAACATCTCCATCCTGTCACTATCAGAAGCAAGATGGGGAAGTTGTCACACTCATACACTGCTGGAGAATGCTCTAGTTCTTAGAAAGTACTTGCCTAAGTATCAAGAGTGAAGTTCCATGCTGTCTGAACTAGGTCTCAAATGCTGCAGCGAAGAAAAAAAAAAGTAGAGAAAAAGAGAGAAAAGAAAAATAAAACAGTGTATGCATGCTATAAATGATTCTTCAGCAAAATATCTCTATATAAATATCTATATATAGATACATAAAGCAGACACAATGTGGCAAATGAGTGTTTAAGTGAAAGTCCATTGTTTCAACTTTTCTATAGGTTTGTAATTTTCAAGATAAAAAGAAGAAGAATTAACCATGATTCCACCTTCCAAAAATAAACACTGCCAGTTCTGTTCATGTTTTGATCTGTAGTATTTCCTTCCTACAGTGGGTGGATGTGTGTAGGTGTGTGTGTGTGTGTGTGTGTGTGTATAAGATGTATTGAAAGTTGCTCTCAGAGTGGGAAAGGGTAAAATGAAACTATGGTGATATTTACACAGGGAATCCATGAACACCCAAATCCTCCCTTAGCCCAGACACTTCTTCACCACAAAACAACACAGATCCCAGTGAGCAGGTTCACACTAGTGGCGGCCTTCTTTACTTAGTCAAGGTTTGCTGGAATGCCTGTTGTCCTCAGTAAATCCACCCAAGTCCTTGGTTTGATGGAGTCCAGGAGGGTGGCTGGGGCAGGGCACGCTAGCTGCAGAGCCAAGGTCTTCCCAGCAAAGTGGGAGACCCTGGAACCGCTTGTCCCATGAGGACTTGCATCCAAAGGAAGAGGGAGGTGGTGATTTCTTCACAGGTCCTGTGGAAGGAAAACAAGAGATGCCATGTGCTGTGACCTTTGTTACTTTCTCAAGTTTTCTGAGCTTAGGCAATTCTTCTAAGGTACAGATCAGTGTATCTTGCTCTTAGACCCAAGTCACCTTTGGGGAGGAAGAAGGAAGAGGCTAAGCCCGGAGTCTTGATGCCATCAAAGAGATGATGGGATAGCCACCACGGTGCTGTATGTAACCTGCTTTATTTATTTGGTTATTTGTAAGTTAATAGACTTTGTTTTTAGGGCAGTTTTAGTTTTACAGAAAAAATGAGTGGAAAGTACAAAGAGTTCCCACATGCCAAGTTCACCCCCTACCAGTTTCCCTATTATTAACAGCTTGCAGTACTGTGCTGCATTAGGTACAATCTGTGAGCCAATATTGATACACTACTATTAACCAAAGCCCATAGTTTGCATTAGGGTTCACTTTTAGCGTTACACTTCTGTGGGTTTTGACAAATGCATAATGACATGTATCCACCATTACAGGATCATACAGAGTCGTTATTGCCCTAAAGACCCTCTGTGCTCTGCCTGTTCTTTCCTTTCTTCCTCCCCCAGAATCCTTGGCAACTACTGATCTTTTCATTTCCAACATACCATGAACATTTTCTTATGCCATTATGTATTATTTAAAAATAAGCTTTTTAAAGATTTACTTTAATGTTCTGTAGTTATTATATATATTTTTAAAGACATATATTTCTTAATTTCAATGTTCATTTTAGATACAGGGGGTACATGTGCAGATTTGTTACATGAGTATGTTACATACAGGCTGGGCACAGCAGCTCACGCCTGTAATCCAAGCACTTTGGGAGGCCATGAGAGGATCACTTGAGGCTGACAGTTTGAGACCGGCCTGGGAAACATAGTGAGACCCCATCTCTACAAAAGAAAGTTAAAAATTAGCTGGGTATGGGGGTGCACACCTGTAGTCTCAGTTACTCAGGAGGCTGAAGCAGGAGGATTGTTTGAACTCAGGAGTTTGAGGCTGCAGTGAGTCATGATTGCACCACTGTACTCCAGCCTGGGCAACAGAGAAAGACCTTGTCTTTAAAAAACAAAAACAAAACACATTAAACCATCTGTATTAGTTAGAGTTCTGTAGAGGGACAGAACTGATGGAATATATCTATATACTCATATATATACACTCATATATATATATATACACACTCATATATACTCATATATATACTCATATATATATCTATATATATCTATATATATATGTAGTTTATTAAGGAGTATTAACTCACACCATCACAAGGTCCCACAGTAGGCCATCTGCAGGCTGCGGAGCAAGGAGACCCAGTCTGAGTTCCAAAACTGAAGAACATGGAGTCCTATATTCCAGGGCAGGAAGCATCCAGCACGGGAGAAAGATGTAGCTGGGAGGCTAGGCCAGCCTCCTTTTTCTTTCTTTTTTTTTTAATTATTATACTTTAAGTTCTAGGGTACATGTGCACAACGTGCAGGTTTGTTACATATGTATATATGTGTCATGTTGGTGTGCTGCACCCATTAACTCATCATTTACATCTGGGTGGGTATAATCTAATCAGCTGCCAGCATAACCAGAATATAAGCAGGCAGAAAAATGTGAAAAAGGAGTCTGAGATACCATCTCAGATGATTATATTCCAGCTATGCTGCTAGATATTCTAGCTATGCTGCTTACATTCTAGCTATGCTGCTTATATTCTAGCTATGCTGCTTATATTCTAGCTATGCTGGCAGCTGATTAGATTGTACCCACCCAGATTAAGGGTGGGTCTGCCTTTCCCATCCCAATGACACAAATGTTAATCTCCTTCGGCAACACCCTCATGGACCCAGTATCAATACTTTGTATCCTTCAATCCACTCAAGTTGACACCCTGTATTAACACTCACACCATCTATGCTTGGGCATTTAGGCCATTTTCAGTTTTTTGCTCTACTGTCACATTGCTGTGATGAACATCCTTTCACATCACGGTTTCCCAACAGTTGACCTTTGGGCAGGATAATGCTTTGTTATGGGAGCTGCCCTGGGCATGGTGCGATGTGTAGCAGCACCGCTGGCCCCTACCTCCTAGAGGCCAGAAACACCTACCTTCTTCCCCTCAGTTGCAACAACCCAAAATTTGTCCAGACCTTGCTGAATGCACCTGGGGCAATATTGCTGCTGGTTGAGAAACACTGCTTGACCTCCACGTATCTGCACACATATGATTATCTTCTGGGGCTAGGGTCTTGCAAGTGGGATTAGTAATTCAGATTGTTTAAATATTTTTAATTCTTTTGATAGAGTTTTGTATGCTGTCCTTCACAGAGGTGTTTATCCATATATGATGACAAATTATCCTCTTCTCCTTCCAAGGAGAGGTTACTTGGGGAAATAGGGGGAGTGTAAGGTCTCAGAGGATCTGATCTGTGATATGGAGGTGTCTGGGGCCATCCTTGGAGTGATGGGTATGGGCAGAAAGAGCTCCCCACAGGACAATTAAGTTTGCCTGTTAGTAGCTTTGCCCAGCACTGGCCTGAAATCACCAGGCAGTTAAAGATGCTGATGCTATGTCATGAGTTGCTGTCTTTTGTAAACCTCTCTTCCCCTCTGGTCATCACTTCCCTCCTGGCTGATGGGAGCCCCAGGAGGGCAGGTGATATGGCTTGGCTATGTCCCCATGCAAATCTCATCTTGAATTGTATTAAATAGTTCCCATAATCTCCATGTGTCATAGGAGGGACCAGGTGGAAGGTAATTTAATCATGGAGGAGGTTACGGTCTTGGTGTTCTCCTGATAGTAAGTGAGTTCTCATGAGATCTGAGGGTTTTATAAGAGGCTTTTCCCCTTTTTACTCCCTCACTTCTCCTTGCTGCTGCCATGTAAAGAAGGACATGTTTGTCTCCCCTTCCACCATGATTGTAAGTTTCCTGAGGCCTCCCCAGCCATGCTGGGTCAATTAAACCTCTTTCCTTTATAAATTACTCAGTCTCAGGTATGTCTTTATTAGCAGTGTGAAAACAGACTACTACAGCAGGGGAAGCAGTTAGTGGCTTCATAGCACAGCCCAGTGGCCTAGCGTGAGCCCCATGAGGAACTCCGCCAGGCTCCAGTACTGGGTCCCCAAAAGGTGCAGATGAGGCTGAGCTGGTGACTGCACAGGCAGCTGCCTGATGAGAAGGGACTCCTTAAAACTAATTTAACAAAACGTAGGTCTTCCAGCTGGCAGTGGCTTGGGCATGAGGAACCAGACTTGACCTGATGTCTCACCCATGCTTTGTGACCAGCCCCCTCCAAGCTCCGCCACGGCCCTGCCTCGCCTGCATTTTGATCTATAAACATGAGGTTTTGCTCATGATTACTTCATTTTCATCAGGAAGGGATTTAATTGACAGGTCACCGAGAGCAGAGAAATTCCAGACAGCACTTCATGCCTCCAAAATTTGCTCCTAGCTCTCCTCCCACCTGTGGTCTTAAGAACACAAACCCTCTGCAGATCTGCTGCCTCTTCCTCCTTATTTAGGTGGCTTCTCTTCAAGATTCCCCTTTCCTCTAAGTTTGCTGATTTAGATCAATCTATTTTCACAGCTATGAAGCTTTTCCCTCCTCTAGTCAATACATGCCCCTTTTGATCAATATTCTTCTCTTTGCTAAAATCGTGTTTGTGTTTCTGTGTTGAAATCTTCTTTGTGCACATGTACCAGGAGCCATGGGTATGTAGAAGCATGAATTGTCCACATCCCGAATCCCCTCCTGGGGAGTTCGCTTCCCCGTGTTTAAAGGGAATTTACATCCCCCTCCTGCCATCAGTTCCCACAATGGTCAATCACACCAGCCTCACAGCCGCCCTCATATCTCACTGTGCGGATGGGAGGTGGAGTCCACTGTGCCACTCTATGTTTGGGATCTGGGGCTTTCTCCTGACGTAGACTCATGGTTGGGGAAGCTGTGTGGAGACATCACCTCTTATTTCCCTCATCCTCACGTATCCAGCACAAGTGTGCAGGGGCGGCCGATCCTGGAGAATGTGCTTCTCCTCTGCATGTAAGGGAGGCTCCATCTGTAAGGGTCACTGGCTGTGAGCTAAGCCAGATCCTTGCATGCCAGCTCTCGGTGCTCATTGGTACCAGCCACAGCTCCTTGTGAGTCTTTAGGAACACAAGTCTCACCTTAACCTTCTTAGTAAATCTCATCTGGCCATAAAATAGTAGGTGCTTACTAAATGTGTTACAGTAGTCCCCTCTTATCTGCAGGGATTACTTTCTTAGACCTCTACTAGAGGCCTGAAACCAAGTATAGTACCGAACCCTATATATACTATGCTTTTGTTTTACAAAAACATACCTGTGAGACAATTTTATCTATAAATTAGGCACAGAAGGAGATAAATAATATCTAAAAATAGAATCCTCATAACAATGTATTGTAATAAAAGTTATGTGAATGCGGTCTCTCTCTCTCACAATATATATTATACTGTACTCACCCTTCTTCTTGTGCTGGTGTGAGACGATTAAGCCCCCAGGTGATGAGATGAGGTGAGGTGAGTGGTGTAGGCATTGTGAGGCACTGTTAGGCTGCTATTGACCTTTTGACCACAAATCAGGAGAAAGATCATCTACTTTGGGGGATCTTGGATCATGGAGCCATGACGATGTCCTACAGATGGACCAATGTCAGGAACCGAGGATATGGATGACTAACGGGTGGGTAGTGTATACAGCGTGGACACACTTGAGGACTAAACTCTGATATTTTACTTCTTTTGCCCAAATTCCTATCTAAGGCGCCTGGGGAGTCTGCTCCACAAACCATAAAATCTCTTTAGAGGGGTTCTATTTAACATGGCTCACTTTCCAACCCTACTCTGGTGTAATATCACATGATAGATAAAGAAGGAAATCAAAATATTTTACCCTTAAATATATTTATTTGCCATATTTTGAAATGACCTGCAAAGCTATTTTTGCAGGGGACAATTTTCTCTGCAAAGAATCTCTATTAAAACAACTAGATCTTTCCCCGTTCCAGGCCCTCCCAATCCTGAAGAGATTAACTGAGCATCTAGCACCTAGTAGAGACCTGAATAGGAAACATTTGCAATCTACTGTCTCCAAGGGTGGTCACCTATGAGATTTCATCTATACAACAAGGGACTTGCTCTCCACAACCCCTTATCTTGACCCAGACACACCTTTCTAGTGATTCTAGGCCTTTCAATAATAACCTAGCTTTTTCATCCAATTGCCCATCAGAAAATGTTTGAATCCACCTGTGCCCTGTAAGCCTCCTGCTCCAAGTTGTCCTACCTTTCCAAACGGAAGCCATGCACACCCACATGCATTGATTGATGCCTGACGCCTCCCCCAAACATGTAAAACCAAACTGCCTGACCACCTTGGACACATGTTCTCAGAACCTCTTGAGATTGTGCCCTAGGCCTTGGTCACTCATATTTGGGCAGAATAAACTGCATTAACTATTTTACAGAGTTTGACTCCTTGCCACGACACCCTGGACGAAGGATGATTTACATCCCAGGTAGGACAGGGCAGGATGGTGGGAGATTTCATCACGTTACCCAGAATAATGCACAATTTACAACTTATAAATTGTTTCCTTCTGGAATTTTCTATTTAATATTTCCAAAACTCAGTTGTCACCAGGTAACTGAAACCATGGGAAAAAAAAAAAAACTGTGGATAAGCATGGGGTCTACTGTAATTAAGTCATGGAGAATGCTATCTCATCTCCCCAAGGACTACTGTTTTAAATGGCATTCATTTAATAGGGATCATCCAGTTTTCAACAGAATAAAATAATTGCATCTCATTGCTTGAGCAGGGTAACATGGTTAGATAGGTCTGAGTAAGAGCCTTATTTTTAAAACGTATGAAAACAAAACTCTCTTTTGTTTATGAAAACTATTTTTAATTTATATTCTTGTCTACATGCACACAGGCCAAACCAGTGACTTGGTGCCTGCATCATGATCTTAACAGGACAGCTGATGAGTAAAGAAGAACTCAACTTTGTAGTGGGGAGGTCAGAGCAAGAGCGCACATGTATCCTGGTGCCTCATGAAGCCAAAATGAGCAAATGCAAGATGGTGGGATGAGGGGTGATGTTTACAGATCTGGATCTTTCTCCACAACTGTAGCCTGTGGGCCCTGGGACCGAGTAAATTAAGATGGAAACCACGTGGCTGGCAGCTTCTGAGTTGGTTTTATTGCCATATGATGCCTACACCAGGGGAATTGAACAATGTCCTGGACTGAGCCTGAGTCAGAAAGTGAAACTTTGACAAAAGGTTTAATAAGTTTCAAAATGATATATAAATTCCCGTGGTCCCTTCCGTCAATTAACTCTCAGTCAACACCACCAACTCCTGAAGGACATGGGGGATGGAGGGAAGGAAGTATCAATAGAGAGTGGCAACCTTCACAGAGTGTCATGAGTGGTCTAGGTTTATTCTTCAGTAGTGCAAATAAACTGTGTCTAAACTCTCTGGGGCTCCAAGTGGGAGCTTCAAATTCTTAAATCTAGATGGACAGTCCTGTGGTTCTCCAGGTGTGATTCCTGGACCAGCAGCAGCAGATCACCTGGGAAATTTACTGGGAATGCACATTATCAGCTCCCCCCAGGCCTCCTGAATCAGAAGCCCAGGGTGAGACCAGCAATCCGGCTTTCATGGCCAGCAGGGGATCCTGATGCGTGCTCAAGTTTGAGAACAACTGGGATACACATTCCACATTACCAGCATTCTTAATCTTATTTACAGAGGGCTCTAAATTTCCTGCTAACTGAACCACTCTATATTAGCTGAGAATTAAAAGAAGAAGGAATGCTATTACGTAAATGAAGGCTATTCAATTCTCCACGCCTTGAGGAACTCCTTGAGCCCTGGAGGGCAGTGGCAGGGGAGGAAGTATTGTAGTAACTGGTGGTTACAGAGCAGAGATTGAGGCCAGCCCTCCTGGTTCAAGCCGCTGCGTCCAGCTGCATGATCTGGGCTAAGTTCCTTAATCTCTTTGTATCTTGTTTCCTTCTTCCATAAAATGCTGATCTATAGCACCTACCTTATAGAGCTGTTGGAGGGTTAAATCAGTTGAGTGAAGCATTTAGAAGGTTTCCTGGCCAAGACTAAGTGCTGCTTGTTGTTGTTAGTATTATTTATCTGAATTAATTTTCAGTTCTTCTCCCATTTTTAATAGATCTCAACAGTGCTCTTATCTTCTTCCTTAGCAACACGTCAAAAAACAAATGCACCATCATCCTTTCCATTTAAATTAGGAATGTGACCAGATTTAAGGAACAGACATTCAGTTTAAACAAATGAGAAGTTATTTTTCTTGCCTCGGAATCTGAGGCCTGGCAGTTGCTGATGTCTTTTAGTGACTCATTCATGTGACTCTTGTCTAAGACCACTTCCTTTCAGCTCTGCAGAGTCAGAACTGGATCACTCGTGGGTCAGTAGGCCTGGGATGGGGGATGAGAATTTAAATGGCTAACAAGTCTGCAGGGACTGCTGCTGCTGCCAGCCTGCAGGCTGCACTTAAAAGCCAATGCCTTGAATGCATCAGGACTCATCATCTGAGACTGGGAACATTGTGCCTTGAAGAAAATCAGGATGGTGTTAGCACGACTGAAGGGGGACAGATGTGAGGTCTCAACAGGCAGCCTGAGACACATCTCCTTCCAACAGGCTTTGTCCTGACTTTCTTTGCTCTGATGAGGTTACCATCCATGTCCTAATCCCCAGAATTCATGGCACAACCTTGTGGATAACAATGACCATCCTCAAGTGACCAGAGGACACACTGAGGATGCTGAGTTTTGGGGGAATATTTCATACGATGCTGGTAGTGAAAAGAGGTTTGTTCTGCCTGAAAACTGGTGTTATAGTAGAAACGTGGCATGGCAGCTATAGCCCACAGGGGCTTCTCCCATCTCTGGACATCCTTCCTTTCTCTGCATGACACCCCTGCATGCTGGCTGAGCACCTGCTGACCTCAGAGGGTGTCCTTCTGAGGAAGTTTGTGGTCAGACCAGAAGGCATAACTCTCATAGAGGCAAAATCACTTTGGAAAATACAAGTAACTTTAATAAATCCCTTCCAATTTGAGAACAGATTATCATGTCTTTATTGAATCCCATATAAAATGATAGAAGTTTATATTCATTAAACACAGACTATGTGCCAGGCACTCTAAAATACCCTAAGTAATGCATTTAATCTTCACAACAACCCACTGAGGAAAGTGCCAGCATCATGCCCGTGGATTGGTGAGAGAACTGAGAGACAGAGAGGTTAAGGAACTTGCCCAGGTCACACAGCTTGTCAGTGGTGGAGCCAGATTTGAATATAGGTAGTCTGGATTTGGTGCTGTTTCTCTCCAGAACGAAAGGTCTTGGCTGGCACCTTGGAGTCATATTGTACGAAAAACACATATCTTTGAGTACCAGAATCAGAGACTATGGTAAGCTATTTCCCTGGAAGAGGCACAGGGGAAACAGGGCAGCTGGGGAGTCACAGGCTCATGGCTCCCACTCAGCTGGGGAGTCACAGACTCACGGCCCCCGCTCAGCTGGGGAGTCACAAGCTCATGGCCCCCGCTCAGCTGGGGAGTCACAGGCTCACAGCCCCTTTCAGCTGGGGAAATCACAGACTCTCAGCCCCCACTCTGTCTCATTGCAGACACGTGCTCCCAGGGTGGAACAGAGAGTTTTGCAAGTGGTTCTGTTGTCCATCTTTTTGTCACTTCGGGATTTCCTGCACCTGGAAGAGTGATCAGTGCAGAGGAGTTGCTCCATATCCCCGTGCTGCAGAATGAATTAGGTGACGAGCATAACGTCCCCCACAGAGCATTTTACCCATGCTCGGGTCTTCAGTCGTCTCCTGGGTCTACTTCACCAGCGTATAGTTACGCTAAATGGTTTTCTCAAAATATGTTTAGCAATGCCCTGGTATAAACACACCTGCTGATAATTTTGGATATGACATGATTGGCGACTACTTCCTATCCTCCACCACAGCCTCATTCTGATTTTTGTTTTAACTCTGTAATTATGCAAACTCAAGTTTTATATGTGATTGATTTTTTTCCTTGCATTACGGAGGAATTTTCCTTTGTGTGTACATGTGATAGATGGAAAGAGAGAGATAGGCAACTACATCAGCAACACAGAACAGCAAAATGACCAGCTACTGAACCCACAGGCATCTTTTTGACTAGCAAAGAATAATCAGCAACCAGCCTCACTAATTTCCACGTTTTAACCCCAATTGAGAAAAGTGCCTTCCTGCAGGTGGTGTCACTTCAATCCCCTCCCTGAATGTCTTCAGCCTGGTAGAGCCCAGGTTTGTACTCTCCCTTAAGGGTCAAGAGGCCATCATGAAAAGCTACTGAGCTAAGCCCTGGGGGTGCAAAGTGAGCAAGACGTGGTCCTGCCCTCATGAGTTTTACATTTTAACTGGGACAATGGAATATTGACAGCGAAGTGCATAAGCATAGAATTGTACTGTGGTCACTTCTATGAAACGGGATAGGGAGCACTCCTGGAGCGGATCCCAGTGGACCTGGCCTGAGTCTTCTTCACTTCTAAAGGATGGGTAGGAACGTGTCAAAGATGGGGAGAAGCCATTCCAGGGGGAGGAAACCGAAGGCGCGAAGTTCCCAGACAGGGAGGAGAGTGAAGTGTTCAAAGCGCCGAAGAAGGTGTTGCTGTCATCTATCCACCGCAGGCTCCCCAGAAGTGGAGCATTCTCCAGAGGTTTGGGGAAACCACCCCATGTGAGTCTTTTGGAGTTGGGGTCCTGTCTCCCACAAAAGGGCCGGACAAGGCCAGGCCCTGGCTCCCTTGCCCCTGTGGTCTGTGATGAGGCGTTCATGACTTTGAGATGGGGGCGGGGATGTTAGCTCAGTGCAGTAGGGACTTTAGGGTTCTTCCAGGTGATGATGATGCGGGTAATGGCATCTGGTGGCCTTGGTGCCAGCCGGGCTCCCTCGGCTGCTTTCCCCATCCTAAGCCTGGTCCTGTAGCACCCCCATCAGGCCTATGGGCTCTCCAATAGCCTTGAGCCCGGCAGTAACCTCCCATTGCCCTTTAACTTAAGTTAACCAGAGGCAGATTCTCTCCTTGGCAGTGCAGAACATTGACCCTTACAGAGGACCAGTGTGGCTGGAGCCCAGGGAGGTGGGAGAAAGTGCAGGACCTGTCAGCTGTCCAGCCCCTCCCTGCCCTGCAGGGCCTTGGCAGTGGCAAGCTACTAAAGGGTTTCAAAACACATGGGTGTGGGGCATGCTGTATAAAAAACTCATTATTTCCTGAGGCATACAGGGTTTGGAAGGGGACTGGAAGGAGGATTCTATTTTCTCTTTCTTTTGAACCTCTGGAACTCTAAAGAGTGTTAATTTTTAAGTTGCCACTAGGAATGATGGAGAAACCGGTTACCCATTTAGAGGATGATTATCAAGCTGCAGCCCGCATGAAGTCCATTTTTATAGCTTGCTCTGACCCCCCAAAACGCAGAGTTGATAATGACAGTTTGGGTAATGCTTTGAGTTCAATGGCGTAGCAATAAAGAAATCTAAGTGGAAAGTGCTTCTCACTCCTGGCTAAGTCCTTCTCTCAGCAAAATTTCGCTTCAAGTGTCTTTTCATAATAAAATAATTCTGTATTCCAGCTGAGAACTCCATGCACTCACTCGCTAGTCATGTGGCAATAGCCTGTTTTTTCACTGCTGGGCAGGATTTGCTAATGGGCACTTTATGGCTAAGTGTGTTGTCCCTTTGGGAAAAAAATAATTTTATCCCAGCGCATGTCTGTCTCCAAGTCTACTGATCAGTGGCATTATTATGCTTGCAAGAGTCATTTGCAAGCTTTTCAAGTGATATGCCAACGTCTCTCCCCTCCTCCGGTAAAAGAGAAAAAATGCTAAAAGCAAAAAGCTAGATCTCCCAGGGGATGGGTGGAAGCGTCCTTGCTATCAAATCGATGTTTATCTTACATTTGTTATAAATCAGGATATGCCCTGCTCACCGCTTTTTTTGTGCATGTTCCCAAAGATAGCCTAGGTATTAAATAAGAGCAGAAGTGGTCTCAGAAGAGAATTCAAGTTCCTGTTTCTCTTCTTAGCTGTCAGACTGAGAGAAAGGGCCCCAAACTCTAAGCCTTGATTTTCTCATCTGTGAAAAGGGAACAGTAAGGATATTTAGTTTTTAGGATGATTGTGAAGATTAAATGACATAATAAAGTCTAGAAAGCACTGAGCATTATTTTGAGTACATAAGAAATGCTACTTTGCAGTTGTCTCTGCTTTTTCTTTCTTCAGTAGGTGCAATTTTTGCAAACGCCTCAATATTCAATGGATAGTCTATGTTCGAGAGTATTATTCTCACCTGTACTGTTAATCACAAGCCAATTTGGGGACAAGACAGAGATAACATCTGTATCTTTATTTTTTCTTAAAACATTGCTGAATTTCTTAAAAACAAAACTTTCCTGAAACTTGCTTGTTATGTGCAGAGAACTAACACATACTCAGTCCTTACTGACAGTGACTGTCTGTGAGAGGTTTGTGTGTGTGTGGCGTGGATGTTCTTATAAACATTTTCATAGATGGATAAGCTGATATTCAAGAGGTTGAATAACCTGCCTAGGGTTGCCACTGAAGTAAGAGTCAAACAAGGTGATGAATTAAGGTGCTTGAGAAGCCGAGTTTCTTCTTAATCTTAAAACATCCTCCCAGCTTCTCTGCCATTCTTTGGTGCTCTCATTCCTAAAGGAAGATAATCCAAATTTAGAATATGTAGGTCAGCATGACAGGTGGTCTGGAAATGGGTCATTAGAATGTCAGATATTCTGGCAACAGTGTTTCTCAAATTCAGCCATGTGAGCTGCCAGGTCCACGTCTCCTGCCCCCATGAAGTGAACTTGAACTTTCTCGTTGGTGGCTCTCGAAGGAGAGACCAAACGAGGTACTGACCTGCCATAGTTGTTGTCAAGCAACTCGTGTAAGCCCAAAGCCACCAAGGGAATGTCTTTCCCACAGGTGAACTAGTGTGGGGTCCTAAGCTTGACTTGTTCATGGTGGCTGCCACCAGACCAGAGGGGAAAACTGAGTAAAAACCATCCTATATTCACTAATAAAATACAATATACAAGTATATTTCTCTTTTATAAAACTTCTAACCCAATACATTTAGTGAACTCAATTCTTTTTTTTTTTTTTTACCTTATTAGGCAGGAATAGCATTGATCTCAAAGCTAGTAAGGGAACAAATAAGAAAAAAGGTATTATAGGAAAATCACTCTTAATTCATTAGATGTGAAAATTCTTTTTAATTTTTTTATTATTATACTTTAAGCTCTGGGTTAAGTGTGCAGAATGTGCAGTTTTGTTACATAGGTATACATGTGCCCTGGTGGTTTGCTGCACCTATCAACCCGTCACCTACATTAGATATTTCTCTCCTCTAGCCCCCCAACCCCCTGACAGGCCCCAGTGTCTGATGTTCCCCACCCTGTGTCCATGTGTTCTCATTGATCAACTCCCACTTATGAGTGAGAACATGCAGTGTTTGGTTTTCTGATCTTGTGATAGTTTTCTGAGGATGATGGTTTCCAGCTTCATCCATGTCCCTGTAAAGGACATGAACTCATTCTTTTCTATGGCTACATAGTATTCCATGGTGTATATGTGCCACATTTTATTAATTCAGTCTATCATTGATGGGCATTTGGGTTGGCTCCAAGTCTTTGCTATTGTGAATAGTGCCACAATAAACATGTGTGTGCATGTGTCTTTATCATAGAATGATATATAATCCTTTGGGTATATGCCCAGTAATGGGATTGCTGGGTCAAATGATATTTCCAGTTCTAGGTCCTTGAGGAATCACCAAACTGTCTTCCACAATGGTTGAACTAATTTACACTCCCACCAACAGTGTAAAAGCGTTCCTATTTTTCCACAACCTCTCCAGGATCTGTTGTTTCCTGACTTTTTAATGATGGCCATTCTAACTGGCATGAGATGATATCTCATTTGGTTTTGATTTGCATTTCTCTAATGATCAGTGATGATGAGCATTTTTTCATATGTCTGTTGTCTGCAAAAATGTCTTCTTTTGAGAAGTGTCTGTTCATATCCTTTGCCCATTTTTTGATGGGGTTGTTTGTTTTTTCTTGTAAATTTGTTTAAGTTCCTTGTAGATTCTGGATATTAGCCCTTTGTCAGCTGGATAGATTGCAAAAATTTTCTCCCATTCTGTAGGTTGCCTGTTCATGCTGATGATAGTTTCTTTTGCTGTGCAGAAGCTCTTTAGCTTAATTAGATCCCATTTGTTAATTTTGGCTTTTGTTGCCATTGCTTTTGGTGTTTTAGAAATGAAGTCTTTGCCCATGCCTATGTCCTGAATGGTATTTCCCAGGTTTTCTTCTAGGATTTTTATGGTCCTAGGTCTTACATTTAAGTCTCTGATGTATCTTGAGTTGATTTTTGTAAAAGGTGTAAGGAAGGTGTCCAGTTTCAGTTTTCTGCATATGGCTAGCCAGTATTGCCAACACCATTTATTAAATAGGGAATCTTTTCCCCATTGCTTGTGTGTGTCAGATTTGTCAAAGATCAGATTGTTGTAGCTGTGCAGTGTTATTTCTGAGGCCTCTGTTCTGTTCCATTGTCCTATATATCTGTTTGGGTACTAGTACCATGCTGTTTTATTTACTGTAGCCTTGTAGTATAGTTTGAAGTCAGGTAGCGTGATAGCTCCAGCTGTGTTCTTCTTGCCCAGAATTGTCTTGGCTATGCGGGCTCTTTTTTGGTTCTACATGAAGTTTAAAGTAGTTTTTTCCAATTCTGTGAAGAAAGTCACTGGTAGCTTGTAGTTCTCCTTGAAGAGATCCTTCACATCTCTTGTAAGTTGTATTCCTAGGTATTTTATTCTCTTAGCAGCAATTGTGAATGGGAGTTCGCTCATGATTTAGCTCTCTGTTTGTCTGTTATTAGTGTATAGGAACACTTGTGATTTTGCACATTGATTTTGTATACTGAGACTTTGCTGAAGTTGCTTATCAGCTTAATGAGGTTTTGGGCTGAGATGATGGGGTTTTCTAAATATACAATCATGTCATCTGCAAACAGAGACAATATGACTTCCTCTCTTCCTATTTGAATACACTTTATTGCTTTCTCTTGCCTGACTGCCCTGCCCAGAACTTCCAATACTATGTTAAATAGGAGTAGTGAGAGAGGGCATCCTTGTCTTGTGCTGGTTTTCAAAGGGAATGATTCCAGTTTTTGCCCATTCAGTATGATATTGGCTGTGGGTTTGCCATAAATAGCTCTTATTATTTTGAGATATGTTCCATCGATACCTAGTTTACTGAGAGTTTTTAGCATGAAGGAGTGTTGAATTTTATCAAAGACCTTTTCTGCATCTATTGAGGTAATCATGTGGTTTTTGTCATTGGTTCTGTTTATGTGATGGATTACATTTATTGATTTGCGTATGTTGAACAGCTGTAAATTCTAGTAAGTTCTAGTAGGGTTGAATTTGCTCCTGACCAAGCTTTCTGATGATCTTACAAGTCACTACTGTGATCTGTAGTTGGAGGGATTATCATGGAGGAAATGTGGATAGTTCGAGCTCATTGCCAAGTAATATGGTTTAGATCTGTGTCCGTGCCCAAATTTCATGCTGAATTGTAGTCCCCAATGTTGGAGGTAGGGCCTGGTGGGAAGTGATTGAATCCTGGGGGTGGATTTCCCCCTTTGTGCTGTTCTCCTGACAGTGGGTGAGTTCTCATGAGATCTTGACATTTAAAAGTGTGTGGCACTTCCATCGTCCTTCCTCCTGTTCCAGTCATGTAAAGGCTGCCTCTCCCTTCACCCTCCACCATGATTGAAAGTTTCCTGAGACCTCCCCAAAAGCCAAGCACATGCCAGCATTATGCTTCCTGTATAGCTTCCTAAGAGCCAATTAAACCTATTTTCTTTATAAATTACTCAGTCTCAGGTATTTCTTTATAGCTGTGGGAGGATGGGCTAATACACCAATCAACTATGATAAAGTTGGAGGACAGGGTGGGACAGAGGAATATGTCTACTGTTTCTGACACGGTCTCTCTAGTCTTCCGAAACAGTGATTCTCAACTGGGGACGATTCCCCTCCCAACCAGGAGACACTTGGCAACATGTGGAGACATTTTTAGTTGTCACAAGGGAGAGAGAGGGTGCTCCTGGCATCTAGTGAGTGGAATTCAGGGACGCTGCTAAACATCCTACAACGCACTGGACTGACCCTCACAACAAAGAATAATCTGGCTCCAAATGTCCATAGTTCAAAGATCGAGAAATCCTGTTTGAAGTTTAAAAACAAAAAGTTGATCATCAAAAATCTAGAATTGTCCACCAAAAAGGTCACTTTTACTGTATATCAATTTAAGAGTAGAAAAATAAAACTATCACGTAGGTCTCTAGATTTAATTACCAATTTACAGAAAATGCAGAAGAATAGGACGTGTTAAAATGAGGTCAGGAGGATGCAATTTGCAAAATCTAGACTTTAGAAAAGTCTATAATACATGTGACCTTACCAAACCTTGTAAGAAAATAAAAGACTTAAGATACATATCTATGAATTGCAATGTATAGACCTCATTTCTAAAAACCAAACTAAAAAAGTCATTCTTCAATGTTCACAGGGGATTGGTTCCAGGATAACCTTCCACCCCCAACCCCCAACACCAAAATGTATGAATGCTCAATCCTCTAGCATAAAATGGAATAATATTTGCATGTAACCTACACACATCCTCCCATATACTTTAAATCATCTCTAGATTACTTGCAATACATAACACAGTGTAAATGTTATGTAGTTGATATATTGTATTTTTATTTGTATTTTTATTGTTGTATTGTTATATTTTCTTCAACTAGTTTTGATCTGCATTTGCTTGAATCTGTGGACGTAGAACCCACACAGATACAAAGGCCACTGGATATAAGATGATTAAGGAGGTGAACAGGAACTGAATATCTCACGGTGTTAAAACATTATTGTTTTTAGTGCAATATCATATTGTGGTTAGGTATAAAGGAGTCTCTGTCTTTTAGCGATATATTTTGATATACCCACAGATGAAATTATGTTTGAAATCTGTTTCAAAATAATTGGAGGGAGGAGAGTCTGTGATTACAGATGGAACTAAATTGGCATGAGTTGATCCCAGTTGATGAATGCATGGGACTCATTATTCTTTCTCTGTACTTTTGTCTATGTTTGGAATTTTCCATACTAAAATGTTTCCAAAAACAAACAGTGCCAAAAGCCGAGTTACATCGGCCAAATTCTCATAGTTCAGGCAATGCTATCTAACTCAGACGGGCCCTGCATGTCTGTTCTCCTCACAGTACCCCACGAGACCACTGAGGGGCCTCCTTGGCTTCTGCAGAGGACACTGGGACTTGGAGTTTGAGGAATTGCCTGTGTGCATGGGTGCGTTAGTGGTGGGGCTGGAATTCAAGCTCAGATCCTTCTCTCCCCAAATCCTCGTTCTTTCTGCTCTGTCCTGTTGCCCACCTCCTGCAGAAGGCAGGTGGTGTTGTGCAGGGTGGGTGGGAGCCTATGCTAATCAGCTCCCTTCCAAAGCTGCACATAAGCTCTCCTTGTCACCTGGTATTTAGACAGCTGAACCTTAAGGAATCACAACATAATGCCTGATTTCTACCCTGGGAACTGCAAACTAATTCCAGGTCGAAATGTAAATATTGTCCCCATGGAGAAGAGGTGGTTTTAGCTGCTTATAAATGGGAAACGCTGGCAGCTGTTAATATTGATAGTTATTCCTTGAAAAATGACTTCAAGGTCCTACTAATCAATTGTCTCTCAGAATGAAGAATGGCACACTCTGCTCTCCCGGAATCACAACGTGTATTTATAAATACATGCTTTACAGAACAGACAGGAAAAATGAGCCAAGTCTTTGACATGATGATCCGTTATTCAGAGTGAAGAAAGCAATTATTAGCATCTATATTGGACTTTGAATTTACAAAATTCCTTCTTTAAAAAAAAAAAAATGGCCATTGCAGCTATTTTGTGTTTCAGTTGTTTGATGTCCTAATAGGTATACTGAATTGTGCTACTTGGCATTAGATTGAAAGTTAACAAGGGCTGAGACTGTTTTTTTTTTTTTTTTTTTCCTCTCACTTGGTAAATAAGTAGCTTTGCGCTTGGCTAGAAACATCTGGATGATTTAGGCACTGGCTTGTAACAATGTTTGCTTTGCTATGTCCTCCTAGAACTGATGTTTGCATGAAAGGCTCATGGCAATGAGTTTCTTACTCAGCCTGTACTTAATGTGAGATATATGAGGGAGCTTTTGGTTCTCTCTCTTCAAAACCCTTCTGGGAACTGGGATCTGGAGAGGCGTGAATTGGACTCTAAGATGATCTCTTGTTGTAATGCCTGCCCTTGAATGTGGGTGTGACTTGTAACTTGCTTTTAGCAATTGAAAATGGCAAAGGGGATGGAATGTCATTTATATAATTGTGTTACAATAGATTGCAATATCTGTCTTGCTAGGAGACCCTCTCTCCCTTGCTAGCTTTGAGAACAACCCCCCGCCCCCCGCCATGCTAAGGATGCTCCTGTGGCAGGAACTGTGGGCATCCTCTGGGTAACAGCCAACAAGGCAGACCTCAGTCTGACAGCTACAAGGGAGTGTGGCTGCCATCCAATCATGTGAACTCAGAGGTGAATCCTGCCACAAGCAAGCCACTGTGGGCACCTTGATTGCAGCCTTTGAGAGATCCAGAAGCAGAGAGGGGGCCCAGCTAAGCTGTGCTGGACTCCTGGCCCACAGAAACCACGAGGTCATAAAAATGTGTTGTTTTAAGGAACTAGTTTGTGGTCTGTTGTTACACAGCAATAAACTGATACAGCAGGTAAAATAACCCACTGTGGTTACCCAGGTAGTTAATGGTAGACCAGAGACTAAAATTAATTTCACTTTACTCTTTCTGAGAGTTTGCTCAAGGCAAAATTTTTAGGCTCCTGATGTAAAGCAAGAAGATTAGCTGGTGGAGTTGGTGATGGAAAATGAACAAGTTTTGAGGGTAAGAACTTTAAGAGCTCTTCTAGCACATTCCCAATTTGCCTTTTTATAAAAGTGGGAGATTTCTGAGGATCCAATATCATATCCCAATATCTCAGCACTTACTGTAACCTAGGATTTTTGAGAAAACTAGCTTATTTAATCCTCAAAATAACCATATTTATTGTATATTATTTATGCTTATCTATATTATTATGCTTAAAAGAAAATTAATGTCCAGAGAGATTCAATGACTTGAAACATTTTATGCAGGTGGTGAGCAGTCTGACACCATAGTCCAGCTCTCAACCTCCACAACCTGCAGGTCAACTTTAGTAAAATAAAACTGCCTGGCACATAGTTATAAAGTGAGCACAAGATCGTATTCCAGTGTTATGAATGAGTGAACACACCGCAGATATGTGGGGACTTGGGTGTGCAGGTGGGTTGTAAAATGTGCCTGGGATTTGGTTTAAGCAGGTATGATAACACATGCAGACACAGAAATGACTGTCATTAAGAAAGAAGTTGTATTATGCTCATGGTCCTGAGAAACAGGGAGCAGACTCACTGTGTGGGGCCATGGGGAGAAGCACCAAGTGAGATGAGCAGGCAGCAGGAAGGAGGAGCTGTGGTGGGAAACTTCACTGTGTTTTCATGGGAAGGAATGGGAGAAACAAAGTGAGCAAGTGGGGCAGGCTTTGCATTGGAAGTTTTGAATAATTCTGGCAGTCTCTGAGCTATAGGAGTGATAAGGTTTGGCTGTGTCTCCACCTAAATCTCACCTCGAATTGTAGTAATCTCCACCTGTCAAGGGCAGGGCCAGGTGGGGATAATTGAATCATGGGGGCGGTTTCCCCCATACTGTTCTCATGGTAGTGAATAAGTCTCACGAGATCCGATGGTTTTATAAATGAGAGTTCCTGTGTACATGCTGTCTTGCCTGCTGCCGTGTAAGATGTGACTTTGCTCTTCATTTGCCTTCTGCCGTGATTATGAGGCCTCCACAGCCACGTGAAACTGTAAGTCCATTAAACCTCTTTCCTTTGTAAATTACCCAGTCTCAGGTATGTCTTTATTAGCAGTGTGAGAACAGACAAATATGAGGAGCTTATCCTAGTTTAGTATCTAGCTCTGGGGTAATTAGGGGAGGAGAATTGTGTCTCAGACCTCAGGAGCTTAAGAAGGTGTGGGTATGAACTTTGACTGATTTGCATATGCAGGTTGTGCTCTCAGGCAAGATACTTGCTATCTAGGAATTAGCTAACCCTAGGAGAAGTGGTGCTTTTCCAGGACCCCAAGGCCTCAGATTCCAGAGCATCAGCAATACAGAAAATAAGAAAATATAGTTAACATAAGATGCTATAATGCCATGCGAGCTGTTGACAAAGCATTGGCAATAGTTAGGAGATCAAACTCTTTCTAAGTTATGAAAGAGCACTGCAGAAAAGTTAATTCCTGGCCAGCGGTGGTGGCTAATGCCTGTAATCCCAGCACTTTGGGAGGCTGAGGCGGGTGGATTACCTGAGGTTGGGAGTTCAAGACCAGCCTGACCAACATGGAGAAGCCCCATTTCTACTGAAAATACAAAATTAGCTGGGTGTGGTGGTGCATGCCTGTAATACTAGCTACTCAAGAGGCTGAGGCAGGAGAATCGGTTGAACCTGGGAGGTGGAGGTTGCAGTGAGCCAAGATCGTGCCATTGCATTCCACGCTGGGCAACAAGAGCAAAACTCCATCTCAAAAAAAAAAAAAAAGTTAATTCCTTACAGATGAGATGAACTCAAGTCTTTGGGGCCAAAGGCATCGCTGTGTCACTGTTATTCCAAGCACAGATAGTGAGATGAGAGATTGCAACTCCTCCCTCCTCTGAAACAGTGACATTATGTTTACATGTTTAGAAAAACACAGTGGCTATCTCCATTCTTAGGTAATGTGTGTTTGATCTCTCTTGTTGTTTTTCTTTGCTTAAATACAATCATTGCTTTTAGAGACCTCTGATTGGCCCTTTGTCATAATAAGCACTGACAATGATTTCTAAAGTATAGCCTCCTCTCTCTTTAAGGGATTGAATGCTCGACATCCAATACTCTCCTGACTTACAGAGTTAGCCAGTGCATGCTTTGTTTTTGGTGCATCTTCCAGAAAACTCACCCGTCTATTTACCCATTGGGTTAGTTACATTCATCATGAACTGTGGAAGGTGGATGGTGAAAAATGACAAGATTCCTCTAAGAAGTCTATTACGAAGCCCAGCTTTTCTTCCCTTTCAAGTCTATAACCCATTTTTTTTTCTACAAAGAAGAACACATCATTTTCTTTTTAATATGGTGTGAATATGGAAAGACTGGAAACTGTGTCTGGGCATCATTACAAGAAAATCACCCTGCCTCCCATCCCCAGCATCAGAAATCCTGTCATTTGCAGCAACATGGGTAAAACTGCAGGTCATTATGTTAAGTGAAATAAGGCAAGTACAGAAAGACAAATATTGCGTGTTCTCACTCATATGCGAGAGCTACAAAAGCAGGTTTTGTGAAGATGATAGATTGGCGGTTACCAGAAGCCAGGAAGAGCTGGTGGGGGCAAAGGGGAAGGTTGAAGAGAGACTGATTAATAGGTATAACTACACAGTTTGATAGAAGAAAGAAGACCTACTGTTTGATAGGTCAGTAGGGTGACTATAGTTTACAATAATCTATTGTATATTTCAAAATAGCTGGAAGAAAATAATTCCAATATTTCTAGCATAATGAAAAGATATTTAACATGATGAATACCCTAATTATACTGATTTGATTTTTACAAATTATATGAACGCATTAAGTTATCATATATATCCCCAGAATAAGTACATTTATTATGTATCAAAAAATAAAATAAAAAAGATAAGTCTCTAAGGTCTTCTCTGTAAATATATTGCAAGGCATAGAAACATACAGTTAAGAAGAAAAGGAAGTTGACAAAAAGATGCGACCATGTCAAATGCTTCCTGAATTAATCCACAAAATGTGTGGAGAAGATCTAAAAAACTTAGAATGTCTTTTAGGGTAGACTGTTTTACCTGCAAGTCAGAGTGCTGATGCCAGGCATTCTCCAACATGGTCTGTTCACATCCCATCTTCATTCATTCACTCATTTATTTCTTCAATTGACAAATGCTTATTGAGCACCAACTGCATGTTGTACATGATTCGGGTGCTGAGGAGAAAGCAGTGAGCAATCATTTCCTACCTTCACAGGGCTTACATTCTGATGATGGGCACAGCCATTGGAATCTGTTCTGCTCCAGGACCCCAAAGACCACCATTCTGCAAATTTCCTTGATACTTCTTGATGCACCACACTTAACTATGTGGGGCATTCCTCCTTTTTTAAACACCCTTCTCTTTTGGACCAGAGAGAAGGCGATGGTGTGATATAGTTCTAGAGAGGTAGGTAGGATCCAGACCATTTGGGATGTCATTGGTCACTGTGGAGGTTTTTTTTTTTTTTTTTTTTTTTGAAAAATAAATGGAAACTAAGCTATCTTAATCAGGAGCATGTTTCTCTCTTATTTGTTTTTATTTAAAGACATGATGGCTTTAATGTGGATGTGGCAAGGGAGGAGGAAGAAGGATCTCTTAAATGTCTTCTGGAGTACAAACCAGGCCAGAAGTAGTAGTAGTTTATCAGCAGAGGGAAGAAGGTGAGTGAACCTGGAAAAAATTCAGAAGCAGTGGCATGCTGGTAAATGTCAACAACTATTTCTCTAAGAGAAAAAAGATAGCAATTTCTGGCATTTACTAATTTCAAGCAACCAAGTTGACTTCATTGAATGCAGATTTCAGAAGAGATGCACAAAATAGCTGGAATGAGCCGGCTTCATCACAGCACGCTCTTAGAAGGGGAAATGGACAACACATGATGATGAATTGGGTGTGGGGAATGAAGGGGAGAAAGAGGTGCCAAGAATGATTGGTAGCTTCTGATTTGCTGAATAGGATGAATGATGGAAATGTCCACAGGTAGAAACAATGAAGAGGAACAGATGTGGGGGAAAAAGACCTGTGAAGCCAACAATAATGGGAGAGTATTAGTCAAAGTTATCAGGGACCGGCAATCTAAGGGGGACCCAGAGCCTGAGTGGATGGTATATCAGTTCAAATTGTGTGTCAACATTTTTAGGTCTACGCTTACCAAGAGTTCCGTGAATTTTTTTTAACCCAGGATGGAATTCTATGATGATCATTTTGCAAGCCTATTGAATTTGAAGTTTTTGTGAGATGTCCTAGAGGGTGGGTCAAGGAGGTGGTGGGATATGCCAGCTAAAAATCAGAGGAGTGTTCAGGCATGGTGGTTCATGCCTGTAACCCCAACACTTGAGGCCAAGAGTTTGAGACCAACCTGGACAACATAATGGGACCCTGTTTATATAAGAAACTTTAAAAAATAGGCATGCATGGTGGTGCATGCTTGTAATTCTAGCTGGAAGGCTGAGGTGGGAGAATCACTTGAGCCCAGGAATTCGAGGCACTTGAGCCCAAGAATTTGAGTGCAGTGAGCTATAAGCATGCCTTTGCACTCTAGCCTGGACAAGACCCTGTCTCCGTTTTTAAAAAAGAATAGAGAAAAAGAAAATGAGAGGAGTGATCTTGGCTGAAGAGATACATTTGAGAATCATACAGGTGTAAGTAAAATGGAAAGGAGATTACCTAGCCTGAAAGTAAAAACTTCACCTGTGAATGGGGTCTCCAGTCTCTCCTTTTCTCTCCCTCTTTCTTCTATGAATGCAACATTTACTGTCTGGGTAAAAGAGGATGCTTTCTTCTATGAATGCAACATTTACTGTCTTGGTAAAAGAGGATGTGTCCTAAAAGGAGAATGAGAAATAAAACCCAGAAGGAGAAAGAAAACGTGGAGAATATTGCTGACTGCAGCCAAGGGAAGAGAATGTTTCCAGAAGGAGGTTACCACTGAGAGGTCAAGTAAGGGACTGGAGAATGCTTCTGTATCTTGGCAGGTGGTGCCATTGGAGGGAGTAGTTGTGGCCAGTGAAGGGCTGAGGGGCAGAGCAGAGTAGAGTGAGGAGTAAATGTGAGATAAGAAAATGGATCAGGGGAATAGTGTTATATTTCAAGAGATGAAAGCTAGATTGGACACTCAAGTAAAACGTGAGAAATTTTTTAAACAGAAAATACTTGAGCTATTTAACATTGATGAAAATGATCCAGTTAAAATATATAAGCAAGAAAGAGACATGAAAATTGCAGAGTAAAGACCTCTGAAAATTCCTTCTTCCATAAAAAAAGAAACTTGGAGAAAAGATCAGAATAAGCTTTTTCAGAATTCGAGAAATTAACCAAAGCTTGCAGCAATGCAGGAAGGGTTTGTTTTTTCCCCAAGAAAAGTGGCTGAATCTTAGTAAGAAGAATAGACTTTGTGGTATTTTAATTTTCCATTGTCTCATCTCCCACTCTCCAATTCCATAATGATCTTGAAAAATAGCAGCTCACATCCCCAGTGCAAACTGAAAGTCACTAGAGAATGCAGAGGGGAGCTAGAACTCTTCAAAGCCTCATTCTGAAAGAACTGTCATTTGTGACATGTCAGGTAATCCCTGGAAGACCCTACTTACAAGGCTATCTGTATGTGATTGATTTGGAGCTTACACAGTGAGAAAAGCCTTCTCTCTAGGGGTGATTATTTAAAATAATTACTGGCAGTTCTTTTAACTTTGTAGCTGCCTAAGGTGGTAGATAACCATTTATGTAAAAACATACTAACAAAAAACTTTAAAAGGAAATGCTAAAACTCCTAAAATTCAACATTGAGAAAACAAATAATTCAATTAAAAAGAGGGCACAAGATTTGAACAGGCACTTCACCAAAGAAGATAAACAGATGGAAAAGAAGCAAACAAGAAGACTTCAACATCATATGTCATTAGGGAATTAAAAATGAAAAAAATGATGAGTTTCCACTGCACTCCTATTAGAATGGTTAAAATTCAAAATAATACCAACACAAAATGTTGGCGAGGCTATGGAGTAACAGGAATTCTCATTTAGTTCCTAGGAGTAATGCGAATAAAAAACAATGGTACAGACACTTTGGAAGACAGTTTGGCAGTTTCTTACAAAAGAAGAAATTGGCCCAGTGTGACAGTCATGTCCTACCACTTGGCACTTGCATTCCTAGGTATTTGCAAAATTGATTTGAAAACTTATATCCACACAGAAACATGCACACAAATGATTATAACAACTTTATTAATAATTGCCAAAAATGGAAAGAAAGCAAGTTGTTCTTCAGTAGGTGAATGAACAAAAAATTGTACTACATCTGTACAATGGAGTCTCATTCATCCTTAAGATGAAATGAGCTATCAAGCTATAAAAAACATGAAGGGATCATAGATGCATATTGCTAGGTGAAATAAGTCAGTCTAAAAAGGCTACATACCATATGATTCCAACCATATGACATTCTAAAATAGGAAGAACAATGGAGATAGTAAAAAGGATAGTAGATGCTGGGGGCCAGGGGGCAGTATGAAGAGAGAAGATGAGTAAGTGGAACGTAGGGGATTTTTAGGGAAGTAAAATTATTTTGTATAATACTGTGATGGTGAATACATGATATTACGCATCTGACATTATGCAGAGGGCATATAGGAGCCCATCAACAATACAATATAAATGGTAAACCTTAGTGTAAACTATAGACTTTAGGCAATACTAATAATGTATCAATATTGGTTCACCAATTGTAACAAAACTACCACACTGATGCAATAAGTTAATATTTGAGGAAACTATGTGAAAAGAGGGAGGAGTATATGGGAACTCTCCGTACTTTTATGTTCTATTTTTATATAAACTGAAAACTGCTCTAAAAAATAAATCCTATTAAGTAAAAACATAAAAAGGAAACATGGAGCAATGAGAAATCCATAGAGGTTTTGAAAAGCTCTGAAAATATTCCTGGAAAAATAGAGGACCGTGCACATACATAGAGCATGAACATGTTTAGGAAAGACCTAAAAAGGCCCTAAGGTCTGACTTCTGGCTGTTCTTGAGAATATGTGTGAGCAGCAAGTGAAGGCTAAGGCAGAGTTGTTAGTTACCTGGCTGAGTGTTGAAGGCATACCCCTACAAGTAAACGGTGGCTCTCAGCAACACTTAGAGATATATTCACCCCATCTATTTAAATATGTCTATGTCCAGTAATTAGCTAACCACTAAAGACTTCAGTGATCAAACACAACAATGAATACAGACTGTTCAGAATTAGTTCAGAAAAGTCACTAAACTAAACAAACAAACAAAGAAAAAAAAACAAACCCAGCAACTACAATAAGCAGCAATTGCAGACCCTGGGGACAGAAGAGGGCAAAGAGAGAATCTGATACCTAGTATTGCTACATTATATTATTTAAACATCAAGTTTTTAAAAAATAAGAGAAAAAGGAATGTATGATCCATACACAGGAAGGAAAAAAAGCAATTAATAGAAACTATCCCTGAAAGAATGTAGATGTTGAATTTACTAAAGAGAGACTTTAAATTAGCTATTTAAAATAAATTGAAAATAATATAGAAAATGGCAAAATGGAAGATGCAAAATGGCAGAGGTAAATCCAATAGTATTAGTAATTACACTAATTGGAAATGGATTAAGTTCTCTAATCAAAAGGCAGAGATTGACTTAATGGATAAAAAACATAATCCAACTATATGCTTTCTACAAGAAACATAATTTAGATTCAAAGACAAAAGTATGTTTAAAATAAAAAGATGAAAAAAGATCTATAATGCAAACAGTAACAAAAGGAGATCTGGAAAAGCATATACCACGAAAACAGTAAGCAAAAGAGAGCTGGAAAAAGATACATCATGCAAACAGTAACCAAAATAGAATTGAGGTGGATATACTAATATTAAAATAGATTTTAGGACAAATATTTTTAATAGATACAGAGAAAAAATACTTGATAAAAGAATGATCCAAAAAGAAGATATTATAATTATAAATGTATGAACCAAGTAACAAAGTCTTAAAATATATGAAGGAAGAATTGATTGAATTGAAGGGAGAAATATAAAATTCAACAATAGTCAGAAACCTCAATACCCCACTTTCAATAATGGGTATAACAACTAGACAAAAGAACATCTAGGAAATAAAAGGGTTGAACAATACTATAAACAATTAGGCATAAGACATATCTATAGAATAGTTCACCCAACAATAGCATAATATACATTCTTTCCAAGTGTATGTGGAAAATTCTTAAGGATAGATTACATTTTAGCCATAAAATAAGTTTCAATATATTTAAAAGAACTGAAATCATAACAAACATCTCCTTCAACAACAATGATTGAAATTAGAAATGTAAACAACACACTCCTAAATAGCCAACAGGTTAAAGAAATAGTCACAGTGAAATTAGAAAATACTTTTAAATTAAAACTCTAAATACCAAAATTTGTGGAATGCAGTTGAAGTAGTGCTTAGAGAAAAATTTACAGAAATCAATGCCTACATTAGAAAAGAATAAAGGTCTGTCTTAAATCAATAACCTAGCTTAAAAAAACTAGGAAAACAAGAGCAAACTAATCAGAAAGCAAGCAAAATAGGAAATAATAAAAGAGGAAAATAAATAAAATGGGTCATAGGACATTGTGTTAAGTGAAATTGTCAGGCACAGAAAGACAAATAGTACATGATCTCACTCATACTCACCTAAAAAAGGTCAATATTAGTTACTATTACAGAAGTAGTGTGTGGAATGGTGGTTATCAGGGGGTGTGGTGAAGGGTAGTGATGGGGAGATGTTTGTCGAAGGAAACAAAATTTCAATTTGTTGGGAGGAATAAGTCCAAGAGATGTAGTGTACAACATGATGACTGTAGTGAACAGTATATTGTATTATTAAAAAATGTAAGAGTGGATTTTAAGTGTTCTCACCACAAAAATGACAGCTATGTGAGGAATGTATGTCATTCCACAGTGTTTATTATATGCACTTCGAGACATTGTTATACATGATAAATACATAAAAATTTTATTTGTTAATTAAAAAATAGAGAATAACAAAACAAAACTTTCTTTAATATTAACAAATGGATAAGTCTCTAGCTGGACTAGCAAGAAACAAAGAGAAAAGACTCAAACTTACAGATATAAAAAGGATTATAAAGAAGTATTATGAACAGTTGTAAGCCAATAAAGTAGGTAACGCATATGAAATTAACAATTTCTGGAAAGACACCAACTATGGAAACTGACTCAAGAAAAAATAGACACTAAAATAGACCTAAAACAAGCAAAGAGATTAAATTAGTAATCAAGAAACTACCCACAAAGACAGGTCCAGCAGACGGTTTCACCTCTTAATTCTGTCAGACATTTAAATAATAATTAATAGTAATTTTTCACAAACATTTTCAAAAAATAGAAGAGGGAACAGTTCCCATTCATTCTATGAGGCTATTACTATACCAATACTACACAGGAAAAGACATCATAAGAAAAGAAAACTATAAAGCAATATCTTTTATAAATAAAAATGTAAAAGTCCTTAATAAAATATTTGTATATTGAATCTGGGAACATCAAAAATATTCCACACGATGACCAAGTGGGAATTATCCCAGGATGCAAGGTTTGGTTCAATGTGTGAAAATTAATCTTTGTAATACACTAGTCAAATAAAATAAAAAACAAAATCACATGGTCATCTCAGTAAATACCAAAAGGCATTTGACAAAATCTAACATTCTTTTGTGATGAAAACACTCAACTAACTAGTGATAGAAGGGAACCACCTCAACTTGATAGAGAATATCTATGAAAAACCCACAACTAACATTATACTTAATGGTGAAAGACCAGACATTCCCCCTAAGACCAGGAAAAATACAAGGATGCCTGCTTTCACCATTTCCATTCAACACCATACTGGACATTCTAGAGAGGAAAATTAGGCAAGAAAATGAAATAAAAGACATTTAGATTGGAAAGGGAGAAGTAAAAGCATCTCTACTTGTAGAGGAGTTGATTTATATGTAGAAAATCCTGAGAAATCCATTAAAAATCTCATAAACTAGTTAAGCGAGGTTTCAGAATACAAGATCAATATATGAAAAGCAGTCGTACTTTTCTTAAATTTTTATTTTAGGTTCAGGGGCACGTGTGCAGGTTTGTTATATAGGTAAACTCATGTTACGGAGTTTTTTGTACGGATTATTTTGTCATCCAGATACTAAGCCTAGTACCCAATAGTTATTTTTTCTGCTACTCTCTCTCCTCCCATCCTTCACCTTCAAGTAGGCCCCAGTGTCTGCTGTTTTCTTCTTTGTGTCCATGAGTTCTCATCATTTATTTCTCATTTATAAGTGAGAACATGCAGTATTTGATTTTCTGTTCCTGTGTTAGTTTGTTAAGCATAATGGCCTTCAACTCCATCCTCATTCCCACAAAAGACACGTATATTTTCATATACTTGCAATGAACAATCTAAAAATGAAATTAAGAAAACAATTCCATTTGCAATACCACCAAAAAGAATGAAATATTTAAGAATAATAACAAAAGAGGTGTAAAACTCATGCTCTGAAAACAACAAAACTGTGTTGAAGGAAATTTCAGAAGAGCCAAACAAATGGAAAAAATTATGTTCATAGACAGGAAGAAGTGGTTTGTTATGATGGCAATACGGCCCAAATTGATTTATAGGTTAAAAGCAATCCCAATCAGTATTCCAGCATAACTTTTTGTAGAAATTAACAAGCTGTTTCTAAACTTTATATGGAATTGTGACAAACCATAAATATAAAAAACAGTTTTGAAGAAGAAGAATCAAATAGGCGGACTCACTTCTTGATTTCAAAACTTACTACAATGAAATGGTCATCAAGAAAGTATGGTCCTGGCATAAGGATAGACGTATAGATAAATGGAATAAAAGTGAGAGTCCAGAAATAAAACCTTGTGTCTATGGTCAACTAAATTTTGACAAGGATGTCAAAACTATTCAATAGAGAGAAAACAGTCTTACCAACAAATGGTGCAGGGACAGCCATATGCAAAAGAATGAAATGGGACTCTTCCCTCTCGCTGAACACAAATAGGAACTCAAAGTAGTTTAAAGGCCTAAATGTAAGAACTAAAATTATAAATCTTTTAGAATAAGTCATAGGGGAAAATCTTCCCAATCTCAGATATGACAAAATACTCTTAGATATAACAATAAAAGCATGAACAGCAAAAGAAAAAAATAGATAATTTGGACTTATCAAAATTCTAAAAGTTTGTGCGTCAAAAGATACTATCAAGAAAGTGAAAAGTCAATAAACAGTATGGGAGAAAATATTTGCAAATACTATATCTCATAAAGGACTTATATCTAGAATATATAAGAACACTTATAATCAAGAACAAGAATATAAATAACCCAATTTAAAAATGAGCAAAGTATGTAAATGCACATTTTTGCAAAGAAGATATAAAAATGTCCAATACGGACATGAAGGATACTCGACACCATTAGTAATCAAGGAAACACTAATCAAATCCACAATATGATACCACTTCACATTCACTAAGATGACTATAATCAAGAATCAGAAAATAACAAGTGTTACCGAAGATGTAGAAAAAATAAAACCATCATATACTGCTAGTGTGGTGCAGCTCCTTGGAAAGTAGTCTGGAAATTCCTCAAATACTTAAACATAGAGTTACCTTATGATTCAGCAATTCCATCCTAAGTATGTGCTCAAGAAACATAAAAACATATAGCCATACAAAAGCTTGTACACAAATGTTTAGCATTCTGTCATTCATAATAGCAAAAAGGAGTAAACAACTCAAATGTCCATCAACTGACACATGGATAAATAAAATGTGGCATATCCATACAACAGAATATTATTCAGCAATCAAAAGGAGTGGAGTACTGATACATTCTTAACCATGGATGAAACTTGGAAGCATTATGCTAAGTGAAAGAATCTAGTCAGAAAATGTCACATATTATGAACTATTCACTTGAAGTATACAGAATAGGAAAATTTATAGGGACATAAAGCAGAATAGTGGTTGCTTAGGGTTTGGGAGTGAGAAGGTATTGTGGTGATAGGTAAGGTCGTGGGGTTTCTTTTGGACATGATGAAAATATTCTAAATTGACTATATTGATGGCTGCATGTGTCTGTAAATATGCTGAAAATCTGACTGGAGCACTTTCAGTGGGTGAATTCTATGCTTATGCTAAGTGAATTATGTTGCAATAAAACTGTTAATATAAGAAGTATAGAACCTGAGTATACCTATAACAAGTAAAGAGATTTAATTAGCAGTAATAATAATAATAATAATAATAATAAAAAACAACTTATCACAAACAAAAGCTCAGGATTGGATGGCTTCATGGGTAATTCTACCAAATATTTAAAGAAGAATTGGCATCAGTACTACACAAACACTTCCAAATATAGACGAGGAAGGCATACTTCCCATGTCATTCCATGACATCTGTATTATGCTGATTCTAAACCTGACAAATAAATCACGAGAAAAGAAGATGATATACCAATATCCCATATGACCATATACACAAAAATCCAAAGAAATACTAGCATGCTGAATCTAGCACCATAGTAAAAATATTATATACCATGACTCAGTGAGATTTATCCCAGGATGCAATGTTGGTTTGTTATATGAAAATTAATCAGTGTAATACACCATCTAATAGAATAAAGAACGAAAACAACATGGTCATCTCAATAAATGTGCAAAAGCATTTGACAAAATCCAATACCCTTTCATGATAATAACATTCAAGAAATTAGGAATAGAAAAACTTCCTCAGCAAGATAAAAGGCATTTATGAAAAATCCACAGCTAATAAAATCCTCAGTGGTGAAAGACTGAAACTTTCTCTCTGAGATCATATACAATACAAGGATAACCACTCTCATCATTTGTATTTAACATTGAACTAGAGTTTTTAGAGAGGAAATTCAGGCAAAAAATAAAATTAAAGACATCCAGAAAAGAAAGATAGAAGTCAAACTATTTCCATTTGTAGATGATACAATCTTATAAACAAAAAATCCTAAGGAACACACACACACACACACACAATTAGAACTAATGAAAGACTTCAACAATGTTGCAGGATATAAGATAAATATTAAAAATTAGTTGTATTTCTATACACTTGCAATCAACAATTAGAAAGTAAGTTCAAGAAAATTCCATTTATAATAGCATCAAGATGATACAAATATTTAGGAATAAATTTAACAAAAGAACTGAAAACCATGAAACAATGTTGAAATAATTTAAAGATGCAAATAAATGGATAAATTTTCCATGTTCATGAACTGGTAGAATTAGTATTGTTAAGAAAAAATATTCCCTGAATTAATCTTTAGAGCTAACATAGTCCCTGTACAAATTTCAACTGTCATTTTTACAGAAATTGAGAAGCTGATCTTAAAATTCATACAGAAATTCAAGGGATCGACAATAAACAAAACAATCTTGAAAAAGAAGAAGGAAGTAGGAGAACTCACATTTCTCAATTCAAAACTTAATACAAAGCTACAGTAATCAAGACAGTGTGGCATAAGCATAGACATATAGATCAGTAGACTAGAATTGAGAATCTAGAAGTAAACCGATACGTATATGTTCATTTGTTTTTGGACAAGAATAATCTTTACAACACAAGATGTTGGGATAATTGAATAGTTGCATGCCAAAGAATGAAGTTGGGCCTTTACCTCTCAAATCATGTACAAAAATTATTTCAAAATGGCTTAATTATCTTTATTATTTCTTTCCTTCTAGTAATTTTAGGTTTAGTTTGTTGTGCTTTTCTAATTCTTTGAAGTGCATTGTTGGGTTGCTTTTTGAAATCTTTCTAGATTTTTGATGTAGGCGTTTGCTGCTATAAATTTATCTCTTAACACCGCTTTTGCTGTTTCCCATAGGTTTTGGTATGCTGTGCTTCTATTTTTATTTGTTTCAAGAAATTTTTAAATTTCATTCTTGACTTCTTCCTTCATCCATAGGTTGTTCAGGAGCCTGTTATTTAATTACATGTTCATGGTCACATGTGGAAGCTAAACAAAAGTTGATCTCATAGAAATGAAATGAATATAGGATACTAGAGACTGGGAAGGGGGAAGGGAAGGGACACGATTAGGAAGAGATTTGTTACAGGACACGAAGTTACAGCTAGAGAGGAAGGATCAGTTCCAGTGTTCCATAACACTGTAAGATGACTGTTGTTAATAATAAAATATTACATAGTTTCAAATAGCTACAAGGAGGATATTGAATGTTCCTAACACAAAGGAATGACAAATGTTTCAGATGATGGCTATGCTAATTACCCTGGTGTGATTGCTGTGCATTATATGAATTGCAACATCACTATGTACCCTGTGAATATATTCAATTATTATTTGTATATTAAAAATTCAATTAAAAAATAAAGTACTAACTTTTAACAAATGGCTTATTGAGTTTTATACAGCTAAAATGATGAAATTCTTAGAAAAAAACAGGCACGTAAGTCTCTGTGAACTTGTATTAGACAATGGTTTCTTAGATGTAGCACCTAACGGAAAAGCAAGTAATAAAAGATTGATAAGTTGGACTTCATCATATTTTAAAACTTTTATGTGTCAAAAATGCTATTATGAAAGTGAAAAAAGAAGCCATATAGTAAAAGAAAAATATTTATGATTCTTATTTCTGATAAGAATCTAGTAGTCAGAATACAGAAAGCACTCTAAAAGCTCAACAATAAAAAGACAAATAATCCAATAAAAGTTGGTAAAACATCTAGATAGACATGTCTTCAAAGAAATATACAAGTGGCAAACAAACACACAAAAGGATGCTCAACATCATTAGTTATTTCAGAAAAGCAAATCAACGTCCTCATGAAATTCCATTTCGAACCACTGCATGGGCTTAATAAAGAACAAATGGCTGGGCACAGTGGCTCACGCCTACAATCCCAGCACTTTGGGAGGCCGAGGCAGCCAGATCACCTGAAGTCAGGAGTTTGAGAACAGCCTGGCCAACATGGTGAAACCCCGTCTCTACTAAAAATACAAAAATTAGCCGGGCATGGTAGCAGGCACCTGTAATCTCAGCTACTTGGGAGGCTGAGGCAGGAGAATCACTTGAACCCAGGAGGCAGAGGTTGCAGTCAGCTGAGATCATGCCACTGCACTCCAGCCTGGGGGATAGAGTGAGATTCTGTCTCAAAAAAAAAAAAAAAAAAAAAAAGGAAAATGACGTGTTGGTGAGGATGTGAAGAAACTGGAACTCTCATACATTGCTGATGGGAATGTAAAATGGTACAAACAACTTTGGAAAACAGTCTGGCAGTTTTTGAAAATGTTAAACATAGAGTTACATCTGTGTAACTTGGCAATTTCACTCCTAGATATATAAACAAGAGAAATGAAATGAAAATATATGCTCACAAAAACTGGCACATGAATGTTCACAGCAGCATTGTTTAAAATAGCCAAAATCCAGAAACCACACCAATGTTCCAAATGTCCATCAACTGATGAATGGATGAATAAATGTGGATGTTCATACACTAAAATGTTATTTCACCAAAAATAAAGGAATAAATTCCTGGTATATGTTGCACCATGGATGAATCTTAAAAATACGCTGAGTGAAATAATCCAGGCATAATAAGCAAAATATTATTTAATTCCATTTATGTCCAGAATAGGCAAAATACATAGAGACAGAAAGTAGATTATTCATTGCCAGGGGTTGTGGGGAGGCGGAGAATGGGAGTGCCTACTCATGGATACAGATTTCTTTATGGGGTGATGAAAATGTTCTAGATTAAATAGTGGTGATGGTGGCACAGTTTGTGAATTTACTAAGGCACTGAAATGTATATTTTCTAAGGGTGATCTTATGATATGTGAATTATATCTTAATAAAAATAAGTTTAGAAAGAAAGAAAAAAATAACAATATGCACCCAAGCTGGTCAATCCTGTGAGGCTTCTGAATGAGCAGGAAGGGATAGACTCCAAGGTTTAGAGAGTCTGATGTAGGATATATGTTCTGCTCCCTGCGAAGGGTTCTACTGAGGATGTGGAGGAGGAATGCCTGGGGGACTTGAGTATTGGTGGATTTTGGTATCTGAGGAGTCCTGGAACAAATCCCCCTGCATACAGAGGGAAGAATGCACTCAGAGAAACATCAGAGCAAGTTTTAGGATACTCAGAGAAACATCTCAATTTTAAACAAAAAGAGAGAAAGGAAGAATGAGTATGGATACTGTTACAAACATGTTGGGAAAGATAGTTTCTATTCTAGTCCTTAAGACTAGAGATGAGGTCATCTTTAAGGAAGAGTGGAAAGAGGGTAATGCATGGACATTTGGGGGACTGGAGAGCATTAGAAATAGATACTGTGGAGGTCGGGGCAGGAGCCAGCCGGGAAGCAGGGTTGAGAGCAATTGAGTTGATGACTGTAAATTGATGGTAACATCATTTTCCCTCCTATGGGACTTTCTACAACAAGGCTTGACTTTTTGGGTGTAGTCATGGAGAAATGGTTCGCTTCATCAAGGACCAGTTTATCCAGACAAGTGAGGTGATGAGCATAGGGTCTAGCTCACAGGTCCTAGAACTGTTAATAAAAGAAACAAAGAAAGGAGAAGGCTGTGAGTCTGGACAGTGGAAGAGTGGTCACAGCTGGAGTAATTAAGCAAACATGCTAGATGGAGAGGAGGTCAAAGAGTGGGCAGTAAGCTCAAAGACCCGATTTTGTAGCTGATACAGTTACGAATGGTAGCAAGGTCAGTGGGAGGGTGTGAGTGTGTTAGCTCAGCGAGACAGAGAAGGGAAGGTGGAGGGAGGTGGACCCTTAGCTCGAGCAACAGGGCATTGGATGTGTCTCCCATGTGGATGCTGAGGTCGTCAGGTTTTCCCACTTCGGAGACTTGTTACTTTGTCTTCCAGGGTGCTCTTCTCCCAGATTGGGGCATAGCTCATGGATCACTCCTTTTTATTATTCAGGATGTGGCACAAATACAACATTTTCAGAGAGTAGCTTCCCTCTTTACTTCTTGCCCCCAGCTACATTCATTTGCTCTGAAAGCACCTGATTAATTTTATCCATGTTTTGTATTTGGCATACCTATTTAAGTCTCTTCCTTCTTCCGTTCCCCCTCTGCTTCCCTTTCCCCTCCCATCCCCTCCTCTTCTTCCCTTCATTCCTTCCTTTCTCTCTTCCTCCCTCCCTTTCCTTTCTTCCTCCCTACTTTTCCTTCCTTCCTTCCTTCCCTCCTTCCTTCCTTTCTCCCTTCCTTCTTCCTTTCTTCTTTCTTCCTTTCCTCCTCCCTCCCTCCATCCCTCTCTCCCTCCCTTCTTTCCTTCCTTCCTTCTTTCCTTCCTTCCTTCCCTCCCTTTATTGAGTACCTTTATGTGCCAGGCACAGTTGCAAGCAGTGGGAATAGAGCACAGGACAGACAGACTCCTTGCTTTCATGGAGATTAGAATAGTAGGAGGTTGCTTCTAAACGAAGTAAACATGAAAAAATTCTTTTAGATGGTGAAAAGCACTACAAAGGAAATAAAACAGGGTAATGTGAATAAGAGCAAGTCAGTCCTACAGTGATGAAGAAAACAGCATTTCGGGCAGAGGGAATAGCCAGTGCAAAGGCCCTGAGGTTAGAATGAATTTGGCATTGGGGGCCAAAGAAGATGAGCGTTTTGGAGGAGAGGGTGCCAGAGAGAGTGGACAAAGTGAGGATAGAGGGGAAGGTTGGAAAACCACGGATTTTATTCCAGTTGCAGTGTAGAGTTGTTGGTGGGTGTTGGCAGGAGATGTCAAAAGTCACTCTGCAGTGGTGTGCTTTTCTGTTTATGGCCATGGACCTCATGGGAACAGGGACCGTGTCTCATTCCCTCACAAGAGATTCTCATGGTCTGTTCGAGATCTTGGCACATTCCCCATTAGCTGGAGATGAGTGAATGAATGAAAGGAGGAAAGTCGGCCAGAGCTCAAACAGTTGCATCTCTGCCCTTAGCATGCCGGTGGTGGTGCTTTGATTGGGGCTTTGGATGAGTGAATGAATGAAAGGAGGAAAGTCGGCCACAGCTCAAACAGTTGCATCTCTGCCCTTAGCATGCCGGTGGTGCTGCTTTGATTTGGGCTTTGGGGGACTTCCTGACTGTTTAGTTTAGTTTTTGCATTTGCTATGTTTGACATGCCTCTAAATTTGATATTCTTTTCTCCTCATATTTTATGCCAAATTTCCTTACCTTGGGAACTCTGGCTTTTTTCATCTGAGAAAAAAATGCATGTTTTGATGCTCTAAAATAAAATTTACTAAGAAGTAAAGAGGTTTTTTGCTCATTATTCATTTGTCTATTCAATTTTGCATTTTTAAAATTAATTTTTATTGATTTTTTTCAGCATTTTAAATCAGAATCAGTCTGCATTCCAGGGATTCTTGGAGTCAGAATGCAGTAATAAGTTGTTTCCAAAGGCGAGTGAAGCTTGCCTGGTAGCAGCTGCCCCAGCATTTAGTGATGCACACAAGGATTCTCAAAAAATTCTCAAAAAAGTGAAATCCACTTATAGGGCTAGCCAAAGGAGCCCTCCATGGCCTTGTCATTTCTTGACCTCAAAGTGACTGCATTCACCTTGTGAGAATATAGTTACTGCATCTGTTAAATAATGCAATCATTTTTATTAATTCTCAATCCATCTATGTAGGTGAAAGTATCATCTGAATGGCCATATGGTTGACTGTTTAATGAATGCAAAATACCTGCATGTCATAGGAGGGATTCTGGATGGGCACACAAATTAGACATCATGATTTCCTGTTAAATACCAAACCCTGATAAAATCCTCTCCTAGGAGACCATTACTATGTGGTTGTATATTTAAAAAAGGAAACGGTTCAGAGAGAAAGCGCAAAGCAGCAATGCATACTTAATAGCTTGTTCCAAGGAGTAAATTAAGCCTGGAACTGTTGAGGTATTAAACCTAGCAGAGCGGGTCCTGAGTATTAAAGAGAGAAATTTCAGAGTGAGAGAGTTCATTCTTTTCCATTGACTCAATGGTAAAATAAAGTGAACTCTGACAATATGATTTAGCAACGACTCTAAAACATAACATGTTGGAATGACTGTGTATCAAAAGTTATTTTTCTGTTCTATTACCTTTAATGAATAGCTTAGATCACTGAATCTATTCACTGAGCTATGGCTGAGTGCATTTTTGATAAGGAGATAAAAAGCGCAATGGATTTTGGTGTAATTTTATTTATGACAACATTGCTCGTTCTGTATTCACACATGGAATATCCATGTTTGTTAACACACATGCTAACATGGATATTTTACATGTAGGCCTTCTATTGAGCTAGGATACGTTCGGTAATAAAGAATTTTATTGTATTTTTTAGATCTTAAAGAAATAGAAATTTAGAAAATCCTTTATTGGAAATTCACTGAAGGGAGACGTGTTATCAAATTAGTACCCATACGCCCAGCTGGTGATGCACAATGATGACTCTATCTCCAGTTACTCACTGCTCTGTGAAAAGGGTTCAAATAATTCAGCCCATAATCTAGGAAGCACTAAATGTCTCCCATTCCAAGGTTTCAAGCAGAGTTCAAACCACCACATCCCTTATTTTCCGAGTTAAAATAGAAAGTTTCAGTGAGCCCTCTGGACGAAGTCTCTTCTTGCAAAGTGCTGTTATTTGGGTGCGGGGAGGGAAAGCCAGTCTTGGCTTCTCCACAGGCTCAGTCAGCTGATGGAGCCCCCACCTGTCCCACGTAGCACCTCATCTGTCCCCAGGATCTTTCATGCTCTGCATGAAACTGTGACTATGAAGTCTCTCCATGACGTGGTGTGGAAGCCCCCAGCAGGTTTCTGCCTGGGTTTGGGATTACACGCCTCAGCTGGAACCAAAGCTTTGCCAACCTCATTCTCATCGGAGAGCAAGGTGCTCTCAGACCCACCTTCCTCTCACCTTGCTGGCCGTTTCTCAGACTGCTTACGACTCAGTGCTTTTTCTCGTGCTTTGTGCTCTGTCTGGAACACCCGAACTTACCTGAAAGAATCCACATCTTGTCAACTTGTCTATATCCCGCTATCTTCTGAGTCTACACACATCCATTCACTCAATGAGTTTTTGCTGATATTCTCCAGGTGTAAGGAACTGTCCTAAGTGCCAGGTATAGATGATGTTCTGAAGGAGACCGATGAGATCCCAGAACAAACAGAGCTTCCCCCACCAAGGGGACAGTATGTAATTATTGGGTTGGTGAAATACTTTTAATGGCCAAAACTGCAATTACTTTTACACCAACCTAATAACATGATGTGACATCATTCAATTATTCCTTCTCTGCGTGGGATGAGCCACCTGCTGCACGGGCTCAGAGGCCCTCATTCCAGCTTTCACAATACTTCTATCACAGCACACACTGCATCATATGAACAAAGACTTTTCCACTAAAGTGTAGGCTCTCAAGGATGGGGACATGCTGTTTTGATCTTTTCATTCACATCGTGGTGCCTGTGAGGTGGTTTCCAGAAAGTAAATTCAGTAATTCATTCCACAAATGTTTACTGAACTCTTGCCACGTGGCTTGCCTTGTTCTCACCACTGGCGGTCAAGTGGGGACAAGACAGGTGAGGTCCCCGCCCTCCTGGACTTACCTGGATGTGTCAGGGCAGGGGAGAATGCCCAGTAAACAAGGAAGACAACATCTAAGGTAAGTGTGGCTTGCAGCTGGGCCCTGAAGACAATAATCGGTGTCATGCTTCCTGGACTTCAGCGAGCTTAGGAGTCACAGGGGCCCACCCCAGAGTTTCTGATTCAGCAAGTCTTGTGTAGGGCCTAAGAATCTGCATAGAACAAGCTCTGAGGTGATGCTGTTGTTGCTGAACTGAACATGCTGAGATTTTTCATTGAGACCTGGGGGAGGAAGAGAAAGAGGCAGAAAGTTTCAGACAGAGGTGCAGCAGGGGCCAAGTCCCTGAGGCCAGGGTCCCCCAGTCAAGGAACACAAGTGGCCCACGAGCCTGGGGTAGAATAAGTGAGGAGGAAGGTCATAGAGAGCTACAGTTGGAGTCAGGTGGGTCCAGTTCACACGGGGAGCAGTAGGTCACAGGGAGGAGCTTGGATTTTCAACTGAAAGCAATTAAGAAGTGTTGGGCCATTTTAAGAGTTGAGTGACTTCACCTGGTGTATGAATTGCCTATTGATTTTCTAACACATTACTATCAACACAGTGCTTTAAAACAATATAAATGTATTCTCTTTCAACTCCAACAGTCAGAAGTCCTACAAGATCCCACAGGGATAAAGTCATGGTGGCAGCAGGACTGAATTTATTTCAGATGCTGTAGGGGAAAATCAGTTTCTGCCTTTCCCAGCTTCTAGTGGCCCCTGCACTCGGCTTATGCCGTTTCCTCCACCTTCAAAGCCAGCAATGGTGGGCCAAGTCCTTCTCTCCCTGCCTTCTTTCTGGTTCCATCTTCCACTATTAGGGATCCTTGTGGGTACATTGGAGCCTGTTGGATAATCTAGGATACTCTCCCTATTTTAAAGCCAGCTGATCAGCGATCTGAATTCTATCTCAACCTCAATACCTCTTTGCCATGGGACCTAATATAGTCACAGCTTCCAGGGAGCAGGACGTGGACATCTTTGCAGGGGAAATGGATCTGCCTGCCAATCTGATATGTTTAAAATGAACATGGCAATACTGTCCAGAGAGTGGCAGGACCAGGGAGGGACTAAGGACACCCACGTCAAGGCCCTGTTTGTTAAAGGTGTGAAGCAGCCTGGTTTGAACTATGGTAGGGGTTGTGGAAGGGAAGGGACCCTAGTGGTTTGGAGAGACAAGCTAAGGAATACATGGAGGGACTGCCCACTTTTTGGTTTGAGCCATGGGACTCCTGGTGATGCCTTTAATTTGAGAGGGAGGAGGAAGACAGGAGTCGGGAGTGAGGTTGTTGTTGGTTTAACTGAACTGATTTACCAATTACACACTGGGCTTTGGAACAACACTAATTTTCTCTAGTTTTTGAACAAGAGAGTAAATCTAGGGCTGTAGGTGTCTTAAGGAAGCTGTCATTCTGTGGGCTGGCACTTACTGACTTTACAGGGCCAAAGGAATATACATCAACTCTAGAACGTTCCATAAAGAAAAGCAAGATGTTTGGAGACCATGCTAAAAGTCAGTGTGGGTGCACTTCTGCGAGGAGTACAGGCTGATCTGACGTCCTGCGTTTGTATCCCAGCTGGATACGTGCTAGTTGGCTTATCCAAAGCACTTGCTTAACTTCTCTGAGTCTCTTTTGTCATCTGTGAAACGGGCCTGAGAAATCCACTTTGTGGGGTTGTAGGAAAGATTGGCTATGCCGTGTGCAAATACTGCTCCTAAGAGCTCATTCCTGTAGCCTTGTGGTCTCTGTTGAGTTATAATGGGTTTAAAATCATTTGTTCTTTTATGAATGCTTCAAGGCAATGACTTTTCATGCTGCTATTGTGACCCAATTAACATGGCCCCATGTAAAGGCCCTTCCAAGCAGCCAGGAATTGTGAAAACAAAAGTTTGTTTTTGTTTTTAATTTCAGCATCATTAAAAATTATTTTTATTATTCACCCTTCTGGATGGGCCAGCAGACATTTAGAAAAGTTGTTCTAATTAAGTATTAGAAAATCTCTGTAAAAGTTAAGCAGCTGTCTCTGAGAGGTAGAAAACATTAAATGTTAAAACATTATGTTATCTGATGTTTTCTGAACTGAAAACCTCTCCTCTCCTCCACAAACATTCTCCATTGTCTTTGTACATTATCATCTGGGTACACAAACAAAAACCTTGTAGAAAAATCAAAGTCATATTAGTATGTTTGCTTTTTCAAATCATTGGCAGTATGTAATTAATTAGCAGGTCTGATTTTGGTTTTAAATTCAGTTCTGCTTCCTCAATAGCCAAGCATGAGAGGCTTCACAACCTGAAGACATTTGGAATTTATTTTCCCATTTGTATTCATGACACCCGTGATCTGAAATGACCACTCTAATGTCCCCCTAGCCTTCTTTGAAACAAATGATTGGAGTCAATGGCTTCTGGCCTGAGGTCTCATTCAATGAGCCAAACGTAGCCAGGATGCCAAGTTCCAGTCCAGCATGGGGCTTTGTATACCCTGAACATAAAGAGACCCTGACAGGCCTTGTCCCAGCCTGGCAAGAGGCCAGCACAGAGCAGCTGCCCTGCTCTCATCCTGAGATATTACATCCAGGGGACGGAAACAGCTGCACAGTGTCCCCCACATGGGAAGGAGAGACAAGAGAGGGCACAGCTCCACAGGGGCTCAACCACAACACAGGGCGACTTCTAAGATTGTCATTATTTATTGGCAAAAAATTCCAAAGTTTTACTATCACTTTGATTATTTCTGCAGAGTATAAGATTATTGTATGTGGATTTTTATGTTTGACCACTATTTAATATAGGAATGATACAATGGATTTGGGGGACTTAGGGGGAAGAGTAGGAGGGTTGTGAAGGATAAAAGACAACATATATGGTAGGGTGTATACTGCTTGGGTGATGGGTGCACCAGGATCTCACAAATCACCACTAAAGAACTTACTCATGTAACCAAATACCACCCATACCCCAACAACTTATGGAAAAATAAAATAAAATAAAAAATAATAATACCTTAAAAGTAAATGACACATATATGATTTGCACAAAGTAGATTAGAGAACATAGAAGGAATACAGAATATAGAGGTAGATACACATATATGGCATTTACAAATTTTCAATACTACACTTATCTTCTGATGTATTATATAATTTAGTCATTTACATTAATTTTCTTTTCTACCAGAGTGAAAGCTCCTACTAGAATGTTGTTCTGTTTGCTTGTTTGTGGGAAATTGTGTTTATTTTCTGATGCATCTCTATGATCCCGAGGAGTTTCTGGCACCTAGCAGGTACTAAATCAATCTGTATTGTGTCACTGAATGAATTAATAAAAGTGGGTGTCCATTAGTGAGCAGAGGATAGAGTTCCAGAAGGAGATGAGACACATGGATGGTATTTGTGAGCAGGGCATGGGATGAGATCCCCCAGGAGGGATGGAGTACAGAGAAAGAAAAGAATAAAACGCAGTGGCTGAGAAGGTCGGAGGAACCCCAGGTGAGCACGGTATCAGGGGAGCCCGTAAAGAAAGTGTAAGATCGATCCACGGGGTGAGGTTCAGGGCTGACTGTGAGATTTATTGACGTGGAGATTCATTGTGATCTTTCTAGAGCAGCTGATACCGGGTTGAGGGTAGGAGCATCCAACTGAGAGAAGGTATAAGAGAGAACAGGAGGAACGGAAATGAAGGCATCAAGTACAGCCACCCTTCCGGGATGTGTTTCCATACAGGGAGAAGAGAAATTGGCAGCTTGAGGAGGATATGAGCTCAAGTTCATTAAGACGAGAGGAATCTCAGCATACTGTCCATGGAGGGGGATGATTCTACAGAGGGGAGAAAGCTGATGATCCAGAAACAAAGGTGACAATTGCCAAATGACACTCTTGCATTGGTGACACGGGCTGGGGTCCTTCCTGTATGTGCAGACACTCCAGACTTGGGAAAGAGTGTGGGGTGCCCAGTTATAGTAAGAAGAGGGCTATGAGAGAGATGTGGAGCCAGGACAAGGTGAGAGAAGGGCTGGTGAGAACGTGTAATTCTCTCCTGATTGCTTCTGCTTTTTCTCTGTGAACTAGGAAGTAAGGCCATGAGCTGAGAGCAAAGACAGGGCATGGAGAGTTGGGGTTTGGAGGGAGGAAAGTGTGAGTGAGTTGTCTCGGAGAGTGGGTGGCAGTGGTCTGGAGAAATGCTGTAGGGTGTCCAGGGGGCCGTGCCTGGGGCTCCTGCGAGGGCACTGGAACTGAACCTGCAGTGAGACCAGGGAACCTGCCTGCGTGATTTTCTGGAGAATGGTACTGTTGTACTCAGATGATGAAGGTGGTGTGTTTTTATTGGCAGTGACAGGACCTAGAGGAAGACCAGGTGTGTGAGTGGGAGCTGAAATAGGGAGAAGGTCCAAATTATTGGAAAAAAGGTAAGAGAATCATGAAGCTGGAGTGTAAACACTGTCTACATAAATGCTGGGATTCTGAGAATGTTGGAGGGACAGGTGGCCAGTTAGTGCTGAGGCTTCCAATTCCAGGAGTTGATTTTTGTGGGGATTTGGGGACTTAGCTGAAGAAGCTGGAGGCATAATTGTGTGCCTTGGTACTGGAGATTAAAGGAGGCTAAAATGAGGGTTACAGAGAGATGATAATAATGCAAATAACAATTGTGCTATTCATTCAAACAATTTTTGCTCTCATTGTGATTTAAATGCATTGGTCTGGTGTGTTCTTCATGACACCCTGATGAAGAAGATATGGTCTTATGCACATTTTACAAGTGAGGAAGCTGTGGCACAGAGAAGATAAATAACTTGCCCAAGCTCAAACAGTCAGACATGGAACGAGTTCCCCAACCCAGATGATCGGGTTTTGAGACCAGTGCTCTCATGTCCTGGCTCTTCCTGAAGCTCACCCACTTGACACGACTTTTTCACCCCTCTGACAGCAGATGCCATCCAGGGGCTGTGGAAGTGAGTTTCTGAATTGGTGTGATGCTCTCAGAGCCTGGGCAGCACTCAAGAGCACAGAGAAGCCGTCCTCCCCATGCCCCAGACCACAGTGCGTCTCTGGTGAGCAGAAGGCTCAGGGTGACCCTCAGCATGACCAATGGTGTCCGACAGAACAGGGTCCAGCAGTGTGCCATGAACTTGGTATCCACTCAGTACTACATTTCCCTTCGATATTTATTAGAAACAAATTCAAACATACAGAAAATTGACAGAATTTATGAGGAATACCTTTACACACCACCCAGATTCTTCTATGACCATTTTAAAGAGTCTTGTTTTTTTGTTTTTTCGTTTTTTTTTTGTTTTTTTTTTTTTTGAGATGGAGTCTCACTCTGCCACCCAGGCTGGAGTGCAGTGGCAAGATCTCTGCTCACTGCAACCTCTGCCTCCCAAGTTTAAGCAATTCTCTTGCCTCGGCCTCCCGAGTAGCTGGGATTACAGGTGCCTGCCACCATGCCCAGCTAACTTTTGTATTTTTAGTAGAGACGGAGTTTCACCATGTTGGCCGGGCTGGTCTTGAACTCCTGACCTCAGGTGATCCGCCAGCCTCAGCTTCCCAAGGTGCTGGAATTACAGGCGTGAGCCACCGTGCCTGGCCTAAACAGTCTTGTTTTATGGCATGTTCATCCACCCATCCTCCCCTGTCTCCAAGCATCAATCCATCATATTTTTTATATACATTTAAAAGTAAGTTACAGGAAGTCATGCCCCTTTTCCTAAACACTTCAACATGTAGATCATAAACTCATGTTCAATATTTATTTAGAGATTTTTTTCCTTTATGGTAATGTTTGCATAAGATTAACTGCACAAATTTTAGGCATATCATTTTATGAATTCTGACAAATGCCTGTACGTATGTAATGGAAAGCCCTGTGATGATACCGACCGTTTCCATCCCCACAGAAAATTTCCCCAGCCTCTTCCCTATTACCCACTCTCCACCCAATCCCAAGAGGCAACCCCTTTCTGATTATTTCTTACCATACATTATTTTTCCCTGTTCTAGAATGCATATCAATGAACCCATACACTGTGCTCTTCTGTGTAAGCTTCCTTGATGTAGCATCATGATTTTGAGATTCACTTATGTGTGCACCATAGACTGGTTCATTTCAATTGCTAAGTACATTATTGTATAGACATACCACAGGGTATTTATCCACTCTCCTGTTGATTGCTATTAGGAACTTTTCCCCACTTTTTTGGCTATTGCAAATAAAGCTGCTAGGAACAATTATGTACTATATAAGTCTTTTGTTGGCACATGCTTTTATTTTTCTTGGGAAAATAACTAGGAGTAGAATTGTTAGGTCACAGTGTAGGTCTGTGTTTAGTTTTATTAGAAACTTATACCAACCGTGTGTGAGAGTTCCAGTTCCTCCACGTACTTACCAACATTTAATGTTGTCAGTCTTCTTAATTTTAGTCATTTTGATAGGGTCTGGTTATTTCTTACTGGAGTTTTAATTAGCCTTTTCAATATATCTAATGGTGTTGTGCTTATTGACCAGCCATGTATCTTTGTTTGCAAAGTCTTTTCATATGTGTTGACCAGCTAGTAAATTCTGTTGATTGTCTTTTCATTATTGAGTTTCAAGAGTTCTGGGCTCTCTATTCTGTCCATTGGTCTATGTGTCACTCCAGTATCACATGGTTTTGATTATCGGAACTTTATCATAAGTCTTCAGGTCAGGTGTAAGTCCTCCAGCGTTTTTCTGATTTTTCAAATCTGCATATAAATTTCTTTCATAGAAGTCTATTTAGACTTTCTGCTCCTTCTTGGGTCAGTTTTAGTAAAAACAGTATTTTTCAAGAAATTTGTCCATCTAATCTAAATTTTCAAATTTTGTTCATATAAAGTTACTCTAAGTATTTCTTTGTTTTATACTAAAACTATGTAGAATATAGGTTGAGATCTTTCATTCTTGATATTGGAAATTCTCTCTTTCTCTAATCTTTCTTTCCTTTCCTGATTATTATTATTTTCTCCTTGATCAGTTTAGATAGAGCTGTGTTAATTCAGCTTTGTTAAATTTCCCTGTCACTTATCTTTTTTCTGTTTCATTAATTTCTATTGCTTTCCTCATTATTTTAATTCTTCTACTTACTCAGCTCTTTATTTGATAGTTTTTACAGGTGGAACTTTCAGTCATTGATTTGGACCTTTCTTCTTGTCTAATATAGACATTAAGGATACAAATTTCCCTCAAGTACTCCCTTAGTTGATAGGTTGTGTTTTTGCTTCTATTTACTTTGAAATGCTTTCTAATTTCTTCTTTTACCCATAGATTAATTAGGAGTGTGCTGTTTAATTTCCAAATAATTGTTTTTTCCTAGATATCTTATTGTGATTGATTTTTAATTTAATTACATTATAGTCAGGTAATATACTCCATATAATTTCAATACCTTTAAACTAATTGATATTTTCTGGCTCGGTGTACAGTCTATCTTGTTAAATCGATCACGTGCACTTGGAAAGAATGCATAAGATTAAATGCATTCTGCAATTATCAGGTATGGTGCTCTACATATCAGTTAGGTCAAGGTAGTTGCTAGTGCTATTCATACTATTCCATGTCTTTCTTTCTTTCTATGGTTCTGCAATTCCCTAAGGGTGCTCTGAGGCTCCCTGGGGTGCTGCAATGAACTCACAGGGGCATCTGGGATATTTAAACTCAGTGGCCTCTGTTCCACACTGTGTGAACTACTACTATTAAGTCTTTGGCAGATCTTTCAAATGTTGATATATTCCATTCTACTATATGAAATAACCATATTCATTAATATCACCACTGATTTCATTGGAAAAATTTTGAAGTACTGGGAATCTGTAAAGTTCATGGTGGAAAATACAAACTTTTCAAATCCTAATACCAGTTCCAAATACCTAAGTCTAAAAAAATCATAGTTTGTCTGTCATTTCTTTTTCAAATAAGGACAATGTTCCATGAATAAAGTGCTAGATTAGTTAGCAATTCTAACAACTGCAAAAATACATTTTCTTGATACAGACACCATTGTTTATTGTGTAGTAAAAGTGCTTTAAGAGACATTTTCATTTAATTACACAGAATATTAAAAAGATGTATAATCAAATTTTGAGATTTAACGCAATTAATATATTCAATAATTAATAATTTTTACCACTGTATCAATAACATTTTTAAGTGAGATTGGCTGTTGTGCTTTTGTGTTGCTGTTCAGCTGTGGGCAAGTGGCAGTGGGGAATGCAGTGACTGCTTGCAGTTAGTTGCTGGCGCCTTGATCCATGCTCACGGCTCCAGAAGGTTTACCCACCATGGCTGTTCCTCCATCAGTGCAAATCACAGTACAGAAAAAAAAAAAGGCAATGAAAAGAGCTTTGCCTTTTCAGATTATCTTGAGGACTCTACTGGGGGAGAAGTCTGTGGACCAGAATGTGAGAACCATTGAATAAAGAGATTATTTCCGTAATCCAGTCTCCAGAAACCCAACATTTCTGTTATATTGAACCCTGACTCTGCTCCAAATTACTCTCAGCTGATTCTTACGTAGTTTCAAAAATCATCTTAACAGAGTACAATGCAGCAAGTGTGAAGAAATCAAATTTGTTAGACTAATCTAAGCAGAGAGAAGAATCTAATTATTCAGTCTTTAAGTATGCATATATTCTCTAAATACTAGGCAATTGGTAGCAAGGGGGAAACGAATTTGCCACATGGTGAAGACAAGCTGGGAGTTTGCACACGGCCTGAGAGAGCAGGTCCTCATTAGCTCCAGCCACCCAGGTGCTCAGCAGTTAAGAGCAGGCGGAAGAGCTGCATCAATCTGAGTCTGTTAGGGTCAAACTACCCTGAATCACTCCTTGATATCAATTCCCCACAAGTAGGAAAAGTCCAAATACAGAAGTCTTTGCTCTGGAGAGCTACATACAGCAAGGCAGAGTGGTGGAGTTGAGAGCTCTGAGCTCAAGACAAGGAGCTGAGATTCGAATCCTGGCCTTGCTGGTTAGAACTTGTGTCACTGTGGGTAGAATATTTCTTACCTCAAAGCCTCAGCTTCCTCATTTGTAATACAGGGCTGTAAGTACTCACCTTGAAAAACATTTTTGAATGTTAAAAATGATAAATATGCCAAATATCCAGCATAACCTCTGATTCATATTAAACACTCAAGAAATGATTGTTGTTCTTGCTGGTTTTCATATGAGCAGAGTAGTCTGGAGCCTTGACGTGGGACCCAGACGGTCAGGGGTTGGATCAAAACCCCTTTATTTATCAAGTATGTGACTTAACTTACCTGAACCACTCAACTCATTGGAAAATGAGGACAATAATACCTATGGCATGTCCTTAGGGTGGAAGAGGCAGGGTTTGTAAATCCTTAGAACAAGGCTGGCCCATAGCAAGTGTCACGCACATGTGAGCTATTGCTGTTTGTAATAATGCTATCATAACCTTCATCATACTGTCATTATGATCTTTATCATCACCATGTAGGGTGACCAACAGTCTTGGTTTGCTCTAAACTCTCCTGGTTTTAGCACCAAGTCTCGGATCCTGGGAAACTCCTAAGTTCTGGAAAAACACACAACAGAGTCGAGCTCTCCCTTGGACTATCAGTCAACAGTCTGCCAGCATTGGTGTTAACGGCCTGCTCTCATAAGCCAGACTAGGTCATTACAGTCATCACAGAGTTTATGCGACCAGGCCAGCACCCATTCCATCCCCCAGCACATTGGAAGGTAACGTTTTCATTCCTTTCTCGATAATTTCCAGGGAACTGGTCATTCTAAGCAACTAGAAGAAAAACATTTCTACATAAAAGAAGCATTTGAGCGTGAAAAACCTTTTGAGTCCCAGTTTCCGCTCTGCCTTGGAAGCACCGTGATTTGGAGGGGGCCCAACAGCTGTGAGTTTCACTCTCGCAAACCAATCATTTCTAAATAGAGCAATACCGCAATCTTAATTTTCCACTCAATGGTGAAAGCAGTCACATTATTCAAAATTATTCATCAGCACTTAGTAATTCACATTGTAGAGCAATCTCAGAGTGCTCTAATGTATATACTACAGGCGAGATTTATAGTGGGAATTACAGTATGGCAAATCTTTCTTTAAAATGGTGCTTAAATCACACAACTTTAAAATACTAATTATGTAAAATATATTCTGAATTTTTAATTTCTACCTTTGTTTAACAATACTCTCATTACCAACTTCAGAAATGGGATAGCTATGTCTTCAGAAACACTCACTCTGAATCCATCCATAATAGAAACAACCCAGTGTTTTTACAATGTCGCTTTCTCCCCAATGCCCCCATTACAAAAAAAAAAAGTGAATGATGATCATCTAAAAGTCACAATCATCACAAGATAATGAAGCATGAAATTTCGTTCTGAGACAAAATCCATCTCTACGAAGAGCTTGAGAAGCTTTTGATGGCCATGAAATAACTATTTAAGTTTAAAGATAAAATTTAAGAAATATTTCTGCTAATGATGTAGCTTGGAAAAAAGATACATTATCACCATTTGGTTCTTCCCGTGTACCCATCGACACAGAAACTGGGGAAAGATTTTGCAGCCACATCGATTTTTTTGTTTTTACCCATTTGAAAAAACTTGATTGATCTCTTAGAACCCAGGAAGATTGGTCACTGTTTCTTTGCTGGAGTCTGGCCAGAGGCCGTGAAGAGTGGGGAGATGCCCCATTTACACACCCTTGGTTCCAGAGAGCCACTCTTAGGATGCATTGAAGCCCAGACTTTGTTTTAAGGTGGTTTAAAGTAGCTCTCCCTGGCTGGCCAGGGTGGCTCATGCCTGTAATCCCAGCACTTTGGGAGGCTGAGGTGGGTGGATCACCTGAGGTCAGGAGTTCAAGACCAGCTGGGCCAACATAGTGAAACCCTGTCTCTACTGCAAATACAAAAATTAGCCAGGCATGGTGGTGGGCATCTGTAATCCCAGCTCCTCGAGAAGCTAAGGCAGGGAATAACTTGAACCCGGGAAGCGGGGGTTGCAGTGAGCTGAGGTGGCGCCATTGCACTCCAGCCTGGGCAACAAAGGGAGACTCCATCTCAAAAAAAAAAAAAAAAAAAAAAATTCTCCCCATAACCCCACACCGGGTGTGGCTCTCCTGTCCTGCATAGAAGCCCACATCTGTGGGCGGTCCATCTCAGTGTAATCTTCCCAAAGTGCTGGGATTACAGTCATGAGCCATCACACCTGGCCTAACAGTATTTTAGACTCTCTGCTGCCATATGCTTAAAAATGAGCCAAAGCCCCTGATGTACCTAGAACATTGTTCCCTTCTAGTTCTGAGGCACCCTTTCCACTAGAGGAAGACTGGTCCACAGTGGTTCTTGGGTGGCTGGCCTGGCATTTCAAGTGTTTAACTGTTTTTATTTGTTCCCCTCCTGCTCCCAGTCTGATCTCTGTGTTTTACCTTAACTTCTTCCCTGGGGCAGTCTGCCATTTTCCAGTTCAACCTTTCTTTCAGATTGTGATCACATGGGAGCCTTTGGAAGGCAAGGTGCAGGTAGGGTTGTGCACAGGCACACATGCCACAGCCACAGCCACTGTATCCGGCACTGCAGGTGGGAATGCTGACCCTGCTTTTTTCAGGAGTAGCTGCTTCGGATTAATCAGTTAGCAGCTGGTACTTCCTGCTGACTCTAGGAAGAGATCCGTACATACAGGTTTGGAATGGAGAAGGGGGAGGGAGAAGGGCTAAGTGGCAGAGGAGAAGGGAGGGAAGAGAAAGCTACTTCAAAAATTACTGTTGTTTCTCCCAGGCAGAGGTCACTTCTTAAAATCTCTGATGGTACTCAATTCTGCACACTGAAGATTTTCCTATGATGTGTCTACACCTGGACTTGACATCCTCCCTCGTGTGGAGGGCAGCACTGAGGGGGTCTCTGATGACCCCTACCTCCTGGTATTCACACCTGTGTTTAATTGCCAAGCCTTGAGTGTGGACAGAACCCAGCGACTTGCCTCTAGCCAAAAAAATATGGCAAAAGCAATGAGACGCCAATTCTAAGATGAGGTTACAGAATGACCTGGGCTTTCTTCTTATTCACTGTCTGTTGCTATCTCCAGCTCTCTCTGTCTCTCTGTTTTCGTCTCTGCTTGTCCGTCTCTCACAACCAGCCGCTATGTCTTGAGGACATTCAGGCAATTTATGGAGGTGCCCAGATGGTGAGAAACTGATGTGAGCGACCTTGGAGGTGAATTTCCTGAGACCCACCAATAGACTCTGAAATGACCACAGACAGCCCCGGCTGACAGCTTAGCTGCATTGTCATGAAAGACCCTGAGTCAATACCCCCAGCTAAATGGTGTTCAGATGCCTAGACCACAGAAGCTGAGATAATAAATGTCTGTTGTTTTGGGGCCACTCAATGTTGGGGTAGTTTGTTATGCAGCAGGAGGTAACTAGTGCATCCTCCAGCCTGCTGCTATCTTTTCATGAGCTTCTCTGCCAGCATCAGTTACCCAAGCCATCCAGCCCTTTCCGGCTTCTGCCTCACGTTTACTGCGTATATCAATGTGGTCATTTTGAGAATGTTACAGAAACTGAATCATCTAGTAAGTGACCTGTTGAGACTGGTTTTTTCCCCCACTCACATAATGCTCTAGAGATCCATCCAAATTGTTGTGTGTATTCATAGGTTGTTCCTTTCTATGGCTGCATAGTGTTCTGTGATATAAACACACCACAGTTAGTTTAATTATTTGCATCTTCAAGGACCCAGGTATCAACACCAAGTCTAGTCGACTTCATTCCTTAATCTGTGCTGTGTTTTCACCCTCAGCTGTTACACTGAGTCAGGCCCTCGTGGCCTCTCCATGCAGCACTACAGCAGGGTCCTGGCTGGTCAGCAACTAGAGGTCCCAGATGCATGGATTTTAAATGAATATTGCAGCATTTTCTAGGTAAAAAAATGAGAAAAAAAACACACTTGTTTATAAATAAATGATGACTATTTTGAAAAAACAAAGAGAGCTGGCTGGGCGCAGTGGCTCACACCTGTAATCCCAGCACTTTGAGAGGCCGAGGTGGGTGGATCATGAGGTCAGGAGTTCAAGACTGGCCTGGCCAAGATGGTGAAACCCTGTTTCTACTAAAAATACAAAACTTAGCTGGGCATGGTGACAGGTGCCTGTAATCCCAGCTACTCAGGAGGCTGAGGTAGGGCAGAAAATTGCTTGAACCAGGGAGGCAGAGGTTGCAGTGTGCTGAGATCACGCCACTGCACTTCAGCCTGGGAGACAGAGCAAGACTCCCTCTCAAAAAAAAAAAAAAAAAGAGAGAGAACTAGGTAATTTAAAGTTAAATATTATTACACAATGTCAACCGTGGCAACATGGCTCCCTGACCCAGCCCTGAGCCCTCCCATCACTCATCCACACAGCAGCCAGAGTGACATGCCTCAAAGTGTCCCTCCGGCCATCAAATCTCCCCAAGGCCAGTCCGTTGTCCCTCGGCTGTTTCACTTGGCAAACTGAGGCCTTCCTGACTGGGCCTCTGCCTGCTTGCTCAGTGCTCGGCTTCCCCTCTCACCAGTCTTCACACTCCCCATGCAAGCCGGGGCCTGCTCACACCCATGAGGGCCCAGGTCCTCTTCTCTGGACCTAAGAACCAAGCCATTCCCTCAGGTAGTGCCACTGCTGCCTGCCTCTCAAGGGTTAGTACGGGCACCGCCTCCTCTGGGAAGCCTCCTCTGCTTGTCCACTCTTCAGAGTTCAGTGCTCCTCCTTTAGCTCTTCTAGAAACCTGTGTGCCTTCTACCATAGCAACACTTATGGTTTATTTATCTCAATAAGTTGATGCTCAGACGGCATTCAGTAATTGCCAACCACCATTATTTCTACAACCATGGTGATGATGATGATGATGATGACGATGACAGAGATCTGTTTTCTTCAAAAGCCCCAGATCCCCCGAAAACAAGGACTCCCTTGTCACCACCATGTCCTCATTGCTCCCCAGTGCCCAGGCAGTGCCTATGGCAAGTGCCCCGTGCATATGTGTAGCATGAAAAGGTCAGCATCCTGCTGTTTGGAAGTGGTCACGAAAACATTCATTTTATCAGATGTTTAGACTGGAAGCTTAAGGAGCCTCAAGTCCATATGAACTCAGGTGCAGATTCCAGAAGCAGGGGGACAGGAAGAAAGCGGCAGCAACAGCTAGCTGCCCACTGTGTGTGCAAATGATGGAGTGGGAGGCCACACACCGCGTTCTCACAGCCTCTGAGTGCTGTCGCTCCTTGAGAAGGGAAAGCCCATTCTACTCTGTTTCTTTCTGCACAGAATTAGATGCGTCAGTGAATTGCTCTGAGGAGTAAATTAGTGTCGATTCCTTGGGTCAGTGCAGAAGGGCTTGTGTAAAAGAAGAAAGGATAAATAGCCAGATCCCCACCCTGTCTTTGGAAATGCACTTTCAGAACTCTCAGGTCAGAAAGCCCATTTCCTGGGGAAACCAAACTCACTGCAGACAGTTAATGCTCAACCAGATTTCATAAACGCTGTTGTTTTTCATACTCTGGAGGTTCCAGTATTTTTAAGCTGGAGGGCTCCCCCATGCACGGACTGCACACTGAGAGCTGTGCTTCACATCAGTTGCTCCATAAGCATCTTGTGGAGCAAATCTCCATAGCTTGTGACAGACAACCTGGAGCCAAACATCAATGCAATCCCAGTCTGGATGAGATAGGACATCAGTCAACGATGCTGAATCACCCAAGGTCCTCTGGATGCTGGAGCACACAATGGGAGGCTTTTTGAGGTTGGCAAAGCTGGAGGACCCATCTGGAGGCCCCCAAATGGGACCCTTGCCCCCAGGAAAAGTGTTCTTCAGAGCATGGAAGCCATGAGTTAGCAACAACGTGAATCAGATGGGGACAGAGGGAGCAGAGCCACTGCACTGCGTGTTTTTAAATCTCAGTGAGATAGCCTAATTCACCACATTTGATTTTGCAGGAAATCAACTCATTTGACAGAAGAACAAAGCATGCATTGTTCAAGTATAAGAGGTCTGGGCTGCAGGGAACCTGTCCTGACAAGGGGATAGTCATCTTAGCTCTGAGGGAATGAACATCACACCTTTTGTTCCAGTCAGATATGCACAAGCATTCCAGGTATATTAAACCCATGACATCTAATATGGTTGGATGTTATTATTGTGGTGAATTTCCCTGATTATTGCCAAAATCTGTTCATTGTGTCTAAGGTCAGAGTGGATCTTACACTTGTTCCATGAAGCCTTCATTTGGTGATTTAAAAAATATGCTTCTTTTTAAAAAGTGTCCGAAATGGATAAAGAAATGGTGTTCTGATGGAAACTGAATTTGATTAAATTAAGATGAATCTCTGTGTAGCTCCGCAACCCCCTCAGATGACTGGAATCTTATTCCCACTTGAACTTACTTGTGTGTCTCACGTTCCCTGGACTTGGGGTAGAAGCTGAGTTCAGAAGCCCACTGGCCCCCATGGCACAACTTCCTCATTCACTTTGTTGATGAAATTCCTGGCACCTGTGAAATGGCGTGGGCATCTTCTGTTAAATGATGTCTCTGAGATATGATACTGATCGTGGGAATCTTCTCTTAAATGACGTCTCTGAGGCATGATACCGATCGTGGGAATCTTCTGTTAAACGATGTCTCTGAGACATGATCCTGATTGGCTTTTTTCTTCCAGGTTGGTATTATTGCAGTGAACAAAATAGACCAAAAATAGGTGTGTGAGAGAGATGGGTATGGGGAGAATACACCATGTACATGTGTGCATATATGTAATATGTATACATGTGTATACTCTATACATATCTGCTTTTAGAGAGGCTACAGTCGTAACATCACAGTGGCTGTGTGTTTACTCTGTGCCAGGCATTGTTTCAGAGCTCTACATGCATGAATTCTATTATCCTCATTAGCAACTTCTGAGGGAGGGACACCTATCATTTCCCTTTACTGGAGAAGGAACTGAAAAAGAGTTTTATTAACTTGCCTAACGTCTTGTAGCCAGTAAGTGGTGACACGTGTGTGTGCGCTCATGCATGCATGTGCATGTGAACTATGGACTGAAACAGCATACATGCACAAAGGCACGTGGAGCTTAAGTGCACAGCTCAGCGAATTTTCACTCTGAACACAGCCATGGAACCACGTCAAATCAACAAAAAACTTACCCCAGAATGACCCCTTGAGTCCCAGGCTTTACCTCCTGCTCAGAGGAACCCTCTGTATGAATCCATTTGGGGTCTTCAATAAAATATCACAGGCTGAGCAAGTTAAACCACAGAAGTTTATTTCTCACAGTTCTGGAGGCTGGAAGGCCACTATCAAGGTGCCAGAGGAGTGGATTCTGGTGAAGACCTTCTTCCTGTCTTGAAGATGGCCATCTCCTCTCTGCATCCACACATGGCAGGAAAAAAAGACAGAGAGAAAGAAGGGGCATCCTCTGATCTTTTCTTATAAGGATGCTAATCCCATCACAAGGACCTCACCTTCATGGCATTATCTAAACCTATTTACCTCCCAACAGCCCCATCTCCAAATACCATCTACCTTGGGAGGTAGGACTTTGACACATGAATTTGGAGGGTACACTACTCAGCCCATAGCACCCTCTTTTGTTTTACTTCTAAACCATAGATTGGCTCTGCCTGTTTGTAAATGTTCATAAATAAAATCCACACCTAATAAAGCAAACATAGTTTTGTGTCTGCCTTCTTTTGCTCAACATCGCTGTGAGAGTCCAGCAGGTTATTGCACAGGGAAATTGAGCATTTGCTGTACTCTCTAGTACTGAAGTGTGTGATGGACCTTGGGGTTGTTTTCATTTTGGGGCTCTTTCACATAGTGCTGCTGTGAAGCACCTTTTCTATAGATTTTGGTAAATGCAGCCCTGCATTTCCACTGGGAATATACCCAGGTGTGGACTCACTTGGTCACTGGGTATGTGTAGGTCCCTTTGGAAAATACGGCTAGTTTTCCACAGGGCTGTTCCAATTTGCATTTCAGCCCACAGTGTATGAGAATTACCATAGATCCACACCCTCGGCAATTCTTGGAATTGTCAGTCTTTTTCACTTCAGCTCATCAGATGGGTGTACGGTGGTATTGCGTGGTTACAGTTTGCATTTTCTGGAGGTAAAATGAAGGGAAACTCCCTCCTATGTTTACTGGCCATTTGGAAATCCAAAAGGCACTGAGTCAAGCCTTCCTGTTGCATTGTCTGTCTTTTGCATTGTATCAGTCAGTGTTTGTTTACCATTGGTGTTCTTGGTGTTCCATTTAGAAAATCATCGATGATCTCAATGTCAGGAAGACTTTCTCTTATATTTTCCTCTATGCGTTTTGTGATTTTTCCCTTTCACAGTTAGATCTACAGTAGACTGGAATGGAGTTTTGCATATCGTCTGAGGGAAGAGTGCAGGTCCAGTTTTGGCCCACGTAGAAATTCTATTGACCTAGCACATTAATTTAGAAGAAGGACCAACCCCATTGTACCACAGGATTACTTTTGCCATGGATCAGGTGATTTCCATGTGTATGTGTTTCTGGACATGAGCCATACTCTTCACCACCACCAAATGGGCCTAAGTGTTGCAGAGAGAGGGTTAGTGCTCTGACAACAACATGGAGAGGGAGTCCACTTCCCTGTCTTCCTCCTGCCAGTCTCCAGGTCTCAGCTGAAATGCTCCGTCCTCTAGGAAGCCTGTGATTTGGGGCACCCTGTGCAGTGGGTGGTCCTGCCTTTAAGCATCTTATTTATAGTTGTAGAGTTCTATGTAGCCTAGAAGAGTTAAGCTGAAACCAGGGTATTTAATGGCTGTACCCATGCCTATCAAGGGCTTTCTATCATTTATTTTAACTATTATATGTTCTTCCCTTCCAATGGTTTGAAAACAGGATTTGGGTAAGTTACTCCAGATGGTGACTCTGGAGCCCACGTAGACAAATGTAAGATTCATCATCTTTTGCAAAATGCCAAGTTTTCTGATTTTTTCTGCAATAGTCTAGTTACCTACTTTTTTGTAAACATACACACATGCACACAAACATGCACATACGCAGAATACACACATAAACATGAACACACATATTTGAAGGCACATGCCCACACATGCCCACACAAGTACACATGCACGCACACAATCTTCTCTAATATTTGTACTGTTAAATATTTAGAAGTATAATCCCTTCTTAGAATATTCAGCAGATTATTCACACTAAAAACCCTGCAGCTTTTTAAAAGATGTATTTCATTTTTTTCCTGTGTGTCAGACAGAATTAATCAGGCTCTAATGATTGTTCTGCAGGTGTTATTTCAAAAACAACCAATACTCCCCAAATCATTAAATTTACAGGGAGACTTTTGATTACAGAAGCTGATGACTATTATTTCTAAAATAGAAGAGATGCAGAGTGACAAAAATCAATGACATGGCCGTTAGGTTAGAGCTAAATTTATCCAAGTTTTACATTGCTGATATCTCACACCACTTTCTCTGCAAATACTCACTTTATAGTGACTCTCCAGTATAGATACCTAGATATTTATAATTGTTATTCTGATGATTTGGTTTTTTTTTTTTTTTTTGCTTTTCTTTATTTTGTTTTATTTAATTATTTTTATTTCAATAGCTTTACGGGAACAAGTCGTTTTTTGTTACACAGATGAACCGTATATTGGTGAAGTCTGGGATTTTAGTGCACCTGTCACTCAAGTAGTGTACATCATACCCAACAGGCAGGTTTTTTGTTTTTGTTTTTGTTTCTGTTTTTGTTTTTTTGAGAAGGAGTCTTGCTCTGTTGCCCAGGCTGGGGTACTGTGGCACGATCTCGGCTCACTGAAACCTCCACCTCCTGGGTTCAAGCAATTCTCCTGCCTTAGCCTCCTGAGTAGCTGGGATTACAGGCACGAGCCACCATGCCCAGCTAATTTTTGTATTTTTAGTAGAGATGGGGTTTCACCACGTTGGTCAGGCTGGTCTCCAACTCCTGACCTCATGATCTGCCTGCCTCAGCCTCCCAAAGTGCTGGGATTACAGGTGTGAGCCACTCCGCCCGGCCAACAGGTAGTTTTTAATCCCTCACTCCCCCTCCCCCTTTCTGATTCTCAAGTGTGCATTATACCACTCTGTATGCCTTTGTATACTCATAGCTTAGTTCCCACTTATAAGTGAGAACATGTGGTTTTTGGTTTTTGATCCCTGAGTTACTTCACTTAAAATAACAGCCTCCAGTTCCATCCAAATTGCTGCACATTATTTTGTTCCTTTTTACGGCTGAGTAGTATTCCATGGTGTGTGTATAACATTTTCTTTTTCCATTCATCAGTTGATGAGCACTTCAGTTGGTTCCATATCTTTGCAATTGTGAATTGTGCTGTGATAAACATTCACACACTGGTGTCTTTTTCATAGAGTGACTTTTCCTTTGGGTAGATATCTAGTAGTGGGATTGCTGGATCAAATTTCTGAGCACTGGCCTTAGTAAAGGCCTGGTTGTGTGGCAGTGAGGGTAGTTTGAGATAGGCACCCAGGGATTCCGTCTGTGTTGAGGCCCAGTGATGGGACAGTCCATGAGTGTAGAACATCTTCTAACGACACTAATATGCAAATAGGGATTTCTGTTGGGAGAGCTGCTCCGTTGTCAACTTCGTGGAGTCATAGTTCTTCTGGTTTCAGGTCTGTTGTAGGGGCTATATAAGAATCGAAGCCTAGGTGTTCATAATCTGTATATTCATAGCTTCAGTATCATTGGTGGCCAGTTGTTTTGACAGTGAGAGAGGGGTTGTTAATTTCATCTGTTATGTACAGGATATGTAGGGTTGGGAGGGCAATTAAAGTTAGGATTATAGTGGGCAAGAGGGTCCACACAGTTTCTGCTTCTTAGGGATCTATAGTGCTAGTATGTGTTAATGTTGTTGTCAGTATGAGGGAAACAATATATCAATATGAGGGAAATAAACCTTCTTTGAGTTCTTCGTGACATCTGCATACTGTTTTCCATAGAGACTGTACTAACGTTCCCACCCACAGTATCTAAGCCTTCCCTTTTTACCACTTTCGTGAGAATATCTATTGGTTATTAACTTTTTAATAATGGCTGTTCTGGCTGGGGAAAGGTGGTATCTCATTGTGGTTTTAATTTGCATTTCCCTGATGATTAGTGATGTCGAGCATTTTTTCATGTGTTTGTTGGCCATTTGTATATCTTCTTTTAAGAAATGTCTATTTATGTTATTTGTCCACTTTTTAATGGGGTTGTTTATCTTTTTCTTGCTGATTTGTTTGAGTTCCTTGTAGATTCTGGATATTAGTCCTTTGTTGGATGAATAATTTGCAAATATTTTTTTCTCACTCTATAGGTTCTCTCTTTACTCTGATGACTCTTTCTTTTGCGTAAAGAAGTTTTTTAGTTTATTTAGATGCCATTTATGTATTTTTGTTTTTGTGGCATTTGCTTTTGGGGTCTTAGTCATAAATTCTTTGCCTAGGCCAATGTTTAAAAGAATTTTTCCTAGGTTTTCTTCTAAAATTTTTATGGTTTCAGATCTTATATTTAAGTCTTTAATTCTCCTTGAGTTAATTTTTGTATATGGTGAGAGATAGGGATCCAGTTTCATTCTTCTGCATGTGACTATCCAATATTCCTAGCACCATTTATTAAATAAGGTGTCCTTTCCCTTAATTTGTATTTTTGTTTGCTTTGTCAAAGATCAGTTGGTTGTAATTATTGGGCTTTATTTCTGGGTTCTTTATTCTGTTCCATTGTTCTATGTATCTACTTTTATACCAGTACTATGCTGTTTTGGTTATGATAGCCTTTTAGTACCGTTTGAAGTCAGTTAATGTGATGCCTCCAGATTTGTTCTTTTTGTTTAGGATTGCCTTGGCTACTCAGGCTCTTTTTTGGTTCCGTATGAATTTCAGGATTGTTTTTTCTAATTCTGTGGAAAATGATGTTGGTGTTTTGATAGGAGTTGCAATGAATCTGTAAATTTCTCTGGGTACTATGGTCATGTTCACAATATTGATTCTTTCAGTCCATAGGTATGGGATGTATTTCCATTTGTTTGTGTCATCTACGATTTCTTTCAGCAGTATTCTGTATTCTCCTGGTAGAGATCTTTTATTAGTACCTCCTTGGTTAAGTATATTCTTAGGTATTTTATTTTATTTATGTAGCTATTTTTAAAGGGATTGAGCCCTTGATTTGTTTCTCAGTTTGGACATTGTTGGTGTATAGCAGTGCTACTAATTTGTGTACATTGATTTTGTAACCTGAGACTTTACTGAATTCGTTTATCAGATTTGTAAGTCTTTTGGAGTAGTCTTCAGGGCTTTCTAGGTATAAGATCACATTATTAGCAAAGAGAGATAGTTTGACTTCCTCTTTTCCAACTTGGATGCCCTTTTTTTTTTTTTTTCCTCTTGCCTGATTGCTCTGGCTAAAACTACCAGTAAAATGTTGAATAGGAGTGGTGAAACTGGGCATGCTTGTCTGGTTCCAGTTCTTAGGAGGAATGCTTTCAACTTTTGTCCATTCTGTATGATGTTAGTTGTGGATCTGTCATATATGGCTTTTATTATTTAGAGGTATTTCCACCTATGCCTAGTTTGTTGAGGGTTTTTATCATAAAGGGATGCTGGACTGAATTGAATGCTTTTTCTGCCTCTATTGAAATTATCACATGGTTTAGCTTTCATTCTGTTTTTGTGATGAATCACATTTATTGACTTTCATGTGTTGAAGCATTCCTGCATCCCTGGGATAAAATCCACTTGATTATGGTGAAATAGTTTTTTTCACATGCTGTTGGATTTGGTTTGCTAACATTTTGTTCAGGATTTTTCCATCTATATTCATCAGGGAATATTGGTCCGTAGTTTTCTTTTTTTCTTTTGTTATGTCCTTTCCTGGCTTTGATATCAGAGTGATACTGGCTTGGTAGGATGAATTACAGAGGATTCCCTCTTCAACTTTTTGGAATAGTTTCAGTAGAATTGGTACCAATTATCTGAATGCCTGCTAGAAATTGGCTGTGAATCTGTCTGGCCTTGGACTTTTTTGTTGGTAGTTTTTATTATTATTATTATTATTATTATTATTATTATTATTACTGATTCAATCTCACTGCTTGTTATTGGTCTATTCAGGATTTCTATTTCTTTTTCTCTGATTGAATCTAAGGGCATTGTATGTTTCCAGGAATTTATCCATTTCATCTAGATTTTCTAGTTTGTGTACATAGCTGTGTTCATAAAAGTCTTGAATGATTTTTAGTATTTCTGGGGTGTCACTTGTAATGTCGCCATTTTAATTTCTAGTTAAGCTTATTTGAATCTTCTTTCTCCTTTTCTTAGTTAATCTAGGTAGTGGTCTATCAATTTTGTTTATCTTTTCAAAAATGAACTTTTTGTTTCATTGATCTATTGCATTGATTTTGGTTTCAATTTCATTTAGTTCTGCTCTGATCTTTATTATTTCTTCTGCTAGCTTTGGGTTTGATTTATTCTTGTTTCTCTGCTTCCTTGAGGTGTGATCTTGGTTTGTCAATCTGAGTTTTCAGACTTTTGGATGCAGATGTTTAGCACTATAAACTTTCCTCTTAGCACTGTTTTTGTTGTATCCTAGAGGTTTTGATATCTTGTGTCACTGTTTTAATTTCAAAAAAAATTAACTTCTGTCTTGATTTCATTCTTAACCCAAAAATCATCTGGGAGCATATTGCTTGATTTTCATGTATTTTTACAGTTTAGAGGGTTCCTAGAATTCATTTCTAGTTTTATTCCTCTGTGGCCTGGGAAGATACTTGATATGACTTCACTTTTTAAAAATGTATTGAGACTTGTTTTGTGGCGTATCATATGGTCTATGTTGAAGAATTTTCCGTGTGTTGATGAGAAGAATGTTCTGTATACACCTGTTAGGTCCATTTGTTCTACAGTGCAGTTTAAGTTCAGTGTTTCTTTGTTGACTTTCTGCCTCAATGATCTGTCTAGTGCTGTCAGTGGATTGTTGAAGCCCCCGCTCCATTATTGTGTTGCTGTCTATCTCTTTTCTTATGTCTGGTAGTAATTGTTTTATGAGTTTGGGAGCTCCAGAGTTAGCAGCATATGTATCTTCTTTTTGGATTGATCCTTTTGTCATTATATAATGACCTTCTTTTTCCACCGTTATTGCTTTAAAGTCTGCTTTATCTGATATAAGAATAGCTACTCTTTTTTACTTTTGATTTCCATTTGCATGAAATGTCTTATTCCATCCCTTTACCTTGAGTCTGTAAGAATCCTTACATGTTAGGTCTGTCTCCTGAAGACAACAGATATTTGGTGTGTGATTTTTTTATCCATTCCACCAATCTGTATCTTTTAAGTAGAGCATTTAGATAATTTGAATTAAATGTTAATATTGAGATGTGAGGAACTGTTTTAATCATAGTGTTGATTGTTACCTAGTGACTGTTTTCTTCATTGTCTTATTGTTTTATAAGCCTTGTGAATTTTGTGCTTTTAGGAGTTTCTACTCTGCTGCATATCAACATTTTGTTACAAAATGTAGTACTCCTTTCAGCATTTTTTATAGGTTTGGTCTAGTATTGACAAAAATTCCTCAGCATTTGCTTGTTAGAGAAAGACTATTTCTCCTTCAATTGTGAAACATAGTTTTGCTGGATACAAAATTCTTGAATGACAGTTCTTCTGTTTAAGGAGACTAAAGATAGGACCCCCAATCCCTTATGGCTTGTAAGGTTTCTGATGAGAAGTCCTCTGTTAGTCTGGTAGGTTTTCCTTTGTAGGTGACCTAATGCTTTTTTCTCACTGCTCTTAGAATTCTTCCCTTCATGTTGACTTTAGATGGCTTGATGACTACATGCTTGAATGATATTCTATTTGCAATAAATATCTCAGGAGTTCTTTGAACTGCTGGTATTTGAATGTCTAAATCTCTAGCAAGGCTAGGGAAGTTTTCCTCAATTATTCACTCAAATATGTTTTCCAAACTCTTTGTCTTTTCTTCTTCATAAAAACCTGTGACTCTTAGTTTTGGCCATTTTACACAATCCCACGTTTCTTTCTATTTTTTTTTTTTTTTTGTGACAGAGTCTCGCTCTTTCGCCAGGCTGGAGCATAGTGGCACAGTCTTGGCTCACTCCAACCTCCGTCTCCTGGGTTCAGGTGATTCTCCTGCCTTAGCCTCCCTAGCAGCTGATTCTACAGGCAAGTGCCACCACACCCAGGTATTTTTTGTATTTTAGTAGAGACGAGCTTTCATCATGTTGGCCAGGATGGTCTCGATCTCTTGACTTTGTGATCTGCCCACCTCAGCCTCCCAAAGTGCTGGGATTAAAGGCTTGAGCCACCACGCCCATCCACAATCCCGCATTTCTTGGAGACTTTGCTCATTTCTTTTCATTCTTTTTAAATTTTGTCTGATTAGGTTAATTTGAAAGCCTTGTCTTCCAGCTCAAAACTTCTTTCCTCTACTTGGTCTAGTCTATTGTTAAAACTTTCCACTGCATTTTGTAGTTCCCTAAATCTGTCTTTCATTTCTGGAAGTTCTGATTGGTTTCTCTTTAAAATATCTATCTCAGAAAAATTTTCATGTATAACCTGAATTATTTTTAAAAATTTATTTATATTGGTTTTCACTTTTCTCTTGTATCTCCTTGAGTAACTTAATAATCAACATTTTGAATTCTTTATCTGATATTTCTCAGATTTCATCTTGTTTGGATCTACTGCTGGAGAATTAGTGTGATCTTTTGGGGGCGTTATAGAATGCTGGTTTTTTTTTTTTTTTTGCCAGAATTATTTTTCTCACTCCTTCTCATTTGGGTAGATTATTTCTTCTAATTATTTTGAATATTTATTTTTTATTTGACTGGGTTTTCAAAAATTAATTTCTTATTTTTCCCCTTGAGGATGTGACTTTAATGTTTACAGTTTATTGTCATCTAGCTTTGGATCTGGGTGTTTTCAGTGGTGAAGGCTCTGTAAGAGTTCCTTGGTTACAGAGAATCTTTGTGCAATTGCTTTCTCAGATGCTGGTTGTAGTAGCAATGTGCTGGGTATGTGAGGAGGTTCACTGCCTTCTATGGGCTGGAATGGAAGACATTTCATGAAGCATATCTTGTTCCCCAGTGGTATGCACTTGAATTTTTTTTTTTTTTTTTTTTTTGCCCCAGTGTTTTAATCACTGGGTTGAACAGTTCAGACTTTAGGTCAGTGACAGGTGTCCATGGGTAAAAACTGGCTGTGGCTAAAGAAGGTGGATAAATGCAGTAGCCCAATGGTGGGCAGGGGTCCTAGTCTTGACAAAGTAGCGGTGTAACCTCTTAGTAAAATGTACCAGGGTGTTTTCAGGGGGAAGGGAGGGTGCCACCATAGCTCCTTCCAGGCCAGCAGGAAAGTAATCCATGTTTCAGTCACTCCTGATCCAGCGTTCCAGCTATTCAAATCAAACAAGCACCTCTTTTCATCTGCAGGAATGCTGATGTTCCATGTAGAGAGGGATTATGACTCCACCTCTCATAGAAGCCTGAACCTGCAAGGCACTCCTCCTGTGAAGACACAGTCACCCTGAAGCTTTTCAGAAAGGCTGTCTATGAACACACTCGTATGGAACTCCCATGAGAGAAGCCCCAGCTGTGTCTGTAGTTGTGGGCAAAAGGGAGAAGAAGCCCCCTTATCCAAGACCGTTCATGAGCACCAGGCTGCCTGACTGTTGTAGAGCTGCAGACTTTCCCCACTGAGCTCAGCACTGCACCTGTGCCTCTGTTGAAAGAAACTTCCCATAGGCAGAAGTTCAGGGACCCAAGGCCTGCAGTCTGCTTACTTTTGTCCCAGGGAGTGCTCCCTTAGTGTCCTTCACTCCCTCTACCCCTGGAAGTAGCAGTCCCTGAGGGCCATACCACTGTGAACCCTGCTGTCCCTGGGTCTAGCCACCCAATGGGGCTGCCACCCTCCAGGCTGGTGCTGGAAATATCTCCAAGGGATCCAGTGATGAGAACTGTCCTCTAGTCTCCCAGCAGTGGGGACCAGCACCAGTTCTAATGGGGTGGGAGGGGAGTGGCATCGACTTTGTGAGACTTTCTTGGTTATAAATAGACTTAGTGTGTTAGCTTTCTCAAATTCCAGCTGTAGTCCTAATGTACTGGGCACCTAGACAGACTCCAGATCTCCCAGTTAGCCAGGTTAATGCAGATGATGGCGATAGCTGAGGTTGTGCAAAAGATTTCTCCTTTCTGAGCACTGTGTTATTTTTTCGCCTAGTTCACACTGTAGGCTGCTGCCCACTGCTTCTTTCAAAGGGCATGTGGTTTCTTTCAGGTTTTCTGTTAAGTTCTTGTGTTGGTTCTGAAAGTTCTAGTATTTTTCCTGTAGCTTTAGACATCCAACCTGATATTACCAAGATGACTGGGAGTTTGTGGCTATTTCCTACAGAAAAAGAGATGCATCCCTTCCCCGACATCTTATCTGTTGCCCTGGGTAATGAAGACATTCAATTTTTAATTTTTTTAAATTATTATTATTTTTTGAGATGGAGTCTTGCTCTGTCACCTGTACTAGAGTACAGTGGCGTAGCTTTGGCTCACTCTAACCTCTGTCCCATGGGTTCAACCGATTCTCCTGCCTCAGCCTCCCAAGTAGCTGGGACCACAGGTGTGTGCCACCATGCCTGGCTAATTTTTATAATTTTTAGTAGAGATAGGGTTTCACCATGTTGGCCAGGCTAGTCTCAAACTCCTGACCTCTAGTGATCTGCCCACCTCGGCCTCCCAAAATGCTGGGATTACAGGCATGAGCCACTGCATCTGACTTCAATTTTTTATTTTTTCAAATATTTTTATTTTTAATTATGGATACATAATAGTTGCACATTACCCTGATAATTTTTGAAATATTTTGTAAGGACTAATACACAAAAATTTATTCAACAATATTTATTGTTGAATCCTAACAAATGCTAGGACCCAGGTTAGACCTGGGTTATATGAAGATGAATCAGCACACCTATTCTTGCCTTCATGAACTTTTTATTTTCCAGAAGAGATAGACATTAAACTCAACCATTTGCAGGCATGATTCATAAAAAATGCACGTGAGTACTTCTGTGTGGACATCTTATGGGAAGAAGCCCCAGGGAAGAGTTCGTTAAGCTGAATTCTTGAAAGCATGGAGGACTCCCTAGGAAATTGGTTCTAGATATAGAAAAATAATGTTTCCTTTTTATAGCTCTCTTTACCCGAAATCATGTTTCTTCACTTCAACATTCAGTAAGTTGTGGAAAGCTCAAATTTTGAGTTAAAATTTGCACCATCATAAGCTCAAAACAGCTGTATCAAGGAGCATAAGCAGGGACCATTTTGTAGAAAACCCTGGAGGTTTGTTCCTACTTAATCTGCTTTGTCTCCCGCAGGTGGGGTAGGATTTTTGCATACATTTTCCTCCCCTCTGTCAGGGGACTTAGGCAATGTCTGGAAACATTTTTGGTTGTCACAATTGGAGGTGAAAGCATCTAATGAATAGAGACCAGGAATGCGGCTAAAAATCGTACAATTCCCAGGATAGTAACCCCACCCTCCAGCTCCCCACAGAGAATCACCAGGCCAGAAGTGTCAGTAATTCCGCCTCCTCTGGTGTCCTTATCTGGATGGCAGGCTCCTCGGTGTCAGCACAGGGCGGCAGCTGACCCTGCTGAGCACACATGTGCTCTGTCCTGGATGTCCCGGCGGGGTGAGTCCTTGTCCTGCCAGCTACCAGCTCCGCAGCTGGGAGGTCTCTTAAGTTCCTTAAGCTTTAGTTTTCTCTTCTCGAAAACAGCAATGCCTTCCTCACACACTCATTTAAAGCCCTTATCAATCCTGGAGGAAGTTCACAGCTTCTAAAATTTATATCCTAATTTATGTTATTTTTCCTTTTAAAAGTTCAAACAAAAGGAATACATCCCCAAATTACAGCTTAAGTGACAATGTAAAAGGAGAGCATATTGGCCTTTGAAATGGCCCTGGCACTGAACAATGGTACAGGTTAGATTATCAAGCCTTCACTGTCTCCAGCCTGAGACCGGGGCCATGCCTCCATCCTATGCCTGTATCTATCACTTCTATGGCCTGCATCCTGCTTCTTTTTTTTTTTTTTTTTTTTTTAGACGGAGTCTCACTCTGTCACCAGGCTGGATTGCAGTGGCACAATCTCGGCTTACTGCAACTTCTGCCTCCTGGGTTCAAGTGATTCTCCTGCTTCAGCCTCCCAAGTAGCTGGGACTATAGGCGCATGCCACCACACCCAGCTAATTGGTGTATTTTTAGTAGAGACGGGGTTTCACCATTTTTGCCAGGCTGGTCTCGATCTCTTGACCTCATGATATGCCCGCCTCGGCCTCCCAAAGTGCTGGGATTACAGGCGTGAGCCACTGCTCCCGGCCGCATCCCACTTTTTAATGCATGGCAAATTGGCCTGTGATTTAGATTGTTTCCACTTGCTTTACCATGAGCCAGCACTAAGATGGTACCATTGTTAATGACAGGGTGCCCTTCTGCTCTGCCCCATTCTTAGATTCCACAGAGCTGTGGGCCCCCTACCCAGGCGCAAGAGCAACCTCTTCCTCCAAGCCTGAGCTATGGAGAGAGAAGTTCCAAGGATGCTCGTGACAGAACCCGTGTCTTCCCCTGATGCCATATGTCATGTGTGGTTATGTCAAGGCCCTGGCACTCAACAATGACCCTCCAGGATGTTCCAGAATATATGCCTGATCACCTGCCCCATCTTCAGCTCATGCTGGGCCTGGCCTTGTACTTATGAACCAGGTGAACCTCACTCCTACCTTTGCAGTCTATAGAGTCCAGTGGGGGCTTTTTTTTTTTTTTTTTTTTTTTTTTTTGAGACGGAGTCTTGGCTCTGCCGATAGGCTGGAGTGCAGTGAGTGCAGTGGTGTGATCTCGGCTCACTGCAACCTCTGACTTCCTGGTTGAAGTGATTCTCCTGCCTCAGCCTCCCGAGTAGCTGGAATGACAGGCACATGCCACGATGCCCAGCTAATTTTTGTATTTTTAGTAGAGATGGGGTTTCACCATGTTGGCCAGGATGGTCTGAATCTCCTGAATTTGTGATCTGCCCACCTTAGCCTCCTAAAATGCTGGGATTACAGGCGTGAGCCACCGCACCTGGCCGAGGTTTTTTTTTTTTTTTTTTTTTTTTTTTTTTTAACACAGGGTTGCCCAGGCTGGTCTCAAACTCCTGGGCTCAAACAATCTTCCTGTCTTGGCCTTCCAAAGTGCTGGGATTACAGGTATAAGCCAAAGTGCCTGGCCAAAGGGCATTAATTTAAAAATACACCCACAACAGTGAAATTAAACTGAGAAAAGAGCTGCAGAGTAGAAGAAAGGGCAGGTGCTACCACTGCAAATAAGTCAGGGTCTGGTGCAGCCAGGAGGCCACTGAAAGCTCAGCTGAGGCTATGACAGTGAAGACGAGCCTGCCACGAAGGATGAAGGACTTCTCCAGGAGCTGTGGAGAGCGGGTGGGAGAGGCCAAAGCTTGCAGGCTGGGGATGGAAGAAGATGACTCTGTGCTGGAGGGTAGGCCTAGGAGGAGAGTGCAATGACAGGAAATTGTGCATTTCACTCTAAGCATCCCAAGTAGGGCAGGGCCAAAAAGGCTGGGAGGTGGGACCTTATCTCTCCTTCCTAACTTAACTCCCTAATTGCCAGCAGTAGAGATCCCCCACCCATGATAGGAGTAAGCAATTTTTCTCCATCACAGCAGCACTCTCTGCAGAACCTCCTGCCAACTATGTTGCATTGCTCAACCCTCTCACCGCTCCCCCCACCCCGCCCCAGGATATCCTGGCAGCATCTCAGATCTCACAAGCAAAGAAAGACAGGAAAGTTTCTGCAGGAGAAGGACATAGTCAGGTACATGAATGGAAAACTTCTTGGCTCCTGCCAGGACAGTGGATTGGAATAGGCAGGGGACCAGTTTGAATTCTGTTGGGAAGGGAATGATGGTGGCAGGGGCAAGGGGAGGGGTGGATGCATTCCTGTGACACCTCAGAGCTAGGATGCAAAGGTCTTGGAGTTGTAGTTTGGGGGCTGAATGAGAAGTAGCTGGCAGATGTGACTCCTGTGCTTCTGGCTATGCACTTGCATGGACAGTGGCTACTCATGTGCAGAAGAGTTTGCTGAGAAATCTCCTAGAATGGTGCCATGTTAGGGCAAGTGATGGAGGTGTTGTGTGGACATGTGCCCTTGTCTCATCCTGAACACCTGTTTCCTAAATGTGGCTCATGCTCCCCAGCATAGACCTCCACTTGCAACACTCCACTCGCCATCTCCCTCCTCTCTTGGCCATCCCCATGCCCCAAATCTTTACTCTTCCTTTAGTGTTTGGCTAAGTTGATTTGCCCTCCAAAAATGCATCTTCAGCATCCTTAGCCAGGCACAGAGTCAGAATTTCACTTATTTAAACAGAACCTGAGAGTTTGAAAGGAACTCAAAGTCACCAGTTGTCATAAGCAATAGCAGTGTGTCAATCCTGAGTCAGTGGCAAGGAGCCTTAGTGGAGTCTTTATAGTGTTCCCCTTTCCCATGGGGTACCTCAAATCTTCTCTGCCAAGTGCTCTCACACCTCTCTTCCATAGCTCGAATGCCAGAAACATCTGTCCATCAGGCTGCTGTAGCTGGCAGCTGGGTGGTCTGCCCTGGATGATTGGGGTGAAAAGCAACTTCCACCTGATATGTTTCCTTTTAGGATGTAATACATGAGGAGTTGGTTTCTGTGCGGCAGGACCCACCTTTCCCTGTCTGGTGTTGATGACTAGTCTTCACCAGAGTTGTCCATCAGCTCCTGTGCAGAAAACATTCTCTTTGTGTCTAGTGTTTGCTTCTGGGCTGTCCTTTGCCCATTGCTCCTAAGAAAGGGGGATAACCATGTGCTGTTTCCTCTAGAGATGTAAATCCACTAGGCCCACAGGGGTCACCTGAGACATCTGTCTCATGACTGGTGATGATTGTTGCACTATCTTCACCCTTCAATACCATCTGGAGAACAGGGGTCTTGTTGCAGTGAAGCACCTAGCACAGTTGCTGGCACAGAGGAGGTCCTCAATCAATGTTTGCTGAGCCCATGTCTTATGAGGAAGGAGATTCCAGGAGACAGAAAGAAGCAGTCGAGCATCCCCTGGTGCCTTCTCTGCTGTTGGACAGCGGACGCTCGGAGGATGCCCTCCTGGATCTCCTGAGGAATTCGAACTTCTGACTTCTCACATTTTAAATAGTGTTTCAGTTTCCAATCCTGATTGGAAAGGAAGGGAGGGTGGGGGTGAGGGATGCCAGGGGAGGGCAGTGAGCCCAGTGCAGCGATGAAGAGCACACCCCCCACAGCAGGGCTGCCGGGGTCTGGTCACAGCTCTGCCACTCACCAGGTCGTTTAACCTCTCTGTGCCTTGGTTTCTACATCTGAAAGTGCAAATGATAACCCCCATTTCCTAAGCTGTTAGGAGCATGCACTGAGTTAATATATGTGAGGACTTAAAATAGTGCCCATTGATGTTTTGGCTGTCATTATGCTATAAGCGCTTGTTGAAAAAAATAGAAGATCTTAGAATTTTCAAAAATGCATCAAGGTGAGTCTTATGAAAAAAATCAGAGCTCTTTGTTGGATGTTTTATACCGTACAGTTTATTAGAGGGATTTAATTTGAATTATAAATCAGGTAGGGACACCATAGTCTTCTCTGTCCTTAGAGCCTCTGAAAACCTGAATGCAATGTTGATGGGGAAGACGGGGAAAGGAGGAGTCCTTGACAGAGAGAATGCTGGGGAGTGGCAAGAGGGCGTGGGAAGACACAGGTGGGAAGACTTCCCCTGAGAGAGGAGCAGCGCTTGCTTTCACCCCTCCTTCCCTCCTGCTCCTCACTACATCCCCAGGATTAGCTCAGCATGGCTGAAAGGAGGAATCCAGGGTCCATTCCTTGCAGGCACACCTCACCGATGCAATGAGCTTTTACCCAGGAGACCTGGTGCTGACTGTCACCTGCCCACCAGAGCACGGCTCTTGAACTCAGCTACTTCCATTCATCTTTAGTGCTCCTTGCTACTGGATTCTGTTTGCATCTAATTCCACTTATTACTTTGCTAACAAACCTAGCTATCATGTGGGTTTAATTTCAAGAGCAGGAAAACCCTTGGCTGGAGAAAGTCGTGTAGTGCCAGCTCTGTTTCCACCACTTATCTGTGCCATGAATCCGTTCTGTCAGGCATGTTGGTGCCTCCCGTCTTATTTGGGCACTGAAGATGAAGTGACGCACAAGGCAGATCCAGTCTCTGCTCTCCTGTGGGCAAATAAGCCAAGTGCAAACGTCAAGCAAAGAAATCGAACCCTTGAGATTTTTGGTAAGAGTCATGAGCTTGCAATCAGGCTCAGAGATGGAGAGCTATGATATTTGGGCGTGTTTCTAGGCATCACCTGGACTCGGTTTTCTCACCCTAAGATGGGTCTACCTTTGCCTACATGGTAGTGTTGTCGTGAAAATAAACATTTCATACAATATTTGGTGCAGGGTCTAGCATGGAGTAAATGCTTAGTAAGAGTACGATTCTCTCTCCAAGAGAGGGACTTCCTTTTTTTTTTACTTTATTTTTATTTTTTATTTTTTTACTGTATAAAACATAAAGAACCCTGCAATTGCGATGCTTAATCATTTATACTCTAGGGCTAAGGAAGGGAAGGATTAGTCCCTCTGTTTTTTTATTACTATTTTTCCTATGGCCTTTCTGCTTTGCTAAACGGTTAGATTTCAGGGGATTATTTGCATGTCAGAGAGGGACTTTCAAGGGTGAACATTCTATTGCTGTGTAAAAAAAAATCAGTGTAGGACTCTGTTATTTTAAAGAACCAACATTTAGTGTCTGTCAATTACTGTGGGTCAAAAATTTGGGAGTGGCTCAGCTGGTGATTCAGGCTCAGGGCCTCTTGGGAGACTGCAGGCAGGATGTCAGCTGGGGCTGTAGCCCCCTCTGGAGGCTCGATGCCACCATGAGTCCCTCCCATGGCTGTAGGCTCGGGGCCTCAGCTCCTCAGCATGGTGAACTTCTCCATAGAGCTACTTGAGTGTCTTTACAATATGGTGGCTGGCAACTTGCCCAAGAGAGAACAGGGAGGGGAGAGGGAGAGATACAAGAGATAGAGTAGCCACAATGCCCCTTAGGGAGGGATATAAGATATAGAGTAGCCACAATGCCCCTTATGTTCTAATCTTGGACATCACACATGTCACTTTTACTACATTCTATTTGTTAGAAGCAAAGCACTAAGTAACTAAGTATATCTCATACTTGAGGTGGGAGGAATTAGCCTCCAACTTTTAAAGTGAGAATTATCCAAGAACTTGTGGACATCATAAAAAGAACAAAAGATCCAGACATGGAGGGCCTTCCTAGTACATCTGTGTCTTGGTCTTCTGTCTTCTCTAGACTCTGAGCTCTCATGTAAATAAAAAAATAAATCTTCTCATCTTCCCAGTTGTGAATTATGAAAATTAAGCCTCCCCATCCTCTTCAGTCTGCCTGGTGGAGCTGAACTGTGAACTTTCCCTTTACTGACCATTTACACTGTGAGACCATTCCATCCATCAGTCAGTGTGGATGCACACTCCTCACCTACGTGGAGCTTAGTCACTGAAATTTAGACAGCCGTGTCCAGGGACTTCAGCTCTGACATTAAGGTGTGTGTTTTAGCCTCGCCAGAGGGGACCAAGAGGATTTCTCCATCAAACAAAGAGGTCAGCTCTCCAAAGCATCTATAAAACCAAAGTCAAGCTTGCTATTTTGCTGGTCTGTTTAGCCAAGGCCTATATGTTCTCTCAGTTCCCACCAGAAAACACTGTTTCTGGGAAATTGCACCATGGATTCTGTTGACTGCTGCAGTTTTTCTGCCTTGGTAATGTCCTGAAGGAATACATTCTTCACCAGAGATCCACAAAAGGAGTTCAGATGCTTTCTGAAATTTTATGAAAAGTTGGTGGCCATAACATGCGGTTTTTGGAGAGAGAGTCTGGATTTTTTTCAGACTCTCCCTCAAGGTATTCAATGACAGTCCCTCTGCCTCCCACTGAAGCACAGGTATGTCAACAAAAATATTAAAACCCACCAGCTTTACTCCCTAGAGCAAAGGGTATGGTTTTCTTCCGATGCTTGTGACTCTGGTATACCTGGTGAGTGGAAGGACAGATGCTTTGACTGTGTGATGGTGGCTGCATCTGCCCTCCCCTCCCCCTGCAAGATGTGAAGGACCATGCCACCCTCTTCCATCAGTGATCAGGCCTTTCTTAACAAATGGTTGTTGAATTGAGCTTTTGCATGCTTGCTAGAGCTTGGATAAGGAGCCATTTCTGGGCAACAGTTCCTGTTGCTATGTGCAGGTCTTGCCCAGAATAGAACTGAGTTTCAGCTAAATGGCTGTCAGATTGTCATGTGCAAAATAAGCAAGGTAAGTCCACAGGCAGGTCCAAACAGAATTGCAGAGATAAATGCAATGCCACTGACCCTGCCCCTTTTTGACTCCCTAGAGCGCTTGCCTTCTTCCTCTCTCCCTCCCTTAGCAAAGCTTTAACCCAGATTCACCCCCTGGCCATCACTGTGCTGAAGGCCAGGAAATGGAGATGAACGGGATGCACTTGCTACCTTGGAGCTCCATGTCTAGAAAGGCTGGCGTTTAATAATCAAACACACTCAGAACACACTGACATCATGGATCAGGAACAAGACCCCTCCCAACCCACCCGTACAGTCTGTTCTCAACACAGCAGCCTGAGTGGTACTTTACAACATGGATGAGATTCACCACCTTCCTCCTCTGCTCCAAAATCCTTCGCCGCCTGCCCGTTACACATGTGAGAATGTGAGTAGAATCCCATTCTCACAGCGGCTTGCACGACCCCATGTGATCTCCTCACCCCCTATATCTTCCCTCCACACTCTTCCCTCCTGCTGCTCTCACTCCTGCACAGCCTTACTCCTCTCCAGCCACGTGTGCCTTCATCCAATTCTGGAAGCAAACATCATTGTGGGGCTTCTTCTTACCACAGGGCCTTTGCACTTGCTGTTGTCTCTTCCTGGAAGGTCCCGTGGGTGGTTTCTCCTAGTTGTTCTGGTCTTGCTTCAATAGTCACCTCTCATGGAATCTTTCCTTGTTTACTCTTTTCCGAATGGCCCTCTCGCCCCATCACTCTACACCCATCGACCTTCACCATGTCCTTTTTGCAGGTGTCCAGCCTTTTTGCCTTTGCACGTGTCCATCACTAGAAGGCCATGCAGTGGGGAGGGGCCAACTCACCTCTGGGACCCTCAGTGCCCACCACACTGTGGCACTGAGCTAGCACCAGCTAGTATTTGTTGGATAAACAAAGCCCAGGTATTTTTGATTCCAAACCCTGTGTTCTTCCCACTACCCAGCCTGCCCTGCCGGGATCTTACCCCACCTGCTGTTCATCCCCATAAGAGAGGAGCCTCACCTTTGTATAGGTCTAATTTCCATGTATAATGGCATTGCACTGATAATATCAGTGTCCAGAAGAGTAGTAGGTGCTCAGTATACATGTGTAATTTGAATAAATGAATGAGTAAAGAAATGAATGAATGAACAAATGGAGTTTACCCAGAGGTGGTAACTCTGGCTAGGAGGGTCAGGGGCCTCCCCAAAGGAGGCAGATGTGAGCTTTTTCTGATGACAACTGGAATCAGCCCAGGGAGGCAGGGCAGGGCATAGGTGAGCAAGAGTGTTCCCTCTTCCGTGTTCCCCGGCCCCTTGCATGCCCCGGTCTCCTGCTTCCTCTCCACTCTGCGCTTGAATAGGTTCAGGTGTCCCCTAGCTTGAAAAACACCCAATTCACCTGCCCCAGCTGTGCCTTTTAGCTCGCGTCTCCTTTCTTTTCCTTTCATGCCAACCTTCTCAAATGAGAGTTCCCTATTTCTTTCCCCCTTTCTTCTCCACCTGCTCTCTCCTGAAACTTTTATAGCGTTTCTCATGCGGAGCTATTATTCTTCTTTGGAAATGGAACTCTATTGAGTAAAGGGGGGCAAGACAGCTTAAGATCAAGAAGTTCTGTGAAAAAAGGAGGGTGATTTTTGTAGACATTACACCAGTAGTGGAGGATGAGACGGAGAGGAAGAATGCCACGGCCCTTCAGGAAGGTGGAAATGGGCCCTGTGAGCGCTAGGAGGCAGCCACATCCCCATTCCTGAGAGATCATGCCATTCTTAGTGTGCTGTGATCATGGGCATCTCAGCGTTAGGACCTGTGAGAAAAATAAAATAAATTGTGTATATATTAGTGTATCTATGGATGCATACACACATATATGCATGTATAAACATGCAAACAAAACATAAATGTGTGCATCAAACTAGTGGCTCAGTGTTGTAGATTTTGGCTACTATTGCTTCATTTAGAGCTGTGTGCACAATTAGACCCAGAAATTCTGCTTCTAGTCATTTATCTTAAAGAGATGCTCACATATGTATGCAAAGATGCATATTTCACAATATTCATTGCAGCGTGGTCTGTAATAGCCTTCTGCATGTCCACAGATAGGAGACAGGGTAAATAAATTCAGGTAGAATGAGGTGAATGCATATAAATAAACAAGCACCATGAAACAAGATAAATCTACACTTGCTGATGTGGGAAGATCACCAAGACTCGTTGCTTTGTGAAAAATGTAAGGTGCTTTGTATTTTGAAAAAGATGCTGGGGTATGCGTATATGTACATGTGTAAGTGCATGTCCTTTTGTTATTTAAATTCTCACTGTGTTTCATTTTCATGATAATGTAAGAATGTCCGGTTTCATTCAATAATTTAAAATTGCTTCTTTAATGGCAAAGATAGTGGAGATGGCTGTGTCTAAGGCTCAAACTCTCAGGGGTTTAAACTGATGCATCTTATGTTGGTACGTTTTGCAAGCAGGAGGTGCACAGGCTTTGGAAGTGAAGTGAAATGAACTCTTTCCTGTGTGGGGAAGCGGCTCTCCTTTGAGACCCCTTCATGACACATCCCAACCTTTGAGTCTGACAGTCACTTGGCACCTCCATGCCAGTGATTCTTTCAGACCAGGTGACAACATGCCCCGTTGTCTCCCAATGCTTCTATCTGCTGGGTATTTATTCAATATGTGTTTTTTCAGCACTTACCAGTAACAAAGCACTGGGCTAGGAATATCAGGTGAGCAAAATTAGATGTGGCTCTGCCCTCCTGGAGCCCACAGTCCAGAGGGAAAGACGGATTTTCATCAAAGGACCTCGCAAATCAAATGTCAATTGACAAGTGTGGGAATTGCTGCAAATGGGAAGGCCCAGGGCACTATGGAGATGTGTCATGGGGCTGCCTGCAAGGTTGTGCAGTCCCTTCATTGACTAGGGGCTCCCTGTGTTTGTGGGGTGCAGTGAGAGGGACCTGCAATCTAGTCCACACTTCACTGACCAAACTGCACTCGAGTGCAGAACTGTGTCTGCCTGGCAGGGGGCACTCCCTTCCCCTCCCTAGGCTGCAAGCCCTGAGCACTGTGCTGGCCTAGGGCAATGCCCTTTCTAATTCTCCACGCAGACAGGGAGCCACAGATTAATTCTCGAAGGATTGCCTATAGGTTGGATGTGTCCTTGGCTATGGCCTTACAGGGATATCAGAGAGGGCTTCCTGGAGGAAGCAACACATGAATTCTGAGGGGTGTCAATTAGGCATGGAGAGGAGGGAAGAGTTCTCAATCCCCAAAACAGCAAAGGCCCAGGGTGGAGAAAGTTTGGTAAGTGTGGGATGGTGGTGATGGAAGAGATGCCAGGATGATGCAGGGAGCATCTTTGCATAGTTCCCTTTGCACACAGGTGTGAACATTCTGTATGATAAATAAGAGTTTGACTTGCTGAGTCAGAGCTTGAACATTGAACATTTTGTCAATCTAACTAACAGAGAGAGGCTCTCTAAAAGACAATGGTATTTATTTGAGAATAAGGTACTGCAACAGAAATATGCTCACCTTAGTAAACTATGTGTGTATTCAGGGAGGTCAAAGAAAACAAAGGCTTTTTAAAGAAAAGATGAAAAAGATTACATAATTGTTTTCAGATACTTATCCTTGGCTGCAAAGATAAATAACAAGGGTGACGCCAGTCCGCGGTTGGACAGGAAGTTGCTGGGCAGGTGTCCTTGCAGAAATATCTTTTTGTGTGTAAAGTTACAAGGGCCTCTGGGCAAGATTGCGGGTTTTGCAGAGTCTTTTGTGATAGTTCCTGTCATTAGATATTTATGCACAAGAACCCTTTTGTTTATGGCCTTCCATGGCTCTATTTTTCAGATTTTTTAAAACACAAGTGACTCTATTTTGATTCTGAGTACTTTCACACTTTCAATGAGCCACAAGCAAGAGGGGCCTCACTGGCCCACAAAGGAAGACCTCTCATCCTCCCCTCTTCTGGCCAGAGCCAAGCTAACCTCACTGCTTGCATAGAAAGGTCACCTTCGTGTCCTTACTGGACTTCCAGCCAACTCCTTTCTTCCTTAAGGACCTTCTGAGTATGGCTTGCGGGTATCACTGAAAAGAAAGAAGTCTCTTGTTTACCCTCAGTTAGTGATATGGTTAGGCTTTGTGTCCCCACCCAGATCTCACCTTGAATTATAATCCCCGTAATCCCCACGTGTTGAGAGACCAGGTGGAGGTAATTGAATCATGGAGGCAGTTTCCCCAATGCTGTTCTCGTGATAGTGACTTCTCAGGAGATCTGATGGTTTTATAAGGGTCTCTTCCCCCCGTGCTCTGTCTCTTGATGCCTTGTGAAGAAGGTGCCTTGTTTCCCCTTCGCCTTCCACCATGATTGTAAGCATCCTGAGGCCTCCCCAGCCATGTGAACTGTAAGTCAATTAAACCTCTTTCCTTTCCTTTAGAAATTACCCAGTGTGGGACAGTTCTTTATAGCAGTGTGAGAATAGACTAATACGGTGATGTAGCCACAGATGCTAATAACAGCTGGCTGCAGATGTCAGCCTGGTCTTGCCTCAGGCTGGATGTATGTGGCCATGTGAGGTGGACTGGAGGTGGGTGTTCTCATTTCACAAGTGGGAGAAAATGCGTAGTGACAATGCTACAAGGACTTCAGAGCTATCAAGCCAGCAACTCTCTAAGGGTCTTAGAGCCTGCAAAAATGCTTCCAAGGAACATGGGAAGGTGAAGGAAAAGATGGAGCCAGGGCTTGCCATTTCTGCTTAATCAGAGCTGCTCTCAATTTATTTTGCTCCATAATGGGGTCCCCTGGGCTGTCATGTTTTTAAGTCTCACAGTAGAGACAACTTTGTAATGGGTTGAAAATTGCTGAAGAGATCCAACGCAGTGATTTTATATAGGTAAGAAAACTGAGGGACAGAAAACTCTCAGCTATACAGGGAATCAGTGGCAGAACCTAGGCTGGGATCTGGAGCTTTTTGTTCCCAAACCTTGCTCTGCCTCCTCTAGGTTGGGAGTTTTTTTTTAAACAGCTGCAGATTATAATCACCTGAGAAAATATTTTAAAATTACCGCACCTGAACCCACCCCATCCATGCTATCAGAATCTTTAGTGGTGAGACCCAGGTAGCTGTATTTTTGAAAGCTTCCCAGGTGATCTGAATGTGCAGAAAGTTCTGAGAACACTGCTGAGTAGAAACCTTTAATGGGAGTCATCAAAGTTGCCTTGGATGGAAAAATAAAACTGCAATCATTGTGCTGGACATAAACTTTTCCATGTTGCTCTTCAATATTGTTATAGTTGTAGAAAACAAACCAGATTCAGAGGCAACCACACTTTCACGTATGGTGCAACATTGCCCCAAAACATGAGTCTACGGGGTTTCAAAGGGGCTCATGATCTCAATGTCCACCTTATGCATATATAACGACGTGCATATAACCAAACACTTAAGATCTGTGCATTTCGCTGTATGTACATTTTACTTTGGAAGAAAGTAATCAGGTACTATTTTTACCTCCCCAGAGTGATCTGGTGCTAATGTCATTCTCTCCAAGTGGATTCTAGGGCACTTGAACCTGTTTCTGAAGTTTGGTGTTGACCCCGTGGCCATAAATCCAGGGATTACTGACTGTGGACTGACTCTCCCCTGACATCTTCCTTTGGGCTACTGGCCAATTGAAAGTAGCTCCAGGGGGAACTTGTATGAAGGATATGTGTGCAGAGGGATGCATTCAGATGCCTGTGATGTTGCAGAGGAGTATGTTTCATATCCTAATTACATGAAGCTTGTTAAGCTGAAAGTGTTCAGATGTGCCTGGTTATGTCGGTTAAGTGTCATCGGGGCATCACACAGAGCGGGGATACAAAATGTGGAATTTCAGGATGTGGAGAGTCCCTTGGGGGCATTTCCTCCTGTCTTCAAGGGGCTAGGTGTCTTGGTCTTCCAATGCCCTGTTTATATCTACTGAGTACAACTCCTTAGCAAGGTGCCTGAAGCTAAGGAGCCCTTTGTTGGAGCTAAGGCGCTTGTGTACTTGGTCCTTTGCAAGAAATGCAATCATCCAGAAGAGACAAGGTCTTTCTACCCCCACTCTCCTGTGGAAGCCTATTTATCTCCGCGATAGACAGTTTGCTCTTCGTTCACTTGTCTAATCTATCTCCCAGCAAACTAATCTTCTCACTGAAAAATGTTGAGCTGTTACAATTTCAAAACTCTGAATGTCTCACATATTTGCTGAAATTTTCCAGTATCCCAGGGGTCTGGACAAGTCTCTAAGCCTTTGTTTTGTATCCTAGGCCTTGATACTATTAATAATAGCAAGAGCTACAAGGTATTCATAGAGCTGATACAATGTACCAGGCTTTATGTTGGGTGTGTTGCCTTCACTATATGCTATTTTTATAAAACTGAAGTAAGATTTACATACAGTGAAATTTATCTTAAATGTGTAATTACATGAGCTTTGACAAATGTATAACAACCAAATTAAGATATGGAACTCATTCATCACCCTAGATAAACAATAGCAAGACCATTCAGATTTTGTTTCTCCTTTTTTCCCAGTTCCTTTAAAATAAGTTTTATATTTTTAATCAACAAATAGCAATTGTGTATATTTTGGGGATGATTCAATGCATGTACATATTGTGGAAATATCAAATCAGGCTAATTAGTGTATCCATCACTTCAAATATTTCACATCTTTGTGGTAAGATTTTCTGTTTTCTCACAACAGTTTTGGTAAGTTGTGTTTTCCATTTCATCTAAGTTGTCGATTTAATTGGCATAGCTGTTTATAATAGTTTCTTAATATCTTTTTAATGTTTGTGGGATCTGTCAGGACATATATTCTTTTTGGTAATTTATCTTTTCTCTCTTTAACTTGTTTAGTATTATTAAGGGTCTAAAAATTTTATTACTCTTTCCAAAGACATAACTTTTGGATTTAATGTTTTTCCTACTTTTGTCTGTTTCCTATTTCACTAATTACTGCTCTTATAATTTCCGTAAGGTAATAAAATTAATTTCCTTGGTCACTTCCTGTTCCTCCCGCCTCCCAGTACCTGACAACCACTGACCTATCTACTTTATATTTCTATGAATGTGATTATTCTGGACATTTTATTTTATAGTCACAGGATCTGTGGCCTTTTCTTTCCCTCAGCATGTTTTCAGAATTCATTGACATTGTAGCATATACTACTACTTCCTTTCTTTTTATTGACAAATTATATTCCATTTTATGAATAGACCACACTTTATCTTTCCAGTCATCGATTGATGGACATTTGGGTGGTTTGTACTAGGAATACTATGTATAGGTTTTAACAGTAGAATTGCTGAGTCATAAGAACGTATCTTGAGAAAATGTCAATAGGTTTTCCAAAGCAGCTGCATCATTTTATAATCAGCAGCCAAGTAAATGGTTTCAACTTCTCCACATCCGTGTTAACACTTGTTACATTCTTTTTTATTTTAGCCATCTTAGTGTCAAGTGGTATCTCATTCAAAATAATTTATTTCCTTTGTGATTTCTGCCCCAACCTATGGCTTACATAGAAGTGCATTCTTTAATTTCCAAATCTTCAGGGTTTTTCTAGAGTTATTTTGATATTCATTAACATTACTTTCTAATTTAGTTCCATTGTGATCAGAGAACATTGTAAGATCTAATTCTTTTGAAACTTACATATTTTGAAAAACTTTATATCAGTGGAATAATTTAGTATGTAGTGTTTTGAAACTGGCTTCTTTCACTTAGCATAATACATTTTAAATTCTTCCATGTTTTGTATACATCAGTAGTTCCTTTGTATTGCTGAATAGTTTTCCATCATGTAAATATACTGGAATTCATTTCTTCATTTAGGTTACTTTTAGTTTTTGATGATTAATCATTTGTGTACAAAACTTTGTGGAGTGAAATAGCTGTGTCATTCATTGAGTATATGTTTGACTTTATAGAATTTCCAAGGAATTTTCCAAACATTTCCAAGGAATTTTTTAAAGTGGCTGAAACATTTTCTATCTCACTGACAATGTATGAGAGTTTTATTTGTTCCAATCCCATCCAAAACTTGATATTCTCAATGTTTGTTTTATTTTAAGGTATGCGTCAGTTGCACAAAGGTGTCGATTGTTGTTTTAATTTGTATTTCCCTGATGACTAATTATATTTAACACTCTTTTATGTGCTCCTTGGATAACATATATCTTTGGTGAAGTGCCTGATTGTGTCTTTTCTTTTTTAATATCTTCTTAGTATTGAGTTTTAAGGATTTTTATATATTCTGGATACAAGCCTTGTGTTAGATGTATGTTTTGGAAATACTTATCTCAATCTGTGGCTTGCCTTTTTATTTTCCTAATAATAATGTCTTAAAAAGAACAAATGTTCTTAACTTTGAAGTCTGATATATCTATATTTTTTCTTTTTAAAATTAAACTTTATATTTTCAGATAAATGTAGATCCATATGCAGTTGTAGGGAATAACACAGAAGGACTCCATGTACCCATTACTGTTTCCTTCAGTGGTAACATTTTGCAAAATTTCAATATTACCACCAGTATGTGATACTGATAAAACCAAATACAGAATATTTCCATCACCACAGGAGTCCTCATGCTGTCCTTTATAGCCACTCTTACTTTCCTCCTGCTCTTATCACCCCCTTAAACCTTGGAAGCCACACATTTTTTTCTTTATTTCTATAATTTTATTTCAAGAATATTATATAAATTGAATCATACAGTGTGTCACCTTCAAAGATTGCCTTTTTTCACTCAGCGTAAATCCCGTGAGGTTAATCCATATTATTGCATGTATCATTCGTTCATTCCTTTTTTTATTTCTGAATAGTATTCCCACAGCAGGAATGTGCACAGTTAGCTCCACCATTCGCCCACTCAAGGACATTTTGGTAGTTTTCAGCTTTTGGCTGTCACAGGCTGTGAGATTCATGTACAAGTTTCTGCATAAACATAAGTTTCATTCTCTAGTATAATCGCCCAAGAGTATGATTGCTGGGTCTTTGGTAATTCCGTTATTAGTTTTAAAAGAAACTTTCAAACTATTCAGAATAACTATACCATTTTACATTTCATGAGCAATCTGGGAGCAATTTAGTTTCTCTGCAGCTTCACAGAATTTGGCGTAATCATTATTTTTAAAGATTTCTGCCCTGTTGAGAGGTGTGCAGTGAATTCTGGGTGTGGTTTTAATTTCCATATCCTAATGGCTAATGATGTTGAACATCTTTCCAGATGCTTATTTGACATCCATGTCTCCTCTTCAGTGAAATGTCTGTTCATGCCTTTTGCCCAATTTTTAATTGGATTTTTTTAATGTTGAGTTTTACAGATCCTTTATACATTTAAAAAATGAGGCTTTTTTTGAAAATATAATTTGCAAAAATGTTTCCTGTTCTCTAATTTGTCTTTTTATTTTCTTGACAGGCTCTTTTGCATAGCAAAATGATTCATTTCAATGAAGTTCAGCAAGTGCTTTTAGTCTAAAGTGGAAAAACTCTTTGCCTAAGCCTAGATCCCCAAGATTTTCACCTATGTATATATATTTTTTAATTTATAGTTTTTCGTTTCACATTTATGTCCATTCATTTCGGGTTTTTAAAAAATTGTTTAACTTAGGTTGAGGTTCAGATTTTTTATTATGGGTGTCCAATTTTTCCACCACCATTTTTTTGAAAATACTACAATGCCTTCATTGAACAGCTTTCACACCTTTGCCAAAAATAAATTGGGCATAATTGTGTTGGTCTGTTTCTGGATTCTCAGTTCTATTGATGTGTTTGTCTGCTCCTACATCAATGTTACACTGTATTTATCACTGCAGCTATACAGGAAGACTTACCATGGGGCAGAGTGCTACCTCCCCCTTGACTCTTCTTTTTCAATTTTGTTTAAGCTGTTCTAGAGCTTTTCTCTATGTGAAGTTTCTAATAAGCTTGTCTATTATGACCACCACCTTGCTTGAATTTTGACAGGAATTATATTAAACCTGCATACCAATGTGGAAAGAATTCATACCTTTACAACATTGACCTTTCCAACCAATTAACACAGATGTCTAATTATTTAGTTCTTTGATGTCTTCTATTATATTTTGTAATTTTCAGCACCTAGATCATGGGTGTGTTTTGCTAGAATTATACCTAAGTATTTTACTTGAAGCATTTGTAAATGGTATTGGGCTTTTTATTTAGGAAACTTGTTTGTCCTTAGTATGCATATAGAAATGAAATTGATTTTTGTTGTTTTTGTATCCTGATATCCTGCTGAACTTAGGCACTAGTTCTAGGGGATTTTTTGTAGATTTCTTGGAATTTTCTACATGATATAACAATAGTAAGAGCACACATACTTGCCTTTTTCCTAATCTTAAGAGGGACATATTCATTTTTTCACCATTAGATATGATGTTAGCTATAAGATTTCAATGATCCCTTGTATCAATTAGAAAATCCTTTCACCAGGCACGGTGGCTCATGCCTGTAATCCTAGAACTTTGGGAGGCCAAGGTGGGCAGATCATGAGGTCAGGAGTTCGAGACCAGCCTGGCCAACATGGCGAAACCCCGTCTCTATTAAAAATACACAAAATTACCTGGATGTGGTGGCATCCACCTGTAATCCCAGCTACTAGGGAGGCTGAGGCAGGAGAATTGTTTGAATCTGACAGGCGGAGGTTGCAGTGAGCCGAGATCATGCCATTGTACTCTAGCCTGGGCAACAAGAGTGAAACTCCGTCTCAAAAAAAAAAAAAAAAAAAAAATTGGGTCTATTACTAATTTGCTTAGACTGTTCATCTGGAATGGATGTTAGATTTTGTCAAATGTTGCTTCACCTATTGAAGATCGTGTGGATTTCATTTTTAGACTGTTAATGTGACATTTCTTTATTCTTAAATATTAAATCTTTCTTGCTTTTTTGGGATAAAACAGACTTAGTCGTGATGTATTATATTTTGTATGTAACGCTGCATTTGATTTCCTAAAATAAAAATGATTTCTGCTGGTATATTTATGAGAGATAATGGTTTGTAGTTTTATTATGTATTTGGGTTTGTTATGAAAGTAATGTTGCTTTCAAAGAATGGGTCGGAAAGTATTTCCCTCTTCTAGGATTTTCTGGATTATTTTGTGTCGATTTGATTAAGTGTTTTGTGCTGTTCACTAGTGAAGCCCTTGGGACCTAGAATTTTTTTGTTGGAAGGTTTTAAAATACACATTCAATTTCTTGAAAAGATATGTGGCTGTATAGGTTATTCATTTCCTCTTGATTGAGCTTTTCTAGTTTGTTTCTTTTTTAAATTGCTTATTTCGCCTAATTTGTTCAAATTTACTGACAAAGTTATCCATAGTATTTTCTTATTATATGTAGCATCTGTGGTGAAAACACTGCTTTCAATTTGGATATTGGTAATGTGTGTCTTTACTCTTTTCTTCTTGTTCAGTTTGGCTATGGTTTTATCATGTTATTGATTGATCTTCTCAAAGAATCAAGTTTTGGTTTCATTGTTTTCTGTTTTTCTAATTCTTAAAATTCATTCCATTCTGGTTTTTTTTTTGTTTACTTTGGATTTAAATAATTCTTTTTACAATTTCTTAAAGTGAGTGTTGCTACAGTCATTGATTTGGAACATTTATCTTCTCTAATGGAGGCATTCAGTACTATAAATTTGCCCCTAAATAATGCTTCAGCAGCATCCTACCAATTTTGTAATGTTATTTTAATTTTCATTCAGTTCAAAGTGCTTTATGATTACCCTTTTGTGTTTTGAAGTCGTTTCTAGAAGTATTTCATTTCCAAATATGTAAAGACATTCTAGATATCTTTCTGTAATTGATTTGTAGTTTAATTTTATTGTGGTCAAAGAACATATCTTGTATTATTTGAATCCTTTTAAGTATATACAGACATGTTTTATTCCTCAATTAGAGTCTAACTTGGTAAAACTTCTGTGTGCATTTAAGAAGAATATGTATTCTGTTGTAGTTGGGTGAAATGTTCCATAAATGCCAATTAGGTAGTATTTGTTGATAGTATTGTTCCTTTTTCTATAACCTTACTGATATTCTGTGAATTTTATCAATTATTGAGGGAGAGGTACTGAAACCTCTGAATATAATTGTGGCGTTTTCTATTTTTTCCTAGATACTGCTTTTAGTTTTTGCTTTAGTTATTCTGAGAGTTTGTTATTTAAATGTACAAAACTTTAGAATTTTTTTTTTTTGTGAATTGAACCCTTTGTCATTATTAAATGACCTTCTTTGTCCTTAGTAATATTCTTTGCTTGAAAATCTATTTGGTTTGACATGAATATAGATACTCCAACTTTCTTTTGATTATGTTAGCATGATATATCTTTTCCATTATTTACATTAAACTTAGTTCTGTCTGTAGATTAAAGTACATCATTTCTTCTAGGCAACATATATTGGATATTACTTTTTAAATCAAATGTGACTTCTCTGCCTTTTATTTTATATATAGAACATTTATATCAATTGTGATTATTGATAAGGTGAAGCTTAAATTTACCTCCCTCTATTCTGTATTTGCTTCATCTTTTGTCTCATTCTTTTTCTTCCTGCTCCTTCTTCTTTTGCATTGAATGTGTTTTCATGATACAATTCACTTCCTTTAAAGGCTGATTACCTATAACTCTTTTGTTACATTAATGGTTGCCTTTTGCATTTATAGTATATAAAATTGATTTATCACAATCTACCTTTAAGCAATATGATGTCTCTTCACAGAGAGGACATTATAGTAGGATATTTTCATTTCTCTTCTATTGGCCTTTGTGCTAATGTTGTCCTATGTTTTCTTTAACGTATATTGTAAACACCATTTCACATTGCTGTTACATTCTACATTGTTGCTAATTATCTTTTGAAAATATTTAAATAATAAGGAAATATTGTATATTTGCTCATGTATTTACCACTTCAGGTGCTCTTTATTCCTTTGTGAAAATCCATATTTCCATCCATTGTCATTTTTCTTCTGCCTAAGTACCTTCTTTAACATTTCTTGTACTAAGTCTTCCCACGATGAATTCTTTCAGCTTCTTTATGTATAAAACAGTCTTTATTTTACCTTCATTATTGAACTATATTTTGGATCTGAATAGAATTCTGGGTTGACACGTTGGTGGCTGGTTGTTTTCCCTCAGTGGAGTTTTTGTTTCCACTGTCTTCTCACCTGTCATCTTTTGGTGAGAAAACTGCTATCATCTTACCTTTATTTCCCTATATGTAATATTTCTTGGAACTAAATATTTTAAGTCACTTTCACATTTGAGTGCTGGTAGGTGGAAAAATAAGATCTTTGGACTGTGAAATCTGCCTCTTCATCTCTAGACTCAGTCTAAATTCTGTGTATGAGGCACTATGCTGGGCACAAGAGATATGCAGATACAAAACATGTAGGTCCTAGGGCCTATTTTCAGGAAACTCATAGTCTAATGAAGGAAACCCAGGTCACTTCCCACTGCTGGAAGGTGGCCTCCTTTCTGTCTTCCTCTCTATCCTTCCAAATACAACTTTGACTTTGAAAGCTGATACACCTTCTTAATAAGCCAGTCAATTGATTCCTCTAAGAATAGAAAAGGGCTTCAAGAATAGAAAAGGGCTTCAATAACAAAGCTGGTAAAAGTATCACTGTTTCTAAATGGAAGTGCCTTCCTCCCCACCACAGTAACTTTGATCGTCTGGGTTGTAAAGGTGTTAGACTTGTTCTTTTCATACCTGATATGGTTAGGCTTTGTGTCCCCACCCAAATCTCATCTTGAATTGCAGTTCCCATAATCCCCACAGGTCGTGGGAGGCAATTTAATCCTTGGGGCAGTTACCCTCATGTGAAAAAGATAGATCTGAATATCATGTGATAGTGAGTTCTCAGAAGATCCAATGGCTTTATAAGAGGCTTTTCCCCCTTCTGCTCAGCGCTTCTCCTTGCTGCAGCCATGTGAAAGAAGGATGTGTTTTTTTTGTTTTTGTTTTTGTTTTTTTTTTGGCCTAGGTTCACACCATTCTCCTGCCTCAGCCTCCCGAGTAGCTGGGACTATAGGCGCCTGCCACCATGTCTGGCTAATTTTTTTTGTATTTTTAGTAGAGATGGGGTTTCACCGTGTTAGCCAGGATGGTCTCGATCTCCTAACCTCATGATCCGCCCGCCTTGGCCTCCCAAAGTGCTGGGATTACAGGCATGAGCCGCCACACCTGGCCAGAAGGATGTGTTTGTTTCCCCTTCTATTGTGATAATAAGTTTTCTGAGGCTTCCCCAGCCCTGCAGAACTGAGTCAATTAAACCTCCTTCAGTTATAAATTACCCAGTCCCAGGTATGTTTTCATAGCAGCATGAGGATAGACTAATGTAACACCCAAGGTACTGATTTGCAGAAAGGTAGGAGTTATGCAGTAATATGAATCCACATAGAACTAAAAGTATGTTTTTGTTGCACTTAGTAATGAGGGGTCACGATCACTAAGCCATTTTTCTTCTTGTGTTGATCATCAGGGATCAGAGTTCATAGTCCTAGCTGGGATCATAGGCTCATCCCTTGAGTTGGGTTTACTCTGCACACTGATGGATAATCTTATCAATAATGCCACAACAGTGCATGAGGTTCCCAGTGGGAGATAGGAGTGCTGTTATACAAAGGAGAAGGAACGGATGTCCACCAGGTGAAAACAAAGAAGCCCATTGCATTTACAAATATTATGACCAGTAAGACGGTGCAATGTGAAGACTCTCTTCCCTGTCCCTACTAAGCACCAAAGTATTGATAACACACATATCTCAGCTCAACTTAAGTCAAAGTTGCTGGTTTTCCCATAACTTCTCATCTCAGTAATTGTTTGCAAAGAGTTGTTTAGAAGTATAAAGCAATGCTGATACTCATAATATTTCTACTTTTTAGGGCTTTATCTAGTTAATTTCTTCTTAAAAATAGAATCAACCTTGAAACGTTGATTAATTTTTTTTTCAGAAAATGTTAGATGCAAGGCACACAATATTACCAATGCTTGGAAAAGTTAGATTTGAATATCAAAAGCGTACATAGTGAAGTGGCTCTATGCCTTGGGAAGTGTATGCTGATGTATTTACTATGAAATGTGAAGCCCCTATTCTATTCTATAGTCTGCTGCAAAGCACTCCAGTTCTTGTGAATGTTCTGTACAGTACATAATTTGAACTGTAATATGACAATTATTTTTATGGGATTTGCAAATATTTTCATTTAAAGTTGTCTTTGTGACATTCTAACATCACCACATGTGAAGGTCACTATAACAATGTACCTAAAAATGCATATTAATAATAATAAAGATTCCTAAGTAATATATCATATACCATGTTCATCTCTGGGCTCATAGAACATTTGGTCTTTGTTTTATTTAGTTTTAGATTTCAATTACTCTGACATGACTGGACGTAAACCATACATAATAGTAAAATTCTATTCTGGAGCCTAGGATTTGCAGCCTAAGGCATTCTGACTGGGAGTCTGCCCCCATCTTCTTTGTTTGCTCCACCCTTTCCTCCACTGCAGACAAGAAAATAAGTATAACTCTTTGTTTTTGACTCTTTGTTTTAAAGTCAGAGAAAACATAGAGGAGTTGTTTTTTTCTTCCCCCAATGCATTTCTTTTATATAAAGGACATTTTTTCAATTTAAGCTCTGTGAGGGCAAGAATTCTCTTCCGCACTCTGTCCTAGCATCTAAAACAGTACCTCACATAGATGCTCTTGGATGTTGTTTAAAAATGCGTGCTTATGGCAACCAATGCGCAATGTCTTACCCAAAACCAATTATCTTAAAATCCTAGAATGGGAGCCTTATCATGGTCCTGAGCGATGTCTGTCAGCCTTATTATAGTAATGACTAATGAGCAATCTGCACAAGGACTTGGGTTTGCTCGTTATGTCTGAGGTTGCACAATGTGTTAATGATGGTGTGAGGAATTCAGTCTAGCTTGGATGATTCCAAGTCGATGAAAAGGATATATTTTTGTCATTCAGGAGAACCACCCTGGCAAACACACAACAATTCAAATTATCTCAAGACAACTAGAAATGATTATTTTCTTTGCAAAACAACAGAGGGACCTCCCTTTATCTGGTCCCAGCATTAACCACCAGATATGTAAAGGAGGAAGTCTTTGAGGTTACTGCAGCCGCAGACACTGTGCAAACTCATGAGGAGTCCCAAATGAGAACTGCCTGGCTGACCAGGCTGACATTAGAAGCAAGAGAGCTCATCATAGCACGCAATTATTGTGGTTTTACTTCACTGATTTGTGGTTGTTGGTCATGCAACAAGAAGTAACTAGAACAGAACTAGTAATGGGCAGCGTGGGGTGCTGACATAGGGATGTCAAGTATGTGCAGCACTGGCTTCAGAGCCAGGGGCCAGGTGGGACCAGAGAGGGTGGTGAGCTCCCAGCAGAGGCTGGAGGACTTGAGGGTGCTGTGAGTGAGGGTTAAAGGGAAAATGCCTGAAGCTGGAGAAAGGAGACCCTTGATATGAGGTGGCAGGAGGTTTGGCCTCACTGCTGCTCATAGAAAAATAAGTAAAGATGAGTGAGATGATTAACTGAGAAAATGTCCAGGCCGTGTGTCGAAGGTGCCACTTGGCCTTTTTCTAGTTGCCTATAACAAAATGAGAGAGGAAATAGATAAGCTAAAGAAGAGCCCATTAAATACAGAGGAGTCACTACCTGATGAGTCCAGAAATTATTTCTTATTCCCAGCTTGTTCAGAGAGCAATGATTCTCAAATCAGGGAACTGCCTCCAGGCAAAGCCCTGATCCACGGCTCTATGGGTAAAACATGGTTGAAGAAGAAAGCATGGATTTGACTTTACCCTTCTGTAAAATCTTAGAAAGATTTAGGACGGCACCTGAAGACCCTTTCAAAGAGACAGAGGTTGTCTAAGCCCTGTCAGGGCAGGACTGCAGGACCCTCTCTGTGAATGAGTGGCATCTCCAGCCATCTCTGGGATGTTGTTCCTCAGCAGCATCCTGGGAAGCCTGGACTAGAGGAGACGTGTGGGTGTGGCTTTCATCAAATGGCATGAAGTCCACTAAGTTTTAGAAAATATTTGTAGAGTTGTGAAGGAATCCTATTGGCAGGAACACTGTCCACTGGGACTAAAAGGGACAGAGACAGCAAACAATGAAAGGAGGGTTTGGATTCTCAAATGTCTACACTTTAGAAGCAAGCAGAGAAAACAGCTCTGGTGCAGACAAGTGCCACGTATTCGTGGTGAAGGAAGGACCATTCAGAGAGTGGATTCCAGAGTCCAGGATGGAGCCAAGAGCCATGGAAAGCTTTTCCGAGCAGTTGGACTTAGCCCTGCACAAAGAACTGCCGCACATGCGTGGCTGGACTTCAGGATTGCTGTAAACCAGTGACTCGCAGGCTGCCTTTCCTTCTTTTGGAAAAGGAATGTCTCCAGTGGTGGTTTTATGCCTGTCCCGCCCCTGTGTTGAGTGTGTGGGTGGCAGGTGATGTGTTTATTTCCATTCGTGGGTCTTCAGATGGAGGGTAACAATACTTCAAGAGCTGGACTCAAGAGTGACCCAGGAGCAGCCTCATCAAAACCTAAACTTGATTGAGAAGTTGACATCTCTTTTTCTCCAGCTTGAGCCTGGTGTGTAATACGCAGCCCTTTGGAGGTCTTGGAATGGGATGAATGGTTTGTGCATGTGGAAGAAATATGAATGCTTTGTGGCCAGAGGTAACATTGAGGAGGATTGAGAACATGCTCCCAAATTCTTCATGCTTCTTCCACCAAGCGGTGGAGTCTGATTCGGATCCCTTTCCCTTTAATAGGGACTAACCTAGTGCCTTTCCTCTTGTGAATAAAATGTGCCAAAGTGAACTTTGAGGCTAGGTTGGAAAAGATAACATAGCTTTTCTGGCTCTCTAAAGATAGTTGCCCTTGGAAGCAAGTTGTTATCCTACAACCCCAGGCTGGTGCAGATCCCAGGTACAGCGGCTCCAGCTAGGAGCCTTGGCTGGGGTTCCTGTTGAGGACAAATGTCCATCATCACCTGCAAGCCAGGAAACTTCAGATTCCTCCATTCCCAGCCACTGCGTGACTGCAACCACTTGAGAAACCCCAAGTGAGTAACACCTGGCTAGCTCCAGCCAACCCCCAGGACTCGTGAGAAATAATAATTAATAACAATAGGCTGGGTGCGGTGGCTCATGCCTGTAATCCCAGCACTTTGGGAGGCCGTGGCGGGTGGATCATCTGAGGTCAGGAGTTCGAGACCAGCCTGGCCAACATGGCAAAACACCGTCTCTACTAAAAATACAAAAATTAGCTGAGAGTGGTGAGGCATGCCTGTAATCCCAGCTACTCGGGAGGCTGCCACAGGAGAATTGCTTGAACCCGGGAACCCAAGAGGGGGAGGTTGCAGTGAGCCAAGGTCACACCACTGCACTCCAGCCTCGGTGACAGAGCAAGACTCTGTCTCAATAATAATAATAAATGACTGGTATTATTTCATATCACTAAGCTAGGGTTGGCTTATTATGCAAACAACCAGCAACTCTATACAATGAGCCAGGCATAGGAGACACAAGAGGGTAATGGGGACCGTGGGAGACCACAGAAGGTGTGCTCTTCTGCTCATCAAAGGATGTCACTGCCCCAAAGAAACTGGAAGCAATTTCCTTATTTTGAAAACCCTGGGATGAGCCAAACACAATTTCTGTGAGCAGGACTCCACACATGCACTGCCTGCACGCCACTCCTGGGGCAAGAGCTAGTTAGCGTGATTGATACTGGGATGCAGAGAACCCAAGCAACAAAAGGCATGCCCTCTTGCCAACCTGCTTTTCTCTCTGCTCTCACTGCTTCCCGTTCTGTTGGTGACTTCAAAAAAGAACATTTCCATTCCACAGCTGTATGCAAAGCTATGAAGCCCAGCCAGGCTGACCTTCTGGTGGCACGGTTAGGAAACAGTGTGTCTTATTTTCGGAAATTAGGAATTGCTGACCAGAAAGCCCAAACAAAGACCATAAATGCTAGAGACTGACAATGCTCAGAGGTTTTTGGGGTCTGACTCTGAGCTGCAAAGGCAATGCTTATTTATTCATTCTGTTTAATACAGTTCAGTAACCTTTAGAAATATTTTGAAAGTTGAAATGTGCAGTACAACTGGCGGCATCTAGACAACTTTATTTAGCCGGAGCTTGTAGCATTAATCAGTATCTGGAAATGAAGGGCTTTTATCTCCACTCAGTTTTTCAGGGGATTGTTGGAAAAATTAAACATTTTGGTGAAACAATTTTTTGAAGATGCATTTTTGACTCACGCCATACAATCCGAGCAAGTGTTTTTGTAGAAGTTTTATTGTCAGGAACAGGGCTTTGGAAACCCCTGACCAAGAAGGCCTTAACCTCCCCCTCAGCTTGACTAGACATTAGAGGGACTTCTTCATACCACTAGGCCCTGACCTCCCTGTTTTTCTAGAGCATCTACTATGGGGAACTCATAATTGCAAATTCTTTCTCTGCCCCATTGAGATGTAAATATTTTTAAAAGCCTCTTGCCAATTTGGCAGCTCAGGAATGCCTTTTCCAAGAACCTAGGAGCCATCCCTTGGAAAGGGAACCACTATAGGAGATGACATCCCTATCTCCCAGTTTCTGTGGGAGAGTAGGAACTAACTTCAGTGGGCTCCAATTAGCAAATACAGATGGCCCAATCATAGAGAAAAACGTGTACACTCAGGAATAAGTCAACGTGCTGGGCATATCTCATGGATCAACTCTTCCCCACACCATCTTTCCCCACCTTCTTTCCACCAGTGCAGCCCAGCGCCAAAACCCTCCTGCCTTTTGTTTCAGCTGGGTTAAGCTCAGACTGAGTTCTGGCCTCTCCCCAATTGTGACAGCTTTGAATAAAGTCTTCTTTGCATGTCAAACTCTATCTGGTACATTTTTTTTTTTTTTTTTTTTTGCTTTGAATCACACCATTGTTTTTCAGTTATTTATATTTTGATTTATATAAGATTTTGTATACTTATATTCTGAACTTTATAGGAGAGCCTGTTCAATTCTTGCAGGAATTGTGATGGTTGTGGGTTGTCGTTGGTGTGAATTCCAAACCAAATGTTGCATTATGATTGAGCGAAAGGCAGGCCACCGATATTCCAGAACAGCCTCAAGTCCCACCGCTCAGTGTGCCCAGTGGGGATGTTGGAAACAGAAAAGATACAAAGAAGTCTGTGGTTCAGGACCCAAGGGCTCCTCGAAAGGCTTGGCATCATCTCTAATAAAGACTCGCCTTTTGCTCAAGATCCCTTATGCTTAAAACCTAACAGTCTCCAACAGTGTGTTCTTGATTATTCCAGCCACAGAAGAGGCACAATGGGTGGCCTAGACCCAGGTGACTTCCTGTGGCACTGTGCTGGGCCTTCTCTGGCCAAGTCTAGACTTGTTAGCTCTTGCCAGAATTTGTGATCTGAGCCACAAGAGCCTTTTTCCTCACATAGTCTATTTGTCACTTCTGCTTCTCCAAAGAGAGTGAAATTCTGTAGGCAACAGCCACAGCTCCTGGTCTCTTTTAACCTCATCCTGTAGTGCTGGGCACTGAGCAGATATTCAATGTACATCTTTGTTGGCTTGGCTAGAAAGATATTTGTATCTGTTACTTACTAACCACATTTCCCATAGGCTAGCAGTGCTGGCCTTTGAGAATCTGTGGGCTTAGGGGAAGTTTCCTTTGAAGCTTATTAGGTATAAGATCCCTTCCTTCATTACCCCAGCTTTCCTTTTTCCTCTCTACACACACATTAGCCACCACTTATGCACCAATCACTGTGGCAGACACTGGGACAAAAATGTTAATGCAAGTCGCTAATCTGCACACTGAATTGAGAGTAGATTTCCTTCGTTAATAGATTTTGTCCACCTAAGAATTCATTTACTGAGTGAATATGAAATGTGATTTGATTCCTTCAAAGTCAATTTACATGAGCAACTCAGGCACACATCTACTGTGTACAGCTGAATGCCCAGTTTACATCTGTAGAAGCAGAAATTAATTTATCACGAATGGGAGGGGAAGTAGAGATATTATCTTATGTATCCTGATTATGTGTTCGGCAATTTGGCAATCTTTATGTATATGTTATTTACTTTTCACAACAGATCTTGGAGTTAGGTAGAATCGTTACGCTTATTGGATTGACAGGGATACGGAGGCTTATAACAATTAAATATCTCCAGTAAGTCCACACCATAGGGCAGCTGATATCTGAACCCAGTTCTGTCTGACATGGAACATGGAGTCCCACAAGGGGGACAAGACTTCCACAGATTCTTGGGTCAGTATTCTTTCCATGAGGATACATTGCCTCTTCCTCATGTTAAGAAAGCAGATTGCAGGGAATATTACTCAGCCATAGAAGGAATGAGGTACGGATGCATACTGTGGTGCAGATGAACCCCGGAAACATTATGCTAAGTAAAAGAAGCCAGCGTGAAAGGTCACATGTTGTGTCATTCTGTTGGAACAAAATATCAACAACAGGCAAATCCATAGGAGCAGAAAGAAGATGAGTGGTGGCCCAGGACAAGATGAAAGTGAAAGGGGGGGATGGCTAATAGATCTGGGGTGATGAGAATGTTTTGGAACTATGTAGAGGTGAAGGACACGCAACATCCTAATGTACTAAATGCTACTGAATTGTACTCTTTAAATGGTGGCTTGCTTTATATGAAATTCACCTCAATTAAAAAGAAAAAAAACAACAGAACTCCCCACTAATCGGGTGAGTCGGAAGAAAGGCCGACTGCTTTCTGCACTGGCAAGGCCTTGGCCATGTTCTAACCTGTGATGCCATGCTGTGGGATTTCAACAGGACCAGGTGGGCATCCCTGCAAATTTTGACTTGGGATCTGAATTAGCACTTGTTGGTGGAAGTGGGTCCTCAGGGATGAGTACGAGGGATCCATGCCAAGGTTATCACCTCCAAGGGTAGCACAGCTGCAGAGAGCTCAGGCTCTGGCTGGGATCCAGCCCAGACCCCTCCCAGATGGGTAATTCTTCCTAGGCTCTTCCAAGTCTCAGTTTCCTCACCTGTGAGGCAATATCTTCCTCTTACTGATGTACTGATGTTGTGTGGGTTAAGAACCAAGGTATGTAAAGACCCAGCACTGTGCCTGACACGTTCCCAGTGAGCCCCCAGCCAGTGGGACCTCACAGAACAGTGCTCTGCCATGGCACAGAGACCCTGTTGGTAAACGTCAGGTTGTGCTGTGCCCCACATAGCTCCAGAGCATGCAGGTTACTCAGTAGGGCAGTAAGGTGTAAGCACATGGTCTTGAGGGACCTTCCCAAACTCCCCCATCCATAATTTCCCTAGCAAATGCCCTCTGCTTTCCCGGGCCCTATGGCAGGTCTGATTTTGTTCTACTGATTCCCCATGGGCCACGTGCATCAGCTTCAGAAACACAGGAGCTGGTGTTCACACACACAGAGTCCTTGGGGAGGCTCTCCCAGCCCACAGGCAGTGAGATTCACAGGTGCCTTGGAATTTATCAATCACACAGCGGCTTGTAGGACCCATGGCCATGAGAGTCCCTTCTCTGAAGGACGAAAGTGCCTGGTGCGAGTCGCCTTGACCCAGAGAACAAAGTGCCCTTCTCGGAGTGCAGTGTGTTTACTTGCAATCTGGTGTTCATTTTCAGAATGTCTGAAGCATCCTTTGGACCAAAGGCTGCTGCATAATAGAGGCCCACAGCTCTTCCAGGGCTCCTTGACATTTGGGAGGCAATAGCTCTATTGTTCTCTGCCTCAAAGATATTAAGCACAAGCCCTTGAGGATGCTTTCTGTATCTTTTTGCTTAAGGCAGGAGAAAAGCAAAACTTTGTCTTTTCCTCTTGAATGTGAACACTCAGGGGCTAAATCAAGAAACAACCAACACATAATCATATGCAGGAGGGTTGGTAGAATTTGCTCCTCGGCTTAGGGACAGCTGCAGTAAGCTTTGTCATGAGCAATTTGAAGCCTCAAGAAAAAGTCGCCCTCAAGCCCCCTGGCTTTATCCAGCTGAGCATGACTGAAGTCCCAGCTGTCCTCCTCTCCACTTGAAGCTCAGCCTTGCATACCTGCTTTTGTAGCCAGAGCATTGTGATGAGAGGGAGGACGCTGTTCCGGGCTGGATTCAGGGTGGGATCACGCTCACTTTAGATCCCAGCTGGTCCAGCGTCTCCGCCTCCTGGCCGACAGGCTGTGCTGCTGTTGTTCTGGGGGCCGTGCACTACAGGGAGGTCTGCAAGTGTCCATTCCGATCCATTCCTGACCTTGAGAGTGGCTGTCCTTGTAACTGGAGTGTAGCCTGAGGGGAACTTTTAGGGGTGTCAGTCATGTTGTGTTGCTAGGTCTGGGTGCTGGTTATATGAGTTTGTGCAGTTTGAGATAATTCATCACACATTTGTTATCTCAATAAATACACCTTTTAAAAAGTATCCCTGAACTGATCTGCAGTAGCTGCACTGATTCCCCGTCCCTGTTCCTTTACACTGAATGATGAGTTGGACATGCCCATGACAAGTCTCTGAGCTCATGAGGCCTTAAGGAAAGATTGCACATGGGCACTGAAGACCTTTGAGTTAATGAAGGTGAGGAAGAGTGCTCCAGATGGAGGGAACAGGCATATCGGAGCTCAGATCCCAGAGACGCATTAGAAATGCTGGAAGCCCCATGGGAGGGCAGCGTCTGCATGCTATTGACGTGAGCTGAGGAGTCCAAGGCGTTCTTGTAAAATACACTGCCCCGTATCTGGACCTGACCATCTGACTTCGAGTCTCCTGTCCTTTCAATGTCTCTGCCCGGCCTGCCTCAGGCCTCCCACTTACTTCCACTCCTGGAGGGACGGGCTCTCCACCCTGTGTTGTGTCCTGTCTGTGACTGAGCCCTAAGTCTCAGGCCATACCTTTGTTCTCGTCTTTATTTCCTGATCCTGTCCTTGCCCACGTCCTGCACCCAGATCAGACCCCAAGCCTCCTCTGGTATTTTTGTCTTCACCAATGTCCCGGTGCGGGACAGCTGGTCTACCTGGTAACAGCAAAGCCTGACAGGCAACTATCCTGTCTCTATCAGCACTGCCTTTACCACAGCGGCCTTGTCCTGCTGCCCACCTAGCAGCGGAATGCGATATTTCAGAGAACTTTTCCCTCTTAAGAAGAAAGGCAGCCTGTAAAAACTATGCTCTTTTTTTTCCTGCTCCATTTTCAGTGAAACCAGGGGACAGATGGTCATCATCCCCCACGTTAAGGAAGAAAAAAAATCTCACAATTAAAACTGAAATGACCAGCATGTAAAAATATCATCTCACCAGAATTCTACAATACAAAATAAATAGCAACATTTCCTGATTGCAGTAAAGCTCAATGGTGGAGTTCTCTTTTTCAGAGTAGGCCAAATAATAATATAAGCTCACAAAACTTTAAAAGAACATAAATGATTTCTTTTATTTCTTAACCAAGGATTGTGAGGCACTAATTTACATGACCTCTGTCTGTCTTTGCAGCAGGGGACTTTAGTGCAGTTGTATTCAGAAGGGAGTCTCATAAGGACCGGGGCCACTTGGAGCCTCAGTGCTATTTTCGTGTCAGCAGACAAAAGTGGGAACAAAGCCGGCCTTCGTTTCAGATATGCAGGGGAGCTTGCTGCTGCATGAAGCTCTCAGAAATACTCGGAAGATGAACAATGGCTCCCAGAGAACATGAACAACACACATTTCAATTTCAGAAACAAATGCACATGAAAGATCATCTTTTATTGGAGAACATACATTAACTTATCCTCTCTTCAAAAACAACCAGGAAACAGTGACCTTTCCAAAGCCTTCATCAGCTGCAGTTTTAGGAGAACATAATAAATGCCACTAGACACCGTGGAGCAGAAAACACAAGGATTCAACAAATTAAACTTTGGAACACACACCAAAGACACCCAGAGTGGACCTGTGTTTACAGTCACTGCTATTGTATTATTTTTTCCATCAAAAAGTTGACATTCAGAATATTCAAGATATATGACTGCCCTTTCAGACTTCAAATTTGGATTTATTTCCTGGTGATGCTGTATTTATTTAGCCTTGTATTAATGTCATGCATCAGAAATGGGTTTCTATGAAAACAAAATTTCTTACTTGACTTTCTGCTCTCCAAATTCAGCATGGATGCCAGTAAAAGAATGAGATGTTAGTTTAGGTTTGATGCGCTTATAGCTCTTTACATGTAAAAGTGTAGTCACTGAAATCTTTTCTGGTGTGATTTGCCTTCCATCATTTTGTTTATGAGAATGTGTGAGTTAATAAGCTACAAAGAGCTAGAAATTAACTTTGGTTTAAAATTCAGGGAAATAGAATAAAGAGAATAGGCTTACACATATATTGGGAAAACGATCACATCTGGATGGTTTGGAAGGCCTCAGGAGAAAAGCCAGTTCCCTGTGCTAGAATTTGTCCTCTTTCCTGCTTTTATGGCTTGCACATAGGTTTGTATTGTCTTCCTGAGGTTTATTTATCAGCAAGGTTTCATCACCACCACCAGCTTATTTTCAAACCAAGTATGATTGTTGTTACTTACAAATTTTCTTGTCTTCTTCTTGTTCCTACACTCACTTTCTTAGGCTTTGGGACTATGGAAAGGACAAATGACAATTGCCATGTGAGCTCACCTCAGTGCTAAGATGCCTTATGGGGCCTCCTGTATACTGGGGGCAAAGCTAACCCTGTTTCCAAGTGACAGGGCTATGCATGTCTCCTCGGACTTGATACTCAGAGGTTTTGTTTTTTTTTAGCTCAAAATATAAAGTAAAATAAACCATTTAATCTTTCTCGGGAATGAACTGTTGTGTTGGCCAATAATGAACATGAAAATGATGCATCTGAAAGTAGAAGATGCTAATCTTGCAACAAATCTATTTTCTTTTCCTTAATGAGTACAAAGAGGTTTTTTTTTTTTTTTTTAGTCTGTGGTCCTGCAGAAACCAAAAGATTATGGCATACAATTATCTCACTGTCAAAAATTACACTTTGGTTGAAAATGAAGTCTACTTTCTTGAATATTTAGCCCTTAATTTTTTTTTTTGTTTTTTGGTTTTTTTGTTTTTTTGTTTTTTGAGACAGAGTTTTGCTCTTGTTGCCCAGGCTGGACTGCAATGGTGTGATCTCGGCTCACTGCAACCTCTACCTACCAGGTTCAAGCAATTCTCCTGCCTCAGCCTCCCGACTACATCTGGGATTACAGGCATGCGCCACCATGACCAGCTAATTTTGTATATATTTTTTTAAGTAGATATGAGGTTTCACCGTGTTAGCCAGGCGGGTCTGGAACTCCTGACCTCAGGTGATCCTCCCGCCCCAGCCTCCCAAAGTGCTGGGATTACAGGCATGAGCCACCATGCCTGGCCTAATTAATCTCTCTTTTTCATTTAAGCTCATTCTCCATTACAAGTTAAGATATGACAGCCAAGCATTTACTGAGGGCTAATAATGCAGATGCCTGACCCTAATGGCAGCCACACCTGGAGAGGTGCTGAGCACTTGCAACTCTGGTCAGAGGCTTGCCCCAGGGGTGAGGGGTAGGAGCAAAATCGTCCAGATGAGTGTCAGAGACGGGTCTCGGAATAAAGTAGAACCAAAGACCTTGAAGGTCAGGCAAGCTTCAGAGAGACTTAACACAGGTAGTTGCCCAAGGCAGAAACTCTCCTCTGTTTCACCCCATCCCAATTTATCTGTTAACTTTTACCTCTCAAACATCTCTCGACCACATCCACTTGTAAACTGCCCTCTTCCCACATTATAGCTCAGCTACCACCACTCCTTCCTTCCTGGACGGTTGAAGCAGCCTTCTCTCCATGCTCTGTTCCTACACACTCGCTATTCTCTAACCCATTCTCCATGTAGCAGAGATGCAAAACTCATCCCGCCCTTCTCCATTGCAAACTTTCAAGGACTTCCCATTGTCTCTAGGATTGAGCCTAAACATTTTAACCCTTATGTCCCAGGCCCTTCACAACCTGACTCCTACTTTCTACTAACCTCATCTCATGATGCCCTGACTTGGTTACCCCAGCACTCAAGTCTTAGTCGATTTGTTAACTCCTTAAAAACACTGTGCTCTTCTCTGTCTCTTTCTGTCTCTGTCTCCCTCTGTTTCTCTGTCTCTTGTTTCCTCCTCCATCTCCTGGCCTTCTACATACTATCCTCTTTGCCTAGAATCTGGTTCTTCTCTTTCTTGCCTGGCTATCTCCTGTTTATCCACTAAGAATCAGATTAAATATCGCTTCCCCTGGGAAGCCTTCCTTGACCCTCATGGAGACCATCAGAGTATTTTTCATACTTTATTATCCCTATTTGATTTTTTTTATTAGGCTATATATAGAGGTCCATAAATTATGGACTTCAGCCAAATCTATTTTTGTAAAGTCATATTCACCACACCCATTTATGTTTATATTGTCTATGGCTGCCTTTACACTGCAGTAGCAAAGTGGTTGTGGCAGGAGGCATATGACCCACAAATCTCAATTATTATTATCTGGCCACTGACAGAATGAGTTTGCTGTTCTCTGCTAGAAACAATTAGCTCAGATACCCCGGCATTATTCCATCATTATGACCTGGAACAGTGCCCAGCAGTAGTCATTTATTAGATATTTGTTGAATGGGTAAATAAATGAATGATTGTTGCACACACAGGCAGAGGAACACAGCACTAAAGCCAGACAGTGGACACAACTGGATTACCTTTGCAGAAGGTTTGCTATGTAGAAAAATACTAGGCACTGAGGTTCTTACTGCTGCTATTGCTGATACTATTTCTACCAGTTATGTATTGACTGTTTACCACATGCCACATACAGAGCGAACTGACTTACCTGGCTTTTCTCATTTAATCCTCTCCACAATCTAATATGGCTGGTTCTATTGTGATACCTATTTTACACAGAAATCAACTGAGTCTGAGAAAATTCAAGGGACTGGCCATCGTTCTACAGCTAGGAAGTGGGCCATGGGGAGCCCACCATTTTAATCTCTATGCTTCCATATGTATTATCTCTCCGGTCTATTTGAGGATTGTGTCTTTAGTTTCATTTTGCTTTGATGGAAAACATCTTTTTTTTGAGCAACTGGCTAGGTAGCGAGGTGAATTTTTTTTTTTTTTTTTTTTTTTTTTTTGTAGAAAATTAGCCTTCTGTATTGGAATTGGATTTCTCACAAATTTTATTGCAGCCAAAGGTATAAAATACATTTTCAAAATAGTTATATTTGAGCTGAAAAAATGCCCTAGTATTGGGCTACTAAGAAAATTATAAAATTATAAAATCAGAAACTGCATGAGAGGGACTGGTAAGAACTACCATAGCCAAACAATTTCAATTACGAACAGCAGCAGCATTGCTGAGAGGTGTTTTAATAGTTAAGGAATATGAGTTTTCTCCTGTGTGTAAAGATCTGATGAGTGGTGGTGATTGGTTCAAGATGCCAAGGACATATCAGCTTTGCACTGGATTATAAATAGCACAGGTATTTCAGCACAGTGTCTGTGGTACTCAGCAGAATAAACAGTTATATCGTATACTGACAGAGTGGAGTAATGTTTAGAGTTTGACTTTGGCCTTCTTTTCACTCCTAACTTCTCAAAGTTGGAATCACATTTTTATTCATTTATCTTCAATCCATGACATTATATGTGATTCATATTTTGTTTGTCTTTCCTTTTTCTTGCTTAGTTATTTACTCTAAAATAGGTCCATAGAATGAAGAAGAATTGAGTGCAAAATAAAAAGCCAAAGAAAACTTGTATTTCCAAAATTTGATGAACTAGCTGGAAAAGGCAATATTCATGATTGATAACGAAGCTTGCTTGGCTGAAGGATGAGGTTGTCCACCCAAAGGGAAAAATAATTTGAGCTTAGTGTCATGGCCAAAGTTAGAAGTGATGGAATTGAACATTTGAAGTAAAATCTTCAGTTTCTCTTATGATACAGACCTTTTAAAAGTTTAACTATTTGAATTATTAAACAAAAACCTCCAAAGAAAAGCCCAGGACCAGATGGTCCTACTAGTGAATTCTACAAAACATTCAAAGAAGAATCAATACCAATTCTTCTAAAACTCTTCCAAAAAATAGATATGAGAGCATTCTTAGCTTATTCTATGAGGCCAGAACTACCTTGATACAAAAATCAGGGGAAGACATCACAAGAAAAAAACAGACCAGTTTGCTCCATGAATATAGACACAAAATACCAACAAACCCAAGTTAGCAGCATATTGAAAGGGCTATGCAAATAACCAAGTGGGAATCATTTCAGAAACACAACATATCCAACTCAATCAATGTAAGGTACCACATTAGTAGAAGAAAGAGAGAGAAAAACAAGATCATCTCAATAGATCCAAAAAAAAAAAAAAGAAAAACATTTGATGAAATTCAACACCCTGTCAAGGAAAAATCAAAACAAAAACAAAAACAAACTTGGAACTAGAAAGGAACTCTCTCAACTTAATAAAGGCCATTTATGAAAAACCAAAGCTCATTCATACTCAATGGTGAAAGACTGATAGCTTTCCCCTAAGATTATGGACAAAACAATGGTGCCCACTTTTACCATCTTTCCAGCATTGTTCTGGAATTCTGTCCAGAGAAGATAGGGAAGAAAAAGAAATTAAAAGACACCCAAATTGGAGAGGAAAAATAAAACTATCTCAAATTACAGATGATATAATCTTATATAAAAACCCTAAGGAACCCACACACACAAACTATTAGAACTACTTAATGACTTCATTAAGATCAACACAAAAATAAATGAATAGCAATGAATCATCTGAAAGGAAATTACGAAAAATAATTCCACGTATAATAGTGGAATTTCAATAGAATGAAATACTTTAGAATCAATTTAACCAAGGAGGTGTAAGATATTACACTGAAAACTATAAGATATTGTGGAAAGAAATTAAAGAAAATCTAAATAAATAGACATATTCATGGTGGGAATACTAATATTAAGACAGTGAGATGGTTTGGATGTTTGTCCCCTCCGAATCTCATGTTTAAATGTAATTCCCAAAGTTGGAATTGGGACCTGGTAGGAGGTGTTTGCGTCACAGGGGTGAATTCCTCATGAAGTGCCCTTCCCAAGGTAATGAGCTCTCATTCTGTTAGTTCATGAGAGTTGGTCCTTTAAAAGAGCCTGGCATCTCTCCTGCTCCCTCTCACCATGTGATACAACAGCTCTCCCTTTGCCTTCCACCATGATTGGAAGCTTCGTGAGGCTCTTGCCAACAGCAGATGACAGCAGAGGACAGCAGATGACAGCACCATGCTTCCTGTAGAGTCTGCAGAACCATGACCCAAAATAAACCTCTTTTTCTGTATAAATTAGCCGGCCTCAGGTATTTCTTTATAGCAACCCCAAAACGGACTAACACAAATGGCAATACTCTCCAAATCAATCTATAGATAATTGTAATCCCTATCAAAATCCTGATGGCTTTCTATAAAGGTAGAAAAACTGAACCTACAATTATAAAAATTCAAGGGACTCAGAATAGCCAAATCTGTCTTGAAATGGAAGAACAAAGTTGGAAGACTCACACTTCCTGACTTGAAACTGACTACAATTCTACACTAATCAGGACGTATAACACTGGCATACATATATCCAGAGATCAAGGGAATAGAATTGAGAATAGAGGGGAAAAAAGCATAGTATATGGTCAATTGATTTGCAACAAGGGTTTCAACATAATTCAATGGGATGGAATAATCTTTTCAACAAATGGTGCAGAGACAGCTGGATATCGCATGCAAAAGAATGAAATTTGACCTGTCTCATGTCACATACAAAAACTAAGTTAAATTGTATCAGAAACAGAAATTAAGTTCTAAAACACTGGTGAATGAAAGCAAAGATCTAAATAAATCAAAAGATATCCTGTGTCCATGGGTTGAAAAACTTAATGTTGTTAAGACAAATTGTTAAGCTCTTAGAAAAAAAAATGGGGTAATTTTTTATGACCTTAGATTTGGCAATGGTTTCTCAGATATAACATCAAAAGTATAAACAACAAAAACATAAAATAGATAATTCAGACTTCATCAGTTTTAAAATCTTTTCTGTATCAAAGGACACTATCAAGAGTAAAAAGATAATCCACAGAATGAGAAAACATTATCAAATTACATATCTGATAAGTGTCTAGCACCCAGAATACAAAGAATTATTATAACTCAACAACAAAGACTAACCTGATTAAAAATGGGCAAAAGCCTTGAATAGATATTTCTACAAAGATGTACAAATGGTCAACAGGCATATGAACAAATGTTCACCATCAATATCATTTGGGAAATTCAAATCAAAATTACAATAAGATAATACCACTCTATACCCACTAAGATGGCAACAATAATAATGGTAAGCAAAACATAGCAAGTGTTGGTGAGAATGAGAAGCAACTGGAACTCTTCCACCTTGCTGGTGGAAAAGTAAAGCAATGCAGCCACTGTGTAACACAATCTAGCAGTTTCTCAGTAAGTTAAACACAGAATTACCATATGAACCAGCAAAATCACTCCCAGGTATAAATCCAAAAGAATTGAAAACAGGTGTTTGAACAAAAATTTGTACATAAATATATATAGTTGTGCAATTCACCATAGCTAAAGGTAGAAACCCCAAATGTCCAATCGATGAATAAGTAAAATGTGGTATATCCCCAAAATGGAATGGTATTCAGCCATAAAAAGGAATGAATTACTTACACATGCTAAAACATTGATGAACCTTCAATCCTTTACACTATATGAAAGATGCCAGACATGGAGGTCACATATTGCATGATTTCATTTGCATGAAATGTCCAGAACAGGCAAATCAATAGGCAGAAAGTAGATAAGTGGTTACTAGAAACTAGGGATAGAGAGTGATGGTAAGTGACAACTTCATAGGTACAGATTTCCTTTTAGGACAATAAAACATTCTAGAACTAGAGAGTGATAATGGTAATGGTTGCACATGTGAATATACTTAATACCACTGAACTGTATGTTTTTTTTTTTTTTTTTTTTTTTACAAAAGCACTATGTGTTCCCTGCTAAAGGTTTCAGACACACAAAAGCAGTAAGAGAAAAATGAAATGTACCTGTATTCCTAAAAATTAACTACAGTGATTTTTTAAAATGTTGATCCTTTCAGTCTGTCATGTGCATATGGGTGTGTGCACACAGTATTTATTTTCATTTCTAACAAAACTGTTATTATACAGTACATAATGCTTTATAATCTGTTTTCCCCCTTCCTATATCATGAACATTTTCCCATTGTCGTTTTGTATTCTCCCACATCACATTAAATGCCTAGATAATATTCCATCTTATGGATGTAACATAATTTATTTAGTCAATTTCTATTGTTGGATGGATTCTAACATTTTAGAGTTGGAATACACTACAGACATTATCGCATCCAACTTATTTCTTTCCCAAGGTTTGTAGCTGTAAGCCTTTAATACATGGCACACAAAGGCCATTCACATTTTGAAAACAGTTAATTTTCCACTTTCCAGCTGGATTTGGGTGTTGTATGGGCTTTGGATTCACCATTCAGGAACCTGAAAGATGGAAATGGTGGTGTGGGGGAGTGGTTAGGAGGGGGAATGAGCCAGGTGTAAAATAGTGCCCAAACATCAAAATTCTATCCTGAATGGTTTTGTTTTCCTGAAAAATAGATATGGAAGGCCACAAAATAGGTTGCATTGAATCTGTTGATGACAGTTCCATCATGCAAAATAGATAATGCCTCAGAGAGAAGCAAATAAGTAGCAGAGCCCATGGCAATGAATGCCTCCTGTATTGAAGCAGTACTTTGCCTTACCCACAGTTCACAGAATGAGAACATCCCATCACTTGGTCACGCTGTGCTGAGCTTCCCTTTGTGTTTCCAGAGGCGTATGAGCCAGGCATGAGAAGCAGTTCTTTACTTTTTCATTTTCATTGACGGTCAGAATCAGAGAAATCAGGATATTATCCAACAATCTCTTTAGATCCAGGTGACTCATATCAGGTTGAAAGTAAATATGTTCATTCCTTGAGGTATATAAGAAACACAACACATATTTTGGATGCTTGAAAATCAGTGAAGCTGATATGTATGTTTCCTAAGACGTTTCTCATGATAGGTAAGGTTTTCTAGCTAGAGCCATTAGACTTTACTTGTCACCAGGTCATTTCTCTTGTGGGTGACTTCTTACTGACTCCTTCTGTTGGTTTAGTTGGGTGTGGGAGGGTGCAGATGAGGCCTCATTAAATTGGCTAGATTTAAGCTTAGGTATTAATCCAAGTCGGATTGGTTTGAAGAAGGATCGTTTCTTGACCTTTCTTCCTATTACATTGAGTGGATTTTTCTTACTGAGTTATAAGAGGAGGGCATATAACTCAGGCACCAATTATTTTCCCATATATATATATATATTTTCCCATATATATATATTTTTTTCCCATATATATATATATTTTCCCATATATATATATTTTTTCCCATATATATATTTTCCCATATATATGTATATTTTTTCCCATATATATATATTTTCCCATATATATATTTTCCCATATATATATATTTTCCCATATATATATATTTTCCCATATATATATTTTTTCCCATATATATATTTTTTCCCATATATATATTTTCCCATATATATATATTTTCCCATATATATATATTTTCCCATATATATATATTTTTCCCATATATATATATTTTCCCATATATATATATATTTTCCCATATATATATATATTTTCCCATATATATATATATTTTCCCATATATGTATATGTAAACAGGAAAATAGATATTTATTTGTGTTTAATGACTTGTGCCAGTTACAGAAGGATTTCTATATGGCCCCAGTATGTCTTGACTAACTTGATGAGCTTTACAGAATAAATATCTATTTATGTTTAGTTGCAAGCAAAAGACATAGAAATAATATGTAATATATATATAACATATAAATATATATGTTTATATATATATATTATTTCTATGTCTTTTGCTTCCCATTAGACTGTATTCATGGTACACAGAAATTTTGAAAGGTTGTTCAACTGAATGAAAGATGAAATATTTATTTCCATTATGGTTTCTAGCCTTTATGTTTTGATTAGTAACGCCTTCCATCTTCAACATTACTGTTTGTTTTTAATATTTCTTTGTATTTTATTTCTACATGTATATAGAGAATGCCCCCTCTCCTACTTAGCTGTCGTAGCCACCCTGGATTTAGTTATTTTTTAATATGGTGTGAGGCAGGGAGATAAGCAATACTATTTCAAGGCCACCAGCTATAAAACTTTGTTTTCCAATAACAGATGACTACTCAGAATGCATTTTCTCTCCTTGGAAATAAAACATAAAAGAAGTCCTTCTTGTTGAGACAGTGGTAGAAACTTCATTTTATATGAACTCCTAGTCACTGAACTCCCAACAGTCTTATTCCTAATAAAAGCTAACACAAAGCTTAGACACATGTTTCTATAGCCCCTTAGTCACCGTTCTAAGGGAAGACATTCTAAAGTCATTCACAGGTTGATAAAATGCTTTCTCATAACTTGTGCCAGTTACAGACAAATTTCCATATGGCCCCAGTATGTCTTGACTAATTTGATGAACTTTATGGAATAAATAGATAAGTATAGGAGATAAGGTCAAAACCCCTAAGTCCAGAAAATTCTCCTAAGAAAGACTTCTCCTTTGTGCCTGGTCCAGGGAATTTGATTTATATGCAATTGGCCATGGGGAAAAATAAAAGAACCACTGATGGGACGAAGCTTCCCAAGGGGTAGGACTTACAAGTAAGTCATGGTGCTCAAGGTTTGCAGGGAGGTTTGTGACCTAGAATCTCAGTGATCCTGGCTTCAGCCTTCTACTCTTTTGATAATTTCTATATGGTTTGGCTGTGTCCCCACCCAAATCTCATCCTGAATTTTAGCTCTCATAATTCCCATGTATCGTGGGAGGTAACTGAATCATGGGGGCGGTTTTTCCCATGCTGTTCTCATGATAGTGAATAAGTCTCACAAGATCTGATGGTTCTGAAGAGCAGTTCCCCTGCACCTGCTCTCTTGTCTGCCGCCATGTAACACGTGACTTTGCTCCTCCTTCAGCTTCTGCCATGATTGTGAGGCCTCCCCAGCCATGTGGAACTGAGTCCATTAAGCCTCTTTCCTTTATAAATTACCTAGCCTTAGGTATTTCTTCATAGCAGTATGAAAATGAACTAATACAATTTCCTTGATGAAAGAGGATTTTTCCTTTGCCAGCAAAGGGAACACAGTTCAAACCAGCATCTGTCAGCTGAGATACCTTGTTCCTTCTTTGTTTACCAGACTATAGACAAGTGCAAAGAGCCTCTTCTAAATGCAGTGGAGCTAGTTAAGTTAACCAGAAGGAAGGAAAAGCACACTGAGTGATCCGGGGCACAACGACCACTGAGTTATTCCAAAAGAACAAAATGTCCTCATCGATTGAATCACTTAGTCATTTCTTGCCCATGAATTTCTCCCACTAGTGCATGTTGACCTTCTGGTGGAAGCATCGCCGCCCACAGAAACTTTCTGCTCTTGTTCCCAGAGCCTTTCTTCCTAGCGTAGTAGCACTGGTAGTGTTAGCAAAGACTAGAGGTGACTCAGTAAGGAGGGGTGGACCATCCCGCCCCACATCTCATGCTAAACTGAGAAAACAGCAAAGGCCAGAGGACATTGCTGAGTGGACGCTGGGATGCTGTATTCGCATTCATCTCTGATGCAATTAACAAATTCATAATGAACGTATTCCACAAACCTCCCTCTGGAAACTTTTGGGAGCTATGCATGTTTTCCAGGAACCAGGTGAATTCAGGGAGGACTAAAGGTTTCCAGAGCCCAATCCCCTCCTAGAGCTCACCTTGGCTTTTTCTTCTTACCCTCTTGAAATGTGTTCCTATTTAGTTCTTTAAAAACATGAGTCATGAGCCTGCCACACTAGTACCTGCTGGGAGATGAGAGGGGAGACTTGTTTCAGTTAGAGTCTCTCCCTTATTCTTTTGTCAGTGTCTGGCCAGATGCAAATTGTCAAATCCTGTCATAGCAGGAAGCTCTGTGACTATTCAGGGTCATGAATTATGTTTTTTTTCCAAGCTAGAGATTGAACCATTCTCAGGTCTAGAGGTTCCTTATAGGGATGGAATTCCAGGATTTCAGAGGGCTCTTCTTGTCTTACAAAAAGAAAATATTGCTTAGGCACCAGTTCACTCATGTGTTTGTGTGTGCTGGCAAAGTAAAGATGGTTTCTTGGAATTGGGTTCAGTATCTTACACTTACTGGCGCCTGAATGCCCATTTAATTGTTTGTTAAACCCAGCTATAGATCTTTCTCTTTTCCAAGTTTTTGATCTCCCAGAAGTCCAAACGTACCATTAGGTGCCAAGGAACACCACACCTGCTTACAGCTCTGTGGTCATCACAGAGAAAGTTAGTGGGAAAAGGGCCTGGAGCTGGCTGAAGGTGCATGCTGGCTTGAGGCTGGCACCTCTACCCTTGGGATGTTGGCATCTGACCTTGTACTTGGGAACCTCGCCACAGAGAAGCAGATGGACCTGGGGCTGGAGCAGCCAAGAGACTCTGCTTCTGCATCCAGAGTGTTTGTGGCCGAGTGAGTCTCTAATTCACAATGTCAAATGAGCTTGCCTTCCACAGCCTCAACTCCTTTGGTGAAGGACGGGGCTCTGTGCCAGATATGCTTCAGAATGTACAAAGTGGAGCCTCTGTCTGAGCCCCTTCCTGAGAGCTGAGTGAATGCTTTACAAGGTGTGTCGACAGCTGGCTGCACAGGTGACCTCTGCTGGGACCCTGGAGAACTCCCTTTGGCTGACGTGGCAGGAGGTGGCTCTGGGAGACAGTGACATGTCCCCTGACAGGCCTAAGTGACAGAGCATTGCTCGTTGCCTGGGCTTCAAACCAAGCTATGCTGTTTAGCAGACTGGAAGCAAAAACTAATATCAAGGGGGAGAAAAATCCATGGAAGGGGTATTGGGTGCCAGCATGCCTTTAGCACTTCCTATCTACCAGCGTGTGAGCTAGGGCAGCCATCACAGGCTTATTGCTATGGTGCCCTTTTGATAGCTGAGACTGAAGGTTAGAGAGGTCATGACACTTGCCCCAAGTTACAATGTGAAACCAAGGAGACAAGACCCCAGCCAAGACTATCTGAAATGAGACAAGACCCCCACTAAGGCTGTCTGACTCAGCCGTATCAGGTAAATCCTTCAGACCTATGCTGTGAGTAGAGATGGTATTTAACACAATCCTCCCAAAATCAACTAAAGATAGTGAGGAAAAAAAACAAAGTCTCCCCTCCCACCTTCACTCTTGCAGCTTGAACTCCCTCCTCCTCGCGCCAGCAGCCTTGACCATGTGACAGCAAAACCAAGTTTGCTTTAGCAGATTCTGTCTCCTGACCTGCTGCAAAGATCTGGGGAGGAAGCTACTTTCTTTTATGCCCTGTAACTGTTTTTGGTATAAAGCCTTAGAAGATGAAGCCTATCCTGATTCATCTATTCCCCAAATATCTGTTTTTCTTCTCTCCCGGGGTCTGACCTTCTCCTCTTCTTTCTGCACAGTGTCGGCTGTCACAGATCGCAAATCTAAATGAGTCCTATAATTTCCCCAACAATGTCCAATTGGTGAACATGGCAGCTGAATAGGCACTGTGTACGTATTGAAAACCCGTAGGCAAGCAAAAATGACAGCCACTTTTTTACAAATGTGACTGAAACTTACCAACTCCTCCATCCCTCCACCCTCACTGGGGGTCTTATTATTTTCACAATTACTAGTTAGATACAAAGCAGGTGTGTGTGTGTGTGAACGTGTGTGTGTGTGAAGCTCCCTGTTGCTCAGATACAAAGGGAGAACACGTTCTGTTTGTTGTTTTAAAATCTTAAAAAAATACTAGCTTTCTTGCCTTTACTCTCCAGCTTACAGCCTACAGGTGCAGGAAAACCCCAACTGTGGTCCCTACTCAGCCCTTTGTGCAAAGGGTGCAGACATTTCCTTCAAAAAGGTTAGGTGCTGATTTGCATGGGGCTTACATGTACTTAGCATATTGATTGCTCATTTCCAGCCCAAGGCTGAGCACCCAACCTCCGGTGCTGCCCCTCCCCTTCTGCCACCCACCTCACGCCTATCTGCTGCAGGTGGATTTTTAACTACAAATCCAACATGTATTTGGGGAGCTCCACCTTGAGGTGAGAAGCTCCTTCAGAGTGATGGTGAGTACCTAGACCAGAAGGAATCATGTTTTAGAAAATACAGTAATAAAGTTTCAGGAAGACTCATGTTGCTATAATTTTAACATAATTAAAAGGCCAAGATGATATCCCTCAACATATAGAACTCAGTTTCTTTTTTTCTTTCTATCACTCTAGTGGGAAGAATAAGTTGTATACTGACCAAGTGCAAGTCACAGGGGGTAAAGCTGAGACCTCCCCTAGAATTCCTTCTTAAGATCTCACATTTCCTTCCTATTCTGAAGGATATCAGTCAGTGCACCTCTGTTAAGATGACCACCAATATCTTGTGCCTCTGTTTTAGGGAGGTCTGCCTTCCTCATCTTCCTGGCTGACATTCTGCATTAGGGCCCCACATTTGCTCACACTTTTCTCCATATACACAGAGGCCACATGGTTGCTTCATTTGTGTGTTAATTTTTTGTGTATAACTGCTCCAATATTCCTCCTGAGCTGTCCCATTTGCTTTATGAGAAAGGGTAGAAAAATTCTAGTTCATGCCAATCATCTTGGAGTTAGTCTCCTGAAATAATGTGTTTAGGATGGTAAACCTCAGTCGCAACTTTCAGATTTCTATCACCTTCCGTTTCTTTCCAAACCAAAAGATCAGGTGTAGAGGTACAGTGTGTTATGTGTTTGTGGCAGAGGAAAGCAGGAAGCTGTAGATTTATAGGGCACCTAGGGAACCTTCATGCATCCCCTCCTCGGGTATCTGCAGGGACGTCCATTTTCACCCTGGTTGCTGTAAGTCACATGGTCCTACTGAGATCATATTTTCATTTCTATTGCTGAGTAACAAATTGTCCCCAAACTGAGAGGCTTAAGATTATTTTTCTCACAATGTTGTGGGTCAGAAATTTGGGAAGGGCTCAACCAGCCAGTCTCTCATGTTGTTCACACAAAATGTCAGCCAGGACTGCCATCATTTGAAAGCTCAACTGGTCAAATGTTCAGAATGACTGGCAGTTGACACTGGTCATCAGCTGGGAGTTGAACTGGGCTAGCAGCCAAAGGACTGACATGGGATCGAATCATGGTGGTTTCAGGATAGTCGAGCTCCGTGCACAGCACCTAAGACGTCAGAGAACAAATGTCTCGCCAGCAAGGAAGAACCATGTTGCCTTGTAGCACCAGGTTTCAAGAGTAACACTGCACCACTCCAGCATACCCTGTGGTTAAAAATGACCTTGAACATGCCTGTACTCAAGGGTAGAAAGTAACAGTGTTCTCAAAGAACATGTGTTGTGGCAGATATCATTGTGGACACATTTGGAAAATGAAGTCTGCCATGGCTGACCGGGTGTTATTCTAGATCTTTCTGTGCTAACCTCTCTTTGATGAATTATTATAACCTCCATTTAACCACTAGCTTGGAATGTGGGGTCACCTTGTTCCTTGCCCCAGTTCACCCCTAATGTAGAATGTTTGCTGGATTTCAACTTAACTACTTCCTTTATTTCCTCCTTTAGAGACCACCATGGCAGACACCCAATGGTCTCTATTCCTTCCCCTTGAGTTTTGTAGGAGCTAGGAATTTAGGAAAGGAACCCTTTGTGACTTCTGAGACGAGTCGTAAAAGGTGGTAGAGCTTGGGTTGCTCCCTCTTAGAGCACAGGCTCCATCCTATGATGAGGCTGCAGAGGCCACATGAGAAGGCCCTGAGGGTGTTCTTGCTGATAGCTCCACTGCTGTCCCACCTGACAGGCAGCACCAATGGCCAGACGTGTAGGAGTGAGGATGGCCGCTGATGTTTCCTGCTCCTGCTCTTGAGTTATCCTCAGGTTTAAAGTCCTCAGTTGAAGGTGTAGATGTTACCAAGCAGAGATGAGCTGTTGCCCATCCTGAGTCCTGAGCCAAAGACAGTGAGAGATCAGAAAACGGTTGCTGTTGTTTAAGCCACTAAATTTAGAGATGGCTTATTATGCAGTAATAGTAACTGGAACATCTGCTAACCCATTAGGATAAATACAAAGAAGGCAACATATATAGACCCATCATAATTAAACTGCCAAAAACCAAAGTCAAAGAGAAAAACATAGAAGGAGCCAGAGAAATTAACATGCTACATACAAGGAATTACAATTCAGAAAACTGATGATTTTATCTCAGAAAAAAATGAAGACCAGAAGACAGGGGAAAAAATATTTTTAGACTGTTGAAAACAAAACAAAAACTTTCAGCTCAGAAGTCTGTATCCATTGTGGTATCAAATGATCTGACTTTGGAGAGAGAAATATCTGATTAGAATCCTAGTTCTATTGCCCTATTTCCAATCCTACAATGTGGCATTAATACAAAAAATATGACATTAATATACAAAATATGACCCAGGCAAGACTTTACATCTCTGAGCTCCAGTTTCCATATATTTTCTTTACAAAGAAAAAGTCCTATTGCAGCCATTTGACAGTGCCATTATGACATTCTATAAACAATAAACATGAAAATGCTTTGTAAACTGAACTAACACAAAGACTTAGTAGAATCTGAAACAGACTTACTCTTGCTTTCCTTTGAGCACACATGAAAGATATGTATACAGTAGGGAAGACTAGAGTTCTAGAGTCAAATGTGTAAGGATTAGATGGCTCTTTTCACTACTTGCTGACTGAGATGACTTATACTGATTGATCATTCATCCTCTTTAAACTTCACTTTTTTATATCAATCAAATGGTAAAGTAATAGAATTACTTGAGAAAGCTGTTGCAAGGATTAAATGAGATACACAAAGATACTTCACTGTGCTTGGTATAGAGTGGCTCAACAAAGAGTAGGTTTTCTACTATATTAAATGTATGTATTCATCATCGATTTGGGAAATGTGTAAAAATGAGGCAATAGGATAATTCCCACTGTCCAACACTGGACAGGTTGTTTATCTCCCTGAACCTTAGTTCCCCAGTTGTGGAAATGAATGTGAAGAGTCAGCACAGGGTGAATGTGAGGCTTGTGGAATGTATACGGCACTCGTGTGCTCAAACAAAGGAAAGCAAAAGTAAGTCTGTTTCAGAGTCTACTAATTATTTGCATTGGTTCAGTTTACAAAGCATCTTCATATTTATTGTCTATAGAATGTCATAATGGTGCTGTCAAATGGCTGCAATGGGACCTTTCTCTTCGTGAAGAAAATATATGGAAACTGGAGCTCATAGGTGTAAATCCTTGCCTGGGTCATATTTTACAGGAACAGCTAGATGGTTACTGCCACTCTGAAGCTCTCTGTCCTGTGTAGACCCTCCCTCTCCACTTCCCTCATGTGATTTTCTGTTGTTGGGAGTGGGTTCTATTTATACCACAACCCAGTAGGTTTTAAGGTGGTGTATATGGTATTCAAATTTGCAAATTTGGCCAATTGTGACATCAGAAAATGTTACGGTGTAGCACAGCCTTGAGGCTTGGGTTCAAGCCCTAGGTGTACCACTTGGGTGATTTGGGACAAGAGGCTTAACCTCACTGTTCTCAGTTGGTTCCTCATTTGCAAAATGAAGATAATAGCAAAGTCTAGCTCATAGTGTTATGTGAAGGATTCATGAATTAATATGTAAAACGTGCTTAGCACAGTAGCTGGCATGTTCTCAGTGTCACGTGGTGGCTGTTATTTTTCTCCATGAGATTGCAAGCTCCATAAAGGCAGGGATTCTTGTTCATTCTGTTCATTGCTTGGTACATTGTGGTGTTCAATAAATATCTGCTAAAAGTTGCTGAGTAAATTTTGTCCTTAAGTGCCTTCCATGTTGCTAATAATAATAAAAAGAACAACACTAACTTCCAAAATAATTTTCAAAGTAACATGATCAATAATACGTGATGCTGTTCTCCCGTCTCTGCCCTGAGCTCAGTTGCCCCTTTGATGCTGGCACCACAGACCCCCACACTGCAGGATGCCCAGAACACTCATTCTGTTTTCTGTTTCTGTCTCCCCCTGCCCAGCCTGGCCTGACTGGGGAGATGTCTATCTCAAGGTGTTTCCACCTGCTTCCCCTTGAAGACGTTGATTTCCTTCTCAAAGTCTCCCACTAGGATAAGCCCCCAAATCATGCTAGTTATGCATCTTAACAGTGTGGGATGGAATGATGCTTTAGGGACAGGGAACCTTCCCCAAACCCTGCAAATCACTCAGTTCCCCTTGAGAAAGAAATGGCTTGATTGGTGGCATTTGTGGAAAGGGGTGGGTGGCAGGTGGAGGGGGGCGGGGGGCGTGGTTATTAAGTCACAATGTAGAAATGAAAACACACAATTTGAAGTCTAAAATATTTTAAAGCTTCCCTGGACTCACAGGCCTCCCTTCCACTCACAGCCTTTTGAAGTAGCTCTGTGGACTTGCACCAGAGACATGAAAAGCTGAAATCCAGCTGCCGTTCATTCCTGCTTTGAGATTAGAAAAGGTAGAGCCAAATTTGGGCTACGATACTCGGAAGCTTTTCCCCAGCTGATGGAGGCCTGCCCTGGAGGTGCTCAGCTCCATCTCTGCTGTCCAGGCTGTGAGCAAGAACACCTAAGAAAAGCCAGCAGCCTCCTTCACTCTTCCTCCCCATCCATTCAGGTACAGGCCACAAGTCTGCAGCATCTCACTACAAATTTAGCACAGAGGCAGTGATCACACCATGATGAAAAAAAAAAAATAGATTAAAAAGAGAGGAAAAAAATCAGCTACTAGAACAAAAGCCAAACAGAAATGTGTTCCTTAAATTATTAGTAGGTATTAGAGGTGATTTAGCGCTCACATGGCCATTCCTACAACTGCAGAGACCCTGCAACGTATCTTATTCCCTTTGTAATGCAGATGGCACTGAGGTTGCTCTCATCTTCTGGGCTTATAAGCAAATATGTTTAATTTGGATGTAATACAGCCAGGAGGGTGATTTCTCCAGATGGCAATTTAAGCAACAGATCAAGAGATGAATTAAGCACCTCATTCCTTCAGATTTTAGGAGATCTGCAGGTGCCAGGGATCCTGCCTCCAGCTTGGGTCCAGGGGAAATTTCAGCCAAGATGAAGCCTCTTATTGGCTGTATGAATTCCAGCCTCCTTCATTAACATGGTAATTATCCAATTAGTTAATGCTCCCTTCTTGAGTTGAGTAAGCTCCTGGGGGGTAAAAATTGTAGGTGGAATCTTGAGGCTATAATAGTGGTATTCTACTCCTTGAGGAGATGCATTTGATGGGTGTTTTTTCTACAGAACTTGATTCAGTTTAGGATATGAATCAAGGTGAAAACAACAAATCTAGTAGCAATCAATAGAATTTCTCTATGGTAGATCTGAGTAACTTGAGATTAATTAGCACAAAGCAAGCTAAATCAAACCAACCGATGCTTAGTGTCTTTACGAGCAAGATCTCAAAAGGGGGCCTTTAAGGTAGTTATTAGCTGGCGGCTCAGAGACTAGCTTTAGGGAGTTTGTATAGTTCTGCAGACAGGATTGCAAGGCCAGCTGGTATGTGTACTTTTTGGAGGAAAAGAGTCCTTATTTCTTCATCAAATTATTTACAGAAGAGTGCAGTGCTCCCCGCTGTCTTAGGAGTTACAGAACATTTGAAAGATGATTTGCAGACAGTTTAAGGACTTCAGAAGGAGAGATGACACCAGACCTGGGTCTTGCAGATGCCAACTGCTGTCAAGTGTGAGAGGAGAGGAAGGAAGTATTATCCACCAGTGGCAGATATGCTGGGCATCCGGGCAGAATGATAAGAACTGTGGCCCTGCAGCCAGTCCCTGCATTTGTACCCTGAGTTTGCCATGAGCTGTGAGACCTTAGTCAAGTTTCTCAACCTCTCTGTGCCTCAGCTTCCTTCTCTGAAAAATGGGGATCGTGTTTTGCACACAACCCGACACACAGCAAACATTCAGTGACTGCTGCTGCTTTCTGCCATGGCTAAGGGTGGTGTTGTGGTTTTCCTTCCAGGTTTTGTATGCTTCAATTTCCTAACTGTTCCTGCATTACTTAACAGTTGATGACGTGTGGGGCCAAGCTCTTGGCACACGTGAGCACAGTGAATATTCAAGGAGCGTTAACTCGGGTCCATTTTTCTTTCCATCAAACACAGCCTCCTGGTAAAAGAGCCATTCAGGCTGCCTGGAGGAGCCCAGATTTCAAATCTGATGAAGGCTGCAGTTCTATAAATTCCCTCCCTCTTTTGTGCTGATGGCAATGATTTTTATATGTATTTTCATGTCTTTCTCTCCAGAGATAAATTTTGTGGCCTGCCACTGAATCTGCTTCCTAAAATGTAGCTTGGAGATTTTATTTGAGATAAACTACCATGTGAATAAAGATAGATACTATATTTTAATCTGGGAGCATTCCATTTGGAACTTTTTTTTAAAGTCAACATTAGTGGTACCATCATTCAAAGGATATGGACATTTGGGGGAAATTTACGCCTAACTGTGACTGAGAACCTTTTGCCAGGATAATATTATCTGTTTCTCTGAAAATGACAATGGCTATTGATGTAAAGCATGATCTCAGATTGCAGTCCTGAAATCAGGGAGGTCCATTTCAACACATCTCCTGGCCCCTGTGGCAAGCTACAATGCTGGTATGCTCACATGGCAGGGTCTCTGCCTTGCAGGTAGCACGTGTCCATCTGAGAATAGTAAAGGAGGTTCATTTGTTCATGTGCTGGTGGTGCTGAGGAGTTTCACAGAGGCTGGAAAACAGGGGCTGGCAATTGATTCTCCCCAGAACCGTCCGTTTCACATTGCCCCACCCCAGAGACCGTGGGAGATGATCACGGGAGAGGAAGGTGAACATGCATCAGTGGAGTGGGAGAGTGATGGGGTGAAGAAACAGGAAACTGTCATCACTGTGGGATGTTGCCCTTTTTTTATGACCACAAAGATGAAAAATGCTGAGCCTTGTTATTTTCTGGCCCAGGTAGGCATTGGTGCTTCCATTTAATTAGCATATCATAGAATCAGATTATTGACCATGGGTTGGGTCCACACCAAAACCCCTGAGCGCCTAAGCCCGGGGGAGCCCTAAGCTCTCCTTGTCTGAGAGTCCTGAGGGAGGAACCCTAGGAACCCCTGCAGGGTTCTAGGGGCCAATTGATCTCATAGCTTTTAGGGAGAAAATGCCCCTAACGATACTTTTTCTCATCTGTGCAATATGCAATAAATTCATCTACCCATGAACTGAAACGTGAACAACTGCTTAAGTATCACAAAGCAGTCCATGATACACCTAAAAAGATGCTGTGCCAGGAAAGTAACAAAATTGCCTGTTCTCCATGCCTCACCCCTTTTATGGACTTTCAGTTCTCCATGGTAATAGGGTGGGGGGTGATGAACAAAGTGAGACCACACCAGAGGCTGTGTGATTTGTGGAAACTTTGAATAACTCTTTTTATCCCAGGCCCCTTCCAGTGAAAGTTCATTTTATGATTTGTACAAACCAACATCGTTTCGCAGGAGAGCATGTCAATACCCCGAATGGCTGAAACTGACCCAGATGTCAAATTAGCTGGAATTTAATCTATAAAATGGATTCATTCACACCTCATTAGAACATAAAAGCAAATCCAAGTTCACATGGGGAGGTGGGGGAGGACAAGGCAGTACTAATAGAAGAAAATATTTTGGCTGAAAACATGTTTTGTAAACAAGGTGTTAGATGATAAGATATGGCAAAAAAAGCAAATGGAGAATCCACAAACACATACGGGTTAACTCTACTCCAGCACACCGGGCCTGTGACAAACAGATTGAGCTTGCACCTTCAAGGCTGTTGTTATCAATGGGAAAGCAGACGTGCAAACAATGGAAGGTAAGGGGGCTGGTGTCACCTGAGGATGAGGAGAAGGCTAAGCAGAGGCAGGAGAGAGCCTCTCTGATTAAAGAGGCAGAGATGGAATCCAGGAGCCTGGCATCAAGGGGAGCCTAGGGCATGAACAAGATGCTGTTCAGCTGTGTCTGTGTTCACAGAGGGTACCAGGGTGTAGATGCCAAGGATGGAGAACATTTGAAGAAGGCATGGACAGTTGGCAGAGGCAACTGAGGTGCTGAGTGGGAGCAGATGGGAGGGGCACTGGGGATGGAGGGGCACCTTGGGGGTTCCGAGAGACTGGCTTTGAGGGCACTAGCCCTGCAGCCTGTTCTGTGGGTTACAATCCAAGCCAAGTGATATCTCCTTTAAAAAGGTGGCCAGGTTCCTGATGGCATCCCTTCAAGGTATACATCCATGGCAGGGATGAGTCAGCACCCAGCCTTGCTGGACGTGGAATCAGGCCACAGAGCCTGGCCACGTAGTGCCATGTAAGTGTCAGTAGGAAGCCTCTCTCTTACAGTATACCTGGGCGTTTCCTGTGTCTTCTCCCTGAAATGTTTTCTGAACAACTTCTGAAATGTCAGTGTTTCTCTAAAAGAAACTGAGAAGCGAGGAACCTCTGTAAAACACCTTTTTTTTCTTTTGAAATGGGATCTCACTCTGTCTGCCAGGCTAGCGTGCAGTGACTCCGTAACAGCTCACTATAGATAGCCTCAACCTCCAGGGCTCAAGCAATCCTCCCACCTCAGCCTCTGGAGTAGCTGGGACTACAGGCATGTGCTACCAGGCCTGGCTAAATTTTTTTCTTTTTTTATAGAGATAGGGGTCTCCCTATGTTGCCCAGGCTGGCCTTGAACTCCTGAGCTCAAGCAATCCTCCCACCTCAGCCTCCCAAACTACTGGGCTTACAGGCATAAGCCGCTGTGATGTTTAAACGCTGCCCATCTCTGCCTACTCCTCTCCCCAGACCACAGCTCTCTAGGACTATCTCCTATTTAGGAAGCAGAGAGAAAAGTCTGACAATTAAAAGTGTTTTGTTTATTGGGTGATGAATTTCCAGTGCCTCCATCTACTGTGTAGCACTTAATCGTTACTTTTCGTAATATTGTGACTAACCATCCTGGCCATGAGAACCAGGCTGTCTCTCTTTGATGTATGGTGAGGATGCTGGAGTTGTTTTTGCTAGGACTGAAAATCCTGTGTGCCTCTAGATGTTATATTTCCCTTGGAAAAAGGCTCTTATGGGGCCAGTACAAAGAGAATTTTTTATGCTTCTGTGAGGAGATGCCAAAAAATATATAAGAACAACAACAACAAAAAAATCCGCCATCAAATTTACTCCTTAAGTTTACTGACAGCCTGTCACAATGAAACAAAACATTGATATTCACTTTGTGGACTTAATTTAAAATGACTTAGTTGAGGAAAGCAGCCACTTGCTTTGAACTACCTGCAATCCGAACACGAAACTCATCATGAGAATGTGGAAGGAGCCTGCTGGAGACTGCTGGTTGCCTTCCAGCATCCACTGCCCCTTCTCTCTCTCCTGACAGCTCCGTCGTGTGTTTGGTCCCCAGCCCCGAGGTCTCTGTGCTGCCAGGGAAGCTGGCCGTGCTAGTTCCAATGGTGGCCTTGGTTTAGAAAATGCAAAGAAGATCTCTGCAGGTCAAACAGCGATAAGGAAAGGTTAGCAGTGAGAATGTATCAGACAAGAAGGTGCCTGAGTTTTCGCACAAGGTCACGTTCACTCTCTGCTTTTGACCGTGCTGCTTGTCTAGGCACAGAGATGCTGTGGCTGAGTGTCTTGCTGGTGGAGGCTGCACATGGAGTCCTGTGGGAGGTGGAGTCAGTACGGGCAGATGATGTCAGAAGTGAAGCGTGCCCACCTGCTGGACTTCCAGGAGGACTAGGCAGATAACTGCCCTAGTGTTTCAGGCACTTTGAACTGGGGGTTCCATTGTTTGTAGATGAGAGAGTCCCTGGATGCCAAGAGCTTTAGAGCTTCTTATTACTCACGTTGGAGTTGGGACCAAAGCGATTCAAAGGAGGCCACAGTCAGCTGTTCTCGGCATCTGAAGCCCATGACTTGCATCTTTTCCAGAGGCAGCATCCCAGGCTGTGAGGGCCAGCCAGGCGTCCCCGGCATTCTCCCCATCCTGCCCAGGAGAAACGGCCCTGTGCCTACATGACACTCCCTCTTCCATCATCCATGTTGCAGCCCCTCCAAGCTGGTTAATGGAGAGAAGGAATTTCAGAGGCTTAGGGGCTTGCTGCTCTGCCAGCATTTCTGAAAGGCTTCAGAGCAACTTTAAGGATTTTTACAACAACGGCAGTGCTTACTGAATGATCTTGTGCTTTTACCGACGCAGTGCAAAGCCCTCCACATGCGTCCCAGCACCCTGGTTACGCTTCAGACAGCCCTGTGATGTGGGCCCCTGAGCTCTCCCTGCTGTATGAATGAGGAAACGTGCCCAAGAGGGTCCTGGCCTAAGGGGCAGCCTCTGGACTCGCACCCAGGTACTCCTCCTGTGCTCCTCAGGTGTTGTCATGGCAGCTGCTTTGCGGTCTCAGCAGTGCCTCACCCAGCAAGGCCGAGTTGGGCAGAAGTGTTGGAGCAGAGGTTTGCCTTCTGTATGGCTGCCTCAGCCAGACCCACACATGACTCTGGAAGATTGTGTGGTGCTCCTGTGCTATGCACCATGGTGTCTTCAATGTCATCAGCAATCTGAAATTATATTTATATTTTCTAAGGTCAGCAGGGCACAGCACACCCAGGAAGCATCTGATACTTTGGGAGAAATCTGGTTTGATGATTATTAGAATTGCAAGAGTAGCTGTCTTTTAGTAAGTTTCCCCCCACTCCCATCAGCAAAGCGATAAGCACTTTCCTTCATCATCTTACTTCTTCCTCTCATCAATGCTATACAGCAGGAATCAGTGTCTCCATATCCCAAGGGAAAACACGAAAGGTCAGAGAGGTTATGTTCAAGGTTATGCAACTTGAATATTGTAGGCTCAAGATTTGAACCCAGAGCTCTCTGAACGTCAGAAAAGCCTGGACTCTTCACCATTACTGTATTTGTTTAGACAAATACAGTTGTATGTATTGATAGTGGACAAAGTATTTCTATCTATGCATAACATTGTGGGATGAGTAAGCCAAGGTGATTGACATGGGCATTACCTTACATTACATATGTATGTTTGTGTGTGGGTGTCTAGTGAGAACACTTACCTACTCTCTTAGCAATTTTCAAGTATCCAATACATTGTTATTCACCATAATCACTATGTTGTGGGATAACTCCCTGAGCTTATCCGCGCCCACCCCCTATCTAAATGACACTTTGGGTCCTTTCAACATCACCCTTATTTATCTCCCCCAGCTCTAGACCTACAATCTGCTCACATTGGTGAAGTGAAAGCACCTGCGGGATTGAATTTACCCAGTAGGTTAGGACCCTGCATATGCACAGAACTGTCCTACCCATCCTGCCTCCCCACCTAGCTCTGCCTCCTAAGTGGATAGATACATGCCGTTCTAAAGTTGGCCAAGCTCTATAGTCTCCTTGGGAAAATAGCAACTTTAGAACACGGGACAGCCCTGTTCTCACAAATCGATATCATAGGCTAAGACAACCAAGGCAACAGAGGATTCTCAAGAAGGTAGTGGAGGGGACAAATAACTTCTAGCTCAGGAGATCAAAACGTGAAGATGCTGGTCACTATTCGGCTGGCTTGCACTAATGTTTACTCACCACGACATATTAATGAAAGGCTTTTTAATGTCAGTAATTTCAATCACAAATCCTTACAAAATAAGCAAAGTGTTACTCTTGCTCCATGAACAGGATACAGAGATTCCTCCTAAAATCACCCCAAGCTCAACCCTGACCTCACCTGCTTTAATTATGCGTGAAGTAAGTCAAACTCCTTTGCAACAAGCAGGCATTCATTATCTATAATTCCTATTTTATAACTTTTTTGTTTGATCTATCCCAGAATTCATTCTGAAGAAATTCAACAGAATAAGTGATCATTTTCCCTGACCACTTGACTGCTGCTTTGAATATGTAATGTGGCTACATATGTATATTATTTATGAAAAATTGATTGCTGTAACATCTCAATATTGCTTTCATGCCCTGTGAATGTGGACTTAATACATTTCCTCTGAAACCCATGGCTGGCCGGCAGTACGTGACAATGCCTTGGAGAGGCGAATGGATTTATTGGTTTGGGCAGCCTGTCGTCTGTGCAGAAATTAGGGAATTCCTGCGCACAGTCAGCTCTCGCCTGCACGTCAGGAGCTTCAGCTGGCGTGGGGCGTGATGACTGTGCTGGCCCATAGGGCAGCCCCCGTAAATTTGGAGGACAATATAGACCAGCATCCCAGCGTTTCTCTAAGGACCATGGTCTAAAAACCACACCCCATGAGGGAGACCCAGGATGCAGGGATGCACATTTTCTCCAGCTCCGACTCTGACATGAGCCCTGCGGGGTAAGTATTGGATTCCTCCA